>NC_042617.1:97028489-97660712 GCF_901001135.1 Rhinatrema bivittatum | reverse complement strand
TATCGCCTGTACAACCGCCATGTTGTCTGACCAAAAAACCACTCTTCTGTTGTGGAAACATGCTTTCCACATGTGTATTGCTGCAACAATGGGGAACAATTCGAGAAAAGTGATGTCTCTGAGTAAACCCATGGCTTCCCACTGTACTGGCCATCGTTCCGCGCACCATTTCCCAGCCAGATAGGCCCCAAATCCAGCGCTCCCCGCTGCGTCGGTGTAGAGCTGCAGCTCCCTATTGGTCATGATTGGGTCCCTCCAAACTGTCCGCCCATTATATTCCCCTAGGAATGTCTTCCATACTATGAGGTCCTCCCTGAGCTCCTTGGTGATTCTAATGAAATGATGGCTCCTGCGAATACCTGCTGTGGCTTGGGACAATCTTCTAATGAAGGGGCGACCCATGGGCATGATCTTGCAAGCGAAATTGAGGTGACCAATGAGTGACTGCATTTGTTTTAGCGTGATTTTGCGTGATTGTTCGGTAGTAGATATGTTGGCGCGTAACGCTTCTAGTTTTGCGGGCGGTAGGCGTGTGACCATTTGCAGAGTATCAATTTCGATACCGAGAAATGACAATTTTTGTGACGGTCCTTCTGATTTGTGCTTAGCTAGCGGAATACCTAATTCGTCAGCTTTCCGGGTGAATGCTTCGAGGGCTTGCGCACAGGCCTGTGTGTCCCTATGGCCGGTAAACAGAAAATCATCCAAATAGTGTATGATTTTCCCTTTCCCGATGTCCTGCTCTACAGCCCATTGCACAAATGTGCTAAACCTCTCAAAGTAGGCGCAAGATATAGAGCAGCCCATCGGGAGGCATTTATCGAAGTAATATTTACCTCGGAATTGAAACTCCAACAGATGGATGCAGCTTGGATGTATTGGAGGCAAGCGGAAGGCTGATTCAATGTCGGCTTTTGCCAACCATGCCCCTTGCCCCCAATGCCTCACCATGTCTAATGCCTGGTCGAATGAGGCGTAGGCGACCGAGCATGCTTCGGGGTCCAAGTAATCATTCACTGACCCACCCTCTGGGAAGAATAAATGGTGAATCATTCGGAATTCCCCTGGCTCTTTTTTTTTTGAACCACCCCAAGAGGGGAAATCCTAAAATGAGGTAGAGGTTTGTCATTGAATGGGCCTTCCACCCTACCCATGTCACTTTCTTTTTTGATTTTTAGTGCAATGACCTCTTCATTATTCCTCGCAGATAACAGATTCTTAGCCTCTGTGGCGGTTTCTGGCCCCAAGGTAGGTATGTGAAAACCTTGGGAAAACCCTTGGGCTGATAACCCTTTAAACAGACCTGCAAGCTATGTATCTTAATGGGGGTAGGTGCTCTAATGAATTTATTGTTGCTCTGTGTGGGGGATGGTTCCTCCCCTTGAGCATTTTGTTTGAGGGTGGCCTGCACCGCATCCTATGCAGGCGTGTCTGAATTTGCAGGCCACAGCGAATCTGCAAACACCAGAGTTGAACAGCCTACAGATGGGAGTCCCCCCGCCCCAAAATCTAGTGGCTTGCCCCCACCTTTGCCCTTGACGAAAGGGCTGACCTTGCCGAAATGGAAATCTTCCCGTAAAAGTGTGTGGCGAGGAGTTAACCATGTACTCGGCTGGTATGCATTGCCAGCGAAGCCAGGGACAACCTCCTGCACCGGTCGGTACGGTGTGATTTTTGAGAGCCAGAGGTCAATATCCTTGCGATCCCATTCTAAACCTGGGTTCACAGCCATATTCCTTCTGAACTGCTCATCATACTCCAACCAAGCCGTACCGCCATACGTGCGATAAGCACCACAAATGACGTCCTGGTAAGCAATTAAGGAGCAACATTTTTCAGGAAATTTTTGACATATGATGGATGACAGGATTCTGAATCCTGCTGACCAATTAGCTAGCGTCTTAGCGATGAAGGATTTCTCCCTAGCTGAGAGTTTACACGCTTCGTGGCATTTGGGATCGGAGCCCTCCCCTTCTTTCCTGAGCAGCTCGAATATATCTACATATTCGCTGCGCCATATTTTCTCTTTTATTTATTTATTTAAAAATATTTCTATACCGTCTATTCAAACAAGTTTGATCAAGGCGGTTTACAAGTATCAATTATATAGATCAAATTAACAAAAAGATAATTTAAATAAAATAAAAATTAGAAAAATAAAATCAATCTAATCAGCAAAAAGTTAAAGAGAAGCACAGAAAGAAAAAATACAATAAACCATCAAAATCCCTACTCATAAAATAAATATACTAATTTTTTACAAAAACAGATAAAGAGAGAAAGGAAATAAGTGAGCCTAAAACTTTAATTTATACAATCCAGGTTCCTAATAAGTGTATAATCAAACACATGCGCGGTTAGTGAGCCCACTGTACATGTGTATTGTGCAGCGTTATTGCCATTCGTGGCTGAGCTACCAGTGGTATTGTGCCCATTGGTCCCCAGCTGACCCACCGTTGTTCCAACCGCTGTAGCTGTGGCTGGGGTTGGTGTTCCAACAGCTGTAGCTGTGGCTGGGGTTGGTGTCACAAGTAAAATATCCCCCATGGGTCGTCCTGACTGCCCTGTTTCCTGTGCTGGGCTAGTGTTAGCATTACCCTGCCCATGCCAGTTATCGAAAATAGCTTTCATAGCAGCGAAAATGTCAGTATGAGCGCTTTGTGGCCCCAGCCACACTTCGCTGCCATTCCTTGGTGGTGGGTAACTGGGCTGTGTTGGGGGTACCTGCGCATTACCCTGGCCCCGGTTTAAATCAGGGTACTCACAGTTCTGTCCTTCTTGCGGTTGCCCGTGTTGTCCATGAGCTGTCTGTTGACGTGCTGGTGGCTGGGTGTTGCCAGCTGACCTGTTGGAGCTGCCCGCTGCACCGTGCTGTGGACCGATGGGCACTGAGCCAGGGGATGGGCTAGTGGTATGCGTTAAGGCATCCAGCATTGCCTTCACCCTGTCCGTGCCATGGATAGCAGCCGCTGACAAGGTTTGGTCCATGAGCTGACACAGCTGTCGTTCGGTAACATTGCCGAAGTTCTCTCGTGGCGGTGCTGCAGGGGTCGGTGCTGCAGGGGTCATGCCCCGTGGAGGGGGCTGCTCCGGTACATAGCAGCCCAAATGGCTGATGCTACGTGGTTGTCGTGTGCTTGCGGATTTCCTCTTCTTATTCCTCTGTGTCTTGGTCTTACGTTTTTCGAATTCTGGCGTTGCCGCGAAGTTTTCCTGCAATTTGCTTGGCTTTTGACGTGCTCGCTTGGCTGGAGCCTGAGCCTGGTCCGGCATAAGTGCGGACGGGGCAGAAGCCATAGCAAGCTGAGTGGTAGCCATGCTGTGTAGACATATTAAATGGTTAGATCCCGCACAGTTTTGGGGGGGGGGGCATATGAATAGGTAGCCAAACGTGGGTGTGCGCACACCTGCTAAGGGGGGTGGGTGGGGGAGGGGGCAGCCGGGGTACGGGGGGGGGGCGGTGGGTGGGGTGCAAGGAGCCGGGGGGGGGGGGGGCGCACGTTTGGGCCCGGCAAGTTTGGGGGGGCTGGACGGGAATAGGATGGGGGTGGGGGCATCTGAGGAAGGTGGGGGGGGGGGGCGAGGGGCGGCCGGACTCCGTGGGGAGGCAGGAGTGCCGGCGCATGGGGGGGGGGGGCCTGGGGAGTAAAAGAAAAGTAATAGTAAAAGAAAATCCTGAAAGTCCATGTGCTGACCTCCCAAAATGGCCGCTGCCATGTGCTGACCTCCCAAAATGGCCGCTGCCATGTGCTGACCTCCCAAAATGGCCGCTGCCATGTGCTGACCTCTGCTGGCAAGCCCTTCCAATAAGAACCACAATACCATGCTAAGATGTAAGCTGACCTTTCATTAATATTTTAATTTACTTTGTATAGAGCTGCATAGCGCAGCCTGAATCATATCTATCAAGCTGAGGGTCCTGTACCCCTTATAATTCAGTATAAACGTGCACATGGGACAGCTGTCCCCTTAAATGGTAACCGAATACTAAATATCACCTTTAGGATTAATATAAAAAACATCCTGTTAACCTGGCTGAGCACTCAAATGCCGTACCGCTGTCCCATAGACATATCATCAGAATTCCCAACTACGGGATGCTGGCTACTTTTTAATTGTCAGATTACTTAGGTATAACAAAGCACATCCACAGGTTGTTAAGGTAGCATGGCAGGCATGAAGCCTGCCCACTTCCTAGCAATTTAGAGAGCGAGGGGTAAAGCAATACATAGAAAACGTCGATTTTAAAGTAAAGCAAGCCTACAAGATCAGTGCTCTAACGACTGAGCTACCAAGCCTGCTACTGCCAGCCATGTGCTCTAACCACCTATGCATTCACCATGTGCAGACCCCTTCAATGGCATTTCTTAAGAGGCTACAAGTGAAAGGTAACCAGCCCTGCACTCGCTGCCCTTTCAATAAATACAGCAACATGCAGAGCAAGCATTGTGCTGAAAGCCAGCCATGAGTTCATAAAATATATATATATATAATAACAGGTAAAGTGTGGCCATGTGCCCATGGCGTTTCACTAAATATATATTAGTTAAAATATATATAACCAGCCGTGTGCTAAGGCATTTCCTTAAATAAAATAACATTCCAGGCAGAAGCAGCCATGCATTCAAAGCCTTTTCATTAAATAAAGTACTGGTAATGCAGAGCCAGTTCAATGCAAAAGGGGGGAGGGGGTGAGCATACCTACCAGACCTTAGCAACACAAAATTACCATTAATATTCTCAACATTTTGCCTATCAGCCACAAAATCTTTGTACTTTACCCAATGATGAAATCAAAGAAATCGTTCCTGCTCCTATAGCTGATCTGCTCCTCTTACAGCACAGCCGTGCTGGAGGCAAAGTGAAAGTAAAAGCAAAACTGTTGTAGCACAGCCGTGCTGAGATCAGCCTGTTGCTCTCGCTTCCAGGCTGCAAATGTGCTCCCCCCACCCCGCCCTACCTGTAAGTACCTGAGCTCAGAGACGCCGCTTCCTTGTCTCATTGGCTCATGCTCAGGTTTGAACTGGCCCCTAGTCCCATTGTCCGCCCCTCTCCGCACCTAGGCTGTGCCCCCCCTCCCTCTTGCCTACAGCACGTCTGCCCAGTTATACGGCCCTTGCCTCGAGAGGCATGGCCTCCTGAAGCATTATATTGAACCTTATCAGAACAGTCATGGGAATGGTGGATGCATAGAATTGCCAAGCAGCAAAACTAATGAAGTTTAGCAGAATTTAAGCATGCTTTGGAGAGAGGGCAGTGCTAAGAGCAAGGGAGGGGCAGAAAAACAAAGTGGGTTTGGAAAGGGTGACTGACTGTTAAATTAGTTACAGAAATCTATATACTCAATTGCGTGGACCAGTAGAGGGCCAAAACAGGGAGAGGACAAAGCCAGCTTGCACAGAGCAGCCATAGGGCTGCATCAAGTTCCCGAGAAGAAAAGGCCAGGTTAACTACTATGAAACAGAAGCAAGGCATTGTTACTTTCACAAATATAATCAGGAGGTGGTGACAGGTGTCCTAGCATGAGCTGCAGGCTTACTTGGCTGCAAGTCCCAGCTAAGGACAAAAGGAGAAGTCCAATGGCTTGCAGGGCATTCAGACTTGTACAGTTGATAGCTGGGAGGCATTATTAGCACAGTGCATGGAGATCTGTCTGCCTGTAGTAATATGGTGCCAGGCTTGCTTCGGTGGCAGTCCTGGCTTGGGAGGGATGGAGGAGAAGGGGGAGGGGCTTGGGTGACTGGATCCTCAGTCGGTTAGGATAGGAGTTAGTGGTTTGAATTCAAAGCACAGGGGAAGCAGGGAACGGATTGGTTCCCTAGGGCCGGGGTAGTGGGAGGAGTTTGGGTCTCTTTGGGCGTCGGGCTCAGCAGCGCAAGTGTCACTTGCCTGCTGTAGCTGCCGCCGCTGCATCTCACCTGCCCATCCCTAATTTTCTCAGTATATTTGGGTATGGATTGTATTGTCACAGCGGGGGAGGGAGCAGGTAGCTCGAGCCAACTGGAGTCCTGCTTGGTGTTGATTGGCTGATTGACTTAAGAACATAAGAACAAAAGAAAATGCCATACTGGGTCAGACCAAGGGTCCATCAAGCCCAGCATCCTGTTTCCAACAGTGGTCAATCCAGGCCATAAGAACCTGGCAAGTACCCAAAAACTAAGTCTATTCCATGTTACCATTGCTAATGGCAGTGGCTATTCTCTAAGTGAACTTAATAGCAGGTAATGGACTTCTCTTCCAAGAACTTATCCAATCCTTTTTTAAACACAGCTATACTAACTGCACTAACCACATCCTCTGGCAACAAATTCCAGAGTTTAATTGTGCGTTGAGTAAAAAAGAACTTTCTCTGATTAGTTTTAAATGTGCCCCATGCTAACTTCATGGAGTGCCCCCTAGTCTTTCTACTATCCGAAAGAGTAAATAACTGATTCACATCTACCCGTTCTAGACCTCTCATGATTTTAAACACCTCTATCATATCCCCCCTCAGTCGTCTCTTCTCCAAGCTGAACAGTCCTAACCTCTTTAGTCTTTCCTCACAGGGGAGCTGTTCCATTCCCCTTATCATTTTGGTAGCCCTTCTCTGTACCTTCTCCATCGCAATTATATCTTTTTTGAGATGCGGCGACCAGAATTGTACACAGTATTCAAGGTGCGGTCTCACCATGGAGCGATACAGAGGCATTATGGCATTTTCCGTTTTATTCACCATTCCCTTTCTGATAATTCCCAACATTCTGTTTGCTTTTTTGACTGCCGCAGCACACTGCACCGACGATTTCAATGTGTTATCCACTATGACACCTAGATCTCTTTCTTGGGTTGTGGCACCTAATATGGAACCCAACATTGTGTAATTATAGCATGGGTTATTTTTCCCTATATGCATCACCTTGCACTT
Source organism: Rhinatrema bivittatum (assembly GCF_901001135.1). Lineage (NCBI taxonomy): Eukaryota > Metazoa > Chordata > Amphibia > Gymnophiona > Rhinatrematidae > Rhinatrema > Rhinatrema bivittatum. The sequence goes on along the minus strand of NC_042617.1, from coordinate 97,653,808 downwards.
ATCCACATTAAATTTCATCTGCCATTTGGATGCCCAATTTTCCAGTCTCACAAGGTCTTCCTGCAATTTATCACAATCTGCTTGTGATTTAACTACTCTGAACAATTTTGTGTCATCTGCAAATTTGATTATCTCACTCGTCGTATTTCTTTCCAGATCATTTATAAATATACAAGCCGTAAAGCCCGTTAAAACGGGCTACATCCCTCTGTCTCTCACCTCCCCCTCATTCTCTCTCCCCTCACTCTTCACCACCCCCCTCCCCCACCCACTCCTCTCCACCCTCCCTCTCCTCTCACTCAGTCCCCCCTCTCCCTCACTCCCACTCACTCAGTCCCCTCTCCCTCCCTCCCTCCCACTCACTCAGTCCCCCCTCTCCCTCACTCCCACTCACTCAGTCCCCCTCTCCCTCCCTCCCTCCCTCCCACTCACTCAGTCCCCCTCTCCCTCCCTTCACCCACCTCCATTTCCTCCCGGCGCCGTAAGCGCGACTTCCCGCAACCCTCACCCCGGCTCCATTAACTCTCCCGCTCCTGCCGGCAGATCTCGGGGGGGGTCACTCCCGCGCGCGCGGCAGTGACCCCCCCGAGATCTGCCGGCAGATCTGGGGAGGAGAAGTAGCGGCACCGCGCGCGCGCGGTGCCGCTACTTCTCCTCCCGCTCCTGCCGGCAGATCTCGGGGGGGGGGGGCGCGGGAGTGACACCCCCCCCGAGATCTGCCGGCAGATCTCGGTGGGGGGGGCGCGGGAGTGACACCCCCCCCCCCGAGATCTGCCGGCAGATCTGGGGAGGAGAAGCAGCGGCACCGCGCGCGCGCGCGGCGCCGCTGCTTCTCCTCCCGCTCCTGCGGCCCCACCGCCATTTTTTTTTTCTGATCGACATCCTTGCCCGCACATGCGCAGTAGAGCTGCGCTCTACTGCGCATTTGCGGGCCGTCGGTCACAGGCCATTTATAAGGTAGATTGAACAGTAAGGGTCCCAATACAGATCCCTGAGGCACTCCACTATCCACTCCCTTCCACTGAGAAAATTGCCCATTTAATCCTACTCTCTGTTTCCTGTCTTTTAGCCAGTTTGCAATCCACGAAAGGACATCGCCACCTATCCCATGACTTTTTACTTTTCCTAGAAGCCTCTCATGAGGAACTTTGTCAAACGCCTTCTGAAAATCCAAGTATACTATATCTACCGGTTCACTTTTATCCACATGTTTATTAACTCCTTCAAAAAAGTGAAGCAGATTTGTGACGGTTGTCATGTCAGGGATTCTTGGGGGAACAACTGGGTGCAGTTGTTCCACATTCAGCTCCTTGCTGGATGGTGGCGGGGGTCGTGGATATGTGTATTGTCAATATATTAACATTCAGGCTGAGTAGCCTGGTAATATCCATCTTGCAGGTCGGTGGCGGATGGACGCTGTGGGATGATTGTTATTTCACATCTGGCTTGGGCTCCTGGTGGTTATTGGTAATAAAGCTGCAGCCTGTTTTGACCCCACTATATTGTTTGTGTATTTTTATTGTGTGGTTCTATGTGAAGGGACGGGCATGGGAGAAGCGTAAGTCCTGGCTACCCATATTAAAAGAGGACGGGCATAGAGTAGGGCAGACAATCAAGCTCCTATAGATAACAGCTAGGAGATATGTTCAGCTAGAGTAGTGTAGGTAGGAGCACCCAGAAAAATGGGTGGGTACAGCATCTACCGTGTTAGTATATTTATCAGAATGGTATATGTAAAACATAAATATAGCATGAATCCAACAGTGGACTCAGGGAAGGAGAATATTTAATAACAAGGAATGTGACTGGAGGTGTACATTGTTTTCCCAAAAAGAATAAAAAAAGAAAAAGTTTTAAGGCACAAAAGAAATGTGATCTGAGACTTTAGCTTGCCTTGATGCCCTAAGTAATTTCCCCATAAAAGGGGAGAACAACTTTTAATAAATAACCCTCTTGTGCTTGATGCGCTACCCTACTAAAATACTTTCTTTACACTTGTAACACCTGAAAGAGGTACTTTTGGTTGAAACGTATGTTTTTTTCCTCGATGCATCTGGAACTTTCACTGTTTTTAAACAGCTGTCAACTGGGTGGCCGGGGGGGGGGGGGTGGTTACTCCTTCATCAAAGTTTAGAATCACTCACAATAAACTTCATTTTAAAAGGGGGGGTATTTGGTTTTTTGGGGGGGAGGGGCACTTTTCCCCATTCTGTGCCTATAGAAAAAAAAAATATTTGCTGAATAAAATCCAGAAAGAAAAAGTCCCTTTTGGAAGAAGCTGGCAGGCACTGACTAGAGGGTCCCTGGGGCTCCAGCACTTATCAGTCATCTGCTCTAAGCACACCCAGTTTGCTGTATTTTGTGTCCTCTGGTGCTGAGCTTTTCAGCGCTGGAGGAGACACGCCGTGCTGGGTGGATCAGCAGTATTGATGGACACTTGCCCTTTAGTTGCTGCATGCCAGCTTGTTTAAAATTGGGTGTTGTCAGTTATTTTTAAACTTGGAGGAAAGAGCACGAATGTGAAAATTCCTCTGAGGCAGCGAGGACTTTAAGTGCAGCTCTCTAACATTTAATTGCACACTGACAATGCGGGCTCGTCATGCATACAGAAATTTATATTTCCAGCTCTGCAGTACAGCTCAGAAAAAAAGGTAATCTTAAGATCAGAGAAGAAAACCTCAGTACCATATATCCAACCCACATGTCAACATATACAAAAATGAATTCCCTTCATTTTTTATCAAGAAGAAATTGCTCAAGATGTAAAGGTTCTGCTAAAACAAACTTATTCCCAGAATATACAAGAATACATTTACATGGAAATTTCACAAAAAAAGGAAGCACCAAGGGCTACAACACATTGTTTCAATTAGAGGAAACCCTTTCTCGTTAGCTGGGCTCTCAGGCAACTAGGGTTGCCAACTGTCCAGTTTTGAACCAGACAGCCGGGTTTTCAGGCATTCTATACAATGTCCAGTCAGAAGTACCAACCAGACACTAAATGTCCAGTTTTAGAGGTGGATCCTCTTTTTTTCCCACAGCCTTTAGGCTCCGTCCTGCCTTTCTCTTCCTCTATCGGAGGACTGTGCTATATACCTGTCTCCTTTCCCATGCTGTGATTGGACAGCATAGGGAGAGAAGGTGGTGCACAGCATGGCCCTCAGCTCCCAGTGGTTCTGCAGATACATAGATACACTGTTTAGGCAGTACACTGGCAGGATCTAAAATTTATGCAAATGAAGGGGGACCATTCCCCCCCCCCCCCCCCACTGGTCCTCAAGTGTCCAGTTCTGGTCTATGGAAAAGTTGGCAACCCTACATGCAACATTGGAAAAAATGAGAATTCTCTGACTCCAAAACAATGCATCTGGGATTATTTTTGCACTGGGGACCCTGGCCTTGAATTTTCTTGAGATTGCTTCTTATTTTATTTTTTTCTTTTCCCGCCTCTTAGTGTGGACTTTAAATGTAATTTGCATACATTATGGTGGTTTTTTTCCCCTATTTCTTTGCTTAATATATGTTTTCTTTGCATTATTCATATATCATTTTGAAATGCTAATAAATATTACATTTTAAAAAAGGAGAAGAAAACACCAGATGTTCCTACTGAGGTGTGCATAGAAAGGGGAACAGTCAAGAGGACGAATGGTGAATGGCAAGGCCCTTCCAAGCCCACAGGTAATGTCCTTTACTGCATACAGAAAGCTGACATTTTCAACAGAGTGAAATATTCCACTATGGCTGAGGAAAGAAATGAAGCTTCATGTGCCAAGAGGGATCAGAATCTTGATGTGCCTCTTACCAGTGATTGCTTTCTGTTGTCGGCACATACACGGGACAAATTTCATTAAATCATCCAGTGGCAAGATATGCAAGAACTGTGTACCCAGATATTCAAAGAGAACCTTCCCAGTTAGGTTCTCTTTGAAAATCTATCTAAAAGCTATGTGATATCTGCATCTCAAATTAGGCCCTGGAAAGCATGCGCTTATAATAGAAAATGTAATATATACACTTTTCTTCCCTTCCCCCAGCATCCTCATGCTTCCAGAAATGCACATTTTTTTCCAGCCACTAAGTGGATATATTTAGCCATTCATTGGCACAATATATTCAAAACTAATTTTGCAGTTAGGCCGCAAGATCCCTTTGAAAACTGCCCTTATATGATATATCATACTGCAGAATACATAGGGGCAAATCTTTAAACTTACGCGAAGGCGCGAACAAATCTACGCCCGATTTTATAACATGCGCGTGCTACCGCGCGCATGTTATAAAACCCAGGGTCGGCGCGCACAGGGGGGGTGCACAATTGTGCAACCTGCGCACGCCGAGCCGAGTAGCCAACCTTGGAGGGAACTTTTTTTTTTGTCCCCTCCACCTTCCCCTATCTAACCCATCCCCCCAGCCCTAACTAAATCCCCCCTACCTTATTTCGTGGAGTTAAGCCTGCCTCTGGCAGGCATAACTTGCGTGCGCAGCTGGCTCCCTGCCCCAGCACAGGCTGTTGTGCCGGAACACTCGGCCCTGCCCCGGACCACCGTCACGCCTCCGGCCCCGCCCATGGACTGCCCACGGACCGCCGCCACTCCCATGGACAAGCCCCCATCCTGTCACCACGCCCCGGACATGCCCCCGGCCAGCCCCTTATTCGAAGCCCCGGGACTTACACGCATCCCGGAGCTTACACATGCCGCCGAACCTATGCAAGATAGGCTTGGCATGTGCAGGGGGAGGCAGGGGTAGGTTTTTGGGGGTTGCGCGCGTATCTTACGCACACAACCCTTTGAAAATCTACCCCATAGGGAACTGGATTTATTTTATTTTTTTACCCAGCAGTTTTCTCCTACACCTCTGGACATTCATCTCAATTGGAACTGGCATCCATTGGAATATGTATCATGAGCCTTCATTTTGCAACCACCCAGAGGTTTTTCCCTTATTTTCTAGCCCTCTGACTAGCCCATCCATTACAGTGACGGCCTACAACAGGGTCCACATGCTGTAACTCTCCTGAGAATCTGGTACACATGTGCCCTAACTCTGAATGGTAAGGGGCCTATTCTATAATGCAAGCTAAAATGTCACCTAACCATCTGAAGAAAATAGGAAAAAGCATAAGCATTGCCAAGTTAAGTGTAAAACACTGTAAAGGGAGGCTAAGAGAAAATTTGAAATGAGGATGGCTGTAGAGGCAAACACTTATAATAAAAATTTTTTAAAAATATATCTGAAACAAGAAACCTGTGAAGGAGGCGTTTGGACCATTAGATGACCGAGGGGTTAAAGAGGCTCTTAGGGAAGATAAGGTCATTGCAGAAGGACTAAATTAATTTTTTGCTTCTGTGATTACTAAGGAGGATGTTAGGGAGCTACTGGTTCCGGAGATGGTTTTGAAGGGTGATGAGTCAAATGAACTAAACCAAATCACAGTGAACCTGGAAGCTGTAGTAGGCCAGATTGACAAACTAAAGAGTAGCAAATAACATGGACCAGATGGTTTGCATCCTAGAGTACTGAAGGAACTAAAAAATGAAATTTCAGATCTATTAGTTAACATTTGTAACCTATCAGTAAAATCATCCATTGTACCTGAAGACTGGAGGGTGGCCAATGTAACCCCCAATATTTAAAAAGGGCTCCGGGGGTGATCCGAGAAACTATAGACCAGTGAGCCTGACTTCAGTGCCAGGAAAAATAGTGGAAAGTGTTCTAAAGATCAAAATCACAGAACATATAGAAAGACATGGTTTAATGGAACACAGTCAACATGGATTTACCCAAGGGAAGTCTTGCCTCACAATCTGCTTCATTTTTTTGAAGGGGTTAATAAACATGTGGATAAAGGTGAACCAATAGATGTAGTGTATCTGGATTTTCAGAAGTCATTTGACAAAGTCCCTCATAAAAGACTTCTAAGAAAACTAAAAAGTCATGGGATAGGAGACGTTGTCCTTTCTTGGATTACAAACTGTTTAAAAGACAGGAAACAAAGATTAGGAATAAATGGTCAGTTTTCTCAGTGAAAAAGGGTAAATAGTGGCGTGCCTCAGAGATCTGTACTTGGACCGGTGCTTTTCAATATATATATAAATGATCTGGAAAGGAATATGACGAGTGAGGTAATTAATTCTGCAGATGATACAAAATTATTCAGAGTAGTTAAATCACAAGCGGATTGTGATAAATTGTAGGAGGACCTTGCAAGACTGGAAGATTCGGCATCCAGATGGCAAATGAAATTTAATATGGACAAGTGCAAGGTGTTGCATATAGGGAAAAATAGCCAATGCTGTAATTACACAATGTTAGGTTCCATATTAGGAATTACCACCCAGGAAATAAATCTAGGCATCATCATGGATAATATCATCAAACCGCTCTTAAAAAAACCTAACTTAAACCCCAATGATCCCACCAATTTCCGTCCTATATCAAATCTCCCGTTCATAGCCAAGGTAATGGAAAAATTGGTTAACTCCAGACTATCAGACTACCTCGAAGAACATAAAATTCTGTTCCCGACCCAATATGGTTTCAGGAAATCTTTAAGTACAGAATCACTACTAATCTCCCTGACTGACTACCTTATCATGGGCCTGGACAAAGGTCAAGCTTACTTGCTAATCCTCCTGGACCTCTCAGCTGCCTTTGATACGGTTAACCACTCCATCTTACTAATTCAATTAGCAAATATTGGAATAACAGGAACAGCTCTATCGTGGTTCAAATCGTACTTAGGGAACAGAAAATACAAAGTTAAACTACACAACAAAGAATCTCAGCACTACGCTTCCTCTTCAGGAGTTCCACAGGGCTCCTCCCTCTCACCAACGCTCTTTAATATCTACCTTCTCCCTCTTTGCCAACTTCTAAACAAGTTAAACCTTAAACACTATCTATATGCAGATGACGTCCAGATAGTCATCCCCATCAAAGAATCCTATACTAAAACTCTTGAATTCTGGGAATCTTGTCTTCAAAAAATTGACGGACTCCTCTCCAACCTAAATCTAATACTAAACTCTTCAAAAAGCGAACTCCTCCTAATTTCCACCGAAAACAGTAATACAGACACAAATCCACCACCGAATTTACAGACCCCACAAGTAAGAAACCTAGGAGCTATCTTTGATAATAAGCTTAACCTTAAATCATTCATAAATCAAACTACTAAGGACTGTTTCTATAAACTCCAAGTCTTAAAAAGAATAAGAACTCTGTTTCACTTTCAAGACTACAGATCAATTCTTCAATCAATAATATTCGCAAAACTAGATTACTGCAACTCTTTACTATTAGGTCTTCCCTCTTCTCACACTAAACCCCTTCAGATGGCTCAAAATACGGCTGCAAGAATATTAACAAACACCCGGAGAAGAGATCACATATCACCAATTCTCAAAGACTTACATTGGCTGCCAATTCACTACAGAATTATTTATGTCCATAACCATTATTTACAAAACCATACATCAAAACTCTCAGCTCAACCTTCAAATTCCTCTCAAAAAATTAACTTCCAATAGACCAATCAGAGAGTCCTACAAAGAATCCTTACAAATTCCACATTCCAAAACCATGCGACACATAACAGCCAGAGACAGGGCTTTCTCCACCACAGGACCATCACTGTGGAACTCCATCCCACCAGATTTGCGACAGGAACCCTGCCTCCCCACTTTCAGGAAAAGACTCAAAACATGGCTTTTTATGAAAGCATTTCCTGACGTAAACTGAACCTTAATCAGTCTTTGACTAATCACTAACTCCACAGCATTAGGGCAATTCGTTATTACCTCAAATGCATTGATAGGCATATATGTATCATATGTATCTAGGTAAAAACCCCTGCTTCTTTGAAATCATCGGCTCAGTGTGCTGCAGCAGTCAAAAAAGCAAACAGAATATTAGTAATTATTAGGAAAGGAATGGTTAATAAAACAGAAAACTTCATAATGCCTCTGTATTGCTCCATGGTGAGACCGCACCTTGAGTACTGTGTACAATTCTGGTCACCGCATCTCAAAAAAGATATCGTTGCACTGGAGAAGGTTCAGATAAAGGCGACCAAAATGATAAAGGGGCAGGAACAGCTCCCCTATGAGGAAAAGCTAAAGAAGTTAGGGCTGTTCAGCTTGGAGAAGAGATGGCTGAGGGGGGATATGATAGAGGTCTTTAAAATCATGAGAGGTCTAGAACGGGTAGATGTAAATCGGTTATTTACTCTTTCGGATAATAGAAGGACTAGGGGGCACTCCATGAAGTTAACAAGTAGCACATGTAAAACAAATCAGAGAAAATCTTTTTTCAGTCAATGCACAATTAAGCTCTGGAATTTGTTGCCAGAGGATGTGGTTAGTGCAGTTAGCATGGCTGTGTTTAAAAAAGGTTTGGATAAGTTCTTGGAGAAGTCCATTAACTGCTGTTAATCAAGTTGACTTAGGGGCGGATTTTCAGAGCCCTGCTCGCCTAAATCCGCCCAAATCCGGGCGGATTTAGGCGAGCAGGGCCCTGCGCACCGGTGAGCCTATTTTACATAGGCCTACCGGCGCGCGCAGAGCCCCGGGACTCGCGTAAGTCCCGGGGTTCTCCGAGGGGGGCGTGTCGGGGGTGTGTCAGGGGCGGGCCCGGTCGTCGCGGCGTTTAGGGGGCGTGTCGGCAGCATTTTGGGGGCGGGTACGGGGGCATGGCTACGGCCCGGGGCGGTCCGGGGGCATGGCCGCGCCCTCCATACCCGCCCCCAGGTCGCGTCCCGGCGCGCAAGAGGACTGCTGGCGCGCGGGGATTTACGCCTCCCAGAGGGAGGCGTAAATCCCCCGACAAAGGTAAGGGTGGGGCTTAGACAGGGCCGGGTGGGTGGGTTAGGTAGGGGAAGGGAGGGGAAGGTGAGGGGAGGGCAAAAGGAAGTTCCTTCCGAGGGTAGGCTGCGCGGCTCGGCGCGCGCCGGCTATACAAAATCAATAGCCTTGCGCGCGCCAATCCAGGTTTTTAGCAGATATGCGCGGCTCCGCGCGTATCTACTAAAATCCAGCGTACTTTTGCTTGCGCCTGATTCACCAGCAAAAGTAGGCCAAATCGCGCGGTTTGAAAATCTACCCCTTAGGGAATAGCCACTGCTATAACTGGCATCAGTAGCATGGGACCTACTTAGTGTTTGAATACTTGCCAGATACTTGTAGCCTGGATTGGAAACAGGATGCTGGGCTTGATTACCCTTGGTCTGACCCAATATGGCAACTTCTTATTTTCTAGCCTGAAATAGCATAAAAACAATATTAGTGTAGATGCTAACCCAAAAAGAATAGCATCCACATACTGTGCTTCGACATACTCCATGCTAGCTAGTTACAAATGAAAGGGCCTTTTTATCACATGAGATTTTCTCCACCCCCCCCCCCCCCCGAAATCCACAGATCACAAACTGCCCTAAACTTCCCCCCAGCACTATCAGGCCCCCCCCCCCACCAGCAGCATCTAGCACTCCCCATCATCACTCTCACCCTCCATCAAGCCTCAGCACTCTTAACCTTTCAAGCCCCCAAGGAAAACTTGCCCCCAAACTCCTTCAAGCCACCCCAACATGAAATTCCATCACCACCACCACCTAAATCCCGGACCACCCTCCTATTCCTCCAGACTGAGGTCCTGCCATTCCAGAGCATCTGGATCTTCATAAGCAAGTGGGACAACAGAGAACTTCCTGCCTACACCACTGTAGTCACTGAATGATGCTGCTAAGGGCTTGACTAGGCGGAAATAGACGTTCGCCTAGGATGCCAACCAGTAGGGGGCGGCAAAGAGCAGCCACGTGGGGCTGCAAGCGGAGCCCATCTCGCTTGTGACCAAGAGGAGTAGAGATGGTGGGCAGTGAGCAGAGCCCACCCCATTCACTGCCGAGAGAAGACTCAGCAACCGCTAGTGGTGCCCATCCTGCTCGTGGCCTGAGAGAAGAATCTCGGTGGTCTGTGAGCAGCACCCATCCCACTCACAACCAAGAGAAACAGACTCAGCAAGCTGCGAGTGGCACCTCTGTGCATGTGTATGAGATAGAGGGAGTCTGTGTGAGGGAGTGAGAGTGCATCTATGTGTGTGAGAAAGGGTGTGTATGCCAGAGCATGGGAACTTGTGTGAAGGGGTGTGTGTGTGTGTGTGTGTGTGTGTGTGTGTCCAAGAGACAAAGTGTCTGTATGAGGGGGTGAATGAGAGAGAGAGGGAGCCTTTATGAGGGAATGTTTAGGTGAGTGTGAGAGAGAGAGAACTTGTATGAGGATGTACGTGTGGGTGAGAGGGACTGTGTGTGTACGAGAGAGCGATGGTGTTAAAGAGTGGGAGAGAACCTGTGTAAGGGTACATGTGTGAATAAAACAAGGAACCTAAATGTGTGTGAGATAAGGGGCTTGTCTGAGTGAATAAGGGCATTGTATGTGAGGGAGAGAGGGTGTGATAGTGAGAGAGCATATGTGTGTATGTGTGCATCTAGTAGAGTGTGCATGTGTGCGAGAACCTCTGTTTGTGTGTGTGTGTGTATATGAAAAAGAACAAACGTGTATATTTATATGTGTGTATATGAGAGAAAGGAGAACGTTTGTGCACAACAACCCCCACTTCCCACCCCATCAGCTAATCCACAGCAATTTGAGAGCATCTGGAAATCATAAACTCCCAGGTAGTTTTTTTAGTTTTAATTATTGGGTGTTAATATTTGATATGTGTGCTGTTCTTCCTGTTTTTCAATTTTTGTTTTGGAGATGGAACTTTTACTAGTATGGTTTTTCTATTATTGATGTTTTATATTTCTTCATTTTTACGTGTGTGTTTGGATTGAGGGGGCCAGAGCCTGGACCTGGGGTGGGCTCAAGGCAGAAGCTTTGCCTAGGGTGCCTAATACCCTTGCACTGGTCCTGGTGGTGAAGCTCATCTAGTGGTGTCATTCAGTGAACTGTAGCAGTGCAGGCATGAGGTCATTGATATTCCTTCTGTCCATAGTGTGCTAGACCCTCCAAAATGGTAGGACTGTGTTAGGATTTTGAGCCAGAGCCAGGTGAGGTGAACATCACCTTCAGGAGTGGCACAGGACAGAAGGACTGGAGCAAGTGCAGATGGTTTGGTGAGGCTAGGTAAAGTCTCTGGAATAAGGTGCAAGCTGGGCTGAGTCTCTGGAGCAAGGTGCATGGAGGTAATGGTGAATTTCAGGAACACTGGAACAGAGTATGGATGGATATGCGTGGAAGTGGGTGCGGGTAAGCCTGGAGCTAGAGCACTGAAACTGGGTGCAGGTAAGGGTGTAACCAGAACACAGGAACACAATGCTGGTAAGCGTGGTACTGCATGCAGTTAAGCGAGGAACTGGAGAAAGGGAAGCGGAACAAGGAAGACAGACAATGACAAGACAGGACAAACCAGGACAAGGACTACACTGAACATGAAACGCAGAATGCCCAAAGGCAGCGAGGCAAGAGAAGCCCCAAGGAAATGGCAGGGGCAAGAAAGCAGAGCAAGAGGCCTAGCCTCAAGGGGTAGACCAGGAAGTCTCAGGATGGGCAAAGGGACTAGAAGGCTAGGATAGGCCACTGAGCAAGAGGGGAACCAGAAGGGCCATAGGCCACAGAGCAAGGCAAGAGGGGAACCAGGAAGACTGTATACCATGGAGCAAGGCAAGAACAGGAAACCAGAAGGTCCACAGGCCACAGAGCAAGGCAAGAGGGAAACCAGAAGGCCCGTAGGCCACAGAGCAAGGCAAGAAACGGGTGGCTAGAGCAGGGAGCCCAAAGGAACTCGATGCTGAAGCACCGAGGCATGGGCTAGGCGGGGCTAAATACTGGAGTGTGGACATAGGATAGGCATGCAAGGAAGGCTGAGCTAGCCAGGGGAGCTAGCCAGGACCTCTGGTGGTAAGGACCCTGCACAGCAGCCAGAATCGTAGCAGACTGGGAGCAGTGTTAAGGCTTTAGGTTGGGCGGGTGTGCTCAAGTGGGGTAGAACTTCCTCAATGAGGTTCTGATGGAGCTTGGAGGTTATATGATGCTGCTTAGGGAGATGCTTGATGCAGCTCAGTGAGAAAGGAGATTATGTGATGTTGCTCAGGCGCATACCTGATGCTCTTATGGAGGGGGAAAGGAGATTGTCTGATGTTGCTTGAGAGGGGATTAGGGGAGAGAGAGAAGGAATTCCCCCTGCTAACCAGCCTTTTCATTTTAGGCTGGTTGAGAATGAGGGAATTGGAAATATGCATAACATGTATGGTAAATATTTAACGCTTGGTCTGAGCAAGGTGTTAAATTTTCAGTATTAGTTAAAGCACAGAAAATTGCCTGTGGAAGAACGCATCCCACACTATTTCCCATGCAAATACTAAAGCCTCATTTGCATGTGAAATAACGTGGAAGTGGTTGACAGTGATGACAGCCTCTTAATCATTCAGGAAGTCTAATGTCAAATCTGGGATTTAAGCGAAAGGAGAACCCGAGAGTGCTGAGTGACCCCTGAAGAAGGTAGACTCCTTCCGAAACACTACAGTGCTGGGTTTGGTTGTAAAAGTCATAACATTACCCAGAACTGCTCCCAGAGACATGAGCATAAGCACTCAGATAAGTGCAATTTTGATATATGTAGAGTTTGCAACATCTTTTATATGCAAAATAAAATGTGCTTTAAAAATATATACCACTCATTTCCTGATTAAAAAAAAACCCAAAACATTGAAAGAAAAGTGTCAAAAATTATATAACCGACCAATGATTATAATTCCAGCACAAAAAGGACTATAAAGCACTATGTCTCTGTGTTAGTCCTGTGCAAATATGATGATCATCTTTTTATGATTACTGTGATCCCTTATCAGTTGGAGTGAGATCATATTCTGTATTTACCTTGTCTATTCTTACACTTCCTGGGTTCTTGGGTTTTTTTTTTATTATTATCCCTTTACATGCAGCATTATGTTAATTTTGTCATGTTTGCACTAATATCTTCCTTCATCAGCTTAATATACATGCTAAGCCATTATTTCATAACATGCTGTTTTTAGTGCATGCTAAACAGCCTTAACATGCATGCTAAGCTTTATTGCCTAAGCCCCCTGAGTGTCACCATTGGGCAATGGCTGTCTGACACTCTCCACTCAGGGGGCTGTAAAGACTGGCCGCACAGCAACCACAATCCCAATCAGCTTGGGAGCAGAAGCCAGATCTAGGAATCAAACCTGGGTTTTCTGGACAGCAGTGCACAAGATTGCTACTGAGACACCAGGTCAGTCCAGTCGACAAGATTTATAAAAGGTTATCTCTCGTTTTGTGCTTTTCAGAAATACTTGCACAATAAAAATTGGATACATGGGTATCAGACACTAAGGGCCTGATTTTAATACAGTTTTACATGCATAGAACTGTTTTATGTGTATGGATTGCACTTGAAAGGTCCACAGGTAAAGGTAGATGCAAAATCTGATTTCGCACATACTTTTACCTGCTGTCAAGGTGGGCATTGTGGGGGGAGGAAGAGTTGGGGTGGGAAAAGGATTTACACTCAGGAGCACACCTGACTGTGGGTGTATGATTTCACGTCTACCTGGCAAACCTACAAATTTGGCGCATAAGTTCATTTTGAAAATTCAGGCTGTTTGAACATTACCCTTCCTGAGGGGTTGAATCGATATAACTCTGAAAATTGTGAGGAGTAGCACCAATGGTTAAGACATTCAACAGTGAAGACAAATTGGCGCCACTGCTCACAAGTTTCAAAGTCGTGCTAATTCAACCCCTTCATTGAGCTTATCAGAAAAATTGTTCATATGGGTGTGATTAGCCTTGCAGAAGTGGACTTTCATTAGAGGGTATCGCTGTGCTAAGTTAGGGGGCAATCTTGGTCTGTATCATTTTGACATCAATGTGATTACTGAATGAGACAGAAAGGTTTTACTCTCACTCATTGTGGGTGAGAGTAAAATCTTTATCTTTCCAAATTCAGACTCAGAAAATGTCTTTCCTTCTATCTCCCATGCTTTTCTCCATTTCTTTTCTTCTTGACTCTAACTCTTTCTCTCCATGTGTGGGTTTATATACATATATATGTAGATATGTATATACACACACACACATACATGATATACACAAATATCTTTTGGTTACTCATATATATATTCCAGATTTATAGGTTCAAGAACATTTTTTATTTAATTCTATTACCATATAAACTTAGTTGAGTAATCATTAAATAAACTTCTGAGATTTATTCTAAAAGTCTCTTTATTTATTTTAGAACTTTATGGAGCTAATATACTAAAATGCAATAATTTCATTAGGTTACTAAAGGTGACTGTACAATTATTGTGCAAAAGAAACATCTTTTGGTATCTTGCTATGTACTAAGGCAATGAAATGCAAAAACAGTGTGGTATTTTTACCATGTAACATGCATTATCCTATTTACTTAGAGAAAAGTCTGTTTTGTCAGTGGGAGGAAAACCACATGATAGGTTGTCGAAATGACAGCAGGATCACCTTAGGACTAGTATACAATCCTGGTCATCAAAGTCTTTTGTAGACAGCATGGGCTAAGGGGAGGCAAGCTGTAATGTAGAAGATTCAGGTTGATGTCTAGTTACTGTGAAGAGTTAGAGCTGAAGGGGTGGGTATGGGTTTAGAACAGGGTGGGAAGGAAGAGTTATTTATTATCGTGTTTATGTCGATTATTGATGTATGGATGGAAAGTGTTGATTGTTATGCAAGGGATGGGAGGATCAGGTGTGCTGGTTTTTATTTTTTGTGAAATTGTATTGAAATCCACCTTGAGGTCCTGGATAAAGTGTAACTAATCAAGTGTAATAAATAAAAGAAGTAGACACTGCTGCTAGAAGATTGTGTAGAGCAACTGGAATGAGGATAAGGAGGTGGAAGAGGGAAGAGGAGGAGATGAAGTAGGATGAGAGGAGAGATAGAAAAGACAGATGGAGGTAGAGGAGGGGGAAAGCGAGTGGGGATGAGGGAGGAGAGGGAGGAAAGGAGGAAGCTTCTTTATCATCTGAACTGCTGAGTATGGAAGTGGTAGCACAGGTAGCGAGTAGCACAGGCACATGGCTCCTGCTACTGTTTTCAGGATAGTCATAATGAATATGCATGAGAAAGATTTGCATATTCATTGTGGCAGTCCTGAGAACCTGATTGGTTAGGTGTGCCTACAGGAGAGGGTTGGGAAACACTGTTTTAAAAGATGAGGAAAGTGACTTTCTTTTTGACCAGGTCTTGGTACTACGTGCTACTCCTTGGGGAAAAATTTAGGAACTAGTCAACGGTGGCAAAGAACAAGTTGTGGAAGTAATTGGCGATGAATGTTACCACTTTCAGGCGTTCTGGCATACTGTGGATCACTGCAAGAGGAGATACAAGGACTGCAAATGACTTTTCTGGCAGATAATATCTCATGAGGATAAGCAGAACAAAAATTGTTGTTTTTGTTAATTTTCTTTTTCATTTCAGGCAGGGTTTGTTTAAAGTTTTTTTGGTTTGGTTTATTTCCTGATTAAAAAATAACAACACATTTAAAGATACCCCCACCCCTCAAAACAGGCCTCCTAAGGCCCTCCAAACCCTCTTAAATTCCCCAAACCAGCCACAGGATCAAGCTCAGCTGGATCCTCCCTGGACCCCTCTGACCCCCTCTCATCTGTGAAAGAAAATCACAGGACCTGGATTTACCCAGCTGAGTTAAGCCAAGCCCAGCCGGGGCCTCCCCAAGCCCCACTCATCCCCTTCCATGAGATCCACAAGATGAAAAGGGCAGAAGCGACACCCACTCACTCCTGTCCTCCCTCCTAGAGATTTTAAAATTGACTACCATGATGAAGTGAGGTCACTTCAGCACCTGTCTCTGATGTGGCCTCTGCCATTATATTGCATCATACATTCAGCCTCAGTCTTATATCTGACTGACCAGAGGCATTCTAGAGGGATTTGGACCTATGAGCATACTTTTAGATTTTAAAACATTTGTGCCTAAATTTTCTGTGAAAAATTCACATATTTTAGCAGGTATAAGTGTGTGTGCGGGTAGATATGCTGGGATAATTTTCAATGTGGACTTGTGTAAATCCGCTTTAAAAATTGGTGTAACTTACATATATAATTGCTAGCTAATTTAAAAGCGATGTAACAAAATTTCTCTCCCCCCCCCCCCCCCAGGGTAAGGATGGGCAGTTTTCAGAGATCTCTTTTTTACGATTATGACTTTTTGAGAATTGTCTGTCGCATGCATCTATAACGCTTGAAAGAGAACTCGTTGGGCATAGATACAGTAGAAATACATTTTTCAGTCAATCACTATTCACCTCAGAGTGAATGTTTTCTACTGTTGAATTCATTGCTCCTCTATGTTTGTCTCTAGAAGTCTGCAGAATGAGACTGTGCTGTGACTGGACCAAACCTGGTCACAAAATTAAAAATATTTTCCATTGCACCAACTCATCATATTGCTACAGCATAATCTGTTTCTCTGCTAGAATTATCATTTAATTCCAGATTGAGCCACCCTCTGCCCAAATTACAGGGACAAATGAGGTGTAGGTTTCTTATGTTGAGGTCATGAAGGTGTTGAATTGTATATCCTTAATGGAGAAGAACTCAGGGTAGGTGAAAAATTCCATGCCAGACACCAGATTGTGGTTCCCAGTGGCTTGCATTTACTGGAGGCAGATAATACAGTTCATAATTTCAAGAAAAGTAACTGGTTCAATTACAGTTGATTTTTCTATTTTTTTTTTGCTGAGCAGATAATGTACGCATAGGGCTGAAGTGACACCTCATGTGCCTCTAGGTAGAGAATCTTCAGCGTCTTCCTTACCCCATTAGTGGAGAGGATTGCATGGGGAGAAGAGGAGTATCTGGCCTCCTGCGACCTCTGGACATTCTTGCTTGGACGAAAACCTTTTGCAAGCAACTAAAGGCAGCCATATCCCAGAACCTAGGAGTGGAGACACTTCCTAACAGACTGGTAAGGAGTCTTGAAGAAAGAAGCAGAAGTATAACTGGGCTATATTTAGTAGAGTTTGATTATATTTCTATCACTTGTGTCAAGCAGTCATGGCCCGTAACAAAAACTTAAACTCTGCTCTTTCTCTTTGAGCGGTAGTGGGGGTATTCTCATTACTGGCTTGCTATCATTTTCTCTTGGGAATGGTCCCTCCCATTATTCATTGCCCATGTCTTATGTTAGGAGCAGAAATCTGTGTGTCAGGAAGGTACAATCACCAAGACCAGAAATTAAACCATAGATAACTAGCTATTTGTGTTAAGTACAAACTAATTAGGGTGTGCCCTTGCACAGCTGTCCATGCAATCTGTTGTCATTTACAACAAACTCCCTTTCCTCATAACAATACCTGCTGACTTGTGCCAAGTATGAATACAATCTTTATTGTAGGAAACAATTTGCATGCACTGTGAATTTTGTCACATCAAGCCAAGCATGGTCAGATTCAATTTGCATTGCACCAGGTCATAGTCAACTGAACTGAAGCTTGAAAACTGAGAGTCAAATCAGTCTCACAGCTTTTACCATTTTCACCCCATTCAGTGAAAGCTCTTCACTAGAAAGATATCAGCTAGTCCATGCTTATTTTGTCGTATTGACAGATACATTTTTATAGGCTTTGAAGTTTGAAGAAAAATGCTATTTTCAAAACTTAATAAGTTGGAAATTGTGACTCTGATCTTGCTGCACAGACCATTATTACAAAATGCATGCACATTGGCCACGCATGTTCTAGAGTTAATTGCTCTCATCATAAAAGTTCATTTCCAATCCTATGTTAATTTAGTTTATCTTTTTGTTTTCTTTTTTATACATATCTTCTTTTTCCTGCTCTCGTTTTATGGGACCTGCATTATAACCTGGCAATTAACACAGCATTGTGCTCTGAAGACCAGGGTCCTGTTCCTTATTGCCAATTCACAATAACCCTGAGTAAGTCTTTTAATATCCCTGTGCTCAGACTGACTGTAAGTTGAGCTGTGGCAGAACCATACACCTATGTAAACTGAATGGATGTCTTTGCGCATAATGGGCCGGATTTTAAATGCCCTGCGCGTGTAAATCCGGCCTATTTTGTATAGGTCGCCGGTGCGCGCACAGCCCCGGGACGCACATAAGTCCCGGGGCTTCGTAAAAGGGGCAGGGAGGGGGCGTGTCTGGGGTCAGGGGGCGGTTTGGGGTGGGACCGGGGGCGTGGCGCCGGCCCGGGGGCATGGTCGAGGCCTCCGGACCAGCCCCCGTGTCGGGTGATGGGGGGGGGGGGGGTTAGGTAGGGGAAGGGAGGGGAAGGTGCAGGAGGGTGGAAAGAAAGTTCCCTCCGAGGCCGCTCTGATTTCGGAGCGGCCTTGGAGGGAACAGGCAGCGGGCGCCGGGCTCGGCGCGCGCAGGTTGCACAAATGTGCACCCCCTTGCGCGTGCTGACCCCAGATCTTATAAAATCCAGCATACTTTTGTTCGCGCTTGCGCAAATTTATAAAATCTGCCTCAATGCAGATAAGAAGTAAATGGGTCAATTTTAAACCCCCCCGCATGTAAAATCCAGGGGTTATGCATGAGGCTGAGCCTTGCGTGCACTGTGCAAATTTTAGAAGGGGCCCGGCCGCGCGCATAACCCCTATTATGTGCACAAGAGCCAGGCCTCTTCCAAGGGGTGGGGAGGGGTGGGGGCGGGCTGGGACAGCGCCATTGTCCAGGAGCCAGCGCCACTGTCCAGGAGCCTCACGTGCCGGCCGGCCGATTTATGGGTTGGGGAGGAGAGGGGAAGGGGAAGGGGAAGGGGAAGGGGAGAGGAGGTTAGGATTGGGGGTAGGGAAGTTCCCTCCCAGTCCACTTCTTAATTGGAGATAAAAGATTGGAGTGGACTGGAAAGGAATTGGGGAAGGCCAGGATGCGTTGCTGTGCGAATTTTCCAAAACTGTCCCCCCCCCCCCCTTGCATGGATGTCCGTGCGGCCCACCAATTTTAGTACATGCGCGCGCTGGCGCCCATGTGCACCTATTAAATTCTACTCTATAATGTATTGCAAAAGAAGAAAGAAGAAATTGGCCCTCTATTTTTTCTTTCTTTTTTTTAAGTAACAAGCTTTCATATTTGAATAGTTCATTTCCTCTTGAGAAGAAGGTGATGTCCTAATCCCTCCACTTGTAACTCAGGGAACTTATTGTGTGGGGTGAGATGGGGAAGATGCTCACAGCTGTAAATGTGCCCCCCTATCCCTCACCTTACACAGCCACTGGTGGTTTAATGGATTGAAAATGGGATAATATATTATATTATGTATAATTCATATATTTTCATTGTGTATATGGTGAGAGTAAAGCATATTGAGTTTTTTGATGGCGTGATTGTACAAGATAAAATTATTGCATAAATATCAGGTTATGTCAAATTGCGCTGGCTCATTTCTGGAACCATTTTTACTTTCTGCTTTCATTTTTTATTTGTACAGTTATAAATTTACGTACTGTGTTGTTCTGTTACATACACAGTCCTAGAAAGCATAAGCTGCTGCAATCTAATACTGTAGTTCCAGAATTTGATTTTAACATGAGCAAATTAAGCAAACAGTCACCAGCTAACAACAGTCCTGTGCACAGAGGCTCACTGAAACGTGTGCTTGCAAGGAAATCAATATTGATATTAGTCCAGAACATGCATTATTTGAAAACTTATTAACAATGTTGTTTATTCAATAAAAGGCTTTCAGAGGTTGCAAAAGATGGATATTATTAGGGCCCCGTTCATCTTTATTTTATTCACCTGTTATGTGGCCATTAGTTTTTTATTTTACTATAAGGAAAATGATGTGATGTCCGCTGAAAAAAGATTTCACTAATTTACATTCAAATGCAAAGTTTACAAACAATATTATTCCTTTGCATGGTAATATCCTGGGTAAGATCTTTCCATGCAAAGAATAAGCAAAGTTAGTTTTGTTGATAGTTACTTTAAATAACCTGTAGGCCTAGCATTCCCTAAGATCCTATAAGAACATAAGAACATAATAAATTGCCATACTGGGTCAGACCAAGGGTCCATCAAGCCCAACATCCTATTTCCAACAGTGGACAATCCAGGCTACAAGTACCTGGCAAGTACCAAAACACTAAATAGATCCCTTGCTACTGATGTCAGTATTAGCCAATGGCTATTCTCTAAGACAACTTGATTAATAGTAGTAAATGGATTTCTCCTCCAAGAACTTATCCAAACATTTCTTTCTATATGTTTTCTGTGATTTTGATATTTAGAACACTTTCCACTATTTTTCCTGGCACTGAAGGAGGAGCGGCCCGCAACCTAGGAGTCAGGAAGCAGGAAGTTATGCAGAACCATGGCCAGCAGCCATGTTGCAGGAGCAGTGCAGGGAGAAGCCAGGCCTCTGCACAGGCCCCGATGTCAGCAGTGGCTCCTGCGGTTGCTGGAGGCACCGAGGGCAGCTCCAGCCGCCAGGAAAGATAGAATTGCGATGGAGAAGGTACAGAGAAGGGTGACCAAAATGATAAAGGGAATGGAACAGCTCCCCTATGAGGAAAGACTAAAGAGGTTAGGACTTTTCAGCTTGGAGAAGAGACGGCTGAGGGGGGATATGATAGAGGTGTATAAAATCATGAGAGGTCTAGAACGGGTAGATGTCAATTGGTTATTTAGTCTTTCAGATAATAGAAAGACTAGGGGGCACTCCATGAAGTTAGCATGTGACACATTTAAAACTAATCGGAGAAAGTTCTTTTTCACTCAACGCACAATTAAACTCTGGAATTTGTTGCTGGAGGATGTGATTAGGGCAGTAAATGTAGCTGGGTTTAAATAAGGTTTGCATAAGTTCCTGGAGGAGAAATACATAAACTGCTACTGCTATTGAACAAAGAAGATCTCCCATAGTATCTCCAATACCCAGCGAATAAATAGAGTAAATCGTGCAGGTAATACAATGCAGAAGTGAGGAAAAAGTTTTCTGTTTTATTATCTCCGTTTAGTTACTATGCCTTTGGTTTTCATAGTTAATGATTAGAAAATTACTATTGATTATATCATAAATAGTTTGAATATATCTTGAAATTGGTTATGTAATTGTATTTCTGATTTTGGATATAATGTCTTGTAACTAAATTGAAAAATCAATAAACATATAATTAAAAAAAAAAAAACAACTAATCGGAGAAAGTGCTTTTTCAATCAATGCACAATTAAACTCTGGAATTTGTTGCCAGAGGATGTGGTTAGTGCAGTTAGTATAGCTGTGTTTTAAAAAGGATTGGATAAGTTCTTGGAGGAGAAGTCCATTACCTGCTATTAATTAAGTAGACTCAGAAAATAGCCACTGCTCTTACTAGCAACAGTAACATGGAATAGACTTAGTTTTTACGTACTTGCCAGGTTCTTATGGCTTGGATTGGCCACTGTTGGAAACAGGATGCTGGGCTTGATGGACCCTTGGTCTGACCCAGCATGGCATGTTCTTATTTTCGTCTTATGTTCTTCTTATGTTCTTAACTGCACCCTTCAACACCATGGATCATAAAATACTTGTCCAAAGACATCAGGATTAGTAAACCTGCTTTGCAGTGGTTCTTATCTTTATCAACTAGGACCCAGTATGTCACATCATCTGAGCAACAGTCTGATGTGTTCTCCCTCGATACTGTTGTTCCCTAGGGGTCTGTGTTGTCAGCTTTCTTGTTCAACATCTATCTTGCACCAATTTGCAAAGTTTTAGGAAGCCTTAATGTTGGATATCATCTTTATGCAGACGATATCCAATTGTATGTTCCTATTAGTGCTTCTGTTTAGTAATCCTGAAGGGTTGACTCACAGCCAATAAGTTATCTTTGAATATGGGTAAGTCTAAAATATTTTATTTAGCTTACTATCTGTTACGGCTGCTGGTCGTGGAGGTCTGTGACCGGGGCAAAAGCTTACCCGTGGGGTCGGACCGCCTCCTGCAGGCGCATGCAGCCTTCTCCAGCACTCCCTTTGCGGCCGTTGCTGCTGCTGAGGCCCGGCCGCATGGCTCCTCTCCGGCTGGGCTGACTCCTCCTCCCTCCGGGTCTGATTAGAGCCGCACGCGCGGCTGCTGGCTAAATTTAAAGGGGCTACGACAGGAAGTTGTCGTGGTTCCTCCCAAGGACTCCTCCCTTCAGTTTTCTATATAAGGCAAGGTCTGCTCCTCAGACCTTGCCTTGGTATTGAGGTTTCTTGTTTGGCTGGTTCCAGAGCTTCGTGTTCCTGGTTCCTGTTCTTCATCCTGCTTCTGCTCTCCTCCCTCGTTGGACTGATTCTTTTGGATTGACTTCTGGACCGGCTTCCGACCATTCTCCTGGCTTGGACCTTGGACCGGCTTCTGACCGTTCTTCGGCCTCCACTACTGAACTGACTTACGACGTGCTGGAGGCACCAGCAGTCTGGAAACCACGATCTGCAGGAGGCGCCTGCATCCAGACCTCTCTTCAGTCTTCAGCGATTCACCTAAGTCCAAGCGGTCCGGGTTCCTACAGGCTCCTCCTGGAGGAACCAAGGACTTCAGTGGCGAAGCATCAGCTCAACTTCTGCTGCACCCTGCCTTGTCTTCCTTCGGTAGGGACCTACAAGGGTTCACTCTCTCCTAGGTAGCACTAACCCTTCCTCAGACTAAGGGTCCACTTCCAGGATCATAACAGAATACCAAGGCCATGGACCTGGCAGAGGCCTCAGCCCTGCAGGCCATTCCTGGACTGGCCCTGAAGATTATGGAGCAACAACGAGTATTAGAATCCATGGCGT
This sequence comes from Rhinatrema bivittatum, assembly GCF_901001135.1. Lineage (NCBI taxonomy): Eukaryota > Metazoa > Chordata > Amphibia > Gymnophiona > Rhinatrematidae > Rhinatrema > Rhinatrema bivittatum. The sequence goes on along the minus strand of NC_042617.1, from coordinate 97,631,014 downwards.
CCTCCTTGGAACGACTCAATGCCCGTCTCAATTCTTTAGCTGCGGCTCAGGCAGCTCCATTACCATTATCGCTACCATCCGTGATGCAGGGGAATACTCGTCCAAACATTCCATTACCAATTCCTATGCCTTGGGCCTTGGGCCTTGGGCACATATTTCCACAGACTTCATTGTGGATCTTCCGCCATCAGAGGGCAACACAGTAATATAGGTAGTAGTGGATCGGTTTTCCAAAATGGCCCACTTTACCTCACTACCCTCCCTCCCATCAGCTCCTCGTTTGGCTCAACTGTTCATGCTACATATCTTCCGACTCCACGGCCTACCGCAACACATCATTTCTGACTGTGGTCCTCAGTTCATGGCACGTTACTGGCTTAACCTATGCAAGAAATTTCACATTTCATTGGACTTTACCACCGCGTTTCACCCGCAAGCCAATGGTCAGGCTGAACGTATGAATCGTACATTAAAACAATTACTATGGATATCTGTCAACTCTCGTCAAGACGACTGGGCGACACTTCTCTCTTGGGTTGAATTCTCTCACAATTCCTATGCCTGTATCTCAACTGGAGCCTCACCTTTTCAGATTGTATTTGGACGACAACCCAGGCTGCCCTTGCCCTTGCCTTTACCGGTTCCATCTCCAGCAGCCCAGCTTACTTCTGCACAATTAAGACGGCTCTGGATTCATACTCAACAGATGCTACGTAAAGCGGCTCTCACCGCCAAGACATTCGCCGACAAGCATTGACGACCAGCTCCCCAGTTCCGTCTGGGAGAAAAAGTGTGGCTAAGCATCAGGCACATCTGTTTGAGAGTTCCTTCCATGCGATTAGCTCCCCCCCCCCCCCCCCCCCATTATATTGGGCCTTTTCCAGTGCTGCAACAACTAGGTCCCGTGACTTATCAATTTCGTTTGCCAGCAACATTAAGAATCCATAACTCCGTCCACACGTCACTTCTGAAGCCTTTTGGCGTACTCGCAAGGTTCCTGAAGCCCCACAGCCCAGGGCAGAGGAGGAGACAATTTATCAGGTACGTGAGGTATTTGATGTCCGAAAATGAGGCAGCACATGAGAATACCTTCTGGCTTGGGGCCGGAGGAGAATTCCTGGGAGCCTGCTAAGAACATCTTGGATAAGACTCTCATCAAGAACTTTCACACTGAACACCCGGGAAAACCCAAGCCTTCTAGGGTGAGGCCTAAAGGAGGGGGTACTGTTATGGCTGCTGGCCATGACGGTCCGTGGCCAGGACCAACTGTCATGGCCTTCGGTCGCGGAGGTCCGCGACCAGGGCAAAAGCTTACCTGAGGGGTCGGGCCACCTCCAAGGCTCCTGCAGGTGCAGGCTGCTGGCTAAATTTAAAGGGGCCACGACAGGAAGTTGTCATGGTTCCTCCCAAGGACTCCTCCCTTCAGTTTTGTATATAAGGCAAGGTCTGCTCCTCAGACCTTGCCTTGGTATTGAGGCTTCTTGTTTGGCTGGTTCCTGAGCTCTACATTCCTGGTTCCTGTTCTTCATCCTGCTTCTGCTCTCCTCCCTCATTAGACTGATTCTTTTGGATTGACTTCTGGACTGGCTTCTGACCATTTTCCTGGCTTGCTCCTGGACCGGCTTCTGACCCTTCTCCTGGCTTGGACCGGAACCTGCTTCTGACCATTCTTTGGCCTCCACTACTGGACTGACTTACGACCTGCTGGAGGCGCCAGCGGTCTGGAAACCACAACCTGCAGGAGGCGCCTGCATCCAGACCAGTCTTTAGCGATTCACCTAAGTCCAAGCTGTCGGGTTCCTACGGGCTCCTCCTGAGGGAACTAAGGACTTCCAGTGGCGAAGCATCAGCTCAACTTCTGCTGCACCCGGCCTTGCCTTCTGACGGTAGGGACCTAAAAGGGTTCACTCTCTCCTAGGTAGCACTAACCCTTCCTCGGACTAAGGGTCCACTTCCAGGATCATAACACTATCCATGGCCTTTGCTAGGAATGATGGTTCTTTGTAGGCACTGTGCAATGTGGCTTTGACATACTGAGGTGGAGAAAGAAGTGCTAGATGATAGGGTGCTACTCCTGCTTGCACTATTCTTGAGGTGGCCACTTTTTCCTGTGCTACATTCCTGCTGTGCCTCTGTCTCTGGTGCTCCTCTTGACACAGTATCTCCTTCATGCATGTGGAATGCTGATACTGAAGAGTGAGACTGCCTTTCACCAGTGGATCACAAAGTGTAGCAAGCATGTATGTATTGTTTTCTGTGAGAGGTTTCAATGTGTCTTGCACCTTCTGTTGCAAGGAATCCACAGATTGCAATACCTCTGCTTCCATTTCCTCTTTCTCATGGAAGCCCTCTTAACTTTTCCTCCAGAATATTTACTATAGGGATGATTCCACCCAGGGTGACACTTCTGGAAGTCACAACCTCCGTGGGCATCCTCGAAGGGCTTCAGGATTTATACCAGCTTTCTCATCACTTCCCAATCATGATGCCCCAGGGGGAATTGCACATCTATCTCTATTTCCAGAGACACATCTTGAAGGGGGTATGTGCTGCACATCTGCAGCATCTTATAAGTGGAATTCCAGTGAGTGCCAACATCTTGAATCAGATGCTTGTGAGGCATCCTGAATTCTCCCTGCTTTTCACTGAGAAGCTGCCCCACCTTCATGCTTCAGTGGAAATGCCCTGCAATTTTTCTGCACTTCTTCATCAGCTCCTGTAGGAATACATTCCCATGGTCCTTGAATCCCCGCCCCAGGGTATCCTTCATTACCAGGTGCAGTAAGTGTGCAAAACAACAGATACCCTAAACCCCCCCATTTTCTATGGCCTTTATCATATTTGAACCATTGTCTGTCACAGTGAAACCTGTGTTTAGACTCCTGGCTCTCCAGTATAGCAGCCAACCCTCCAGGACCTTTCTTATGGCTGATAGAATATTGGCCAAGATATGGAGGCTACACATCAATTAAGTGTGTAGCAAAGCTCACCTGCACCCTTATGATCTGTTCCACTAGAGCTGCTACCTCAGCCAGATCCAACTAGATAAGCATGTATAGCATTCATGCTGGTCTAGACATTGCAGGTGAAATTCACGCTCCTTCCCTCTCCTTAGTTAGCTGCTCCTGGATGCAATTATGGCACTGGTTATACAGACCTGGGATGACCTTCCTACTAAATGTAGTCCTGGAAGTAAGACACTTAAAACCCACATTCTCTACTACCTGCAGGGGCTGGCAATCATTTCCCCCAATGCTTCTCATTACAACTTTTGATGCTGTCTGCCTCTTGCCACAGTACAGTGCTACAGAACACCACCCCATTTCCTCCCTGATGGGTTACTTCTTCAGACACATGGTAGGATCCTGCTGGTCTGTCACCTGAATGCTAGAAGGAGCCTTAGGATCAGTCTTCCCTTTTTCACCCCTTTTCTTCTGGATTTTATCTTGAATGTCTGAAGGGGTCCCCAAGTTACTACTGCTACCTTCCCCTGATATGAATGCTAGTGGGTGCTGCTTTTGTAGATGATGCTGCATACAGGCATTTGTGAGATGCCCCATTTGGTTCTCTAGATTGATATCCTTTGCGAAGTGAATACACTGAGCAAAATACAGGTCCTCCCTCACTTTGAATTGACTGTGGATCAGGATTCTTCTATGATCTCTTTTCTACATCCTTGGGAGCTGATAATGGCACTAGAGGTTTGCTAGAGAGTGATACTGAGGAGCAATTCTAGGGGCATCACTCATGCTCTCTACCTGCACTGCCTGCTCTTCCTCATCATCCTCAATTTCTTCTATCTTCTCCACCACTGAAGTGGAGGCTAAGACACTACTAACTAATCCTCCCAAATTTTCTTCAGCTAGCAACTCTTCAATATGTTCTGATTCAGGAATTTGCATCAACCGATTCTTCCTTGGAATTGGTTGTTACAAATACTGCCTTCACTGCCTCATCAGCAGAAGAGTGTGCGGCTGGTTTGGGGCATTCTGTTTCTGCTAACCTTGTTGCCCTACTACTGTCTGCACTGAATGGCTCTCCTACATTTTCCCTCTGCTCCAAAACAACAGGGAGAGAAAGAAGCAATGGTGCACATCCTCTCCAAATTTAAATTTCCTCTTCCTGGAGCTGCCTTTCTCTGCTGCCATTCAGGACTTGACAAAGTCCCTCTTCAGTTTAGGTGCATGGCTGCCTTTTTTTTATTGCTGCCAATGCTGACAACATTCCATCATCTCCTTTTCCTGACATGATGGAATTTGTTCAGGTTAGTGCACTGCCTACTGTGAGTTTGGATATTATAAAAAAAAAATGTAAATTTATTGGTACTATAACTGTATCCCCACTCACAGTACCACTCTAACTTTGTGTATGGAGAACTGTATCACACACACAAACACACAATGCATGTGTGCTGTGCTGCATGCAGTGCCATGTACTAGTCTGACAGACTCTATACACAGAAAACACCAACTGAAAAGTCTGGCAGTGTGGTATAAACTCTTCACTTCATTCTCTGCTCAGTGCTCACCCGACGTTGCCCAGACAGCAGAGATAAAAAAACATCACTAACACTGCTCCAACTCCCCACACTGTCTCCCACCCAGATCCTCCCACAGTGAAGAGAAAAATCAGCAGCAAGTACCACTGTTTGTCTTTCTCTGATGTCTGGCACAGTGAGTGAGATCAGTGCAGCACAGAGAAAATTAGAAGCAGCCCTTTTTTTTACAAGTGCCAACCAAAAAACATTTTTTTTTAACACTTTGAGAACTTTCTCCAAGCACATCCTTCTATGACTTAGCTAGGGAGGAAATACAGCACTTCTTGCACATGCTCAGACCTAACAGTGGGAGACGGTCTGTGTCATTTGATCCAGATAGCAACAATAGGCAAATTTAGAAACATGTTTTACTGGGGTCACGTGATGTGCTGAACCAGAGCCGACTTATATGCTCCTGGCTCCCAGTGCCATCTCCTAAAAGTAAGACTTTGCGGAGGCTCTGAAAATGAATTGGGAACCAACAATCTAACGAAGATCAGTGTTTATGAATATTGATCGTTATATGCACAAATCGCCCTCAGGAATGCCAATAAAACCAGTTAAAAGGGACAAAGAAAAGCCAAAAGTAAGTGAGAAGAAAATGGCCACCGCTACTGCCACAGCTGACAACACAGCAGATTGCATTCTTAATGAAGCAACGATGCAAGCAATTACCATGGCTGTGAAAGCAGCGATTTCGGAACACTTTGCATCACTTGCTGCACAACTCTTGGACCTTAAATCAGCGATCACTGATTTCAGTCCTAGGGTGGAATCATTGGAGGGTCGTATAACAATTATGGAAGATAATATGATGGCGGCAAATCGCAAACTGCAAGCTCTGGAAAAAATGGTTGCTATGCAAGAGGACAAGCTGGATGAACTAAAAAATCGCTCCCGAAGGAATAGCTTACGTTTTATCAGGTTCGAAAAAGGAATTGAGGAGAACAAACTAGCAGAATTACTGACATCTTGGATACCAGAGAAGCTGGGCCTAGCTGACCACTTATCAGCCATGATAATAGAAAGAGCACATTGCCTTGGCCCAAAGAAAGATGGCAACCGAAGACCACAAATTGTTATTGCTTACTTTCTAGATTTTCACCATAAACAATTAATTTGGCAAGCGTCACAGAAGAAATCTCCGTTGTAGTACCAGAATAAAACCATTAAAATCTTTCAAGATTTTTCTGCTAAGGTAGCTGTGAAATGGAAAGAATTCGGCCCTATTTGTGTGTCATTGGCGACTAAGCAGGTTAAATTCACTTTATTATATCATTTGGAATGATGGCAAATTATATCATATGGAATGATGTGATTTGCAAATCACATGCAAATCATATGGAATGATGGTGACCCACAGATCTTGTGATTTTGCAAATCATAAAATGCTTTATTTTGTACCCCACCACACTTCAGGTTAATACTCGATGTTAAAGTTCCTTTTATTTTTTCTCGCTCCTAGTTTTACGCCTCCCTGTTTTATTGTAACTGTAACTTTATTATTGTTTTAGCACCGTTTACTGTTTTCCGTTTATCACCCCACTGTTTATTGTAAACCGGCATGATGTGATACCCTCACGAATGCCGGTATAGAAAAAATTAAAATAAATAAATAACATAAATCTTTAAAGATTCACAAGAGGCCAAGAAATATATAGTCAACCTGAAGTGACAATCTGCTACGTTGGCAGGCCCTGAGGTCAATTAAGTCTTTATTTAGTAACACGATCTGTCTTAGACTCACTTCAAGCCTAATAGCGAAAACGTGATGAGCCGCAAGAAAAAAGCGGTGTTGGTTTCTTTGCCTTTAATGTTTTCTTCCTTTCTGGTACTTTGGTAACCTCTGTGACTGATATGCTGAACAACCTGTTGGAGATGGCACCAGATCACTCACAGTATTGTCCCCCTACTCCCTACTGGTATTACTCAGAAATGGGAAATAAGAAGCGAAAAGGGGAAGAGCGAAGGGGAAGAGCGAAGGGAAGGGGAAGGGAGCGGAAGCAATATGAGGGGTATGGCTTTGTAGGGATTATGCAGTTGGTACGTTTAGTTTAACATTTTATTTGACCGTATGAATGACTTAAAACGTGATTACTCCATTTACAGAGTCATCCTTTATCTTAGTCTCTTCTTATGGAGCATTTTGAATAGTCGGGAGATGTTTTATGGCTGTGTGAGGACACTGATTATGTTTGTTATGTATCTTATCCTCAACTGCTCATGGATAGAACAAAACTATGTGCTAACCCCCAATTCCTATAATGGCAATTATGGGTCCTCTAATTAAGGCGATAATTTGGAAAGTGGCCGGTTTGGGCTCTCCGGTTAAGAGAGAGAAAGTTTTATCTCATCTTAAAGGAGAGATTATATTTTTACAAGAAATCCATATGAATGATAAGGAGCATGCCAAACTAAGTAACAAAAGAGGTTTTAATCAGATTTCTTTCTCATCAGGCACAACCAAGTGCTGTGGCGTAGCGATTTTAATCCACAAATGGGTATCCTTCTCTCTAGAACAGCAATGGATAGCGAGGGACAGATTATGATAATTAATTACAGGGAAGTTATTTGGGAAGCCTGTTCTATTAGATTCTATTTACACCCCTAATAAATATGACCATACATTTTTTACCTCCCTGGTTACTGAGGTATCTGAGTTTAGCTCGTCATCTATGATCATAGGGGGGACTTCAATTGTGTTGTGGACACCCTCTTTAGATAGACAGTCAGTAACTAAAATCCCCAGCTTAGGACATGGTAAAAGTATCTCTTTTTTGTGTGAGTCCCTCTCTTTAATAGATGTTTGGCGCACCTATCATCCCGAAGAAAGGGACTACACGCTTACTCTAAAGTACATCCTACAAAATCCAGAATAGATTACATACTGATATCAGAATCTCTTTGTAAGGGTATTAACTCAGTGGTTATCACACAATTAGTTATCTCGGACTTCCGGGTGTTGACGTCACCGGCAAGGATGGCAGGCATTTGAGCTCCGCGGCTCCCCTCTCAGTTTCCCCTGATAGCCCATGTAGCAGTGGTGATTTTCCAATCTTTCGCCTGGGAAGGCTTCTGAGCGGTCAAAGTCTCCAACGATGAGCCTTTGGCACCTCGGGGGAGGCAGATGGTGATGACTGCAGTGAGAGAAGTGCCTGCACGGCGCGAAGGGTTCAAGATGGCGGCCGGCATGCCAACCAACCCCCACTCCCCACAAGTTTAAGCCAGTGATTTTGCGGCGATTCCACCAGGGAGGCACCTTCCAAGCTTGGTGCTGACATCGGGGGCCTTTGAAGCGCTGCAGGCGCTGAAGGCACCCGAGTCAGTAAAGGAAGGGGAACTTCCTGCCTTGGTGGAGACATGGTTACCAGCACAGATGGGCCTGGAATTTACTACAGACCCTCTGCTATGTGAACGGGCTCACCGCGTTGGGTTGATGCGCGAGGGTGCCGCAAGGCCCCAGCCGCTGGTACAGATTGCCAGCTCAGCAGTCTATATCATAACAAGATTGCTAGTTCCGCCTACGGAACTGGTTGCTGTAGTTGCTCACACCTGTTTATTTGGAAAGAGCAGAGCCATAGACTTCAGTGGGCCATAGAAATGAAAGGCAAACACAATTATCTTGTTTATACTTTTTTATTTGGCTATTCACTTTCCTCCTGCACCTCTGGGCCTTTAGCTCAACTGAAAATGGCCCCAGTCTATAGCATCATGAACCTTTATTCACAACTACTGTTTTTTTTAACTCCCTAGTTTTATGTCCTAACTCAGCCCAGCCATTGCAGCAGCCATCCTCAGTCACAAACTGCAGCTCTCTCAGGAACCCAGCTAATGTGGAACTTTACCCTGGCCACTGGGTGTTGCCAATGTGTAGTGGCTAAGACCTTCTCCCAAGGGGATGTAAGCACTGCCTTTGTAACATCTCCAGCCAGGGCCAGTGCAAGGGGATTAGGCGCCCTAGGCAAACTTTCTCCCTTGCGCCCCCCCCCCCAATTGCGCCCCCACCCTCGGTCTTGGCCCCGACTCCTACCTCATTCTCGATCATGCCCGCTGACTGTGTGGTTTTCTGGGTCGCGAGCAAGTTGGTCACTGGGGCTACCAGTGCCATTGGTCGGCCCCTGTCACATGGTAGGTGCAATGGTTGGCCGGCGCCATCTTGTGCTCCTACCATGTGACAGGGTCCAACCAATGGCACTGGTAGCCCCTGTGACATAGTAAGGGCAAAGGCTATCGGTGCCATTTTGAATACTGGCAGCCGATGGCCCAAGTGCAGGAGATCGCTCCAGGACCCCCGCTGGACCACCAGGGACTTTTGGCAAGTCTTGGGGGGGACATGTCATAGGCGCTACAGGTGCCATTGGTCGGTCCCTGTCACATGGTAGGAGCACAAGATGGCGCTGGCCGTCCATTGCTCCTACCATGTGACAGGGGCCGACCAATGGCACCGGTAGCCCCTGTGACATAGTAAGGGCAAAGGCTATCGGCGCCATTTTGAATACCGGCAGCTGACAGCCCAAGTGCAGGAGATCACTCCAGGACCCCTGCTGGACCACCAGGGACCTTTGGCAGGTTTTGGGGGGTCAGGAAGGTGGGGGGTTTATTCGTTAGTGATATGTTGTATTCATGGGGGTTCGCCATATGTTTCATGACCCCCACGAATACAACATGGGGGATTGCCAATACATTGCAAACGAATGCACACCCCTAAAAATTCCCCCAAACAATGGAGCTTGGATGTTTCCCTTCAGCTCATCATACTAAAAGATATTTTCAAATTCTGGTGTCACCTCACAGTAACAGCAGCACAAACAGCTTCCACTGCCAAACACATTGTGAACTAACACAAAACCCCGCAAAAAAGACACTCAAAATATACACTGCAATACCATCATAACATAACAGTAATAATACCAAGGACTCAAACAACAATAACCCTACTTGTGAATAAGCAAGGGTAAATATTACACTGGGTCCTAGAATACCAATACACCACTTACTGAGGAAACAAAACAAACCCAATTGCTATAGATCCCTATACAGACACTACATGCTAGCAGAATCTCTCATCATGGTCACACACACAGAGCAGAGACTAGGGATGTGAATCATTTTTTGACGATTTAAAATATTGTCCGATATCTTTTAAATCGTCAAAAATCGTTAAAGAGTTCGATACAATAGAAATTCCCCCGATTTATCGTGAAAAAATCATTAATCGGGATAGTGTCCACTAAAGGGAGTTATTTGGGGGGAGGATGGGAAAACCGGCACACCAAAACAACCCCTAAACCCACCCCAACCCTTTAAAACAAATCCCTTAACTTCCCCCACCCTCCCAAACCCCCCCAAAACCTTTTACATGTACCTGGTGGTCCAGTGGAAGCCCCGGGACTGATCGCCCGCTCTCGGGCCGTCGGCTGCCACTCATAAAAATGGCGCCAATGGCCCCATAAAAAAACCCCCCACCCGACCCTTTAAAAGCGCCCCCTTAGCTTCCCCCACCCTCATGATCCTCCCAAAACATTTTAAAATTACCTGGTAGTCCAGTGGTGGACCTGGGAGCGATCTCCTGTTCTTGGGCCGTCGGCTGCCACTAATAAAAATGGCACCGATAGGCCTTTGCCCTTACCATGTGACAAGGTATCCATGCCATTGGCCGGCCCCTGTCACATGGTAGGAGCACTGAATGGCCGGTGCCATTTTTACAGATGGCGCCGGCCATGGCCCGCCTCACTGCTTTCCTCCTCACCCATGGCAATTCATCTCCTCCCTCCCTTGATCTTGCATTCTGTCCCCCAGATCTTGGAACCTCTCTTTCTTCCTTCCTTCCTACCTCTCTCTTCTCCCCAGATCCTTAGCTCTTCCTACTCTCTCCTCCTCTTCCACATCCCAAATTCCTAATCTTACCCATCTCCCATCCTCTCCGTCCCTAATCCTCTTTCTTTTCTTCACACAATCTTCCACCTTTCTCCTCACCCCATGTCTGATCCTCCTTCTTTCCTCATTCCATCTCTGAAGTCTCCTTCCTGTACTGATGCTTGAAATCACTTTTCTTCATCAAATACAAATAAAATATACTAATTATAGTAATAATTATACCATAAAGCAAATTTATTTTCATAATGTAATATAAAAGATGGAAATACTTGCCAGTTTTCTTCAGGATTTTTAAATTTTGCCACAGAATCTACCCCTGAGTTGCCACAGAAAACTAGGGGACTGTGCCTTAGACCTCCTGCTCCCTGTTGTCCAACCTTGGGGGGTGGTGGTGTTGGTGAGATGGGGTAACTGGGGTCAACAGTGCACAGGGGCACCATAACCCTAACTTTCTTCCTGCTGCCTTTGTTTTAACTACTTTAAATATTTTGTAATGTCATCTGCACAGTCGATCACTTCAGTTGTTGAGCCCTTTTCTAGATCATTAATGAATAGGTTAAACAACACTGGTCCAAGGACAGATCCCTGGGGCACTCTATTATTCATCTTACTTTACTGGGAAAACTGATTATTCAGCCCTACTTTTTATTTCCTATCTTTTTTTCCAGTTAACAATGCATAGTAACACATTGCCTATCCCATTATTGTTTAGTTTTCTGAGAAGTCTTTCATTAGGCACCCTGTCAAATGGCTTCTGAAAACCCAGATACAGTATCACTTGGCTCACCTTTATCCTTATGCTTATATACATGTTCAAGGAATTCTATTATGTAGGTTAGTAAAGCACGATCTTATTTTGCTAAATCCATGATGGCTCTCCCCCTATAAGCCATGTCTGTCTCTCCCACTATAAACCATGTCAGGCCCAAGTCCCTCACACAAAGACCCAGGCCCGGATGGGCTCAATGCAGATTTTTATAGGAAGTTACGTAAGGAAATAGGGGGAACTCTTAAGAAATATTTCTCCAGAGCATTACGCCAAGGTTCTTTTCCCAGAGAGGCTAATCGGGCTACCTAAAGGGAGAAAGGACCCGTGCCAGCCAGCCTCATATAAAGCTATATCCCTCAAACTATGATTTAAAACTTTTTTCCAAAATCATTGCAAACTGCTTAAATTTGATTCTGCCTATGTTGATTTCCCAGAATCAGGTGGGATTTGTGAAAGGGAAGATGGCGAATAAACACATTGTGAGATTGTGGACAGCTGTGCTGCAGTGTAAGAAATCTCATGTGCTGGTGCTATGTGTGGGATTCGATGCCGAAAAGGCATTTGATTGTGTGATCTGGTGATGTTTGATCTCAGTCCTTCATCGATATGGGTTTGAGGGGGAAATAGTGCGAAATATCTCTTTACTATATCAAGAATTAGCTCCATCGGTTCAAGTTCAAATGAAGGCTGCATTTGAACTTCAAAGTGGGACGAGGCAAGGGTGCCCATTATCTCCACTTCTTTATATCCTTTCCTTAGACCCACTACTGTGGAAAATAGATGAGTGCCCAGGGATCCAGGTATTTACATCAGGGGTGGAATGCTTTATAATAGCGGACTTTGTGGATGACGTCTTAGTCTTCCTGACAGACCCAGTTCATTTGCTCCTGAAAGCGATGGTTTTGCAAATGCAATTTGGCTCCTTTTCAGGCCTTAAAATTAATCTTGATAAATTGGAAGCCTTGGACGTCTCAGGGTCCCTGAAGGGTCAATGGCCAGGTGTTTTTGCTTTACGTTGGGTGGAAGCAGAGATGAAATATCTGGGGATTAAAATCCTGGTTGATATCTACATTATATACAATTGTAATATCTTGCCGTTGCTAAGACAAAAAGCTGACAGAGTGGCAATCACTGCCCCTTTCTTTATCTGGATGAGTCTATCTGTTCAAGATGTTGGAGCTTCCTCGATGGTTATATACTTAGCAAATGTTGCCGATCTGGGTTAAATGAAAACATATGTTGGAACTAAAAAGGGCGCTAAGGAAATTTCTTTGGGGGGTAAAAGGGCCCGTCTATTTTTAAGTAAATTACAGCTATCCTAGGAGATGGGAGGGATGGATTATACCAATGTGCAGAGCTACAATCTAGCGTGTTTATTGCAACAAGTCAAAAACTGGTTCACTGGCTCGGATGTGTTTTCTCCAACTAGCTTCCTACAGGCCTGGTGTGTGTCATTTAATTTGGGTGATTTATTACATGTTCCTGGCTATATTTTGCCGGATAGTGTAAGATGTCATCCTATTCTGGTTGTGTGCAGGCAGGCGTAGAAGATCCTTTGTACCAAATTGTGTTCCTATTGGGAAGTTTCTCCTTTCCTCTCTATTGCTGGCCACCCGAGGTTCTTACCAGGTCTGGTAAATCGGATGCTCATGAGATGGGCTGGACAGGGCCTCATTACCTTAAGGCAGTTCATCCATGAGGATACAGGAGAGGTTCTCTCTTTTGAAGAGCTCCTATTAATTTTTGATCTTTCTCATAGAGAGTTTTATGTCTATCTCCAGATTAGACATTTTATAGAACATGACCTACATACCAAGTCCAAAGTAATTAATACCCACTTTTTTGACCAGTATTTTTATGTACCACCTAGACAAAGGACCTCTTGTGCATCTTTGATAAAAGCCATAGAGTATTCTTTCACCCAACTCTGTATCTGACTTGGTTGCTACTTGGAACTAGGAGGTAGATACTCCAATCTCTGTTCCAAAGTTAAAATCTTGTTTTGGGAACTGTACTATTGTCTCAGAAAATGTTTTATTGCATGAGACCTATTTCAAATTTCTTATATGCATGTTTGTTTCCAGTGTTTGGGTCTATAAAGCTAAGCTAGCCACCACGAATAAATGTATAAACTGCACGGTAGCACAAGGTACTTTGTTTCATTGTTTTTGGGATTGTGAAGTGATAACAATCTTTCTGGAAAGCTGTTTTGTGCTATCTAGAAGGATTGTATGGAATTACATACTTCTCATCTCTGTCTATTCAACTGTATGGACATGATATTTTCTAAAACTACAAAGGCGCAACAAATGTTCCTGCAGAAGGCCTTCCTGCTGGCTAAGAAATCCATTTTAGATCATTGGATAAAAGTGGAGACACCTTCACTCATATACTGGAAATTGCAGTTACATAAAATGACAGTTTTGAAACACATCTCTGCTCACCATTCAGCCCAATCTAAATATGATTTGTTTTGGATATCTGGCATGGTTATATAATGTCAATATCTGTGATAGCACATAGTAGCCTGTTTGCGTTATTGTTGAAGTTTGACCATGACGTACATGATGCTAGCTAGAAACCTATTACTTCTGTATAGTCTGCAAAGTTTTAGCTTAGTGACTCTTAAAGCCTCCTTTGCTATTTTTATTTATTTATTTATTTATGTTATTGATTTTATGTACTGTCATTCGGTTGGACCATCACAACAGTTTACAAGTTAGTAGGGATGTGAATCGTGTCCTCGATCGTCTTAACGATCGATTTTGGCTGGGAGGGGGAGGGAATCGTATTGTTGCCGTTTGGGGGGGTAAAATATCGTGAAAAATCGTGAAAAATCGTGAAAAATCTAAAAATCGCAAAACCGGCACATTAAAACCCCCTAAAACCCACCCCGACCCTTTAAATTAAATCCCCCACCCTCCCGAACCCCCCCCCAAATGAGTTAAATAACCTGCGGGTCCAGCGGCGGTCCGGAACGGCAGCGGTCCGGAACGGGCTCCTGCTCCTGAATCTTGTTGTCTTCAGCCGGCGCCATTTTCCAAAATGGCGCCGAAAAATGGCGGCGGCCATAGACGAACACGATTGGACGGCAGGAGGTCCTTCCGGACCCCCGCTGGACTTTTGGCAAGTCTCGTGGGGGTCAGGAGGCCCCCCACAAGCTGGCCAAAAGTTCCTGGAGGTCCAGCGGGGGTCAGGAAGCGATTTCCCACCGCGAATCGTTTTCGTACGGAAAATGGCGCCGGCAGGAGATCGACTGCAGGAGGTCGTTCAGCGAGGGTTCCGGTGCCTCGCTGAACGACCTCCTGCAGTCGATCTCCTGCCGGCGCCATTTTCCGTACGAAAATGATTCGCGGCGGGAAATCGCTCCCTGACCCCCGCTGGACCTCCAGGAACTTTTGGCCAGCTTGTGGGGGGCCTCCTGACCCCCACGAGACTTGCCAAAAGTCCAGCGGGGGTCCGGAAGGACCTCCTGCCGTCCAATCGTGTTCGTTTATGGCCGCCGCCATTTTTCGGCGCCATTTTGGAAAATGGCGCCGGCTGAAGACAACAAGATTCAGGAGCAGGAGCCCGTTCCGGACCGCTGCCGTTCCGGACCGCCGCTGGACCCGCAGGTTATTTAACTCATTTGGGGGGGGTTCGGGAGGGTGGGGGATTTAATTTAAAGGGTCGGGGGTGGGTTTTAGGGGGTTTTAGTGTGCCGGCTCACGATTCTAACGATTTATAACGATAAATCGTTAGAATCTCTATTGTATTGTGTTCCATAACGGTTTAAGACGATATTAAAATTATCGGACGATAATTTTAATCGTCCTAAAACGATTCACATCCCTACAAGTTAGTAGAACATAAGCTAATACAATAATTCAGAGTAAATCATATAATTTAAAACTTAAAACAATGCTAAAATAATTATAAATGTTATGGGGCAGGAGAACTGGACACCTGTTAATATTTCTAATTCTGTCTGGGAGTTGTTCCTTGAATGCTTTGGTGGAAAGCCAGGTTTTCAGGTTTAACCTAAATAGTTTAGGGTCTGGTTGTGTTTGAAGGGATAGTGGTAATGTGTTCCAGATTCTGGGGCCTGCTAAGGAAATTGCTTGGTTACAAATGTCACATAGATGGACTGTTCTTACGGACAGAATTGTTAGAAGGCCTTTACCAGCAGAACGAAGGTTTCTTTCTGGGACGTGTAGCCTAATTGCTGCATTTAACCAGTCTGTTTGTTCACCGTTAATGATCTTGTGTAGTAAACATACTACCTTAAATTCGATCTGCAGTTTTATCAGGAGCCAGTGAAATGACATCAGAACGGGCGTGATGTGGTTGATTTTCTTTTTACCTGTCAGCAGTCTTGCCGCCTAATTCTGTAGGACTTGTAAGGGATGTAAGGTGGTGATGGGTAGACGAAGTAAAATGGAGTTGCAATAGTCAATACTGGCGAAGATTAAGAGTTGCAGTACAGTTCTGAAATCGTTTGTGGGTAGTAGAGGTTTTAGGCGTCTCAGGGTTAATAATTTGTGGTATCTGTCCTTCACTTTTAGGGCAATGTGTTTTTTCAAGTTAAGCTCACTGTCTAAGAAAATACCAAGGTCTCTGGTAAAGGTTGTTAATTCCAGTTTGGAAGTCTCTCCTCAAATTCTTTCTTTGCCTACTTTATTAGTATTTTATATATCATTTTGTAGTGTTTATGTGTCTTTCTTTTTTCCTGATTAGGCTCTGCTTTCTATTTTTTAAAAGATAACTTTTTTATTTTGATAGCCTCTTTCACAGCACCATTTTGCTAGGCTGGCAAATGCTTGTTCTTATTTTGAACTTTCTTAATGTAGAGCATCTGGCACAGAATTGTTAAAGCTTGAACAGTTTCATGTATCAGTAGCCAAGTGGTTAAGAAAGTTTCTCTATATAAATTAAATATTTAAACAATTCCCATACCAGTTGTCTTCACAAGAGAAAATAAGATATTGTCAAAGACAAATTTCTAATTAATATGAAATGTATTATTTCCAAAGTGACCGACAATTAAGAGAAAATTAAGAGGCACCCACCCTCTTGGACTGGGGACTGTACAGCAGATTCTGGAACTGCATGACAGGCTCAACAAGCATGTCTACCTCAGTTGATAGGAAGTTAGGCTTCCTGATCATTGCTCCACATACCTGAGACATGGAGCAAGTAGGGCAGTGAATGGGGCAATAGATATTTTTGTAGGCTGCAAAATTTGTGCCCCTCCCCCAAGAACATAACATGCACAGCTGGGTCTGATCTGAACGCATAGCAGTTGAGTAAATGGGCCATTAAAATTGATGTGGAACATGTACGTGCTGGCTGATTTGTGTGTGTTGCCAAATAACATTGATGAGTGATATGTGCGCACTGCCAGTTAACATTGATGAGAGATGTGTATGCCACTGATTTGTGCATATTGCAATTAACACTGATGCCGCTCATGTGCATGCTGCTTGATTTCAGCACCTGTAAAGAAGATTCATTATACCTACATGAGTTAATTAGAATGAGGCTTAGAAATGGTGATTCTCTACTCACTCATTATCACCCAGCTTGGCTCGTGTTAATGATATCCAGTTTGAAAAGACTGAGGATGTTTAAGCAATCAAGGGGAGCATATTGAAGCTTAAGCTTGATCATTGTGGAGAACATTAACATCTGACTGCCTTGCTGTGTGGGGGAGTGGGTTGATTATTACTGGGCAATGATTGGGTTGATCTTCTCTCGACCTTGCAATCCAGATCTTGCAGCGTTCACTAGGGCTATTATGTGCACAATACCTAGACTGGAGTTTTGCATGCAGCTGCTATAGGAAAAGGACTAAGGTAGCTATGATTTGGAAACTAAAGCCTAGAAGGTCATGTCTATTATCTTTATCAGTTCTGGGACATTTATGTTGAGAGTTTGTATATCCTATTTTGTTTTATGTGTCTTTTCTCTGTAAATGGATCCATGCTAGATGTTAGATTTTAAAAATGTCTTTTCTGCTTCCCTCCCATCCCTATGTGAGGTCAATACTCTATCAATGAGAACTAGCTGGTGAAATTTCCACATTACCTGAATCTCTTCCCACTATACTAGCTCTGTTAAATAGCTTCTAGTAAGACTGTATTCTACAACTTTGCATGTTGAAGCCTTTTTGAGAGGTTGAGGGGACCTGCATTACATACCAGCTACAACAGAGCCTATTTTTAAGGCTGGGTGCTGCCTGAAGCTCTATAAAAGGTATTACGTTAGATAAATTATTAAGCTTTTCCTGTCTTAAAGAATATGTGGATATGTGTACTAGCTTAAAGTTATGAATGTGAAAGAATGGTAAATTGCTAGGTTGCTATGAGTACTCTGTTTGTATGATATAGTATATATCTGCTGTGACATTTGAAGAGTCTATGATTTAAAGATATATTTTTGCCTAAGCCTGCCTCCTATATATTTCTTCACAGTCTGTATATACTGGATGACCTACAGGATTACTGCAGACTAGGCATTCTGTCTAACAGTGGAAAAAGTTATAGGGCTGATAAGTACAATGGTGTTCTGTCCCTCAAAACCCCTCCTTCTCTTTGCTGTGCAGATGACAAACCCCCATCCCTAGCATACTCCATAATTATATATGGGTACCCAGTTCCCCCTTCACCCTATGTTAATAATGATCCCTATGTGCAATCCCCCTACCCCCCTGTGAGTCTTTAATCTTTCCTCTCTCAACCATATTAGAGTAAATGTGTTACAAAAGAAAATGTTTGGTACACAACCCTGAGTGGCTCCCTGGTCCCTGAGCTATGCAGAAATAATGAACAGAAGACTGCAATGGAAATGTAAGTAATTTGTTTGTCTATATGTGCTGGATGTCCATGTGGCTGCACATCACAGCTGTATGTGGAGATGGTGATGGTGCTGCAGATCTTCATTTCAATGCTGATGGTGCCACATCTCCTTGGCTAGACCATTGGAAGATTTGTTGAAGGTGAAAAAAAAGAAAAACCTGAACTCATAATAAATGTCTACAATTGTAAAACTGCAAATCTTATTTTGGTTTTGCAGGGGGATTTTCCTAAGTTCTCCCCCCTCTTTCCCTTCCCCCCTCTTTCCCTCCCCTCTTCCCCACTCCCCCCCTCTTCCCCCCATTGTTCCCTCCCCCTTCTGTCACTGCATATATAATAAACACCATTTGAAATGTTTAATTTTTTACTTTGAATAAAGTATATACAATATTTACAAATATTAAAAAAAAGTTGAGGAAGGGAGCCTAGGGACAAAAATATGTACAAAAAATGGAATTAGGGAGGCAGGGACGAAGGAGGATGCTCAGGACCATGGCATGTGATTTCCCTGGACCATTACAGCTGTCCCCAGCAGCTGTACGGCTCTGAGAAACGCATCCGTGGTCCTCAGCATCCTCCCTTGGAAGGCATGCATAGCCCTCAGCTCCTCTTGCACCTCCCTCATGTAAGTTCCAGATTGGGCCCTAAATTTGCCCTCAGTTAGAGAATGTGCTCCCGATGATGAGTCTTTGGGCTCCTCACGTGGGGGGGAGGTACAGAGGAATGAGAGGGCCATGAATGCCTGTCTAGACCAGCAAATGCTGGTCTGTTTGTGTCCCCATGTTCCTAACTCCCTGGGCAAAACTGGGAAAAGGCCCTACTTGTGGATGACTAGGAAGAGGCCCAGGGAGCCTCTTTGCCTGGAGGTGGCTCCATTTACTGATGTCCCATGGCTGGGGGGAGGGGGAAAGAATCTGGCTCTCCCCCCACCCCTTGCAGCAGCTTCTGCTGGTGCGAGAGCTGGGCCTGGTCCTTCATCTTCTTTTTCAGATTCTGGAGCATGTTGAAACAAAAGTAGGGGGTCAGAATGAAGTGTACAGATATGTGGAGAAACATTTACTCTATTTAAGAACATTGGCCATTAGCATGGAAGATTCACTTATCACCAGGCCCAGCTCACTCTGCACGCAGCTGCTATAGCCACCTCCTCTTCTTGAGGTGCAGCCACCAGGCTTTCTTCAGGTTCTCTAGCTTTAGGAAAAAAATGGGAAGACTACCACGAGTGTGCTCTGTAGGTGCTAATGGGACCTCCATACTGGTATGTGACAATGATTGCTATAACTATAATTCACTTCCATGAAGAACCATGATACTCAGCTTCAATAGTCATGTAACTATGGGAATATCCTGCTGCATTAACATCAGTCCTGCAATTGTCCCTCATTTATGCCTTCTCTATGCATTGCTCATTAATAGCTCTCCTAATATCTGTGCTTCTCTAGTCACTCATTGATCAACAATGCATGCACTTTTTCTTGTTATCATCTAGGAGCATGCATGCTAATGAGTAAGGGCTATAGTCAGCTGAGCATGACTGACTGTCTCATGCACAATAATTGTGCCTACCCTGAAAAGCTGACTACCTAGGTGCAAGCCAGTTCTGAGGGTACAACATATTATAGAAACATAGAAACATAGAAATGACGGCAGAAGAAGACCAAACGGCCCATCCAGTCTGCCCAGCAAGCTTCACATTTTTTTCTCATACTTATCTGTTTCTCTTAGCTCTTTGGTTCTATTTCTCTTCCACCCCCACCATTAATGTAGAGAGCAGTGATGGAGCTGCAACCAAGTGAAATATCAAGCTTGATTAGTTAGGGGTAGTAGGGGTAGTAACCGCCGCAATAAGCAAGCTACACCCATGCTCATTTGTTTTACCCAGACTGTGTCATTCAGCCCCTATTGGTTGTTTTTCTTCTCCCCTGCCGTTGAAGCAGGGAGCTATGCTGGATATGCGTGTAGTATCAGTTTTTCTTCTCCCCTGCCGTTGAAGCAGAGAGCTATGCTGGATATGCGTGAAGTATCAGTTTTTCTTCTCCCCTGCGGTTGAAGCAGGATATGCATTGAAAGTGAAGTATCAGGCTTATTTGGTTTGGGGTAGTAACCGCCGTAACAAGCCAGCTACTCCCCGCTTTGTGAGTGCGAATCCTTTTTTCTTCTCCCCTGCCGTTGAAGCAGAGAGCTATGCTGGATATGCGTGAAGTATCAGTTTTTCTTCTCCCCTGCCGTTGAAGCAGAGAGCTATGCGTGAAGTATCAGTTTTTCTTCTCCCCTACCGTTGAAGCAGAGAGCTATGCTGGATATGCATTGAAAGTGAAGTATCAGGCTTATTTGGTTTGGGGTAGTAACCGCCGTAACAAGCCAGCTACTCCCCACTTTGTGAGTGCGAATCCTTTTTTCCACATTTCCTCTTGCTGTTGTAGCTTAGAGTGATGTTGGAGTCACAGTAACAGTAACCATATTGATGGACATAACAGCAGGAAATCATTTTATATTCCATGAGAAAGTAACTACCATCTCTTCCTTACAATACAGCAGTAAGACTTCAACCATTCCATGTAAATGTGGTCCACTGTCTTTGTTGCCTGTTATAACCTCATTGTAGCTATGATCATCCATTACAATAATCCTAGGTGTTAATAGTACCATATACATACATACATAACCACTGGTATTACCTGTCCTTCACACACGCACGCATGCACACACACATACACACACACACTCCCGTGGCCCCATATGTTGTAGCTTACATAACTGAAAACACATTCAACTTACACCACGGCGGTGGGAGGCATGTTCATTAACTTCCTCTGCAGCTTGTGCCAGGCCCTCCTCAGCACATGAAAATATGTTTTTCAGCCTGCAATAGGGAACAGGTGGCAATCATCTGCCACCACCAGGGACACCAGAAGAGCAACGTCCCTGGTGGTGAAATTTGGCTGTCTCCGTCTCACAGCCATCTTACATGCACGCAGTGACGAGGAATAGGAAGTCCTGCCCTCGCACTTCCGCATGTGCAAACATGCTCGCTCGAATGCTCATCAGGGCCGTATGCAACTTGCAGCCGAAACATGCACGTATTTTGCATAGCTCACATGTATATGCATGAGCATTGCAAAATATGTGCCCCTTGCGATGCGATACACCATTCATGGGTTTATGGCCGCGTGTGCGCATCTCACCTCTATCCGAAAACGAGCCATATCTGTAGCCGGCCCCACACTATGGAACTCCCTCCCGCCCCGTCTCAGAAATGAACTTTCCACTCAAGACTTCAAAAAACACCTCAAAACCTGGCTCTTTAGAAAAGCCTTCCCGCCAGAAACATAGCCCTCCTGCCCAGGCCCAATCCCACCTCTAAACCGAAACCCCCACTGTCCGCGGTCACCTACCTGGTGTAAACCCCACTGTCCGCCGTCACCTACCATGTGGCTCCCTCCGTAAAAGAATTGTACATATCCTATCCTCTATCCTCCCCCTACCCCCTATTCCCCCCATCTCATCCTAGCCGCTTGTTAAATGCTATTTATCAAAGCTACTTTCTCCAGTTAACCATTCTAAAACTATGTAAATCGTTATCTATAATTTATCTTCTTAAGTTACAATGTTACAATGTAAATCTATCTCTCTAAATTATTATACACGTTACCATGTTACAATGTAAAATAAGCAGCCCTTGCCTTATTTGTTCAGTTACATGTAAACCGATGTGATATTTCGATCGAATGTCGGTATATAAAACAAATAAATAAATAAATAAATAATTTTTTAAAAAAATCTAACTTTTAGTATATGTAAGACCCATGAAGTTAACCCAAGGTGTGATTCAGAGATGTCAATGTCAAGAATTCCCAAGACAAATTGAACAGTTATAGGTCACATATTGTAACATATATCACAAAAACACTTCTCTTCAGAGGGTAGCTCAGCTGAAATAACTTCTTTAATGCAATCTGAATCCAAAGAAAACCTGCAGCTACAATTCAATATCATTTGCCACTGCTGCCACTGAACAACTGATAATGATTAAGTATTCAATCAGAGGAGACCTTTCAGATCCTCATATGCCAAGAATAAGTCTAATTTTAATTTAGAGAGGATGCATTTGCTAAAGGTCACTAAACACTGATAGAAATAAATGCTTTATTTATAAGGCAATGTGCAAGGGATCCTTCAACACTGATACCACTATCAATATCTCGTGATTCTTTAAACATAACTTTTCCTAGCATTTATTCATGGCATATCTGTATCTGCCATATCGCTCTTCTGTGATAGTCAAGCCAAAGATCCTTAAGGTATCCTTAGGATTTTATCATTAAAATTGCTGATTGGAAGATGACCAATGTAATCCCGATCTTTAAAAAAGGCTCCAGGGGTGATCTGGACTTCAGTGCTGGGAAAAGTCATGTAAACTATTCTAAAAAACAAAATCATAGAACAAATAGAAAGACATGGCTTAATAGGACATAACTAGTATGGATTTACACAAGGAAAATCTTGTCTCAATCAGCTACATTTTTTGAAGGAATTAGTAAACATGTGGATAATGATGAGCTGGTGGATGTAGTGTATTTGGATTTTCAGAAGGTGTTTAACAAAGTGCCCCATGAAACACTCCTGAGAAAATTTAAAAGTCATGGGATAGGAGGCAATGTCAAACAGAGAATAGGACTAAATGGTCAGTTTTCTTAGTGGAGAAGGGTAAATAGTTGAGTGCCTTGGGGATCTGTACTGGGAACGGTGCTTTTTAATATATTTATAAATGATCTGGAAAGAGGAATAATGAATGAGGTGATCAAACTTTCAGACAACAAAATTATTTCTAGTTGTTAAATCATAAGCAGATTGTGAAAAATTGCAGGAGGATCTTGTGAGAGTGCCCCATCTCAAATGGCAGATGAAAGACAAGTGCAAAGTGATGCACATGAGGAAAAGTAACCCACACTGTAGTTACATGATGTTAGGTTCCATATTAAGAATTACTACTCAGGAAAAGGATCTTAGTGTCATAGTGGAAAAACTTTGAAATCCTTGACTCAGTGTGCGGTGCCTATCAAAAAAGCAAACAGAATGTTAGGTATTATTAGGAAAGGAATGAAGAATAAAATGGAGAATGTCATACTGCCCGTGTATCACTTCATGGAGAGGTGCTGCATCTAAAAATGATATAGTTGCATTGGAAAAGGTACAGAAATGGGTGATCAAAATGATAAATGGGGATGGAATGGCTTTCCTATGAAGAAAGGCTAAAGAGGTTAGGGCTGTTCAGCTTGGAGAAGAGATGGCTGAAGGAGGATATGACTGAGATCTGTAAAATCACGAGTGGAATAGAATGGATAAATGTAAGTTGGTTAACTGGGGAACACTTTATGAAGTTAGTAGGTAACACATTCAAAACAAGTCAGAAAAAAATATTTTTCACTCAATGCACAATTAAGCTCTGGAATTCATTACTGGAGGCTGTAGTTAAAGAAGTTAGTGTAGCTAGATTTGAAAAAGGTTTGGACAAGTTCCTGGAGCAGAAGTTCATAAACTGTTATGAGCCAAGCAGACTTATAGAATAACTACTACTTATCATTATGCAATAGCAGCATGGGTCCTATTTACTGTTTGGGATCTTGTCAGGTATTTGGTAATCTAGATTGACCACTGTTGGAAACAGGGATTGATGGACCTTTGGTCTGACCCAGTATGGTGTTACGCATGCCGTCCACAGTAGACCTACAGCATGGCCCCCTCATCTTTCCACAAGGACTCCAGCCTCTTGTTTCTCCTTGCTGGTGGTGGTGGGCCGCCAGCTCCATCCTCGGGCCTCCCCCAGTGCCACCGGCCCAGTGACAGTCCCCAGCGTTCCCGGTCCTGATGCCACTGTTCGTCAGGCCTCTCCGCATGGCCCGCGGAGAGATGCCACCACTCGCGGCAGGAACCTAGCAGCGGCCCCGGATGATGACATCAAACTATTCATAGTATATAAGCTCAGACTCTGTTCCATAGCGTTGCCTTTGCACCAGGTCTCCTCGCTGGTCGAGTTCTCATTGCTACTAAGAGATTCGTCTCTTCCCTATGTTCCTGATTCCTTGTTGTTCCTGGTTCCTGTTCCTTGTTCCTGTCCTGCTTATGCTTTGGATTGATTACACAGACTTTGACTTTGCTTCGCCTGACTATGCTTCAGCCTATCTCCAGACCCGGACCTTTGCTTCATCCAACTATGCCATTGACTATCTCTGTGATCAGATCTCATCCTTGCTTGACTATATTATTGACTATCTCCGTGATCAGATCTCAGCTTTGCTTGACTACACTATTGACTATCTCCGTGATCAGACCTCAGCCTTGCTTGCCATTACCTCTGGATTGCCGCCAGCCTTGACTTAAGCCTACCATTGGACTCCTCTTTTGTCTACTCCCTGGACGTGGATTCATCAGGCTTCAGCCTACCTTTGCTCGAGCGCCATCTATCTGCCTTTGTTCCATTGATGCCTGAGTTTCCAGGACATTATCCAGTCTAGAGTAGAACTGTATACCATCCCTCACCTACTGTCTCTGGGCTGAACTAACTTTTCCTGCAACTACACATTGAGGTCCACCTAAGTCCTGCCGGTCCCGGCACCCAAAGGCTCAACCCGCGGAGAACGAGGTTTGGTATAGGTGAAGTTCCAGCGACCTCTGCCCATCAGCCCACTCCACCTGCCGGCAGTGAGGACCCGTAGGTTCTTACCTACAGGTTGCGTCAACCCCACCTCAGTCCAAGGGTCCACTTATGACTCAACATATGCATGTTCTTATGTTAAATTGTCTAATGTTACATTCCTGCACTTACTTCCGCAGCATGGAGCCACAGTCAGCCTGCCTTCTTCCTGCGGCAAAAGCCGCCGCCGATATCATCTTCCTCGTGGCCCGGAGGCTGCAGTCCCCGGCATAGCCTGCGGCAGGAAGCCATGTTCAGCAGCTTGTTCCGCAGCCGGGACGCCGCTGTCCCAGCAACGGGCCTGGGCATGGCCTGCTCGGCTTCCCTGCACTGCTCAGCAGCAGCATGGCTGCTGACCATGGTTCTGATACTTCCTGCTTCCTGTCTCATAAGGCGCAGGCCGTGCCTCCTTCAGTGATTTAAAGGGCCAGCCTCCTGGCCCCACCTGGACTCCTCCCAGGGCGTTTCCTGATCTTCAGCCCTATTTAAGGGCCCAGCTTCCAGTCCTTAGTTGCCATTGCAAGGATTTAGTTCCTCTCAAGGACTTCTTGTCTTCACTCCTGCTGGTAATTCCTGTTCTTCGTAGGATCCTTCATCGTTCTTCATATTCGTGGTCTCTTCTGGATTATCTTTCATCTTGTCCTGAGGTTTCGTGGTCTTCCTGATGTTTCAGTGTCTTCCTGATGTTCCTTCCTGATGCCTCGTCTCTGCTTCGGCTTCCTGGACCCGTGGTTCCTCATTGCTACCTCTTCTGGCATGCCATGTCGTGTCTCGTCACCTCATGGCATGTGTCTGTCTTCTTGTCTGCAGCACAAGCCTCTGGAGGGTCATCCTCGCCTGAAGCCAAGTCTCGTCTTGGTCCCCTATCTCATGCCTGAAGTCAAGTCTCATCTTGGTCCCTTACCCTGAATCTCTTCTCGACCCTTGGATGTTCTTGGGGTTGCTCCGTCCATGCCTAAGACTCTGACTGAACCTGCTCCGTTCTAGCGTGGTCCGTGACCAGCCATGGGTGGCTGTGTAGGGTGCATCTCGGTGCAGGCTTCTACTGAATCTTCGCCATGTTCTGATTTCATCTTTTACGTTTTCGTCTGGAGTCTGCTTTGCACACAAGCGTGGTCCGCGGCCAGTCTCGTGAGTCCGCCCTGTGGTGGGCTGTGTAGGGTGCGCTGCGTTGCAGCCTCAATCCAGTACTAGATTTTGTTCCTAAACTTTGATCCTGAGTCTTCATGCTCAAGCTTCTCGTCTGAGTCTTCACGTCCCAAGCTTCTCATCTGTGTCTTCACATCTCCAAGTTCCTTGTCTTGAGTCTTCATGTTCCAGAGTCTTCGTCTGCCCTTGTCTCCTGTCCGGCCTGCTGTCTTTGCTATTCCCAGCGGCAGGTCCGAAAGGGCTTGGAATAGTCGGAGGACCACTCAGAGACCAACCTTGAGTGGTTGGTCTCACTCAGGCTGTGCAGGTCGGCAGGGGCCTGGCTTCCTGGTCTCAGCCCAGGCTCAGACATGTCTCACCAGCCTCGGTTCTGCCTTGGAGTTTTCTAGGGTTGTGCCAAGGTCCAAGGGCACACTATCTCCTCAGAAATGGGACTGCTCTCCTAGTGCTTCCAACAGATTGTGAAGGCCTCTGAGCTTTCCCATGCACAAGGTCTCCATCTTCCCCAACATCTAAACTGGGACAAAATCCATGAGTTCTTTTATCCTGCAGATTTTGTACACATTGTCAAAGAGGAAGTATATGCATACTTTTGCTTTGCTGCAGGTACAAAGTACCTATGGTAGACATTTGCACCTGTTTTTTTTTTCATTGGGTACATTTTAATGGAAAAAAAGCATATGTAGCATTGAAAATGTATAGTCTATGTGCATTTTTTCCCTCTCCTGACCTACACACAGCTTGAAGAATGCCTTCTTTCAATGCGGCTAAAATTATGCATGGACTTTTAGCTGCACTGAGGGAGGGTAGTTTTCAGATATCCAATTAATACTGTCTTTAATTGTACACAATTGGGGGTTCTACCAGTTGTTCAGCTTATGACAAGTACAGACTTGGGGGGGGGGGGGGCGGGGGGCAAAGTACTGTTTCTCAAGGAAAGGTAATAACATACATCTAGGAACAAAAGTAGAAGGAAGGACCTGGTTGTAACCCACCAAGTAAGCTGGATTGTGAGGGATATAAATCTTTAAAAATAAATCAATTCTGTTTTCCTTTTTTCTCCTTACCTGCCTTGTTCACACCTCTTATAGGCTGAGGAAGTGGATAGATATTTAATTGAAGACATTCACAAAATTGCTATGTAAGGGAGGTGCTACTGCTTCTGACTATTTCCCTCTTCCATTGATGAAACACATCTCTCTTATTTTTGATGGCTCTGCAGTCATATTCAAGACTTGCAGGCCAGTAATAGGGATGTTCATGTCCATGTTATTTGTTTAATTTCATGTTAGCTTGTGCTATTTTGTTGCTCACTAAATTAAACAGCATGCACTAAAATGAAATAACACAAAATAAATAAACAAAAAAAAAATTAAACAGAATGAAACAAAACTCCATTTTTCTACCTGCATATCCCTTAGCAAGTAGTTCCTATGAATTTCACATTGAAGTTTGAGATCATAAGAACATAAGAAGTTGCCATACTGGGTCAGACCCAGGGTCCATCAAGCCCAGAATCCTGTTTCTAACAATAGGTGCCTATCCCTTTGGTGTGAGGAAAGAAGCAGCAGGAAGCAGAAAGGAGATGGGGAAAGTGGAATTAGGCGGCATGGGAGAGTAGCATGCTGCGTGGTGAGAAAAGATATATCATCAGGGATGGGTGTTGAGAGAGTTTGTCTTTTCAGTCTTCATTGACTGGCTTGTAAGCTCCACAGAGTAGGAGTTGTCCTTATGTATATTTTGGACAGCATTTCATTTGTCTTGCAGCATTATATAAATGACCAATATTCACAGCCCTCAGTTTATATGGCAGTTCAGGGTAGATTCTGCAGCACAAGTTAAAATATTATATGACATTTCTGAAATTTTGCAGCAATTATGTAGCACATTTTGCATATTAATGAAAGTTAATTTTGCATAATAAAAATAAATTGGTTATTCAATCTTGCTTTGCTACTGAGTAATTTATTGTGTTCTTTTGAGAGTCATAGGCTTGGATAATTTCAGATATTGATGTGGAAGAGGAGAGGAAGAAGAGATCTCATGGATGGGGAGAAGAGAGGGAAGAAGGATTGAGTATAAAGAGAACAGGGGGAAAGAGGTTCAGAAATGGAGATAAAGAGAAGGAGGAAGGATTAAGTGTGCAGACAAGAAAATATTATGGATGTTGGAGGAAAAGGAGGGATAATTGGAATGGGAGAAGAAAGGAAGATGGTTCTGAGATTTTGGGAGTGACATGGAGGGGAAGGAAGAATGTTCTAGCATATTGGATGGGGAGTATGGAAGGTATCCGGCCCCCTGTATCTAACCCTTCTCCAATACTGCCCATCTCTTGTGCTCCTGGTCCTTACCCCTCCTCTCCCTCTTCCTATCCTAGTCCTATTTCTCTCTCTTCCTGCTCTTTCCCTGGTGCCCCTCACTCACTCCTACACCCTCCCCCTAACTCCTATTTCACAACCAGCCACCCTCTTCATCTTTCACACTGCTCCCCCAGATTCTGTACCCTCTCTATTCAAACAAGCCTCACCCCTTTTTCACAAATCCCCTAACTCATCTTTCACACCCCATCTTCCATCAGTTTATATAACCCGTCCCAGTTCTTCATCTTCCACACAGCTCTCCAGACCTACTATTTAAAACACCCCTGCGCCTCCAGATTTTATTCCACACCCCCGACTCATGTGTTTAAAACATTGCTCCCGATGCTGAGGCAGCAGGAAGAGAGAGAGAGAGCAGTGGCAGCATATCATTAATACCAAATGGTTGAAAGCAGCAGTCAGGCCTACTTTCAACATGGTGGCAGAAGAAAAGGACACAGGCCAACGTGCTGTCTTTGCTCTCTTCCTCTTCCTGCTGCTCCATTAGCACTGGAGTCAGGGAATCAGCTGGAGGAAGGAGGGCTTTTTTCCTTGCCCCTGGCCTCTCATGCTGATTCTGATAGGATCCGAAAATTCTGTGGGAAAGGGCGGCTTTTCCAGCCCTTCCTGCGGCCATGTGTGCCCGGGTATCAGATTTTATAACATGCGCACATTGGCACACGCATGCTATAAAATCAGCACATCTTTTAAAATCTACCCCTCAAGGTGTAAAATCTAGGGTATGGCAGCAAAGTTGACTTCCAAGGTGTAAGATAAGGGGCATAGTAGCAAGGCAGAATGACAGCAAGACCCCCAAGGTGTAGAGTTTAGGGTACGGATATAAGTCTGAGTGATAAGCAAAACCCCCAAAGTGGTCCATAAGAGGCATGGCAGCAAGGCAGAATGGCACCCCCAAGATGCTTTCAGTCATACTGCCACTCACATAAATTTTTGGAAAACCTAATAAATGAAGATTGATTTTCAAGAAGACCAACTTTTCCATCAACTCTGTCTGCTCTTCCTAGAGGTTGCTCTCAGCTGCATCAGTATCATCTAGCTCTTCAATAGCTTCTGATTCATGGAATCAGTTTTTATAATACTGCCTCCATTAACTCAGAAGCAGTAATCATGGAGGAACATACTGCTGGTTTTGGGTTGCACTTCTGCTGCTCCTGTCCTTGCCCTTGCCTTGATAGCCTTAGGCTCAAATGATGCTCCTGCTCCAAAGCAAAAAGGAGAGGAACAGATGGCAGTGGCACATACTACCTGACTTTTAATTTCTTATGGCTTGAGCCAGCTTCCACTCCTGACTTTCTGCGGTTTAACATAGCTCTTTTAAGTTTAAACTCAGGATTCCCTTTTAACTCACTACTACTACTACTACTGCTTGTGCTTCTGATAGGCTGGACTGGCTCTGTAGGAGCACCCAATCCTCTGCCCCTACTATTTTTCTGCCTACTGGCATTCTTTCTTCTACCCTTTGTTCACAGTGGCATGATAGAATTGAATGTCTCAATGTACCTTATTGATACTGTACTGACTGAGTGTCTGTCTGACACATTTAATCAAGTTGACAGACTGAATTCACTTCAGTGCTTAGCAAGCACAGTGCCAACTGCTAGTGACACAAACTCAGTCTCTGTCTTTCTAGGGCTATCCCTCACAGTGTGTGCAAAAATGGCTCTGTCAAACACAGTGTATGTGTGGGCACTGTTGATTGGCTTCTTTTTCACCCACAAAAAAACAACTGTCAGAAAGAGAATAAGCTGAGAAGGCTGGCGAGGCTGTGCATCTCTTCACTGCAATCTATTGCATCCACAGATAAGCACAGTGCAGTGCACTATGTAGGCAAAGTCCCCCAGGAAGGGCCATGGGAGCAGCAGGTATGGAGTAGGAGAGAGTGAACATGGGAAGGCGCAGTGGGGATGGGAATGAGGGAGAGGAGCAAGGAAATTGCCCTGGGAGAGTTGAGTAGGAGAATAAGTTCCATAGAAGAGGCAATGGGGAGGGGGGAGTAGGAGGGAGAGGGCATAGGAAGGGGTCATGGAGAGTTACCAGCAGAGGCATTGCTAGGCTCTGGCACACAAATGTTGCTGGTTTTTGTCACGGCTCATCAGTCCCTGTTCCTTCAAAGGAGCTGGATAAGGATGCTCTTGCCCTTAAATATACAGGGGAACATGCGCTAGTTTTCAATGCTGAAGAAAAGTGTTGAGGGAGTCTTCCCCCCTCCCTCCTTCCCCATCTTGTGTTCCCCTCAAAAATGTTTATTTTAGGGCCAGGAATTTGCACTTATGCCACTGCATGAGATATGTTCATACGACAGAGGAAATGCATGCAAAAATATGTAATGCGTATCCCTTGTGGATAGTACTGTGAAAAACAGATCCACAAGGGATATGCATTTGTGACCCTCAGGGACTGGAATTGTGACCATCGCTTTCATCCCTTACCTCTTCTTTTCCCTGAGTCTTTTTTGTGATATGATGCCCTGAAACCCCTTTTATTATGCTCATTTGTTTCTCTTTCCCATTCCCTCGTTTCTGCATTATTTGTTTGCGCTCCTGTATTATTCTTAATTCTTCCCATACTTTTCTCTCACTATAGATCTTTCTTGTTTCATAATCTTCCTCATTTCTTGTTTCTTTTCATTTCCAGCTCCTGCTTCCTTCTCCAGTTCCCTATCACACTTCTGCCTTCAGCCCCGTTGTCTTCCTCTAGTGCCAGTGCACACCTCCTCCACCATCCCATTTCACACTTCTGTCTCCCTCCTCCAGCCCCAGATCGCTCCCTCCTTTGGCCCTCACATCACTCCTCTGTCTCCAGTCACTAATCCTTCCTCCTCGAGTCCCTGCTCAATTTCTCCCCCTGTTAGTCCTAGCTCACATACTCTCTCTCCAGCCCCAGATCTCCTTCCTTCAGCCGATTAGTCTCCTGTCTCCGTCCCTCCATCATACGTTTTCCTCCAGCCTCTGCTCAGGCTCCCTCTTAAGACCCAGATCCCACTCCTGTCTCCAGCTCTAGTTCGAACTCCCTCCTTCAGCCACAGTTCATACTCCTGTCCTCAACCCCTGCTCATACTCCCAACTCCATCCCCACTCACTGTCCCTCTTCCAGCCCTAAGTCCCACTCTTTCCTTCACCCTTAAATCACTATCCTAAATGCCTCACCAGCTCACATTGCTTGTAGTGGGGGAAATGCTCGCTGTTGATGCTGCTGACTGTCCTATCATAAGGTGCATTTGTTTCCTGATCTCTTGCAGGCCATGCAAGGCGAAGAATTGGTCCTTGTCAGTGAGAAAATCATTTTCTGCCACTGGGTGCTTTCTGCTGCTTCCTCTTGTAAAGCATTGACTCAGGTTATGATATTCTATCTTTTCTGTGAGTACATTTCTAATGTAAGTAGGTATCAGACTGTTCAAATGTAGAAATCTGTGAATTCTACACTATACATACTATACATTTGATTGTCTCCTACCATGGTATTTCTTCCTATAATACATTTCAAAAACAAACTAGTTCAAAATAAAGGTCTTGCAGAGTTTTCAAAATTATCACAGAAAACTCTGCGTGCTCAAGTTCCACAGAGAAGTAAATCTAATTAATTTCAAGCACAGGATTAAGCCTTTCTATAAAATAATGTGCTGGCTGACAAAGGTCTCATCCATTGCTTTCTGTGATTGCTCCTAAAAGTTTGGTTCTGTAGTCCCAGAAATGGAGATCTTGTACAGAATTCGGGCAACAACAGGACTTCATGGCAGAATCACAAGTGAAAAAACCCTGTGGCCTGCGCATTCTGCCGTAAGGCACTTCTTGGTTGGAAAGGCTCCATGGAACTTTATATGAGACAGGAAGCAGAAGCACAATGGGGTCTATTCATAAATACTTTGATAGTATGAATAAAGGAGCTTTCTGTGTTGGATAAATACAAACCAGTGCAAATATGTAGAACAGAGATAAGACTGAGAAATAAAGTGCAATGGATTAATCATAGAAAAGAATAATATTAGGGGGAAATTTGACTCTTTGCTATTTTTTTTTTTAATTGTGGTTTCCAGTCCACTTTGCTGCCATGTAAACCGAGGAAAAAAGATTTGAGACTAACTACCAACCACCTTCTTTCATTGCTTAATTCTTCTCTATTCTCTCAGGCTCTTAGCAGCCCTGTATTTTTGTTTTTATTTTTGTTTGTTTTTTTCTTTCTTTGACCTGCTAGTTTCTTCCTGCTACTTTTGGGCTTCCAGCTCAGTAGATAGCAGGGTTGGAATCCTAGCACCATAAGTTCTTATTCGCAGCAACTTCCTAGGGATTTTTTTGCCCGGGGATTTTTCCCTCCTATATTTTAAACACCTCCCAAAATACTTATTTCTCCCTCCTGTATACCTAGGTTTCCGTTTAACCCAATCCTCTATATTGTTTTGTTTACAGCACAAAAATGTATATGTGAGAGAGTATCCAGAAAACTCCCTCAGACTACCTTAAAGGACCAGGCACAGCTGGCCCGGGCCTCTGAAGGTTGAGATCCACAGGGAATCCTGGGTGAAGGGAGGAGGTCTTCATCAGAGTATAAGACCTCAGGGCCAGGGCCTAGAAGGGTTAGAGGGGCCCTGGGAAAGAAAGAATGTCCCACAGTATGTGTTGTGATAGACAAAATCCGGAAGTGGATCCTTAGGCCGACTGCCCGGCGGGAACAGTCGGGAGGCAGAACTCCCACTGGGCAACTGGAGCTTCACCTGGAAACCCGCGACTCCTCCAGAGGAGCTGTGAGAGCCCGGGTCGCAAGGTCTTAGGAGTCTTCGCCCTGGAAGTCCGAGGTCCCCCCAGGAGAAGCCCGTAGGGACCCGGACCGCTGGGACTTAGGCGAGGGTGAAGAAGCCCAGGAGTGAAGTACGGACCGGAGTCTAGGCCGATGGCAGGCAAGCAGGAATCGGAGTACGAACCGGGGTCAAGGCAGGCAGAAGACAAGCTGGAATCAGAGTCACGAACCGGGGTCAAGGCAGGCAGAAGACAAGCTGGAATCGGAGTCACGAACCGGGATCAAGGCAGGCAGAAGACAAGCTGGAATCGGAGTCACGAACCGGGGTCAAGGCAGGCAGAAGACAAACTGGAATCGGAGTCACGAACCGGGATCAAGGCAGGCAGAAGACAAGCTGGAATCGGAGTCACGAACCGGGATCAAGGCAGGCAGAAGACAAGCTGGAATCCAAGTGCAGGCAACAGGAATCAGGAACCGGGTAGCAGCAAGGCAACTAGTACTTCAAGGAAGGAACCTCGTTGCAAGGCAATTCGAAAAGCCCCGGGTCCCGGTTTAAATCCCTACCCGGCGTCTGACATCACGGGGGGTGTGTCAGCACATCCGGGTGCTGACAGCAGAAAAACCCTCCCGTCGCGCGCGCGCGTTCCCCCGAAGGGGAGGAGTCCCCCGCGACGGCCGGCGGCGTCTCCCACGAGGAGGAACTAGGCCCATGCTGCCCGCACGAGCTCCGAGCCCGCGGACCGCGGCCCAGACCCGGGACCTGGAGGGAAGGTAAGGGCTCGGATGCCCCCGTGGCGGCCGCGACCGCAACAGTATGAGAAGACCTGCTATGTTTGAGGTTGAGACTGATATTGTTAAAACCTGCTTGCTTTAAGTTGGGAACTTGCCTGAAGTCAAGGTGAGCAGCCTAGTCCAGCCTCATCCAGCCTTGGCTCATCCAGCCTTGTTGTTCAGCACTGCCTCAGCCAGCACTGTCTTCCAGTGCAGCCTTGTCCAGCCTTGCCTTCCTCCTTATCTCGTCAAGCTTTGGCTTCCTTGCTCATCCTGTCCAGTGTCTTCATTCACACTTGGACTACCTTTTTGGATCTTTAGCTGACCATGATTGTCCACCAGCTGGACCTGGTCCCTTGCTTGGAACTAATCATGATTACCTGCAGCTTGGATTGAACACTTTGCCTGGACCTGACTACTCTTGCTAGCTTCCTGCACTGAAGCTGGTGTGTCTCTGGATTCTAGTTATCACCACCACCACCCTAGGGACCCACCCAAGTCCCACCAACTACCAGAGCACAAGGGCTCAAGCTGTGGATAAGGCAGCTGGTAAAGATGAAGCTACAGACTATCCTGCTACAGGGCGTGTTTACTGGTGGCCAGTATAGGCCTCGGGGGTTTGCCCTCAAGACTGCGCCAACTATACCACAACACTCAAGGCTCATATACTCACTATCCTTTATAATATCTTTTTGAAGGTGCGGTCTCCAGAATTGTACACAGTATTCCAAGTGAAGACTCACCAAGAACCTATACAGGAGAAATATCACCTCCCTTTTTCTGCTGTCCATTCTCCTTACGCATCCAAGCATCTTTCTGGCTTTTACCGTCACTTTATCCACCTGTATGGCCACCTTAAGATCATCAGATACAATTACCCCCAAATCCCACTCTTCTTTTGTGCTCAGAAGAATTTCACATCCAATACTGTAACGTTTCCTTGGGTTTTTGCAACCTAAATGCATTACTCTGCATTTATTAGCATTAAATCTTACCTGCTAGAACTTATTTATTTATTTATTTATTTATTTAGATTTTTTTTATATACCGTCATTCATGAACAGGTCACATCATGCCGGTTTACATATAAAACAGGGGGTGCAATTAAACAGTAGAACTAAAAACTAGTGCAAGGGGATGCAGTTACAAAAAACCAGGGGTAGACCATTCCTCGAGCTTAGCTAGATCCCTCCTCATGTTTTCCACTCCTTCCTGGCTGTCCACCCTGTTACAGGCTTTGGTAACATCGGCAAAAAGAAAAACCTTTCCTGACAATCCTTCCATTATATCACTCACAAAAATATTAAAAAGAACCGGTTCAAGGTCAGATTCCTAAGGCACACCAATAATAACACACCCTTCCTGAGAGAAAACTCCATTTATCTCTACCCTTTATTGCCTCCCACTCAGCCAGTTTCTAATCCAGTCAGCAAGGGTGGTCAATTTATTTAGAAGTCTTCTGTGCAGAATCGTGTCAAAGGCCTTGCTGAAATCCAAGTAGGCTACTTCCAGTGCTCTCCTTTGATCCAACTCTCTGGTCTCCCAATCAAAAAAAATGATTAGATTTGTCTGACAAGATTTACCTGTAGTAAAACCATGCTGCCTCAGATCTTGCAATCCAATTGATTCCAAATTTGCACTATTCTCTATTTTAGCAGCAATTCCATTAGTTTGCTCACCACAGTGGTCAGACTAACCAGTATTTACTTCCCAGTCTCCTTTGTGCTGTGAGTATAATCATCAGTTGCTTTGGAAATGTAAACATATAGGGGCGGATTTTAAAAGCCCTGCTCGCGTAAATCCGGGCGGATTTACGCGAGCAGGGCCTTGCGCGCCGGCGCGTCTATTTTCCATAGGCCTGCTGGCGCGCGCAGAGGCCCGGGACTCGCGTACGTCCCGGGGTTTTTTGTCGGGGGCGGAGCCGATCGACGCGGCGTTTTGGGGGCGGGACGCAGCATTTCGGGGGTGGGCCCGGGGGCGTGGTTTCAGCCCGGGGCGGTCCGGGGGCGTGGCCACGCCCTCCAGAACCACCCCCGGGTCGCATCTCGGCGCGCCAGCGGCCCGCTGGCGTGCGTGGATTTACTTCTCCCTCCGGGAGGCGTAAATCCGTGGACAAAGGTAGGGGGGGGTTTAGATAGGGCCGGGGGGGTGGGTTAGGTAGAGGAAGGGAGGGGAAGGTGAGGGGAGGGCGAAAGAGAGTTCCCTCCGAGGCCGCTCCGATTTCAGAGCGGCCTCGGAGGGAACGGAGGCAGGCTGTGCGGCTCGGTGCGCGCCGGCTGCCCAAAATCGGCAGCCTTGCACGCGCCGATCCAGGATTTTATAAGATACGCGCGGCTACGCGCGTATCTTATAAAATCCAGCTTACTTTTGTTTGCGCCTGGTGCGCCAACAAAAGTACGCGAACGCACATTTTTAAAAAATCTACCCCATAGTCTCATATAAGCTAGTAAAATACCTAGTTTAATATCCCGTTCAGGTATTCCTGGATGAAAGGCTGTTGTATTGATGCTGAATTTGAAGGTCCCTTTCAGGTATTCCTTGTACTTGCTATTGATTCGCCCATGAAAAGCTATTAAATTGGTGCTGTATTTAAAGGTCCCTTTCAGGTATTCCTGATGCTTGCTGTTGAATCGCAAGCATCAGGAATATCTGGATTCTGCTACCTCGCCTACTCCCAGAGACCCTTGCATAAGTCCTACTGGACCCAGCACCCAAAGGATCAACCCAAGGGGGTACACTGAGTTAAAATGAATCAATCTTCTGTAACATAGTAGATGACGGCAGAATAAAACTAATGAGCTTATCCAATCTGCCTAATTATTCCTGTTCAAAGTGTAAAGATTTATCTCAGTTGCCAGTCATAGAGCATGACTCATTGAAAGTTAGCTCTCCTTATCTAGGGCAGCTTTTATCATCTTCCTCATTTTAACTTGAGCAGAAAAGCAAATAAATTTCCTCACTTAAACTTGAATTTTAAGCGGTAAAATCGGGGAATAGGCACATGGCCAGCGCTTGCACATGCCGCGCACAATTTAGAATGGGACTGGCCATGTACCTAACCCCCGATATGCGCAGATGTTCTGGGCCTGCTAAAAGGGGTGGGCTGGGGGCATAGTCTGGGCAGGAAGGGGTGGGGGGTGGGGGGGCCAGGACAGCACCATTAGATGATGTCCTAAGGAAGCGCATGCCGGCAGCCGGCTGGTGCATGGTGTTTACTTCTGCTCCAGAGGAGGAGTAAGTATAAAAAAAAAATTGAGGATAAGTTTAGTTTAGGGGTTGGGGAAGAGAAGGGAAGAAGGAGGAAGGATAGAGTTAGGGTTAGGAATGTTCCCCCCCCCCCAATCCACTCCTTAATTGGAGCGACTCGGAGGGAACTGGTAAAAAGGCTGATCATGTCGCCACGTAATTGAAAAATTCTTCCCTGCTGGTGCGAATGGGGAAACCGCCTGCATATGCGCACTCTGATTGTAAAATCGGGCGCACATGTGAGCGTGAATATCGTATTTTATAACATACGGGCAGCGATGCACACATGTTATAAAATCGGCGTGTCCATGTGCTTGCGCCGGGAAACACATGCACATGGACACACATGAGTCTTAAAATTGACCTCTTGGTTCACTTCCATCATCCCTCACTTTCCATGTCTAACCACAAAACTTTGGAATAATCGCAATAGCTGTAAACCAGCCAGGCAGGGAACTATTTTCTTGCATGATCACAGTGCATAGTCAATCGCCCAAGACTTTGGGGGTTTCCATTTGGTTGATATTGAAATTAGTTCATCAGATGTTAAAGTTCCAAAGTAAATTCACAGTTTAAATACTGAAAAGAATGACACCTTAAGAAATAATCAAGCGAGAATTTAGCTCGCTAAAAGTTAGGCATTTTTTTCTATCAAAATAATGTTCTTAATATCTGTAAATAAACAGCAATGAGCTCATACAAATCACTTTGCAGGTCAAATACTCCCACAATCCAATGTAAAATATTCAATGGCAATCTGATAAATAACTTTCAATAAACACTTGAACTTTATGTCAAACAGATTCTATACTTTTGTTTTTCATATATATTATTATTACTATGGAACTGGTTCCTTTGCAAAACTACTGACTATTAGGGATGTGAATCGTATTTCTGACGATTGAAAATATCGTACAATATTTTCAAAGTCGTCAGAAATCAGGGGCTCCCCGAAACCGATTGGAAAACCCCACGAAATTGTTTGTAGGGGTTCTCTTATCGTTTTGGGGGAGGGCGGGAAAAACAGCACACAAAAATAACCCCTAAACCCACCCCAACCCTTTAAAACTAATCCCTTAGCTTCCCCCACCATCCCGACCCCCCAAAAAACTTTTTACAGGTACCTGGTGGTCCACTGGGGGTCCCGGGAGCGATCTCCCGCTCCCGGGCCGTAGGCTGCCACTAATCAAAATGGTGCCGATGGCCCTTTGCCCTTACCATGTGACAGGGTATCCGTGCCATTGGCCGGCTCCTGTCACATGGTAGGAGCACTGGATGGCCCGTGCCATTTTTAAAGATGGCACCAGCCATCCAGTGCTCCCTCCATGTGACAGGGGCCAGCCAATGGCACGGATACCCTGTCACATGGTAAGGGCAAAGGGCCTTTGGCGCCATTTTTATTAGTAGCAGCCGATGGCCCGAGAGCGGGAGATCGCTCCCAGGACCCCCACTGGACCACCAGGTACCTGTAAAAGGTTTTGGGGGGGGGGTGGGGGAAGCTAAGGGATTAGTTTTAAAAGGTCGGGGTGGGTTTTTTGTTTATCGGCTCGGGCGCAGCCGATAAAAAAAAACCCGATCGGGCCGGACAAAAAAAAATCACGATGTAAATCAGAACCGGAATCGGAACCGATTCACATCTGTACTGACTATTATCAGATAAGTAAATTTTCTAAAATTTCCCTTCCTTCTAGTATTTTAGGTATGCTTTCTTTAATCTAAACTCAAAAAATGATTCTTTGTGCTATCTTGTCTTTTAGATACTTCAGAAATATCCTAAAAGAATAAAGAATGGTAAGTATTATATTACTATGTTTTCTTAATTTTTTTTGGTGCATCTCTCTGTTATGTGTATATTTTTATTCCTCTTCTATCCTATCTCTTTCCTTTAGGGAACTTTATTGTTTAATCTCTACTGTCACTGTAAGTGTGCACACTTGGCTCAA
Organism: Rhinatrema bivittatum; assembly: GCF_901001135.1. Classification (NCBI taxonomy): domain Eukaryota; kingdom Metazoa; phylum Chordata; class Amphibia; order Gymnophiona; family Rhinatrematidae; genus Rhinatrema; species Rhinatrema bivittatum. Next base: position 97,592,086 of record NC_042617.1, on the reverse strand, counting down.
TTTTCACTAGATGCAGCAGCTTGTGGGCATGGTTTATAAGCAGTTTGGGTACAATGATTCTGTGTACCCCAAGGATGAAATGCTTTGCTAGCCTGGGATTAAAGCTTCATTTTGAGGCTCGATAGCGAAGATAGGAGTTTCAGCACTCTTGATTTCAACACTCTCACAGGACTCCTGACTCCATAAGAACATAAGAAACATAAGAAATTGCCATGCTGGGTCAGACCAAGGGTCCATCAAGCCCAGCATCCTGTTTCCAACAGAGGCCAAAAACCAGGCCACAAGAACCTGGCAATTACCCAAACACTAAGAAGAACCGATGCTACTGATGCAATTAATAGCAGTGGCTATTCCCTAAGAATAATTGATTAATATCCATTAATGGACTTCTCCTCCAAGAACTTATCCAAACCTTTTTTGAACCCAGCTACACTAACTGCACTAACCACATCCTCTGGCAACAAATTCCAGAGCTTTATTGTGCGTTGAGTGAAAAAGAATTTTCTCTGATTAGTCTTAAATGTGCTACTTGCTAACTTTATGGAATGCCCCCTAGTCCTTCTATTATTCAAAAGTGTAAATAACCGAGTCACATCTACTCGTTCAAGACCTCTCATGATCTTAAAGACCTCTATCATATCCCTCCCTCAGCCGTCTCTTCTCCAAGCTGAACAGCCCTAACCTCTTCAGCCTTTCCTCCACCTACTAAATCAACAAGAGCAATCATCTCCCTCAAACCGAAAAATCTTCTGCAAACTACTTTGTCATCCTCAGTGTTTGACATGCTGGTTTGTTGTACTGACATATTTGATTAATTAAAGCAAAGGATAAAATAAAGTTACCTTATCCTAAAGCAACAGTGAGAAGGAACTTTGACATGTTACAGATGAGACTGGGACTATGAGACTTGAGATAATGAAATGAAACTATGAGACATGTGACCAATTAGAATGAGATAATACAAACGAGAATACTGTGTTCACAATATATCCACATATATAAGAACATAAGAACATGGCATACTGGGTCAGACCAAGGGTCCATCAAGCCCAGCATCCTGTTTCCAACAGTGGCCAATCCAAGCCATAAGAACCTGGCAAGTACCCAAAAACTAAGTCTATTCCATGTTACTGTTGCTAGTAATAGAAGTGGCTATTTTCTAAGTCAACTTAATTAATTGCAGGTAATGGACTTGTCCTCCAAGAACTTATCCAATCCTTTTTTAAACACAGCTATACTAACTGCACTAAACACATTCTCTGGCAACAAATTCCAGAGTTTAATTGTGCGTTGCGTGAAAAAGAACTTTCTCCGATTAGTTTTAAATGTGCCACATGCTAACTTCATGGAGTGCCCCCTAGTCTTTCTATTATCTGAAAGAGTAAATAACCGAATAATAACCAATTCACATCTACCCGTTCTAGACCTCTCATGATTTTAAACACCTCTATCATATCCCCCCTCAGCCGTCTCTTCTCCAAGCTGAAAAGTCCTAACCTCTTTAGTCTTTCCTCATAGGGGAGCTGTTCTATTCCCCTTTTATCATTTTGTAGCCCTTCTCTGTACCTTTTCCATCACAACTATATCTTTTTTGAGATGTGCGACCAGAATTGTACACAGTATTCAAGGTGCGGTCTCACCATGGAGCGATACAGAGGCATTATGACATTTTCCGTTTTATTCACCATTCCCTTTCTAATAATTCCCAACATTCTGTTTGCTTTTTTGACTGCTGCAGGACACTGATCTAAAAATTTCAATGTGTTATCCACTATGATGCCTAGATCTCTTTCTTGGGTAGTAGCACCTAATATGGAACCTAACATTGTGTAACTATAGCATGGGTTATTTTTCCCTATATGCATCACCTTGCACTTATCCACATTAAATTTCATCTGCCATTTTGATGCCCAATTTTCCAGTCTCACCAGGTCTTCCTGTAATTTATCACAATCTGCTTGTGATTTAACTACTCGGAACAATTTTGTATCATCTGCAGATTTGATTACCTCACTCATCGTATTTCTTTCCAGATCATTTATAAGTATATTGAAAAATAAGGGTCCCAAAACAGAATCCTGAGGATCTCCACTGCCCACTCCCTTCCACTGAGACAATTGTCCATTTAATTCTACTCTCTGTTTCCTGTCTTTTAGCCAGTTTGTAATTCACGAAAGGACATCGCCACCTATCCCATGACTTTTTACTTTTCCTAGAAGCCTCTCATGAGGAACTTTGTCAAACGCCTTCTGAAAATCCAAGTATACTACATCTACCGGTTCACCTTTATCCACATGTTTATTAATTCCTTCAAAAAAGTGAAGCAGATTTGTGAGGCAAGACTTGCCTTGGGTAAAGCCATGCTGACTTTGTTCCATTAAATCATGTCTTTCTATATGTTCTGTGATTTTGATGTTTAGAACACTTTTCACTATTTTTCCTGGCACTGAAGTCAGGCTAACCGGTCTGTATTTTCCCGGATCTCCCCTGGAGCTCTTTTTAAATATTGGGGTTACATTAGCTATCCTCCAGTCTTTAGGTACAATGGATGATTTTAATGATAGGTTACAAATTTTTACTAATAGGTCTGAAATTTCATTTTTTAGTTCCTTCAGAACTCTGGGGTGTATACCATCCGGTCCAGGTGATTTACTGCTCTTCAATTTGTCAATCAGGTCTACCACATCTTCTATTAAATCCTTATTTTAACTCTTCTTTTTCACTCAGTTCTCTCTATAAGTCATCAATTTAGAGAATAACTGAGTTTATTGCTCTTAAACTGCTTTTATTTAAACAGTGACACTGCATTTCTGCAACTGTTATAGCATTTATTATTTGGAACAACTGAGACTATATTTTATTTTCCTCAATTCTCTCTTATGGAACTTCAGAATTGTTTTAGAATTTATTCCAATCTGAGTTATCATTGACTTCCCAACATCTGGCTTAAAGTGAGGACAACTACTTCCACTGAACCAGTTCTATATCACACTGGATAGTTTAATTATGGCCAGAATGTCTCTTTCCTATTATTAGGGTGCTTTTCCCTTGAGAGAAATAATAGGCCACTTTGATGGAATAGTAAACCAATTCTATAAGAAAACCTCTTAATAATAGGCTTATGTTTTCATAAGGCATTTGTTACTATTTTTCATTTCAGACCTCTCAGATCCCAAGCACTGAACTACTCATGCCCCACCATTCCAGAACCATATCTCCCAGGCCCAACACTGGTACCTGGGCCCACTCTAGCTCACTCCAGGCCACTTCATAGCAAGCCATCTATACAAGCCTCTCCCGGGACTAACCAAGTATCCATTTATTTTTTTTATTTTTAATCCCTTATTCACATAGCTATAATAGTAGTGTGGTTGTTGCCCAAACAACTGGCCTCCTAGGTCCAGTACATAGTCTGCCAGACAGACCCAGATATATAAGCACCTGTGTTTCTATTAGGACTTCTCATTATATCTGTACTTGAAGCATGCTAGACCCAGCTACTAGTTAACTCTATTATTGCAGATGTAATTCTTGATTCTGTAAATCCTTATTGATGACTACAACTACTTTTGGAGATTAAAGTCATTCAAAGTAACCGCAAAGTATTACCTGAGGAGTTCATAGATTGATTTAGTAGATCACTTAATTTAGATTGGTCCATCTGTAGCAGAATGGTACTATAGTGTTGAATTGCAGTCTTTTGTTAATGATCTCAGAATTCCTTTCTTTCCCTTTTCCTCCCCTTCCCCAGTATCTGCCTCCTAAGGACCTGAGAGCATGCTAGGCAAGTTGATATCACCTATGAACTAACAGTGGGGGAAAGGATCCGCCCCAGAAGCTGATTCCTTCAGGAGTGTCATCCTGCCAGCAAATTAGGGATTGTTTTGAGTCAATACATGTGACATGCCCAATCTTACTGGCTTATATGAACATGATTGCTGGCTTCTGGAAGGATGAGGACTGGACCAAAGTAAGTTGGTAAAGGATATAAAAATAGGAGGGGAAAATCACCAGTTAATTGTAAATAAAGGTTAGAGAAGTGCAAAAGGGACTTTCAGCTTTGACAGATATTATTTGTGTCTTTGGCAGTGACATATACAGACCAAAAAAATATAGATGTAAATGACTTATTAATAGACATCATTACTGTCCACAAACTTTCCAAAGTTATAACAGGAGGTTTCGTCAAAGAAGCAAATTCATCTGAGCCCATAAGCGAGTCTAACAATGAAACAGCAGGAACTTTGGGACTTACTTCAGAAGATCTACCAGTCAGAGAAGATTGCAAAGCCATTCCTTCTGCATTCAACAGTGCTTTGTGAAACTCCTGCATTACTCCCACTGACTTCTATAGCTGAACCTGTTTCTGCTGTGCAGGAGGAGGAGAGTCAGAGAACACAGCTAGACTGCCTAATGATCCCGTACCTTCGAAGAGGAGTCAAGAAAAATGGTGGCACTGGCAGGAAGACAATGTGTGGATCGGCCGTCAGGGCTGAGGAAAACCTCTGCCTCCAATGGGCTAGCATCCCCAACTCCAGCCAAGCCGGTTACAGCCGCCAGTGCAACGGTAAGTGCAAGCTCCGGAATTGTGGTCTGATGAAGAGTAGCCAATAATTCTTCAGGCTTACTCTTTTTAATGGGTCCTTTGCATTTACCCATTGAAAAAAACAGTTTTCAGGAAATACATTTCTGTAGAATAACTCCAGATTGCTACTGCTTAGGGACGGCCATCTTGGTTTCCCCTTGTAACTAGTTTTAAAGAGCCTATTAGATTTTTTAAAAATAATACAAAGAATCATCTTTGCACAGAAAAACATATGAGATTCAATAAATGTAACATGACATAAGTTAACATCACAAAAATAAACTAAATATCAAATATAGACTACAAAATAAAGGGGGAGAAGAAAATAAGAGGAGATAAGGAAATAAAAAAGAAACAGCATTTAACAAGAGTTAATCCTGTTGCTGTTTACATATCAGGCCTATATTTGCTCTGACTGGTTTATTGAGGGATCAAAAGCCTGCCTAGAGTCTAAAATATGGGGATAGATCTCAAGTCCTTTTTTTAAAAAATTTTATTGTAAAAATCAGATGCTCAATAAAAAAAAAAAAAGGACTTGAGTTCTATCCCCATTTTTTGTTTACCTCACGGCTTTGATAGATTAACTTCCTTGTTGTTTTTTAGAGTCTAAAATATTACATAATTGTTCAGAAAGAAAAAATATAAAGAAATCTGCCCTATACTTAATATCGCATTTGCATGGATACCTTAAAAGGAAATGGGGCTCCAAGAGCCCTCACTTCCTGGTAAAGTGCCAGAAAGTCTTTCCTTCTTTCTTGGGTATTCCTTGATAAATCAGGAAAAACTCTCACTATCTGACCATGAAAAGAAACATTCATAAAGTAAATTGCATTCTGTAACTTAGATATTGTTCATAAATAAAGGAAACTATTAAGTTTGTCATTTCAATGACTTCTTGAGTAGAATTTTCCAACAAAGTAGACAGATTACCAAATTTCTATGGAGAACTGGGAGACCCCTTCCTGCCTATTAACTGCACGGAAAGGCAGAAAGAATACATTATTAAATACTGGAACCTTATCTGATAGAACTTGCAAAACATCAATCATTTCCTCAATGCTAGATGAGGTTGTTCTCTCACTAATCAAGGAAAATTTAAAAACCTCAAATTTAAATGTCTCCAAATATTTTCAGTGGATTCCACTCTAATTGATAAAATCTCTCATTCCTTAATCATAGCAGCATTATAGTTCTTAGCTGTTTAACATCTTCTTTAAGAACATTGATCTCTTGCAAGAATGGCTGGTTTTAATAGGCAGACATGGAATACATCATGAATGCTCAAGGATGGTGGCAATCAAAGCTTGTATGCCACAGAACACAGTTGTCAGTCGATGGGAAAAGGCCCTATGAATCATGAAGCAAACTTAGATTCTTGGTGCCATGACAGACTAGACTTCCTGGGTGCATCTGGGGTGTGGGACAATGCTTCCTATCGTCTTGTTCCTTAGAACATTGTGCTGCTTCGTCCAGCAGAAGCTGGTTCTTTTGCCAGAGCTCCTGGAGCTCCTGTCCCATCAGGTTAGCTGCAGGATAATTGTCAGAGCTAGGAACTAGTCTGGGCACACAGGGATGGCGTCCAAAGATGATGTAAAAGGGTGATGACCCTGTGGAACTGTTCACAAGATTATTATGGGCAAATTCGGCCCATGGAAGAAGAGAGGGCCAGTTATCTTGTCATTGGTTCATGTAGGCCCGCAGAAAGGCCTTGAGGCTTTGATTCATCTGTTCGGTTTGTCTATTGCTTTGAGAGTGATAAGCAGATCTGAAATTCAATGTAATTCCAAACTTCCTGCACAGGTCTTTCCAATATCGGGCTGTGAACTGAACCCTTTGGTCTGAGAGGAAATGAAGTGGTAGCCAGTGTAGATGGAAGATGTGTTGCACAAAGAATTTAGCCAACTCAAGTGCGGATGGGAGTCCAGGAAGAAGATTGAAATGTGCCATTTTAGATATTTTTCTACAACCTTTCAGAGAGGGGAAGGTCACAGACATAATCTGTGGCCATGTGAGTCCAGGGTTCCATGGGGCCAGCAGTGGTTGTCACAACTCCCATGGTCATGCTCTGATATTTTTATGCATGGCACATGTATGTCAGGACCCTACATAATACTGAACATTAGTCTTCACCTGAGGCCACCAGTAGTGTCCATGAGTAATTCCAAAATCTAGGAGATGCCAAGGTGAACAGATAGATGGGAGTCATGTGCCCATTCAAGAACCTTTTGTCGTATGTGCTGGGCAACCACTGTCTTGCAGGGAGGAACTCTGAAAGTAGCAGCAACCACAGTCTTGGCCTGATCAATAATGTGCAGTGGAGGTTCCAGAGTTCCCTCAGTATTGCATGACTGGGAGAGGGCATCAGCTTGATGGTTCTTGTCAGAGGGCTGGTACTGCAGCTCAAAGTCAAACTGATTAAAAAGCAAGGACCAGTGGGATTGCTGGGGGTTTAACTTCTGAGCTTGCACCAAATATTCAAGGTTTCTTGTGATCTGTATAAATGGTTACTGGATGCTTAGCTCCTTTCAATAGATGAGCTATTCTTCCAAGGCTTGTTTGACTTCTAGCGGCTGATGATGGTATAATTCTTAAGAACAAGTCACGAGAGTACCATTATGGGTATGCTGTAGGAGGACAGCATCTACCCCGAGAGTAGATGCATTTACCTCCAAGATGAATGGCTTAGACTGATCTGGGTGGTGCAAGCATGAATCAAGAGAGAATTCCTTTTTCAGCTGCTCAAAGGCCTAAGTAGCATCTATGGTCCAATTCTTGAGGTCTGAGCCCTTTTTAGTAAGTGCTGTGAGTGGGGCTGCCAAGGAGGAGTAACTAGGGATAAATTGCCTGTAGTAGTTTGTGAATCCAAGGAAGCATTATATCACCTTGGGGTCACTTCAATATGGCTTTTACTTTCTCTGGGTCCATCTGAAGGCCTTAATGTGAGACAATATATCCCAAGAAGAGAAGTTCCTCCTGTTTGAAGGTATACTTCTCTAGCTTAGCATAGAGAAAGTGATCATGGAGTCTTTGTAGGACCTGTTTCACATGGTGTCAGTGCTCGGGCCATGACTTTGAGAAGATTAAGATGTTGTCCAGGTAAACTACCACATAGGAGTAGAGCAGGTCCTGGGAGATCTTGTTAACCATAAATTGGAAGACTACAGGGGCATTGTACAACCTGAAGGGCATTACTAGGTATTTATAGTGTCCGTCACAGGTGTTAAAGGCAGTCTGCCATTCAACGCCTTCTTGGATTCTGATCAGGTTGTATGCCCCCTGAAAGTCCAGCTTGTGCACCTCGAAGGCGGTCAAAGAGCTCAGAGATCAAGGGAAGAGGATATTGATTCTTCTTAGTAATAGAATTGAAACCTTGATAATCAATGCAGGGAAATAATGACTCATCCTTCTTCCCAATGAAAAATAATCCAGTCCCTGCTGGTGAGGAAGAGGAGCAAATGAAGCCACGATCCAGATTCTCCTTAATGTATTTAGTCATGGCCTCTGTTTCTAAAGCAGAAAGTGGATATATTATGCCTCTGGGTGGAACCTTGCCAGGGATCAAATCTATGGCACAATCCTAGGATGATGGGGTAGCAGGACCTCTGCCTGCTGTTTACTGAAAACATCAACAAAGTCAGTATACTCTGGAGTCAGGCCAGAGAATTCTGGTGACTGTCAGGCCACAGGTACTGCAGAGGATACCTTGGTGAGACATTGTTCATGATAATTAGGACACCACCTGGCGATTTGCATCATGGTCCAGTCGATGTGGTGTTGATGTAACAGGAACCATGGCAGGCCCAGAATGATTACATTGATTGCTTTAGGAAATACATAGAGACTGACTGATTCCTCATGCAGGTTCCCAGTTTGCATGATCAGTGGTACTGTGACCCTTATAACCTGTCCAGGCAGAGGTACTCCGTAAATGGAGACTGTGCCATGCGTGCGTGCACCTGAGAAACAGCGTCAGAGGAGCAGCAACGTTTTTCATGTGTCGGAGTGAAGCTGCTCACGAGGCCTCTCCATGAGCAGCAAATGTAACACAGGATACCCGTTGCTGAGGCAAAATGTTGAGGTCTGGAGAGCACTTATATAGGGCAGCACAGCTGATGTCATCCTAAGGCACCAGAAAGTATTTCCCATGAACAGGTGTGCGCCTAGAGGGATCCCTGAATGGAAGAGAAGCATGATGGCTTTCTGGTGCTCCACCAGCGTATGAGCTGCATGGAGTAGCTTTGATGACTTGTGGCAACTTCCCAGCCGTGGATGTCTTCTGGCGGTACTGGGGATAAATAAGGTGGGTCATGGGGCCCTACTGTGAGTGAGTAACTGTAACAGATATAAACAGGATAGAGTCGGTCCAGAGGGCGGCTACTAAAATGGTCAGTGGTCTTCGTTATAAAGCATAAGGGGATAGACTTAAAGATTTGAACATGTATACCCTGGAGGAAAGAAAAGATAGGGGAGATATGATAGAGACATTCAAATATCTCAGATGTTTCCATGTTCAGGAGGTGAGCCTTTTTGAATGGAAAGGAGGCTCTTGAATGAGGAGTAATGTGATGCGGTTGAAATGGGATAGACTCAGGAGTAATCTTAGGAAATATTTTTTTATAGAGAGAGTGGTGGATGCATGGAATAGCCTTCCAGTGGAGGTGGTGGAGATAAAAACAATATCTAAATTCAAAAAAGCATGGGATAAATACAGGGGATCTCTAAGGAAGTTATGGGAATTATAATGCTAAATTAATTGGATGGATGGGATGACTGGGCAATACGGTCCTTTTCTGCCATTGTACTTCTATGCTTCTGTGTTTCTAATATACTGTATATAGAGCCCTACTGGTGTCTACTAAAAGGATTATTCCATCTGGTAGGATAGAGGGAAGTCTATCATCTAGTTTAAAGCTCCTCCCTTGAGGCTGCTGGAATATTTGTTGCCTTGTACTCTAAAAAGCAGAGCCCCCTGTAGTAGATGTGGATGTTTAGTGAAGCTTTTGTGGAGGCAGTAACGTTTTATTTTGTTTTATTTTCTGTTTCTTTTTCTTTCTTTCTGTTAATTTGGGAAAGAGAAATTCTAAGAACATATTTGTTAGGGCTTGGGCTTAGAAGAGAATGGAGAAGGTGTTCTTTTTCTCTCTTGTTTAAATGTATTAGTTCCTGTTTTTGAAGACCTTTTGAAGGAAGTCTTAACCATCCTTCCTTCTGTTTGGATTTTTGAGACTTGGTCCTATTTTTGTGTTGCAGGAGCGCTGGGGAGTGATCCTGCTTCCGGGAGGTGAAGTGACCCATAGGCTTTCGCAATCTGTTGCTATGCGATGGGAGGGAGTGCTAGGGGGCACTCCCCATTACGGAATGAGTGGTATGTGCCCTTGCGGTGAGAAGGAGACTCGTCTGGGAGTAGAGCAAGACCAAGCCCCTGCCGACCTGCACAACTTCGGTGAGACCAACCACGCAAGGTTGGCCTCTGAGTAGTCCTCCGACCACTCCAAGCCCTTTCGGACCTGCCACTGGGTAACGGCAGAGGCAGCAGGCCAGACATGAGGCAAAGTTGGATGAGAACTTGAAACAAGTATAGATACTGAAGACAGCAGAGCTGACAAAGACAAAGGAAGTGACGATGACAAGAACAGGTTAAAATCAGATGATATAAAAGTCCAGGACTCCAGGAGGGCGGAGGACCTTCCGCCGCCAATAGACACTTCACTGAAGAGCAGCCACGAGCACAGGATGGACGACGGCCCCACAAGTAATCTGGGAACAGCAGATGGATATCTGGACAGAAGGAATCCAGACAACTCCAAGTAGCATTGTCCTTTCACACCAAGGATGTGCCTCCAAGGCCTACTGCCCAGGAGGGAAGGGTTAGGTCGGCCGTCATAGTTGGAGATTTGATTATTAGGAATGTAGGCAGCTGGGTGGCTGGTGGGCGTGAGGATTGCCTGGTAACATGCCTACCTGGTGTGAAGGTGGCGGACCTCATGCGTCACCTAGATATGATTTTAGACAGTGCTGGGGAGGAGCCAGCTGTTGTGGTACATGTGGGCACCAACGACATAGGAAAATGTGGGAGGGAAGTTCTGGAAGCCAAATTTAGGTTCTTGGGTAGAAAGCTTAAATCCAGAACCTCCAGGGTAGCATTCTCTGAAATGCTCCCTGTTCCACGCGCAGGTCCCCAGAAGCAGGCAGAGCTCCGGAGTTTCAAAGCATGGATGAGACGATGGTGCAATGAAAAGGGATTCAGATTTGTAAGGAACTGGGGAACCTTTTGGGGAAGGGGGAGTCTCTTCCGAAGGGATGGGCTCCACCTTAACCAGGGTGGAACCAGACTGCTGGCGCTAACCTTTAGAAAGGAGATAGAGCAGCTTTTAAACTAGAACAAAGGGGAAAGCTGACAGTCGCTCAGCAGTGCATGGTTCAGAGGGAGGTATCTTCAAAGGATACTAATGATGCCTTAGAATTAGGGCATCCCGACAGTGAGGTTCCAATAATAAGAAAAGTAGTCCATGTGCCAGTAAATAAAAATTTCCATGAGCTAAAAAATTCTAACTTATCCCTATAAATTAAAAAGCAGAATGAAAATACAAGCAAAAAACAAACTTTGAAGTGTTTGAATGCTAATGCCAGAAGTTTAAGAAGTAAGATGGGAGAATTAGAATGTATAGCAGTGAATGATGACATAGACTTAATTGGCATCTCAGAGACATGGTGGAAGGAGGATAACCAATGGGACAGAGCTAAACCTGGGTACAATTATATCGCAATGACAGAGAGGAGTACCCAGGAGGCGGTGTGGTGCACTGCTTTATGTCCGGGATAGCATAGAGTCCAACAGGATAAACATCCTGCATGATCCTAAATGCACAATCAAATCTTTATGGGTAGAAATCCCTTGTGTGTTGCGGAAGACTATAGTGATAGGAGTATACTACCGTCCACCTGGTCAAGATGATGAGATGGACAGTAAAATGCTAAGAGAAATTAGGGAAGCTAACCAAATTGGTAGTGCGGTAATAATGGGAGATTTCAATTACCTGTAGTAATAAAGGGAACCAAACAATTCTTTTAATCTAAACCCACCTGAATGAAGGTGTCAGCAAGCCTGACATTGTGCATCTCAACAGACACCAACCGGTCTTTTAATCATTCACCTTCATTTTTATTTTTTATTCTAATGCCAAAAATTTTTTCATTTCATTTTTTTAGTTTTTATAAAATGTCACTGTCCCCGATCCTCAGAGCATATGGAAAATCGACTCTTAAGTATTCTTTGAAAGAAAAGCCCAACACAGCCAGTGTTTTGCAAAATGCTTCATCAGAGGCATGCCTACAACAGTATCAAGAGAGTCTTAACCATCTCAAAATGGACACGGCGTCTCAAAAGTCTCTTTACCAGAACAGAGATTTCAATTACCCCAATATTGACTGGGTAAATGAATCATCGGGACATGCTAGAGAGATAAAGTTCCTGGATGGCATAAATGACAGCTTTATGGAGCAATTGGTTCAGGAATGGACAAGAGAGGGAGCAATTTTAGATCTAATTCTCAGTGGAGCACAGGATTTGGTGAGAGAGGTAACAGTGGTGGGGCCGCTTGGCAATAGTGATCATAATATGATCAAATTTGAATTAATAACTGGAAGGGGGACAGTAAGCAAATCCATGGCTCTTGTGCTAAACTTTTAAAAAGGAAACTTTGATAAAATGAGAAAAATAGAAAAAAACTGAAAGGAGCAGCTACAAATGTAAAAAGCACAGTCCAGATGTATTCCACACATTAAGAAAAGTGGAAAGAAGGCAAAACGATCACCGGCATGGTTAAAAGGGGAGGTGAAAGAGGCTATTTTAGCCAAAAAAAATCCTTCAAAAATTGGAAAAAGGATCCAACAGAAGAAAATAGGATAATGCATAAGCGTTGGCAAGTTAAATGTAAGACAGTGACAAGACATGCTAAGAGAGAATTTGAAAAGAAGTTGGCCGTAGAGGCAAAAACTCACAGTAAAAATTTTTTAAAATATATCCGAAGCAGAAAACCTGTGAGGGAGTCAGTTGGACCGTTAGATGATCGAGGGGTTAAAGGAGCACTTAGAGAATATAAGACCATTGCGGAAAGATTAAATGATTTTTTTGCTTCAGTGTTTACTAAAGAGGATGTTGGGGAGATACCCGTATCAGAGAAGATTTTCATGGGTAATGATTCAGATGGACTGAACCAAATGACGGGGAACCTAGAAGATGTGGTAAGCCTGACTGACAAACTGAAGAGTAGTAAATCACTTGGACCAGATGGTATACACCCCAGGGTTCTGAATGAACTAAAAAATGAAATTTCAGACCTATTAGTAAAAATTTGTAACCTATCATTACAATCATCCATTGTACCTGAAGACTGGAGGATAGCTAATGTAACCCCAATATTTAAAAAGGGCTCCAGGGGCGATCCGGGAAACTACAGACCAATTAGCCTGACTTCAGTGCCAGGAAAAACAGTGGAAATTGTTCTAAATATCAAAATCACAGAACATATAGAAAGACATGGTTTAATGGAACAAAGCATGGCTTTACCCAAGGCAAGTCTTGCCTCACAAATCTGCTTCACTTTTTTGAAGGAGTTAAAAAACATGTGGTAAAGGTGAACCGGTAGAAGTGGTATATTTGGATTTTCAGAAGGCGTTTGACAAAGTTCCTCATGAGAGGCTTCTAGGAAAAGTAAAGAGTCATGGGATAGGTGATGATGTCCTTTCATGGATTACAAACTGGCTAAAAGACAGGAAACAGAAAGTAGGATTAAATGGACAATTTTCTCAGTGGAAAGGAGTGGACAGTGGAGTACCCCAGGGATCTGTATTGGGATCTGTACTTTTCAATATATTTATAAATGATCTGGAAAGAAATGTGACGAGTGAGGTAATCAAATTTGCAGATGATACAAGATTGTTCAGAGTAGTTAAATCACAAGCAGATTGTGATGAATTGCAGGAAGACCTTCTGAGACTGGAAAATTGGGTATCCAAATGGCAGATGAAATGTAATGTGGATAAGTGCAAGGTGATGCATATAGGGAAAAATAACCCATGCTATAGTTACACAATGTTGGGTTCCATAATAGGAGCTACCACCCAAGAAAGAGATCTGGGCGTCATAGTGGATAACACATTGAAATCGTCGGTTCAGTGTGCTGCGGCAGTCAAGAAAGCAAACAGAATGTTGGGAATTATTAGAAAGGGAATGGTGAATAAAACGGAAAATGTCATAATGCCTCTGTATCGCTCCATGGTGAGGCCACACCGCAAATACTGTGTACAATTTTGGTCGCCGCATCTCAAAAAAGATATAGTTGAGATGGAGAAGATACAGAGAAGGGCGACCAAAATGATAAAGGGAATGGAACAGCTCCCCTATGAGGAAAGACTAAAGAGGTTAGGACTTTTCAGCTTGGAGAAGAGACGCCTGAGGGGAGATATAATAGAGGTGTTTAAAATCATGAGAGGTCTAGAACAGGTAGATGTGAATCAGTTATTTACTCTTTCGCATAATAGAAAGACTAGGGGGCACTCCATGAAGTTAGCATGTGGCACATTTAAAACTAATCGGAGAAAGTTCTTTTTCACTCAACGCACAATTAAACTCTGGAATTTGTTGCCAGAGGATGTGGATAGCACAGTTAATGTAGCTGTGTTTAAAAAAGGATTTGATAGGCCAAAAGGAGAAGGAACAAACTTTACCTGAGTAGCTGCATACCGGGGGTGAGTTGAGACGCCCCGACGGTGATTGACATCGGTGGCTAATTTCCCTCACGCTGGGCATGGCTATTGGAGGCGGGACCCGGAAGTGGAATATAAAAATGATTGCCTGACCTTTCTCACCCAAGGCGAAAAGGAGAAGGAACAAACTTTACCTGAGCAGCTGCATACCGGGGGAGAGTTGAGACGCCCCGACGGTGATTGACATCGGCGGCTGATTTCCCTCACGCTGGTCACGGCTATTGGAGGCGGGACCCGGAAGTGGAATATAAAATTGATTGCCTGACCTTTCTCACCCGAGGCCAAAAGGAGAAGGAACAAACTTTACCTGAGCAGCTGCATACCGGGGGTGAGTTGAGACTCCCCGACGATGATTGACATCAGTGGCTGATTTCCCTCACGCTGGGCACGGCTATTGGAGGCGGGACCTGGAAGGGGAATATAAGTTGAGTTCCTTGCGGCATGTATAGCGGGCTTTGCTGGGCTTCGCCGGATTTCGCCAGACTTTGCTGAATTTGCGTTTCTTATATTATTAAGTACTGATTTTGTAACTTTTAGTAAGGAGTCAGTAAAGAGGTCCAGACAACTGATCCGCAAAGATAAACCTTTATTGCCAGCAAGATGCAGCTAAGACCTCTTTACTGACTCCTTACTAACGGTTACATTTTGAGGTACCGAGTTCTCCTTGAATAGCGGCCCAGGTATGAAATTTCCTTAATCATATGTTTTCCTTTACTAAGAGGCTCCTCAAAGTAAAATCTTTATTATAATTGCATTATCTCTCAGACACAATTTATTGGCTGGTTATTTCCTGTTTGGATTATCCTGATAAAATGCCGCACACCAAAAGGAAGGCTAAATACAGGCCTCCAGTTGGAGTGAACATTGTGGAATCAGGCCAAAGGATTGTGTCTTATTGGTTGGACTCTCCAAGTTATACCCCTATAAGACAGATCGCTGTAGGAGGGGAAATTGAGCGGAATTCCCCTTCTCTGATCGAGGAGACATCTTTAAGTCCAGGGGCACCGGTAACCCCACCACCACCTGGTAGTGAAGGAGGAATCTCCCCCGAGAAGCCAGAGACTGAGCTTGAAGGGGTATTGAGATCTCCAGATTTAGTAGTTGATGAGAATCAAGAAGAACTAGATATGAATGCATTTAAGAAAGAAGAACAAAGACTATTACAATTAAGCATAATTGAGAGTGCATATGTTTCTTTTAGTGGAACCAGTACCCTGAAGTTAAATAACCCAGATAATAGGAAACAAGATAATGTTGATATAATAATTAAAACAGATAACATACTAGAAAAACCTTCCAACATAATGCTGGAAAATGTGTGTAATTATCTGGTTAAATTAGATTTATCAATTAACAAATTGACAAAAGAGGTAATGAAAACCACTAATTCATCTTCTCAGAACACTGTAAAAGTGGAAGAACAGAGGAAAGAAATAGTAAAGATAGATAACCGGGTTTCACAAATAGAGAAAATACAATCTTATCAAATAAATGTTGAACAGGAAACTAATAAAATAATAGAAAGAACTGAAAACTCGATTAGATACTTGAATTTAAGGATTAATAATTTCCCCATCATTAAAAAGTTAGAACCAACTGAGTTATTTAGAAAGTACTTAAAACAGGTTTTGAAGATTCCAGATAAATGTCTACCTGTGGTTGTTAAGGCTTTTTATTTAGGATCAGGAGATAGGGGAAGGAAACAAGATCAATTGGGTAAAGAGGTGAGAGTAGATGAAAAAGAACAAATAGTACAAAAAGAATCTCAAGATGAATCATTGGAGTTATCTGACTTGTTACAGAAGTCTGAAGATGAATTGGTGGTTAAAATTTGTGGGACCTTGTTGGTCCAATTTGCATTCATTACAGATAGAGATAACGTGATGAGATTATTCTTTCGTAATCGTTCTGAAATATACTATGGGGAAAAATATGGATATTTCCAGATCTTTCAAAAAATACCCAGTTAAGAAGAAAGAAATTCTTATCATTTAGAAAAGGGGTTATTGACAAAGGGGGTTATTATATGCTTAAATACCCGTGTAGATGTATTCTAAAAATAGAGGAGAAAAATTATATATTTACAAATCCTGAAGATCTCAAAGCCTTTATAGAGGTATAAAATCCGGTATGGTAAATATTAAAGTGTGGGTCCAAGATAATGTTTGCCTTGTAAGTTTAACCTCAAAGTGAATCGCTCATAGTAATATAAAGATTTTACTTTGTATTTGCCTAATATAAGTGACTGATTGAGAAAACATATATTGATATTGATATTGGAATGTCATATTAAGTTTTTTTATTTTTTTTCTTATATAAAATATCAGTCAGAAGCTATGATATTGTAACTGATTAAAATTATTTGTTGTTTGAATGATTTTAAAAGCAAATAAATAAAGAATTGAAAAAAAAAAGGATTTGATAAGTTCTTGGAGGAGAAGTCCATTACCTGCTATTAATTAAGTTTACTTAGAAAATAGCCACTGCTATTACTAGCAACAGTAGCATGGGATAGACTTAGTTTTTGGGTACTTGACAGGTTCTTATGGTCTGGATTGGCCACTGTTGGAAACAGGATGCTGGGCTTGATGGACCCTTGGTCTGACCCAGTATGGCATGATCTGATGTTCTTATGTTCTTATGCCTCAGGACCCAGCGTGATTGACACACCTGACAGGTCAGTCAATTGAGGACAAAATCTCCAACCCAATGTGGAAGATGCAACAGAGGGAAATCCCAAGGTTGGGCTGAAGACGGCCACTAGGGTTCAATTTGGAACCCAGGATGAGACAAGGACATCTGGACATGATGAATGAGGAGGATCTTTGACCCTGTTGGATGGAGCTTCCCACCAAGCACTCTATACACCCCAGTGGGGGTTGTCACAGACTACTGGGCCACTACACTCCCTACCATCCCAGCCAGGCTGGTCGTGGACCATGCAGGGATGGGAGAGGAGTCTCAGGAATCCTCTGGATGAGGAACTTCAGGAGCATGGACAAAGACATCAGAACACATCAGGAACAATAGGATGGCAGGAATGACAATTGGAACATCAGGACACATCAGGACATGAAGTAAGCAGAGACCAGGAACAACGACAAGGGATCCCATGAAGATAAAGGAAGCCTGGCTGGAGCAGGAGATGAGGAGTCCTGGAGAAGGACTAGCTCCTTGCGAAGGCGAAGCATGAATGACTGCAGGGCCCTTTTGTAGGGCTGATGAGGCACACCCATGTGATGTCATCCAGGTGGAGCCAGAGGGACCACTGCCTACTGGTCCTTTAAAGCCAGAAGGGAGGCGCGGCCCCATGCCTAAGGAGGAAGAAGGAAGACTGTAGGAACCTTGACAGTGGCCATGCTCTTGCTGAGATGCTGGAGCAGGAGAAGGGGCGCAGGCAGGCCCCGACGTGGGAGGCAGCATCTTGCCGCAGGAAGAAGACAGGGGCAGAGCGATGGCGACGTTTATGCGGCTCCCAGCCACGGTGAAGAGGGTGTAGGAGGTGAAGCATGTCGGGTGCCTCCAGACCACCTGGCCGAATTCTGGCAGCTCCTGCTGCGAAGATAAGAGGCTGCCCGTGGCCTTAGCCACGGGCAGAATCGCAACATTTTGTTGCCAACTAAATTACCTTTGTCTGATTTTTAGTCCCGCTATTTACAGAAGTGTTATGAAGACTGGGACACCCACAAGGATCCTTGACGGGACAAGGAAAGAAGATTAGTGGTGCCCATCCAGTGTACAACCACTTAAATATATCACAGATATTCTGTAGAGGAGTTGGGAGATGCCATATAGGTACCAAGAGAAAATGGACAAGATAGGAGAAGAGGAGATAGGGAGGAAGCTTCAACACTGTCCCTCAGATTGGGATAGGATCTGGATTGGGAATTCAAGTATCTAAAAGATTAACAGTCACAGATTTACCTAGATGAAGTAATTTGTATAAAGGACATTTTGAAGATTGGACTTTTAACATTATATCGTAAAACTTCTTAATTAAACTACCAGTAAAGTTATGTTGCACCCTTACTATAGCCTCCAGCGTGATTTGCACTAAAGCGTATTATGGATTCTGACAGAAAACCCAGGGCCTTGGAGAGAAAATTTCCTCCCCCCCACCCCCACCCATTCTCAGGGAAACAAAGAGTTGACATTTATTGAGAAAGTGGGACTTGGAATACAACTTAAATCCCTAGAGGCCAATATTAAAGGTAATTAGCCAGATAACTCATAAGATGACTGGCTAAATGCCAAATTATTTAATATTAGGGCACCTATCTGGGTACATTTTAGCTGGATAAGTTATTAAATGGCTAAAATCTAGCTGTATGAAAAGGAGGCATTTTTTTTTAGGGGGGAGGGCATTCTGGGGTGGGCCTAAGGGAACTGGCTAAATTAGCAGGTTTTCTATTGCATCCAGCTAAGTCATCTGGATAATTTTAGATCTGCTTTAGAGCAGGGATAACATTATCTGGCCTTGTCTGGCCACACATGCTTTCCACTTAACAGGATATCTTCAGAAATATCCGGTTAAGTGGCACTATGAAGTTAAAAAAAAAAAAAAAGTGCTGTATGGGCCTGCAGTCCAATTCTTCTTTCTCACCACATTCCCTCAATATACCATAAATCCCTCTAATATTAACAAATAGGATTCAGGTCTGCCCCTGCCCTTGTTGTACTAACTTAGGCTCTCTCTTGCCCCCCTCCGCATCCTTCATCCAACCGCAATTTTGTTATCCCTGGGCTATTTTCCACGGACCCAGAAATTCCAAGCTGGGAGCAAGGTCTTCACTCACCTACTCCCTTTGCATCCAGTGCTGCTCTTACAGAAGGTGCACTGGAAATGTAAGCTACCTGCTCTTTATGCTTTCAGCACTTCCAGCGCTTCTCAGACTGCAAATGTGCTGTAAGCATGAGCTGCAGGGGAAATCTTGAAGTTGTGGGTGGGTGAAGGGTGAGAAGAGTTTTCTCTGTCTTATGGAAGGAGACCAGGGGAAGGATTTCTCCAGACAGACCATAGCATATAAGAACTGCATTCATATTTTCTACAATACTTTAAATTGGATCAAATCTGCATTGTGTTAATTTGATCCCCTTGCTTTGAAGTGATTCAGATTAATTTAAAATAACAGTACCTGCTTCTTTAGGCAGACCACTACAAGTTTTGCAGCACAGGTTGTAATTTTATTTTTGTAATTTTAATTTTGTCTGGTATTTATTATTTTATACTATAACTGTATGTGTTGTTTTATTGACTGCACACCACTTTGATTAGTTTGAGGATCAAAAGTTGGTATATGAATAATTTTAAACAAAGAAACATCTGAGGTATTCGGGTAGAAATTATGCACAGGAATCCTAAAAGTTTCTTTTTATAGAAATGAGACTAAGGTAAAACAAGAAGCAGCGTAATCCTGCTTGATCCTTCTACTCTAATTTACATATTTCATCTTTATGCCTTGCTTCATCTTTATGCCTTGCTGATGCTTCAGCATGGATTCCTCTCAAAATGTTTTTGGCTAATTATCTGCAATTTTCTGCTTATTTTACTTCCGATTTCCTGCCTGAACATTGCATCTGTAAGATAATTAAAAATCATAGAAAAGATAGCAACATTAAAATTCTGAAATTTTTAGCTTTTCAGGGAGATTCAACTAGCTTTATAAAGCTAAACTATGTCCTTGTTACAGGCATCGTGACTTTTCGGCATAATGTACTTCTATATTACATTGCCTATAATGGCTAAGGAAGATCAAGCAATCCCAAATAAATGTGCATGTACTGGTACTCTACTCATCAAGATTTAAAGGATAAATGGTAATAATTATTTTAATTTCTTCTGTACAATCTTCTTTCTCAATGCTATCGTAGCGACATGTTTAAGTGGCTTCCTGCATCTCATTACTACCTAGAAATACCTGACCCAAATCTTTCTAAGTGGTAATTTTCCTCTAAAAGAAAATGGATTTCCTTGAAAGTGATTTTTAAGGCACCTCATTCGCTAGATTTCCTGAAAATTGCTTCAAGCTATGCTGTATTGTGTCAGGATTCACCAGACATGCTGCTTGCTCTATTAAATAAAAAAAAAAATCAATCCAAGATAAGCTTTTCACTACTTTTGAAACATTTTTCTTTTAGTTCAAAGCATCATGGAGTTTAAGTGTAGATTACAAAAAGTAAGCTTGATGAGAAAATTAGAAGAGACAAAAATTTAAGAAATAAATAGTAGAAAGACATTCAAGTTAGCTATGGCTCTAAGTTTTTTTTATACTACACAACTCTCGCTGTCTTCCCCCATCT
Organism: Rhinatrema bivittatum; assembly: GCF_901001135.1. Lineage (NCBI taxonomy): Eukaryota > Metazoa > Chordata > Amphibia > Gymnophiona > Rhinatrematidae > Rhinatrema > Rhinatrema bivittatum. The sequence continues at coordinate 97,571,433 of NC_042617.1, read as the reverse complement.
CCCCCACCCCTGCCCCCCAGTAAACAACTGCAAATTTTGCAAAGTCCAAAAGTCAGATCGTCCTCCAAGTGCCTAGATGCCCATAAAGTTGGTTCACCTACCTGAAGCGGTTTACAAATTATAAGAATGGGAGGAGGCTGGAGACACACACTCAGGCACAACTTTGGTAAGTTTCTATTCTTTATAGAACCAAGGCTAAAGACTGGAGATTCATTGAGAAAATGAAGCTGGGCTACTGAGTTTTCCTCGAATTGGAAGTAAAAGAGCTGAATGGATGCTGGAAAACAGCTGGTTGGTGGGGGCTGGAATCGGGGGGGGGGGGGAGTTAAGCATAGATAATGACACTCTTTGATCTCCTAGGAAACACTGACATTGCAACCGTCATACGTAGCCGCAGTAGAATAATGGCTTATAGTGCGGCTACGTATGACGGTTGCAATGTCAGTGTTTCCTATAGAGTTCCAAATATAGCTGGATTATTTTGTATTTTGACTGATTCTGATTTTCAGCTACCTTGAGTTTCTTGAATTTCTACTCTTTGATCTCCGGCATTGATCTCACTATATGCCACCCCAAAAGAATCCTCTGTGTTTGCCTTATATCTCCTTGAAATGTAAGGCAGCTTTTGCTCCAACTATGTTGTGTATTCCTCTTGTATTACCTCCATCCCTTTAAGAAAGATTTTGCTGCTTCAATTTTGAGCCAACTCTTTTCCATCCTCAAAACATGACCCATTTTTCTAGAACTTTCTTGCCTACAAAATTGTTTGCCTCTTGTGCATTATGTCTTTGAGTTGATTTTTTTTTTTTATATGGAAAGATTATTGAGCATGGAGAGGGGAGGAAGGGGGTGGGAGCAGCAAGATGGATTTGGATGAAAGTTTGTAGGAGATCCTTGCTGAGATTTCAATCTCAGCAAGGATCCAATCCAAATCCATGCACAGAGATTTCAATCTCAGCAAATCCATGCACAGAGATTTCAATCTCAGCAAATCCAATCCAAATCCATGCACAGAGTGTGCTGCCAGGCGATCAAAGCAGGGCTAGTGGAAAGATGTGATATAGTGTAACACCATGGTCGGACCATGGCACAAAAAGTGGATAACAAGAAAAACATGTTGGCTGGTCAAACCCAAGGGTTATTGGCTTTGCAGTTTCCACTGCCACCAGTGAGACTCCAGAGACTTCTGAAACACACAAGGGAGGTTCCCTCCATCCCTTCTCTTCAGCTACAGATGATTAATGTGCAGTTCCCTCCTCTCCTCACTCTTCAGCCAATCAGCCTATGTCAGTTTTGGAGGGCAGCCACTCAGTCACTGACATCAGAAAGGTTGAGACTTACTCTAATCTACTGCACCTGTAAACAGTGTTCAGATACTTGTAAAAATATTGTTGTGGAAAAAACAGAGAAGCCCATGAAGGGCTCCATTAGGATCCCTGGGTGGGGGTGGGGGTTCAGCACAATAATCATTTGCACAGGGCAGAAAAAATGGTAGCACCAGTCCTGACTACTATCAGGTATGATGTACCACTCAACATAAATCTGGAGTCAGATCCAATGCGCCCCGTGCTGTCGCCCTGCAGTGAAGGGGAGGCAGGTCTATAGTAGAAGCATTGCAGAATTCTTCTCATGTAAGTATTCCTAAGATGTTCAGACCTTCCTACAACTATTGTGTGCAATTATGGTTGCCCCATCTGCAGGGCCAGTGCAAGAGTATTAGGCGCCCTAGCCAAAACTTCTACCTTGCGCCCGTCCCCCCTCTATCGAGTTGCCCCCCCCTGCGGTCTCGGTGGTGTGATGTAGGGAACTGGGACCATGCGAGGTGCCTCCTCTGCCAACTCTGCCTTGCCTCCTGCCCCTGCCTGTCACGGGACGGACTCGCACACTCTCTCCCACTCCCCAGTGTGGAAAAAGCTGAAGAAAGATGGCAGGAGGTGGTGCGAGCCGGGGTACGGCCTGAGGGAGCTGCTGCAGGTGGGATGGGGGGGACCAGGTTACTAGTCCCCCCAGCAAGCTGTCAATGCCTGTAAGGGAGAGAGAAGCACTGACCAGTGCCTGGGGGGGTGGGGGGGGGGATGTGCACATGCTCACTTCTCGCAGTTGTCATTCAGTGCAGGGGTGTCCATGGCAGAGAGCCCACAGAGCATGAGCCAGGGTCTTCCCACTGAGGATGGAGCTGACTCAGTGCATGTCGAGGCTCTTGGTGAGGGCTGGAGGGTGCCTTTCCAGGGGTCATCTGGGGGCTGCTCTTCGGCACCCCCTAATAGTTGGTGCCCAAGGTGACCGCCTAGTTTGCCTAATGGGATACATCGGCCCTGCCGATCTGAAAAAGGATATAGCAGAATTAAAAGATATGGAATAGCCAGGGCTTGTGCAAGGGTATTCGATGTCTTAGGTGAAATTTACAGCCTTGTGCCTCCTGGCCCTGGCTCCAGCCCCAACCACCTTCCCCTTCCGGCCCATTTCATACACAATTAAAAATTATGCATTTATAATAACAGATTTTATATGAAAAATGACATTCAAAGTTCAGTTTTCTGAGGTAAAAATATCACTTACAAATATATATTATATTTATAGGCACTGCTATATGTCAACGAAAAGACCCTGCACTTCTTGTCTTCGGTTGAGGGCAAGATGGACTCTGTCCACGGCCCTCCTTGACCTTCTCATCTTTGGATGTGGGTGGGAGGGCTCCACCCAGAGCCCTTCTCTTTTAATCTTTGGCTGAGGGCAGATGGGCTCTGCCTGTGGCTCCATTAGATTGCTTTCTATATCTTTGGTCATGGGTGGCTTGGGTCTTCTTGTCATCTTCAGCCATGGCTGAAGTTGACCGCTCTGCTCATCTTCAGCCATGGGTGGGATTAGCCCTATCTGCATGCCCATTGGGCATTGCCTTTTTTTTCTTCGGTTATCGACCACGGGCTCGTGATGGGGATTTTGCTGCCCCTTAAGAGTTGGCGCTCTAGGTGAACACCTAATTCTACTAATGGAAGTGCTGACCCTTTGAATATTTTCCTTATGAAGAAAAACTAAACAGGTAAGGCTTCTTCAGCTTGGAGAAGAGAAAATGAGAGGGGATATGATAGAGTTTTTAAAATTATGAGTGGTATGGAAAAGATTAAGGAATGTTTATTTACCATTTCATACTTTATTAGGACTAGGGAACACTTCATGAAACTAAACCGGTAGCAGATTTAAACAAATTTAAGAAAGTTTTTTTTCAGTCAACACACAATTAAGCTGTGGAATTTATTGCAGGTCGATTTGGTCAAGGTTAATAGTATAGGTGGATTTAAAACAAGACTGGACATGTTTCTGGAGGACAAGTCTATTAACAATTATTAGCCGGGCATACGTGGGGGTTGATGTCTGTTCTGTCTGGGAGTGAGAAGTGGGGAGGGAATCTTCCTATTGAGATCTGCTGAATACTGCCCAGTGTTTGAAACAGGATGCAGGCCTCAAAGGACCACTGGTCTGACCCAGCATGGCACTTCTTATGTTCTTATGTGTAGGGAAACCCCCAATTATATCTTCCCTTTTTGTGAACCAGGGGTGTACATAAAACTCTGAGTGGGTGAGACCCCAGGGTTTGTTATTGTGGCTAGTGTTGGGAAATGTTAAATATGAATGCATTAATACTAGTTGACTTTTGGATGGCATTTTAAATTTGTGAGCATTATAAGACAGTTGATAATGTGATGTGGGAAGTATGTGTATATTTCCTTAAAGGTTTGAATTTTATCTGATTGATTGCTGAGATAGGAGCAGGCAGTATAAAGGGGGAAAGCTTTGGTGGGGTTTTGCCCTTTCCTCTCCTGCTTTTTTCCATGTAGCGTGGGGATTAGGGATCTTCTACTATGTAATACTCAGTCTGTGGGCTGGGAGGCCTAGGGACCATCCAAGAGGGGGATGCCTGAGGCCAAGAAGAAGTGGAGAGGAGTCCACCTCCTTCATGGGGTCTGGACAGGAGTAAAGAAGCACAAGCTTCTTATGTTCTTAAGCACATTTGAAGGCTGTGCCTAGGCAGCAGAGACTCTGTTCCAGCATCCAGCTAACAGATAAGGAATATTTCTAATTTCTACTTATTTCAGAGTACTTTTGTGATAGAATATATTGCTGTCTGTACTTTCATATTTCTCTCTCTCTCTGCTTTTAGATATTGAGATTGTATATTAATTTGCTGTAGGTTAATTGTTTCAAGACAAAAAAACAAAACAAAAAAAATTCTCTTGAGATACTCCTGTCACTATAATCACTCTACACTTTAATCTCTATCTTTAACTACATATAGCTGTTATTAAAAATCACTGTTTGTCTAGATATAAACATTGGGGCAAAAAATTGATGTGGAATTAATTTTAAAGCAAAACTGGAGGCTTTCCTGAAACAGCCTTGCTCTAACCAGCTTGGGCAGCAGACTCACTGAACTAGCAGGGAGCAATTAGATCTTTTGAGGGCTGTGCTCAGCCAGAATACAGGAAATACTAAAGCTTCTTGTGTCCAGGTAAGTAAAAGGTTTAACATAATAAGCCAATCTGGGGGAGGCTATTGTCAAATTCAATAGCAGATACAGGGTCCTGAGAGCAACCTTGATCAAGGGTAACTGTTTAACTCCCTCCCACCCTCCCACCCTGCCCCACTACCCACCCACCCCTGGGGTTGGGTTTCTGATATAATCTGCCAGAATACATAATTTGTCAACTATATCGTTATGTTTAGTTAGTCCCTAAGTTCCATGTAAACTGGTCTGATATGAATCTTGTCATGAAGTTCGGTATAGAAAAATGGTAAATAAATAAATAAATAAATAAATAAATAAATATAGGCTGGTAATTTGGTAATTCCGTAAGTGTTATCCATCAAATTTACCAAAATGAGGACTATATCCAATGCAACTGTTGTGGAGCCTTTATATTGAGGGTAATCATATGGAAACTTAAGGCTTGCCCCATTTGTTCAGAACTCTCTACCTTGGAAAAGGAGCTGGCTGAAGTTAAAGCTGAATTAGCTTCAATAAAGAAAGTCTCAGCCACTTTACATTATTCAGAAATTAATTTCCCATTACCATAGAATAACAAAAAGTCTAGGAAAAAGAGATTTACTGTGGGCTAGGTAGGATAAGACCTGTGACCCACAGACACCCATTATTGACAGCTGTGCAGCCTACACCCCCCCCCCCCCCCACACACACACACACACACTCATATAGGGCATTAAGGGACTCAAAAAACAGTATTACAGTACTCTGGTAGAATTAGACCTGTGATCCGGAGACACACACTGTATCAAATACAAAATGCCTTCTCTGTATTAAATACTGAAGAAGTTATTGAGAAAAAGATTGAAGTATTATCTGAAAAGAGAGAAGAAACCCAATGTATACAGAAATTCCAGATCAGAAACCAAAGAAAAAGCTCACTGTGATGGATGACTCTGTCATCAGAGGCACTAATCTTTTCCCTTGCACAAATGCAAAGGGAAATGTGGATAACAAACCTCAACTAAAGAGGTCACAAAAGGAGTCCAGGAACAGCAGTAACCTGAACGAAGTAAGCTGGAAAGCTATGAGCACAAATGCTCGTAGTTTGGGCAATAAAATCCCAGATCTGCAAGCCCTAATGGTGGAGGCGGACTTGGACGTTGTTGCTGTCACAGAAACGTGGTTTATGGAATCTCATGACTGGGATATGGCAATACCAGGCTATAACTTGTTAAGAAACAATATCCAAGCATCTGAGCTGCAAGGAAGATGGGGCAATGAAGAAGCACTATGGGCCGACCTAAAAAAAGATGGGGCATTCATTTTATTGGAGTGGTTTACAGGCCTCCAAACCAAAAGGAAGAGCTGGACAGAGATCTGGTTGAAGACATCCAAAAGATAGGAAAGAAGGGAGAAGTGGTGATCGTTGGAGATTTTAATATGCCAGATGTAGACTAGAGAATCCCATCTGCAGAAACTAATAATAGCAGAGAAATAGTGGATGCCCTCCAAGTAGCTTTGTTCAAACAAATGGTAATGGAACCCACAAGAGAAGGAGCTATACTCGACTTAGTGCTCACTAATGGAGATAATGTCTCTGATGTCCAGGTGGGTGCCCACCTCAGCACCAGTGATCATCAAACGGTATGGTTTAATATCATAAAAAGGATACAGAAAAGAAGCGCAAAGACCCTAGTTTTGCGGTTCAAAAACATAGACTTTGATGAAATGGGGAAGTACCTGGAGGAAGAACTAAAAGGCTGGGAGAAAGAGAGAGATGTGGATCAACAGTGGACCAATCTAAAGGAGCAATTACCAAGGCAACTAATCTATATGTTAGAAAAGTAAAGAAAAGCACAGAGCAGGAGAGAGACCTTGGGGTGATAGTGTCTAATGATCTGAAGTCAGCAAAACAATGTAGCATAGGCTCTGTGGCGCGTGCAAGCCCCGGGACGTGCGTAAGTCCCGGGGCTTTCCTGGGGGGGGGGGGGGCATGTCGCGGCCGGCATGTCATCAGGGGGTGTTCTGGGGCGGGGCTGCGGGCGTGGTTCTGGCCCAGGGGCGTTCCGGGGGCATGGACGCGGCCTCCAGACCAGCCCCCGGACCGGAACATGGCATGCCGACGCGCGCAAGTTACACCTGCCTCGAGCGCGTATCTTTTAAAATCCGGCGTACTTTTGTTTGCGCCGGTTGTGTGAAAGAAAGTACACATGTGCGTACTTTTTTAAAATCTGCCCCTTAGTGTATAGACCTATAAGCCTTTGAAAATTTCCCCGTAAAAGGATAAGTGAGTTATTATTTCAGATTTTTCAATATCAGTTCATTACAAAGGCATCCCTTCTACTCCTGGCCCTTTCATTCATGTTTTGGACGCTTTGTGGGGCTTAGCTCATGGATGGTGCATCAGGGCTTTAACATGAGGATAGCTTTAATGTAAGTTTATTTAAATTAATCAAAGCACAGCTACAAGATGAAACATTGTGCAAAAGGCTGGGTGCCTAATCCAACCATTCATCACAATCCAAGAAAATAAGCTCTAATTAGGGGCAGTAAAAGTATCGATGTACCGGGCAACTATGGGGACTATTTAAAAATTGCCCCTTAATGGCTTCCTCTAAGATGTTGCTGATGCAAAGCATTGTTCTATTCCTGAGTTTCAAAGAAATAGTTCTAGCTGCACAACATGTATTTCCAATTCTTTGCAGAGGTTGCATTTTCAAGAGAAACAGGATTTCTCTTTTCACAAAGTTTTCTGATCTTACCAGAATTGTTCGTCTTCAGAGGTGCTTCGGTACCACCTTGCCTGCGGTTAATTTCAGTTCTGCTGGTGCCAGTTGTAGAGTGTCTGTTGTGGACCTCTTCACTGAGTGGGTCTGTCAGGTCACAACTGCTGAATTTCCATGATGGCTAAAATATGAGCCACAGAGGCTTACTTTAGTATGTGAGTGACACTTGTGTACTATGCATAGTCACCACTCTTGTCACTGCCACCTGCCAGGAACTCTGAGAATTATGCTGATAAGGTATACAAGAGGACATTCATGCCTTCCCTCACATTATAAATAAATAAAATGCATACCTTGCAGCACTGTAGGTTATTCAAAATTTCCCCCATTGGGGGCAGTATTCAAAAATTTTTACATGGGTAAAGGTGTATTTACCTGCATAAAAATTCTTTTTGAAAATGACCATCTCCCAAGCAAGGTAAAAGTGTGCACACTGTGAAACAGCATGCATATTATTACCCTCTTTCTAAAAGGATCAGGGTTAGACTATACATGTGGAAATGTAATTTGCTAATCTCTGCAGATACATTCTGACATGGAGGAGGAGTAGCCTAGTGGTTAGAGCAGCAGGCTTTGAATCAGGGAGGCCAGCATACAAATCCTACTGCTGCTCCTTGTGACCTTGGGCAAGTCACTTTACCTCTGTTGCCTCAGGTACAAACATAGAGTATGAGCCTTCTGGGAACAGAAAAATAACTACAGTACCTGACTGTAATACTTTGCACCTGCGCTCTTACATACACAAAAGTACCCATGATGTGTGCTCTGGGTGAATTATTTCCCTTTGATAGTTTGCTTGCAGTTACCTGTGCCCTGAAAACTGCCTGTATGATTTCATCATTGCCCACTGTGTATAAAGGAAGAATGCTTATTACATAAGCCCCCTTGGTGTTATTTATCACTATCAAGACTGGAACTGTGAGGCTCACATGAGCCTAATGATTGGTAACTGCCATGCTTGCTTCTTGTTTATAATGCAGTTATTAAGACTTAACATGTTCCTGTCTGTATACAACTGTGATGCAAAGTGACTGACTGAATTTTTATAGTTGAAGATAATTTATTGTTAATATGGGACAAAGCTGGCATCCAGACTGAGTACCATAATTCCTTGGATCCCAAGAACTGGCATTTTGATAAATTCCGGGCTAGGTAACTAATGATTTAATGAATTATTAATAAAAATCAAGATAGACAGAGAGACAGAGATATAGGTTGAGCTTAATTTAAGATGTTTCTCCCATCACTGCAATAATAGGGTCAACCTATATATCAAACCAATAGTGTCCGTTTTAAAATCTGTTAAAAACACAAAAAGTGTACTGTTTAATGTAGTCATGCAGAAACGGTTTGTTATGTACAGCCCTGATTATTGGAAACATTCTAGAAGAACTGTAGTCAACTGCCACTGAACAAATGAATTTTGTAATTCCAAAACTCAACTGAAACATGAACAGTACTACTCTATGCTAGGGAATTTACTTAGCAGTGAGTGCTGCATGCAGAATTGCATTTTGAAAGTCACACTTATTGATTGCACTCATATGCTGGCACAGAGATGCTGAGTAATAAAATCAAGAAGTATTGAGACAAAACCAAAAAGAAAGTATATATATATATATATATATTTTAGGAATTCCAATCCTACACCTTGGATTAATTGAAAACAATGCCAATTTCATGATGATTCCCTTCTATGAAACTCTGTCCACATCCCCTTTAATATCCCTACAAAATAAAACTAGCACAAGTATCTAACAATCAGCCCAGCAGCATCTTCAGTTTTTTAAGTCAGTGGGAACTGCAAAGTGAAAGCCGTATAATGATAATCCTACGTATTTCCCCACAAACGTTAAAAAAGAAAAAGAAGCCGAGAAACACAAGTGGCAATAGATGTATTTCTCACCGATAGTCTCTGTCACGCTGAGAAACATACACATACACAAAACCTCTACCTCAAAATTAATCCATACACTCGCCATTAAATATGCCATGGTTATCTTCCTCCTCCATGTCCCTCATCAGCTCCCTTACTGCTTTTAGCCTTTCATCTTTATCCATGTATCCCTGCTTGATGTCTCTTTCTTTCCTCCTCCTTCCTTTCTGGCTGTTGGCAAAGTCTACTGATGAGGTATATCTAGACACTTAAATTCAAAATATCCTCGTCTCTTTTTGTTAAATCATATAAACAAACTTTTTTTTCATGCATATATTCTATTTTCACATATAATTCTTAAAGTTAGGACCAGCATGTTAAAGTACATTGGGTACCTTGGGAACGTCTTGATCATCAAGGCCCACCTTTATATTCATATGGTTTACAAAGTCCTTCTTTCTTTCTTTTTTATTTTTGCAATACACCAGAGTAGCAAAAATTTTATAAAAGGACTTTCCAGTGCCTGAAGCAGAAACAGTGTGAAGTATTGATTTTACTCTTAAGGAATACACTTAAATTTTACTTGCATAGATGAAAGAACAAAAGGAGAACTTTGTAGACCATATGATTGCTGGACCTTAGGCCTGAATTCACCATTCTTTCGCAGAATGGTGAATCTTGTGAAAATGGGGGGCCAAGGCGGGGGGGGGGGGGGGGGGCAGGCCTGCCGGCTTTCGCACTGAATAGCGACACCATAAAAGGTGTAGTTATTCGGCTAATATTTGACTAATATTCGGCGAAAACACCGCCAACTCCTCCCCTCCCCCTAATTTGCATCATATTGCATGCGAAAAGGCCCTTTTCGCACACGATAAGGGTTTAGAAAATAATCCTCTTGGTGAGATATCCAATCTATGTTTGCTAGTCCTAACTTTAAATTCTATGAGAAAATAGAGTATCTGCATGAAAAAAAAATCTTTATTTATATGATTCAACAAAAGAAGGAAGAATTTTGAATGTAAATACTGTCACCAGTTTTCACCAGACCTCTCTTTCCTTCTTGGCTCCTTTCCGCTCTCCTACCTCGGCTGGCACCTCTTCTCTTCCTCCCCTTCCCTTAGCTGCCATTATACCCTTCTTCCCTCCACTTGACTACTTGAGTTTGTGATTTTTTTGCCTTTCTTGAAAGCTTTCACATAAGATATAATGTCAAATGTTTCATACCATTGCCTCAGCTACAAATTTAGGGACTCATTTACTAAGCATTTTTCCCATAGATACCGAATAGGAGAAGAGCCTTAGTAAATCAGGCACTTGGATTTTAAGCCCACTAGGGACTGGGAAATACTAAGAATACCTGAATGTAATCTGTTCAGAATTGCTTGAAAAGCAGATAATATAAATAAATAATTAAATAGATCAGTCAGAATGAAATGATCCTAGGAGCTTGAGGCAAAAAGTTAATGTGAAACGTGTGTTCCTTGCAATCTGTTTGCAAGATTAAAGTCTCCAATTTTCTCAGTGCTTCTGATGGAAGACGTTTCCTCTGAATGCCCGTACCCCATCACTTAACTTCCATCAACCCCTCTGATTTCCATTCTCTCACAATTTAGCTTCTACCACATCCCCTCCTCATTCCTCTCACTTTTATCTTCCTCTCCCAATGCTTCATGGGTAAGATAGCTTTGAAGACAACATCCTCAATTATGAAAATGGTCTTCAGAAGTACATTTCTCATAATATATAGCAGAATGCACCCTGACAGCGTGATGTTGTTAATGGTTAGAAGTGGTCTGTCTTAGAAATTTTAGCCACTTTTCATACAGGATTTAAAACACAAAGACAGGGATTTTTCTCTGTTTTTCTTTATCTAACAGTCATTTTCTGCCTATGCAGAAGTAACATGCCACAAAAATATCTGGTTGGAGGGGGAATGAATGAGTAAGATAAGCTTGGTGCTTTAAATATCATCTATATATATGTAAAAAGTCTTATGTCAGTTGGTCACACTGTCGTGTCTGTCTCTGGCCATAAGGTAGTGCCCTGGCATTGGAATTTGCACTGTGAAAGACAGTGTTTTGGGGCACGGACGCTTGAGGGAGTGTGAGCCCAAGGGCCATGACACAACCCTTTAGCTGATCGTGGTCTACGCTGCTGGCAGGCAAGCGCATCCAAGCACAGACTGGCTGAAACAGGAACACTCTTGACTTAGAACAGGAACACTCGAAGACTTGAAACAGGAAGACTCGGACGTCCAACATATTCAGGAACTGAGAACCAGCAACCCATGCTGGTCTCTGCGGTAGCCCTCCAGCCATTCTGAAAGCCCTTTTGGACTGCTTGGAAGCAATTTGAGCATGTGGCCAAATGGAGGCAGAGGACTGAAAGATGACTCTGGAGATGTGGACAAGATGCTGGATACTTGGACATAACACTGAAGACTAGGACATGGCTTGGAACAGGGTTCAGGGCTTGGAATAGGCAGGTGGCTGGAACAAGAACTCTGGAGACAAGGGACAGAACTCTGGAAATCTGAACTTGGATTTGGAACTCAGACTCATGAACTCGGACTCAGACCCAGGAACTTGGACTTGGAACTCAGAAGAGTCTCTGAAGACTTGAACCAGTGGCAAGACTTGGACAGGACTCTGACTTGGACTGAAGACTTGGATACAGGAACAAAAACTTGGATGCAGGAACCACGAGACTAGGAACAGACGTCTACAAGAAACAGGAGACCTTGAAGGACCAGTAACCTTGTGAAGGCCTGGAGCCGAGGCTGAAGAGCCCATTTATAGGGCTGGCTGGAGATGACATCCTCAGAAGGCACTGCAGTATTTCCCGCCATGAGCCCTTTAAAACCAGGGCTACGGTGCATATGTGTCTAAGGAAAATGCCAGCAGGAGCAGGGATGGAAATCAGCGGCCCTCAGGCTGTGAAGACCAGGGCAGTATCGGGTGGCAGAGCAAAAGGTGGTAGTCTTCCAGGCTGCAAAGATCATGTGCGAGTTGGCAGCAGCTCCCAGCCACAGGAAATGGTGGCCAGGTCTAGGTGGCGCCGGGGAAAGCGGCACTTCAGCTGCACAATAAAGCAAGGCGGTGATGGCAGCACCACCAGCTGTGGAGAGCCTCAGCACAAGGCCACACCAGGGGGTGAGTGAGCCACTTGCAGGCTTGCCCCACAAGCAGGGATTGCAACAGACATTTCATTTTTTATTTTTATTTTTTTCATTTTATTAAAATTTATTAAACGCCCTATACAAAAAGATCTGGGCGATTTACAGAAAACATACATAATATTAAAAGAAAAAAACAACTTGACAAACAACTGTCATTTACAAAAGTCATTAAATTTCATAGAAATCATACATTTCACACATGTTCAAATAAATTCCATCAAAATGCTTGGAGATATATCATACTTCATACCTTACAGCAAAACTCAATCTAGATGTTACAGAATTAGAAATGAGTCATACATCAGACGTTCCAACAAGCTTATAAACTTAGCAAAGCTATTGCACTTTTAAAAAATACTAAAAGCGCAGTGGAGTAAGAAATCTTTCAAAAGCCTTTTACATTTTTTTCCATTATCCAAAGTACGTAATTCAAATGGAATGCGATTCCATAATGATCGAGCAACAATTGACAAAGATGTCTCTTTTGTGAAAAATAATCGTGCTTGACACACGGAAGGAATATCTAACAAATTTAGTTGAGATGATCTAAGACCTCTAGTGGGTTTATAAATGCATAACAATTCATTCAACCAATGAGAAGTATCTGCATTAAGAAGTTTAAACACAGTCATGCTGATTTTAAATTCAATACATTCAGACACAGGTAACCAATTCAACTTACAAAGAATTGGTGAGATGTGTTCAGTTCATTTCATGTGAGATATGAGTTGGGCAGCAGCATTAAGTAAAAGTTGAATAGGCTGCAAAGTAGTCTTAGGTAAACCTACAAGAAGGCTGTTACAGTAATCAATATGAGGAAATATAATTGACCGAACAACAGTAAGAAAATCATAATCATACAATAAAGGTCTTAAACCAGCAATCAGTCAAAATTTGAAGAAGCCCAACTTGATAATCAATCTAACTTGCGGTTTGAAGGAAAAGGTCGCATCCAGTAAAATGCCTAGACTTTTAAGAGGCTTAGTAATGGAAAATGAAACATTGTCAATACAATAGATTCTTGATAAGATTTTGAATATGGAGAATGAATTAGTAATATTTCTGTTTTTTGAGTATTTAAAGATAATTTATTTTGTTTTAACCATCGTTTTATGGAGTCAATACAGAATTGCAACAAATCTGTAGTTTCCTGCCAGGACTTTTGCATCTTGATGTAAAACTGTATATCGTCAGCATAAAGTTTATAGCCATCAGTAATGATGGCTAGAAGCTTTGTAATGGGGGCAAGATATACATTAAATAACATTCCCGACAAGGCAGAGCCTTGTGGAACCCCTGCTTTTAATAACCGGGGAGCCGATGAGTGTTGATTAAGCCTAAATACTTGATGATGATCAGTGAGATAGCTCTTAAACCAGGAAAAACTGCGCCTGTTATACCACATTCTCATAATTGGAATAATAACACTTCATGGTCAATTGAGTCAAAAGCAGATGATATATCCAAAGATACCAAAAGGAATTGTTGTCCATGATCTAGATTACGTTTTAAAGAATCAGTCAATGAGATAAGAAGAAGCTCAGTACTTAGTCCACGTCAAAAACTAAATTGATGTGGATTTAGAACTTTGTTGTCCTCGAGAAAATCTGTGAATTGTTTTAGAATGGCACCTTCAATAATTTTTGCAACCAATAGAAGTGAAGAGATTCATCTATAATTTGCCGGATTATTGGCATCTAACTTTGGCTTTTTTAACAAAGGTTTGACCACCGCAACGTTTAAGGAGTTAGGCATTACTCCAGTCGATGAAGAGGTATTCACTATATAGGAAATTGAGGTCTTAATAACTTCAAAAATAGCTCTAAACATAGTAGTGGCGATATTTAAAAGAGGACAGATGGTATTGTTTAGTTTAGAGACAATATTCAAGATCTCTAATGATGAAACTGTCTCAAACTTCGACCAAAGTGGCGCAATGATCGGAGTGTCTTCTGAAAACCAAGGTGTAACATTATTAAATAACAAAGATAAATTTTCTAACTTCATGGTAGAATATTGAATAAAGGTGTCTAGGGATAATTGATTGTTAGCAACTACTTTGGGCTTCTGCTCTTTAGTTAGATTGTGAACTAAATGGAACAGTGCTTTAGGACTATTTTCTAGTTCCTTTATCTTTTTTTGAATAGTATTATTTTTTGGCAGACAAAGTCTTGGTTTGATGTTTTATCAATGAAGATCTATATATGGATGCATTTTCTCGGGAGGGATATTTCATCCATTTACATTCTGATTTCCTTAACGATTGTCTAGTTGAAATCAAAGAAGATGTTGACCAGGTCCTACATATTCTTTTTTTTTAAGGTAAAAGATGTTTCATTGGGGCAATATTATCCAAGGAAGTAATTAAATATGAGGACAAGTTTTTAAAGTAGCTATTAACATCAGTAACTTCTGATGGAACTGAAATTGGTGTAAATTCTTCCTTGAATTTAGCTGCATCTATAAAAGATCTCTTAAAAAGCCACACCGGGTGCCAAGATCATCTATCTTCAAGATGGAACAAGTTACAGAAAAACTAATTAAAGAATATTCGGACCAAGGAATGTTAGAGACGGTTGGTGTGTCTACTATCTGTATGTTAGCACAATCATGCTCTGTCTGGAAAGCCCTGTCTCTTAGGCACCCCTCCCCCTCACATACACAGATACAGACACACAGGCTCTTCTCTTAATTTTTTAATACATTAAAAGAATATTTATCTTTTCTATTTATTTATTTAGCATTTTTTATATACCGAGGTATAGCAGAGTTGCTTTCATTCCGGTTTACAATTATAACAACCTGTAACCTATAACATTAAAAAGATTTAAAACATTTACATTTAACAAGCTGAGAACTGTCATATAATATTAATTTAAACAAGGCAAGATATACCAAAGGATAGGTACATTGAAGACCGAGTTCAAAACTGAGTTCAAGCATAATAGTAGAACAGTAGTAGACATCTGTAGGAGGCAGGATAAGTTGTCAGAGGGGAGGATTGAATGATAGGAGGCTATGAAAGGCTGTGGTATTATGTTTTGAGATCATTGTGCAAGCTGTCATTATGAGATTGGCAGAGTAGCCAGGCTTTTAGGTCTTTCTTAAAAGATTTTGGGTTTTCTTGAGCGGTGAGGTATTGCGGTAATGAATTCCATAAC
Source organism: Rhinatrema bivittatum (assembly GCF_901001135.1). Classification (NCBI taxonomy): domain Eukaryota; kingdom Metazoa; phylum Chordata; class Amphibia; order Gymnophiona; family Rhinatrematidae; genus Rhinatrema; species Rhinatrema bivittatum. The sequence goes on along the minus strand of NC_042617.1, from coordinate 97,555,949 downwards.
TTTGGGCCGATGATGGAAATGGCTCTGTTTCTGGTGGAAGAGAGTTTGGCATGTGGGAGTGATGTCACTAGTTGTAGTTTACTAGTTGATCTTGTTGTGCGTGGAGAATAATGGATATGAATGATGTCATCAAGTGCCGTGTAGTCTGCTTTGTAAATTGCTTTCTGTAATGTTGAAAGGACTTTAAATTCGATTCTTTTTTCAATTGTGAGTCATTGTAATTGGTTGAGAACGGGTGTGATATGATCAGATTTTCTTTTACCCGTCAGGACTCTGGCCGCAGCATTCTGAAGAAGCTGTAAAGGTCTTAAGGATGACTTAGGTAAGCCAATTAGCAGAGAGTTGCAGTAGTCCAAACCGGAGAAGATTAGGGCTTGAAGGACGGTTTTGAAATCATGGGGGTGAAGCAGTGGTTTTAGGTGCTTGATTACTTGTAGTTTGTGGAATCCTTCTTTTGTTCTTGTAGAGATGTGTTTTTTATAATTTAGATCATTTCTACTTTTGTTTGGTTTTGAAAATGTACAATAGTTGAGAATTAGACAACATGAGCAATATCATGTATTTTTAACTAACATGCTCTGTCTGCAAAGCTCTGTCTCTCAGGCTCCAATACACAAACACAGGCACACTCACCCACTGACATACAAACACAGGTACACACACACATATACTCACACAGGCTCCCCCTACACACACATAAAAATAGGCTCCCCCAAAAAACAAACATACACACATACAAGCCCCCCCACACACACACTCAGGCACACACACACACTCACACAGAGCATCTCCTTCTGATATAAACAAAACCCCTTCTTCAGCTACTTTGGGATGGGGTCTATGGTGGGCCTTTTCCTTCTTTGGCCACTGCAAGATGGAAAACGTAGCAGCCATCCTATAGTTCTGTTCTTCTGGTGTCAGGCAGCCCTGGCACCAGAAGAACACGTGAGCCTGAGCCCTAAGATTATGTGAGCCTGAGCCCTAAGTGGTGGGCTAAGGCCCACCCAGGTCCACCCATAGATACACTACTGTTGTGAATTGTGAACTGGTTAAAAGATGGGAAACAGTAAGACTAAGTCTCAATGGAGAGTGCAGTGCTCCAAGGATCTGAACTGAGACCAGTGCTTTATAATCTTCTTCTATAACAATCTTTATTTAGTACTCTCTGGAATTGAGCAATGAGAGACATCTAATATACTGTCAGTGTAGTTTATGAACAGGTTCCCTAAGTTTCTATATGTTTGCTGTTCATTACTTAACAACATAATATTTATCATTATCAGTTTTGTTCGATTTTAAAATTTATAGCTATTATGGAGCAGACAACCCATGCAACATGCTAGTGCAAATGTAACCAGACTTGGTGGTTACATAAAGAGACTCGCAAGCTGGATTTTTGGTACATAGACCTCAGCACATTGCAGGAAGATGTCTGGACAACTATATGTAGATGCAGAATGATGATCAAATATAGTTTGACACTGAACTGCCTTTGCCATCCAAACAGATCTGAAATGAACTCTAGCCAATTAAAGACTTGACAATGAAATACTGACATTGAAGTGCATCCCCCTGGTCTTCAGAAGGACCCAGTCATACTATGACAGCAACTCAGTCATACCCAATGAGATATCTGATAGGTCTAACCACAAAATCCCAATCAGATGGATGTTTATAAATTTGCTAACCAATGAGAGATGCCTAGAAACCAGACATCAGCCACTCATAAGCCAGATATCTATGATGACAAACTAAGCTCCACCCATGATGATTACAAAACTATAAGCACAGGAGTTCCAATCAGGAAGATCTCAACAGACAACAGGAAGTGTTGAGAGCACATAGAGCTGAGAAATGCCCTACTAGAGACTTAAATTGGTAATGCCTTCTAAAACAGCTGAAATTCAGGTGATATAAATCTTAGACGGGGTTTGTTTTTCTTTTTAGGTTATCTGACCAGCTACACAGGGTGAGTAATGAATATGGTGTCTCCATTATTGTTTCCTCATCATTTTGAATTCAATAGCATGGGGCCCAGGATTGGGGAGGATGGTCCCCTAGGGACCCTAGCTCACAATGTCATTTTTAAACCCCACCAGACAACCAAATACTTGTTTCTCTCACACTACAATAAAACATAAATCTGTTTTTAGTATGTCTTCTTGGGGACTTTGTTAGAAAGAAGAACCACTAGGTATATTCAATTTTTTGTCTCAGAAATCTAATGCTTTCTCAGTAAAAAATGGTGATGTGTGTTGCATTTGTGTTGTTCATGCTTCTTGTGGCATGTTGAATGTTATTGTGAGGCACCTGAGCTTATATGCTGATGGGCAGCTCTGCTTACAGAAAGGTTTTCAAATGCATTGCAATGTGCCAATTATAAATAATAACCATCTAAATTCATTACAGTGTATCAAAAGGTATTTATCTGAGCCACAAGTCAACACAGATCTCTCTCAATGCATTTTGAAGGTTGTTGTTTAGTGCAAGGACACTGCGTGACAGCTTGAACAGCAAATGAATACAAAAAATTCCATAGACATTAAATGTTAAAAATAAAATAGCTTTACAACAACTTTACAAAGGGCATGACTTTAAATATGTGAAATTTTAAGAGGTCCATATTCAAAAGCCATTTAGATGGATAAATGGCTGCGGATTCACGACGTTGAACTGGCCCGGGTATTCGACACCCAGGCCGGCCCAGGACACATCACGTGGTCTGCCGAGCATGGCTCTGTCACGGCCACGCACGGCAGACCACATGACTGGAGCGATCGGCCCACCGGGGGATGCCCGATCCCCCGATAGGCCAATCCACTCCTGCTGTCTAAATAACTTACCCAGCTATATTCAGCCCTTATTCAGATAAATTCTAGCCAGCTAATAAGTTAGGCCCCTAGAATTTAGCTGAATAAGTTAGAGGTGGTCCAGAAGCATAACTGGGAGAAGTTGAGTAGGTGGTTAAGTTAACCGGCCAACTTTGATATTCAGAGTTAACCAGATGACTTAGCTGGCTAAGTCTGGTTGAGTCCAAAAGCTGTCCTAAAGTTAGCTGGCTATATTCAATAGTGTGGTTGCACTACTGAATAAGCCTCCAAAGTTAGTCCGATATATTTATCCGGCTAAAGGCCTGATCATCAAGGCATTTTCCCATTGAGATAGAATTGGAGAAATGCTTTAGTGAATCAGGCCCTAACTTTGCTATCCGGAATGTGTCTGAATATAGACCTCTAAAAATATACTTTTCTAAATGCTGTCTTGCATTTTAAGATTGGAAGAAAAAAAAATGCCGGGCACTTGCCACATGGGCTGCATTTCCTTTCTTTATTCTTTAAGAATGTACCCCTGGTGCCTCTAGGAGCCTCTGAGGAAGTGGTCATATGGCTGCGAGAAAAGTTTTGCATATCCAGTGGTGACAGTTCATGTAGCTTGAATCCTCCCTGTTATCAACATTTTTTTTCAGTGAATTAAAGACTGGGAAATATACTTCCTTGTGGTGAATGCCTGATAAACTGAAATGTCAATGAACTGTTTTAATTTCACTGGAGTTACCATGAGCAGCTTGGAGCCTTTGATTAGCTTTCTGTCACTGAGTTCTCACAACCTGGATCCTTTTAACTCTCCTGTGTTGTGGTTTGTGTAATGTTAGCTATCTTTCAGGGGCAATAATACAGTGATACAGTAGCATCACCATAGGGCTTCAAGGGGTGGAAAGTGCCCCCACCACATAAAAATTTTTTCCTGCCACCCTATTTCCATGTCCCTTTCCTTCACTGCAGTGCTAGGAGTAGAAGGGATGAATGGTGCACTATCACTAAGCATGCGCTGGGGGCTTAAGAAGCAGTAACAATAGAGAAAGAGGGACGGTAAACTTTCAAACAGGCATGCAGGCGCACATGTGTGCACATTCGTCGGCTCACACCTAGGGATGTGGCCATTTTATGACACGCGTGTGCATATGAGTATGTCATAAAATAGACTGATCGCGTGCACATACGCGTGCAATTTTAAGTGGACATGTGCCTATGTATGCAAATGCTGCTTCTACTGCGTAAGTGGGGGGATTTTAAAAGACACGTGCCAACGCCATTACCAATTTGATCAGTTCATTCCTAGTTCGCCCAGGTAAGGAATAGGGCTTCCAAATCACCCTTTTAGCCCTGACCCTTAAAACCCCCATTGATCTGTCTATTGGTCTTTATTTTATTACTTGCATGTCACCCATAGCAGAAGTAATATTACGCGGCAGGGGACACCGGTGCTTGCCTGTGTGCGTAATTATTTGCTCGCAGATTTCAATGTGAAATTCAGGAATGCTAATGCCCCATCCAGACCTTACCCACACCCTGCCCCTTTTTGGGAACTTTTCATTTGTCTGTGTAGTGTCAAGTATGAGTGTAAGCAGGCAGCTTTTAAAATCTGCTCGGCATGCGCTAGCTCAACTTGAGTGCATATCTCCCAGTTTTGGCAAATGCAGGGCTTTTAAAATTCACCTTTATGTATGAGCCATCGCACATTCAGGCCTGCAGTGATCCTACCCCTTGCATGGGTTTCCTAAATAACAGGAAGCCCATGTGAAAGGAAGGAGGTGGGGCTGCCACGGGGCTTTAGCATGGACTGGTTCACAGACAGTCCCTGCACTTACTTTCATTTCTTTATTGCTTCTGTGGCTGTGTTCTGGTTGTGGACCCTTGGGCTGAGAGGGAGTTGGTGCCACCTGAGGGGATGGGCCCCACAGGTCCCTACCATTGGCGGGCGAGGCTGGAGAGGAGCAGAGACCTCGCTGGACCTTCACCACTAGCAGCCCACATTCCCCTCAGGTTGAGCCCTTGGGTACCGGGGCCGGCTGGACTTACATGGGGTCTGAAAGTCCCGGTGGAGTGGTGATGCTGGTGGTCTGGATACTGGTGAGAGTCGGAATTCTAGCAAGGGTAGATGCTGGTGGCGAATTTCGTAGTCAGAGTTTGGGCTGGGGTCAAGGCAGGCGGCAAATCTCAAAATTGGTTTATCCAGGCAGTGGTCATGGCAGGCGGCGAATCTTGTAGTTGTATCCAGGCAAAGGTCAGGGTCCAAGGGCAGTTCAAATGCAGAACAGGTCAGGAGCTCTGGAATACCCTACAGGGAGGAACAGGAGCAAAAAGCCTAGAAGCCATGGCAAGGTCTACAGGCCAGACCTTGACTTAAATAGGAAAATAGCTGACAGCAGGAGGGAGGGGCCACAGCAATTTCCTGCCACAGTCCCTTTAAATCTCAGAAGGCAGTGCGCACATGTGCCTAGGACAATCAGGGAGAGGAGCCCGAGGCAGTGCACGGCCGTGTGCTGGAGAAACTGGCCATGACTGCCTGGCAGGGAGCCTGAGAGGAGGAGCTGCATCGGTAGCAGCTCCCCGCCACCACCAATGTTTCAGGGCCCGCCCGAGCCACACCTTGGCAAGGGTAAATACACGAGGCTGGTCGCGGAAGGCTGTGATCAATGAACATAACAGTACCCTGTTTTTTAAGCCCCCCTCCTAGGGGTCTAGGTTTCCTGGGGTGATCCGCATGGAACTGCGTAATCAGGCTCTTGTCAAGGGTATTGGAGGATGGTTCCCAGAAATTCTCCTCTGGGCCAAATCCTTTCCAGGATAGCAAGTATTCCCATCTGTGACCTCGATTCCTAACATCAAGAACCTCGCAAACTTGGTTCTTGGTCTCATCTTCGGTGGCAAGTTGAGGAGGCTCTTGGATTCTCCAGGAGGGCCAGTAAAGTACAAGAGGTTTTAGAAGGGAAATGTAGAAGGAATTGTGTACCTTCAGAGAGTCAGGTAGGCAGAGCTGATAAGTTACGGGCCCCAATTGTCAGAGTATATGGAAGGGGCCAATGTAACGCGGAACCAGGTGCATGGATGGGACCCTCAGGTGAATGTGGCAGTGCTGAGCCACACTTTTCTCCTTGCTGGAAATGAGGTGCTAGTCTTCGATGACAGTCAGCAAATTTCTTGGCCATCAGGGCCGCCTCCTGGATCATCCGTTGAGTGTGAATCCATAGTTCTTTCAACTTTACGGCCGTCATCTGGGCGGCAGGGGATGGGACAGACAAGGAAAGCCGTAAGGGCGGAAGCGGCTGCTTCCTGTAGACGATTTTGAAGGGTGACGCTCTAGAAGTGGTACCGGGATGTGAGTTATGTGAAAATGCCGCCCAGGGGAGTAGGTTAGCCCAATCGATCTGACGAGTATTGACATAAGTTCTTAAAAATTGTTTCAGGGTGCGATTAGTCCACTCCGCTTGGCCATTCACTTGGGGGTGATAGGCAGTCATGAAATCCAGAGCAATATGGAACTTTTTGCAGAGGTTCTGCCAGTACCTAGCAGTAAACTGGAGGCCTTGATCAGAAATGGTATGTTATGGCAGCCCATGAAGATGAAAAATGTGTTGCACAAATAACTGTGAAATCTTTATTACAATATTCATTAAAAAACATACATTTCACACCCTAAATTACCATTCACTCTCTCATTCATTCCTCTAAACAACATGTAATAAATACACACTAAAACCTCCCCTTAACATCATATACATAATATGCATTAAATACTATTGTTTTTAATACAATGTAAACATTTCCACCCAATTACATATTTTCAGTTCCATTTAATCATGTGTTGGCTTATTTATCACAGAAATTTTTCACAATTACTGAATTATTTCAATACAGATTTCAACTTATTCATCACAAAATATTCTCCCAATTCTCACTTTGTTTGATGTTCTCTCAATTATTCTCCTTCTTTCAATTATTATCCCGTTCTCCCTCTTTCAATTGCTGTCTCAACAGGAAGCTACAACCCCTGTTTCACCCTTCGGTTTCTTCAGGGTTTTAGCCTTATAATCGTTCTTCAAAACTCCATCTCTTGGAGAACATTCAGCAATTCTGTATCGCCAATCACCTTATGCATAAAACTTTTATTGCTGGTCCTGTTATATTCAAAGACACCTTAAGTAAAAATCAACCCTTTATCATAAGTAATTCCAATTTCACCTTCACCATATACCACTATAAATTAACACATAGCACTATACACCCCATATTACCCAATTCTTTTAAACAATTTAACTTGTTCTAAAAAACTAATCTCCTAGTCACTTTTTTGCGTCACCACACTCACCTTTCTTCCAATTGCTAAACCAATTCTCTTTATTCAGCAATCTTCATTTTTCTCATTATTTCAAACAACTTACATGATAAACTTCTGCATCTCTTCTCCACTATATTATTTCAAAAGAAAAATACAATAGAAAAACACAATAAACTACTACAACATACCCAATCCCAAAAACGCTCAGATCTCATAACTCACATCCCGGTAAACCCATTACTAACCTGTAACCACTTTTTACTGCTCACCGAGCAGTATTGCTTCAAATATTCAAAGAGTTCACATATTAAACTCCTTCATCCTTTCTCCACCACACTGTTTCACAAAGAGAATACAATAAGAAGCTACAACATCCCCACTCTTAAATTCTCAAAACTCAATCACATCCCAAATTCACATGTACATTCTACTACTTGTTCCAACATACCTCTCCTTCTACCGGCGAAAAACGCCGCGGCTGCGCATAAGCTCAAACTACCCTCCCTTTTTAAATGTCTGCACGTAACCATGTCATCTAACGTCCTCTACGTAGCACTTTTTAAATCCCCCATTCAGCTTCATCCCTATTACATACCCCTTTTAAATAAATGCGCTCCATTCTATATCCTGTTTCAATCCACCCGGCTCCACTGTTCCCCAACTATAAATAAATCGCTGTTCTTTTTGTGTTAACATTTTTTAGATATTCCCACCTCTTTTCAAAATCATTTGGTACAATGCACAAAATCGCAAGTCCTCTGTTTTATGACCCTTCTTTTGCCAATGATTAACTAATGGCGCATTTTCCTTCTTTATACGAATATTACTAAGATGTTCCAATATTTATTTATTTATTTATATTTATTTATTTAGTATTTTTTATATACCGATATCCATTTGCACATCGTATCGGTTTACATAGAACTAAAATGTCAACACCATGAAACAATGGTGAGGCCTTTACAAGGAACAAGGAGCAACAACTAGGTTAAATAGACTTATATAAAGAACAATGTACAGGGAATAATGTACAAGGAACAATGTACAGGAACAATGTACAAGATTGATTATATATGGAGAGGTTATTTACAGTTTACATTGAGGAGTAACTTTATTTACAGGAAGACGATGAATAGCGGGTGAATGTGAGATATGTAGAGGCACATCAAAAAATGACATTGTTATGGAGATTTTGAAAGGCAAAAGAGGTGGAAAGAGGTAAAATTGATTAACAGGAAAAATAGAGAAAGCAAACGTAGATTGGAAATTGGAGATATACATGTGGACGACCAAAGTGAAATCTTAATATTTACTGCTCTACGAATATAAGATAATCAGTGGGAGGAAATTGCTGGAAAGGCTTGTAAAAACAGCCAGGTTTTCAGTTTTTTTTTAATTTAGGGGTAGAGGTTTCTGTTCATAGATCCAAGGGCATGGAATTCCATAGCGTGGGGCCTGCGAGGGAGAAGGCTCTTTTTGTTGTGGTTGTGAGTCTGGTGGATTTGATTGAGGGGGGGCGGAGTGTTCCTTGAAGAGTGGAACAAATTGGTCTTGTGGATGTATTCTCACCTTAATGCTTCTCTTGGCTTGGCCTATATAGAATAGTCCACAGGGGCACATAATCAAATAGATTACTTGTTTAGATTTATAGTCAAACCTTCTAGACTAATAATAATACATTTCACCAGTCAATGGAATTTGTATGGATTGAATCTCCTGTACATATGGACACGCTGCACAACCTCCACAAGTATACTGACCCATCTCATCTATATCTTCACTTACACCTGGTAGTACTGTGGATGTTAACATGTCTCTCAAAGACCTCTTTTTTCTAAATGCAAAGATTGGAGGTTCCTGGAACACCCCATCGTCTTGCAATATTGACTAATATTGATTTACAATTGCCTTGATGTTAAATCCAAGGTAGAAAACGGAAGTGTACAAACTACTCTTGTTAGGGGTTCCTTTTGTCCTGTAATTAATAAATTTTCTCTGTTCGCGTATAACACCCGCTTAAATGCACTCCTAATAATTTTTTTCTTGTATCCTCAGTCCAAAAATCTAACAGGCAACTCCTGTGCTCTATCTCTAAATTCACTAACAGTAGTACATAAACGCCTGAGTCGCAAAAATTGACCCACCGGGATGTTTTCCTTCAACCTTTCCGGTGGAAACTAGAAAACTCTAATGTTGCATTTCTATCCGTTTTCTTCCTATAATTTAGGGTATGTAATGTAGGGATGTGAATCGTTTTAGGACGATTAAAATTATCGTCCGATAATTTTAATATTGTCTTAAACCGTTATGGAACACAATACAATAGAGATTCTAACGATTTATCGTTATAAATCGTTAGAATCGTGAGCCGGCACACTAAAACCCCCTAAAACCCACCCCCGACCCTTTAAATTAAATCCCCCACCCTCCCGAACCCCCCCCAAATGACTTAAATAACCTGCGGGTCCAGCAGCGGTCCGGAACGGGCTCCTGCTACTGAATCTTGTTGTCTTCGGCCGGCGCCATTTTCCAAAATGGCGCCGAAAAATGGCGGCGGCCATAGACGAACACGATTGGATGGCAGGAGGTCCTTCCGGACCCCCGCTGGACTTTTGGCAAGTCTTGTGGGGGTCAGGAGGCCCCCCCCAAGCTGGCCAAAAGTTCCTGGAGGTCCAGCGGGGGTCAGGGAGCGATTTCCCGCCGCGAATCGTTTTCGTACGGAAAATGGCGCCGGCAGGAGATCGACTGCAGGAGGTCGTTCAGCGAGGGTTCCGGCGCCTCGCTGAACGACCTCCTGCAGTCGATCTCCTGCCGGCGCCATTTTCCGTACGAAAACGATTCGCGGCGGGAAATCGCTCCCTGACCCCCGCTGGACCTCCAGGAACTTTTGGCCAGCTTGGGGGGGGCCTCCTGACCCCCACAAGACTTGCCAAAAGTCCAGCGGGGGTCCGGAAGGACCTCCTGCCGTCCAATCGTGTTCGTCTATGGCCGCCGCCATTTTTCGGCGCCATTTTGGAAAATGGCGCCGGCCGAAGACAACAAGATTCAGTAGCAGGAGCCCGTTCCGGACCACTGCCGTTCCGGACCGCCGCTGGACCCGCAGGTTATTTAAGTCATTTGGGGGGGGGTTTGGGAGGGTGGGGGATTTAATTTAAAGGGTCGGGGGTGGGTTTTAGGGGGTTTTAATGTGCCGGTTTTGCGATTTTACGTTTTTTCGATTTTTTACGATTTTTCACGATATTTTACCCCCCCAAACGGCAACAATACGATTCCCTCCCCCTCCCAGCCGAAATCGATCGTTAAGACGATCGAGGACACGATTCACATCTCTAATGTAATGTATGTTTTTTAATGAATATTGTAATAAAGTATTTAGATGATTTAATGAGGAAATACGGGTATATTGTGTATAATTCTATGATATAGGATACCTGTAGTGAACCCATTGAAGGGAGATATATGTTTGCACAAATAACTGTGCAAGTTGAGAAGCTGAAGGAAGGCTGGTCAGTGCCGTAAAATGCGCCATCTTAGAAAAACAGTCGACTACCACCCAAATTACCGTGTTGCCCTCTGAAGCGGGAAGATCCACAATGAAATCCATGGAAACGTGCATCCAAGGTTCTTCTTCTGGGGCAGGTAATGGATGCAAAAGACCTCATGGTTTTCCTCTCCAGCACTCTCTAAAATCCTATCTAGGTGACACATGAGGTCCGCCACCTTCACACCAGGTAGGCATGTTACCAGGTATTCCTCACACCCACCAGCACCCCAGCTGTCTACATTCCTAGTAATTGAATCTCCAACTATGACTGCTGACCTAACTCTTCCCTCCTGGGCAGTAACCCTAGGAGACACATCCTTGGTGCGAGAGGACAATGCATCACCTGGAGAGCAGGTCCTTGCTACAGGATCCTTTCCTGTTGCACCAGGTTGATGCTCTACGATCATGAGACCTTCTTTCTCCAAGGCAGCACCAGGGCTGCCAGTCTGAAGTTGGGACTTGGCTACTATGTCCCTGAAGGTCTCATCTATATACCTCTCTGTCTGTCTCAGCTCCACCAGGTCTGTCACTCTAGCCTCCAGAGATCGGACTCGTTCTCTGAGAGACAGGAGCTCTTTGTATCAGTTGCACACGTACAACTTCTCACTGGTGGGTAAAACATCATATAAATGATACTCGATGCAAAAGACTGGGAGGCCCCCGTCTTGCTGCTGGACTGCTGCCTTCATCTCAAATTTGTTCAGTTCCTAGTTAAGTTTTAGGTTGCTATGGGAGTAGGAATGTGTCTATTTAGGGTCATTTAAATGTATTATTGTATCCACTATATGTCTGGTAGAGGCCTACAAGGGAATGATCAAACTCTCAACAAAGTGTGGGAAAGTCATGAAGTGAAGTTATAGGGCTGATTTTTTTTGTGTGTGTGAAAGTGGCACCTGCTTATAAATTAAAGGATGAGCTGGGGTGGGTGGGAGAGGGGTGGGAGGGTTGAGATATCAAACACACTAAGTTGTTTATTAGCTGCTTTTCTGACTATTTAAAAAAACAAACGCTTTAAAAAACAAACACTAACTTCTGTTTATAAACACTATTTAAAAAACAAACACTGCCTTCTGTTTATAAACACTATTTAAAAAACAAACACATTAATTAATATACCCCAATAGTTTACTTTTCCCCAATACTTTTAAAAAATTTCTCAAGCAGAACTTACTGATTCCTTTCAGCCAGCAGCAAGGTGATCCTCTCCTCTCAGAGCTCCCAGCTGGTAACGTTGCTGTGGTAGATTACTCATTATTGCGGGTGCTATTTTTACTATATTTATAGCAAAATGATGAATCTAAGTATAAATTAGTTAGCTGGCTAACTTTAGGACAGTTATTTGATTTAACCAGACTTAGCTGGCTAAGTCCACTGGCCTGTTCTGAATATTGGAGTTAACCAGTTTACTTAACTGGCTAACTCAATTCCTCCCAGTTATGTGCCTGGACCACCCCTAACTTATCCAGCTAAATTCTAGCCTCCTGATTTATTAGCCAGCTATAATTTAGCTGCATAAAGGCTGAATATAGCCAGGCAAGCCATTTACACGGATAACTATTACATTATCCATCTAAATTATCTGATCTCAGAGCTTGTATCTACAAAGACAGTCTCTTTAAGAAAATAACAATTGAACTAAATACCACACTTCATCCCTACTACGTCCACTAAATGTTCCAGAACATCCCTGTAGGCCTATATCACCTCTGATTACATTAGTCAATGTATGTGTCAATCTATCTTATGTATGTTATATGTTCACATTAAGTCAATGTACATGTCGATCAAAATTATGTATGTCATGTTATAAACAACTGTGATCTTTTGGAACTATGGTATATAAAATGTCAAAATAAATAAAATAAATAAATAAATAAATAAATAAATAAATAAATGGCATTTGAATATGGATCTCATGGTGTTAGTTTTTTGAAAAATTTTGGAGTGAATTTAATATGCTCATGAAAGTTCTAAGATTGAGGAAATTAAAGTTCATGTATCCACAGACTAGATACTTTATGTGTAGCAATAGCACAAGCTTCTCCATATTGTTATATGACTGCACCTCAACCCTGCTCTAAGGGTGAAATTGTAATTCAGTCTTCTGCCTCACTGTTGAGACTGCCAGCCATAGTGCAATTAGTCCCACCTAGTTTGTGATGGTGGTTTTAGTCATGTGAACACCTTTCCATTGGGAAATACGACAAAAAAGCATGGTATTGAATTTCATTCACCATTTCTGACTTAGAGTTGACCAGTGGCCTGGAGGTGAAAAGCTCTGTAACTTGGTTCCAATTTTCTGAAGTCATTCAGCTAAAAAAAATAAAAGTGAGAAAATATAATTTTAAAACTAATATGGGGAAAATAAATAGAAATATTGTTTATTTATAGAGAAAAAGAGACAGATTAGGCATTCTTCCAAATTTGAAATCTGTTAGTGTTCTTCTGGCAATAATCTTCTGTCAACCAAATCAGGTAAAACAGATGATGCAAAAAAGGAGCTGTTACAAGGTAAGGGAGGAGATGGGGAAACATTCTTACAGTAGGGTCACCAATTAATTGAGGTGAAAGTGTATAATATGGAAAATTATCTCACAAAGACCTGGAAGGCAATTCTTCTTGTGCTGAAACTATTTTGCAAAACTAGAAAAGTTTTTACATTTAAGTTCTCTCACAATGCAATCTTGTTTCTCTAAAATTGAAAAGCTCCCTAGGTATAATATTGTACAGCTGTAAATTGGCAAGATTTAGTTTCATTGCAGGGTCTATTAACACTGCACCACTATACCTGCGCTTGATTAAAGCCTTTCATTTCTGTTTTATCAACAACCAGCTAAGGGGGTCTATGTTCTAAAATAATGAGGTCCATATCCATATTCAAAAGAATTTATCCAGCTAACTCAGATGTTAGCTGGCTAAATGAATATTTGGACACTTACCCACTAATAAGATAACTGGCTAGAATTCAGCCAGCTAAGGCCTAGATCAGTGGTTCCCAACCCTGTCCTGGGGACCCCCCAGCCAGTCAAGTTTTCAGGATATCCCCAATTAATATGTATGAGAGAAACTTTGCATGTTTTGGAGGCAGTACATGCAACTTTTCTCTCATGCATATTCATTGTGGTTATCCTGAAAACCCGACTGGCTGGGGGGTCCCCAGGTCAGAGTTGGGAACCACTGGCCTAGATTCATCAAAATGCTATAAATATAGCAGAAATAGCACCCATGCTAAAAAAATATGGGCAGAGTTAGGATAATTTCCTGTGTTTCAAATCACTTGGGTAATTACCGCTTAGCACTACGTTATTGCGTCTTGCTATGCGTTAGCGTATTGCTCATCATTTTATATGGTGTGTGTTGATTTATGCATGGCACATTATTTTTCAGTTTATATATACCGACTTCCTGCAGCAGCCTCTTTGACGGTATGTCTAGACATTGGTTAGAAAAGAGGAAGTGAGTTGGAGGTTTAGGTAGTTGGTTGGTGTAGGAGATTTGTGATATCTGAATGCATCGTCCTGTTCCTTTCTGTTCTCATTTGTTTCCCTTTCCCTTTGTCTCTTGTCTTTATCTGTGTGTGAATGTTTTTGTCACTTTGTCACATTTGTTTGTCTGTGTTTTTGTGTGAAAGAGTTAAGGAAGAGTGGTGGTGGTGGAGAGGAGTAAGAAGTGATGGTTGTGGTAGTGTGGAGGAGTGAGGAGGAGTGGTGAAGGTGGTGAGGAATAAGGTAGAATGGAAAGGATGGAGCATGAGAGGCTGGGTGAAAGAAGAGGGGGAGGAGAGAGGAAAGGAGGAGGGAGGGACAAGGGCAGGAGTGCTAGGGGAAGGAGAAGTAGGAATAGGGACAGGGACAGGAATACAGATGGGAGGAAAGGATAGGAGGAGGCAAGAGGACTTGCCAAAAGTTCCTGGTGGTCCAGCAGGGGTCCGGGAGCGATCTCCTGCACTCAGGCCGTCATCTGCCAGTAATCAAAATGGCACCGATAGCCTTTCCCTTACTTTGTCACAGGGGCTACCGGTGCCATTGGTCAGCCCCTGTCACATGGTAAGAGCACAAGATGGCGCCGGCCATTCATTGCTCCTACCATGTGACAGGTTAAACATTTCTGCATTCATGGAGGAACCCAGCCTACAGTGGGACACAACTGAGTCAGCACAACCTGACTCCAGCACACCACATGGCCAGCATGAGGCAGCAGGCACTGAGCTAGAGCAGCCCACCAGCCCCCTCATGCCACTTCTGGAGGCCCAAACCTCAGCTTTGGCCATGACGAGCACAGCACCAACACCAGCTCCAGCCCCAGAACTGGCACCAACAGAGCCCTCAATGCACAAGCAGCTGGACCAGATGGAAAGGAGCCATGGTATTATCCTCCACTACATAGGGGCAGAGGTAGTGCACCTGAGGAGGGCTGTCAATAGGCAGGCCCAGGCCCTGTGTGACCAGATGGCAGCCCACACACAAGCTCTCACCACAGTGGCTACCTCGATCAATAACCTCACCAGCGTCCTGACATAGATTCTGCAATGAATGCAGGAGCCTCCACCTGTGCCTTCCTCAGCATCCCACAACTCCACGCCATGCAGCAGTCTCCAGCCTGAGAGATGACCCAGGGGTATGCCCCAAAGACATGCCATTCCTAAGTGGCAAGCCACGCTGTGGCAAAGGGACATGAAGGATCCAAACTGCTGCTCTGTAATGCCTAAGAACAAGACTTATTGAACAAGTCTGGCCGGGCCTCTGTATAGAGTTCCTGCGCTGGATAGATGGAAGAAGCCTGCTGGGCCCATCCTGACTACAGAGTTTCTGTGCCAGCTAAATGGAAGAAGCCTGCTGGGCCCATCCTGACTACAGAGTACTAGTGCCGGTTAGATGGAAAAAGCCTGCTGGGCCCATTCTAGCTGTGGAGATTCGATGGTGGGAATGGTCTACTGTCAGCCAGTGTTATTCTGCTGTCTACCTTTAATGTCCTCCTCAATGCTCTGCCCATACTCCAGCCTCCTTGACATCATCTCCAGTCATGGTCCAGCTGCTGTCTCTTCTCATCATGTATCATCTCCTGTTCCTGATGCTGGTGTCTTATCTCATTTCATCTAATTTCAATGCCTCCATGCTGATGTCTCATCTCATCCTGCTGCCGCCTCCATGCTGTATCTCCTCCTAGGACTCCTGCCTCCATGCTGTAGTGTCTTCTCCTGGGGCTCATGCCTCCATGCTGCTGTGTCTTCTCCTGGGGCTCCTGCTTCCATGCTGCGCTCTCCAGTCCTGGTCCTGTGCCTCCATACTGTGCTTTCCAGTCATGGTTCTGCTGCCTGCTACTTTACCTTTGCTGCCATGATCCTTAGTCTGTCCCCTTGAGTGCACTCTTTCAACATGGACTGTCTGGAGCATTCACTTGAATTCTGCTGCCTTGGCCCTTATGCTATCCATTTGAGTACACTCTTTCAACATGGACTGTCTGGGCTTTTTGGTTTTTGGTTAACATCACATAGTTATGCTGCTATCAGCTCTAACAGAGCTGTACTGTAGCTAATAGGGTGCCATTTCTGCTTTCTATATTCTTTGTTGTAATCATGATTGTGCAAAAGGATAAGATGCTTATACTGTATATATAATGTTGCCATTTGTAACAATGTATGTAGAGGTCTACACTCAATGTGCTGTTCATTTCAGTGACAATGTCATGTGCAATTACATATCTTGTCCTTGTAGAATGTGATTACCAAAGATGTTGACTTACTTTCAATCTATTGACATTTGTTGTATAATAAAGTGGTCACAGGTTTGAAAGAACACGTTCTGCTTGACTGTTTTTATTGTGTGCTTTTTATCTTAAAGATTCACTAGGTCAAAGGTTTGGCATACAACTAAAATCTGATTGTTTCTCCCAAGGAAGACAGGAAGAGCTAAACAGGAAGCTCCTTACTGTGGATCTCCATTATTGGCTTCAGTTGCCTTCTCCAGAGAGCATATTCTTAGCTAACTATTGGGTACATGGGCATGCATGTGAGATGGGCACTAGCTAGCTAGTGTTCACCTCCATATGCAGTCCAGTGGAATAGTCGTAGAAATGTTTGGCTAGAGGTGCAGAAGCTATGTCTTCACTCTGTTGGGGACCAATCGGTTGTCTAGCTATGCGGTCATAGTACACCTATTATAAACCATTGACATCTAACATTGTGATGATATATCACCTCTGATTAAACAATGGTCCTTCTTTCTGGCTGTAGCACTGAATGCTATTATGACATAAGTCTTCAGTCATAGGACTACTTGAAAATGACATAAAGTTCTAGGTGTGTTTTATCTCTAGAGAGCATAAATATGCAGCTGCAGGATCCTGGGCCAGACAGTACATAGTGTGGTGTTAAAGGCAAGTTATACTTGCCTTTAACACCACACAAGACAACATTGGACCTCTTACTTGGATCCTCACTACACCTAAGGTTGATAGTGAAGAGGTATTATACAGATCTACATGCCAAGCCAGTACAGTGGGGGCAGCCAGTCTGTGGAGGTCTGCCTGAGAATGCCACAATGTTGGCAGCTACTTGCTAAAGGCTGTAACTGAAGGCCAGCTAGGTGAGCACTCTGATATCACACTGGCTCTGAAACAGCTTTGCAGGCCCATGTGACACAAAGGACCTGAAGTAAAGGTGCATAACTTCAAATACACATGGCTGTCAGCTATGGGATGAGGCTATAAATTGGCAACTATGTGATTGATACTTTAAACCTCCTACCTGTAGCTTTAGGTAGTGCCTTTAAGCTCCAGAGCTACTTGTGATTTATAGGATTTCTAGAACTGTTCCTCTCCATGTTCAAGGCCCAGCTGGAGTTCCATCACACCAATTACACTATCTCATCCACTTGTGAGGGCTAGGACAGGGTCCTAGGGATAGACCCACCAAGCCATACACTGCAAGCTAGGCCAGGCTATGTACACTGTGTTGGCATTCCTACACAAACTCTCTTATGACACATGCCTCTTTTAGACTCACTATCAGTCAGAAAACAATAGGCCAGAAACATATATTTGATGTTATCTTTACTTTGACTGCATTTTTTCAAATATAGTCTACTGCTCTATTGTGAAGAAGAAGCCTAAGTAGGCATATGTGGTTTCTGTTATACAATGACCCAGATACAAGTCAAAGAAAGATGATAGAGAGGAGAGCAAGTGCTGCCATGGGCCCCGACCCTCTCCCTGCAGGGCCAGTGGCTCAGGCTTCAGTGCAGGGACTTCCCTAAGAGGGTTTGGAACTTCCATTGCCTGTTCTTGTGGTTGTTGTTGTTCTTCTTCTTGTCTGTGGCGAGTCTCCTGAAGCATCCAGTATCCCCCAACAAGTAAACTTGCCACAAACATTATAGGTTTAGGAAGTCAGGCCAGGTAAATACAGGTATTTTTATTAGCCCAGGAAGGTGTGGTAGCTGTGTCTGATAGAAGGCCTCATTTTATCCCGATAATAGCTGTGATAATAGCCACAATCTGCGATAACAGCCGCAGGCACATAATAAAAACTTTTTTTCCTTCTACTGCAAAAAACAAAAAAGATGTAGTTATTTCTGATGTTAAATCCTGCGTTAGTGTGCTATAATCTATCGAGGATTGTGGTAGGACACCTTAATTTGCATCAGCTCCTCCCACTTGTATACTAAAATTAAAATTTGCATGCTAGCTTGCATTAAGAACGTAAGAAATTGCCATACTGGGTCAGACCAATCAAGCCCAGCATCCTGTTTCTAACAGTGGCCAATCCAGTCTACAAGTACCTGGCAAGTACCCAAACACTAAGTAGATCCCATGCTACTGATGGCAGTAATAGCAGTGGCTATTCTCTAAGACAACTTGATTAATAGCAGTTAATGGACTTCTCCTCCAAGAACTTATCCAAACCTTTTTTAAACCCAGCAACACTAACTGCGCTAACCACATCCTCTGGCAACAAACTCCAGAGCTTACTTGTGCGTTGAGTGAAAAATAATTTTCTTCAATTAGTTTTAAATGTGCTACTTACTACCTTTAAGGAGTGCCCCCTAGTTCTTCTATTATCTGAAAGAGTAAATAACCAATTCACATTTACCCGTTCTAGAGTTCTCATTAATTTATAGACCTCTATCATATCCCCCTTAGCCATCTTTTCTCCAAGCTGAACAGCCCTAACCTCTTTAGCCTTTCCTCATAGGGGAGATGTTCCATCCCCTTTATCATTTTGGTTACCCTTCTCTGTACCTTCTCCATTGCAACTATATCTTTTTTGAGATGTGGCAACCGGAATTGTACACCTTACTCAAGGTGCGGCCTCACCATGTGCTATGTCCATTGGTCGCAGACGGCTGCGACCGCTGTTGCTCACCTCTTTCTTCACAACCTCGACTCCGTGGGGAAGACTGGCAGCCTCCGCCAGCTATCTCCGACCTGCCTGCCGCTCCCAGGCCTCCTGGGGCAGCATGGACGCTGCCGACCGCCATCTTGCTGTTGGAATCCCTTAGGCACATGCGCGCATGCGCAGTCTTAAGCACGTCATGGCGGAAACCTCGGGAGCGTCCCCTCCGGATGATGTCATTCCTCCAGGACATTTAAGCCGGCTGGCCCTGCCTACCGATGACTTGGCAATGAGAACCCTCCTTGCTGAATCTGCCTCTCTCACAGAGGACCCTTTGTTCCAACTCCTGTTTCCTTGGCGTGAGACATTCTGGGTACCTGCTCCTCAGGGGCCCTCTCCTTGTCTCTGGCTATCCGATCCTTGGGGGGCCTGACGCCCAGGACTTCTGCCTGCCCCATTCCCCGGGGCTTCCCTGGAACCATCGCTACTCTTGCCGTGAGTACCCTGTGCTGCAGACCACTTCCTACTCTACCGATGACCTTATTGGCATACCCCGCTCTGCAGACCACTACTGTCTCTACTGAGGATCCTCTTCAGTGTACCCTGTTCTGCGAACCATTACCATCTCTACCGAGGACCTCATCGGCATACCCCTCTTTGTGGACCACTACCATCTCTACTGAGGATCCTCTTCAGTGTACCCTGTTCTGCAGACCACTACCATCTCTATTGAGGACCTCATCGATGTAATCCGCTCTGCGGACCACTACCAACTCTAGTGAGGACCCTCTTCGGAATACCCCTCTTTACGGACCACTATTGTTTCTACTGAGGATCCTCTTCAGTGTACCCTGTTCTGTGGACCATTACCATCTCTATTGAGGACCTCATCGGTGTACCCCACTCTGTGGACCATTATCAACTATACTGAGGTATCCTCCTTGAGTATTCCCCATTCCACAGACCCTGTGACTCCTCTGGGTCTGTAAAACTTTACTCTTGCACCTCCCGCTCCACGGGTGGTGCTGCTCTACCTCTTTAATAAAGACTCTAGCCTTACACCATGTTTGGCTTCAGCTGAGACCTCGCCTCCCACTGGTGAGGCTCACGGGGCTCCTCCCTGTGGGCGGTACCATCTCTCACCTCGGCCCAGGGCCCACACACTCACTGATCCTAACATCATGGAGCGATACAGAGGTATTATGACATTTTGTGTTTTATTCACCATTTCCTTCCTAATAATTCCTAATATTCTGTTTGCTTTTTTGACTGCCGCAGCACACTTAGCTGATGATTTCAATGTATTATCTACTATGATGCCTAGATCTTTTTCCTGATTGGTAGCTCCTAATATGGAATCTAAATTCATGTAACTACAGCATTGATTATTTTTCCTATATGCATCACCTTGCACTTGTCCACATTAAATTTCATGTGCCATTTGGATGCCCAATCTTCCATTCTTTCAAGAACTCCTGCAATTTATCACAGTCCACTTGTGATTTAACTACTCTGAATAATTTTGTATCATCTGCAAATATGATTACCTCACTTGTCGTATTCCTTTCCAGATCATTTATAAATATATTGAAAAGCTCTGGTCCAAGTACAGATCCCTGAGGCATTCCACAGCTTACCCTTTTAGGGATGTGAATCGTTTTTTGACGATTTAAAATATCGTCCGATATATTTTAAATCGTCAAAAATCGTTAGAGCCGCGATACAATAACGATTCCCCCAATTTATCGTCAAAAAATTGTAAATCGGGGGAAGGGGGAGGGGAAGGGGGAGGGCGGGAAAACCGGCACACTAAAAAAACCCTAAAACCCACCCGACCCTTTAAAATAAATCCCCCACCCTCCCGAACCCTCTCGAACCCCCCCAAAATGCCTTAAATTACCTGGGGTCCAGAGGAAGGGTCCCGCTGTGATCTTCCACTCTCGGACCTCCGGTGCTTGTAGAAATGGCGCCGGCGCTACCTTTGGTTTTTCCATACGGAAAAACGATTCGTGGCAGCAGATCGCTCCCGGACCCCCGCTGGACCCCCAGGGACTTTTGGCCAGCTTGGGGGGGCCTCCTGACCCCCACAAGACTTGCCAAAAGTCCAGCGGGGGTCCAGAACGACCTCCTGCAGTCGAATCGTGTTGTCTACGGCCGGCGCCATTTTGCGCAAAATGGCGACGCAAAATGGCGCCGGCCGTAGACAACACGATTCGACTGCAGGAGGTCATTCCGGACCCCCGCTGGACTTTTGGCAAGTCTTGTGGGGGTCAGGAGGCCCCCCCAAGCTGGCCAAAAGTCCCTGGGGGTCCAGCGGGGGTCCGGGAGCGATCTCCTATGCTTCTGACCTCGGGGGACAAAAAACAAAATGGCGCCAGCGCTACCTTTGACCTGTCATATGACAAGGCAAAGGTAGCGCCGGCGCCATTTCTACAAGCACCGGAGGTCCGAGAGTAAAAGATCACACCGGGACCCTTCCTCTGGACCCCAGGTAATTTAAGGCATTTTGGGGGGGGGGGTTCAGGAGGGTGGGGGATTTATTTTAAAGGGTCGGGGGTGGGTTTTAGGGTTGTTTTAGTGTGCCGGTTTTCCCGCCCTCCCCCCCACTGGACCCCAGGTAATTTAAGGCATTTTGGGGGGGGGGTTCGGGAGGGTGGGGGATTTATTTTAAAGGGTCGGGGTGGGTTTTAGGGATGTTTTAGTGTGCCAGTTTTCGATTTTCACGATTTTCACGATATTTAAAAAACTCAAACGGCGACGATCCGATTCCCTCCCCCTCCCAGCTGAAATTGATCGTTAAGACGATCGATCACACGATTCACATCTCTGTACCCTTTTACACTGAGAAAATTGACCATTTAATCCTGTCTTTTAACCAGTTTGTAATCCACGAAAGGACACTGCCTCCTATCCCATGACTTTTTAGTTTCCTTAGAAGCCTCTAATGAGGGACTTTGTCAAATACCTTCTGAAAATCCAAATACACTACATCTACTGATTCACCTTTATCCACATTTTTATTAACCCCTTCAAAAAAATGAAGCAAATTTGTGAGACAAGACTTGCCTTGGTTAAATCCATGTCTTTCTATATACTCTGTGATTGTGATCTTTAGAATCTTTCCACTATTTTTCCCGGCACTTTTCCTTGAATGCTCCTAGAGCCCTTTTTAAATATTGGGTTCACATTGGCCACATTCCAGTTTTCAGGTACAATGGATGATTTTAATGATAGGTTACAAATTTTAATTAATAGATCTGAAATTTCATTTTTGAGTTCTTCAGAACTCTGGGGTGTATACCATCCAGTCCAGGTGATTTGCTACTCTTTAGTTTGTCAATCTGGCCTACTACGTCTTCCAGGTTCTCAGTGATTTGGTTCAGGTCATCTGAATCATCTGAATTATCACCCTTGAAAACCGTCTCCAGAACTGGTATCTCTCCAACATCCTCAATAGTAAACATAGAAGCAAAGAATTAATTTAGTCTTTCTGCCAGTTGGTGGTGTCAGTTACACACACCCCACACACACATAGTGGGCCGGATTTTAAAAGGGGTACGCGCGTAACACTTTAAATCCCCGCTGTGCGCGCCGAGCCTATTTTGCATAGGCTCGGCGGCGCGCGCAAGCCCCGAGATGCGCGTAAGTCCCGGGGCTTGCAAAAAGGGGCAGTCGGGGGCGTGGCCAGGGGGCGCAGTATAGGATTGGGGGTGTGTTCGGGGGCGTGTGGGCGGTCCGGGGGCGTGGCCGAGTGCCCCGACACAGTGGTTTGTGTCAGGGCCTGCCGTGCCGACGTGCGTAAGTTACTACTGTCCAGAGGCAGTAGTAACTTTTAAGATAAAGGTAGGGAGGGGGCCGGGGGGGGGGGGGGGGTGGGTTAGGTAGGGGAAGGGAGGGGAAGGTGCGAGGGGTGAATGGAAAGTTCCCTCCGAGGCCGCTCCAATTTTGGAGTGGCCTCGGAAGGAACGGGCAGTGCAAGCAGGGCTCGGCGCGCGCAAGGTGCACAAATGTGCACCCCCTTGCGTGTGCTGACCCCAGATTTTATAAGATATGCGCGGCTACGTGCGTATCTTATATAATCCCATGTACTTTTGTTCACTCCTGGTGCGTGAACAAATGTACGCGCATGCGTAGATTTGTAAAATCTACCCCATAATATACATATACAGGAACTCATGCACACAGGCTCTTATAGACCTTGCACTTTTTGCTAGTTTGTTTTATAATGTTCATATTATTTATTACTGTTGTCTGTTTTCTTAGTATGAATTTTATGTTGATATTTTATTACATTTGCAATCCATTATTTTAATATTGTTTAGAAAAGTGGAATAAATAAATAACAACTGATATAATAGACAAGAAAATATCTTTATGTAACCTTGTGAAAATTCACAATAACCCTCTGAATAAAAACCTTGATGTTAACCACTAATGGAAATTGTATTTCACATAAGTACATGCTACTTGTTAGAAATGAATTTGCAAGGTTGTCCTTGCAAGATTGTTTTTCTCACTTAGAGCAACAATGTAAACATATTTAATTTTTCTAAATATACAATGGCAAAAACCAATGCAGATTTTCTGTAAATTACAATCAAAGATATCTTTCTGCATTTTAGTAGTGCAGCTAGTGCTGTTTTGATATTGGATAGATTTCTTTCAATCCTATCTTCAACCCTAAGCCGACACAGCTGTCATTGATAACAAGCTTGTATCACATATGTGCCTTCTTTAGGAGCATGTAATTTTTAATTTTTTGAGGGGAGTGGTTGGGAGGGGCTTGGATGAATCCTTCTTACTTGACACTAATGCTGATAAACCTAAGGGGTAGGAGAATGAGGCATGCAAAAACTGCTAAATCTATCTCATTAAGAAAAACTCATAAGAGTAATTTGTGCTCTCTGTATACTGGGCAACCTTTTGAAAGTGCATATGGCAACTAGAAATAGACACCCCTTTATACATTATAAATGTTATAGCAGTAATTAAAAAAAATCTTTGTATATGTCTCCAGCATGCAAAATGCACACATATATGGGTTTTATGTATTTATAATTATGAATGTTATTTTGTAAAACATGATGATCTATTTTGGAATCTGGCATGAGGATGCCTTGGCCACACTGAACACAAACAGAGCATGCACTGATAAGACAGGAATGGACAGCTACGCACAGGGCAGCGTAGGACCATAGACAATCAAGAACTAGTCAATGCAAATAAATAAATACATAAATAAATGAAATATGTTTGTTTCTCATCTATTATATGCTAGTAAAGTGTACTTTTTGCATACCTCTGCAAAAGTGCTCCACAACTGGACTTTTGGAGGAACTGAATTCAAAAGCTGGCTCTGCTGGAAGTACTGATCTTCTGTGTTAGAGGGAAACTTTACGTGTAACTGTTTCTGGGAACCATACTGGTCACAATTAGATATTTATTTATTTTTATTTTAGAAATTTGTAGCCTGCTATTCCACAGATCTTTGCAGGTAACAAGAATTACATACATATAAAAAACATAGATCTAGATTCATCATTTTGCTATACATTTCACATGGTGTCTGCAATAAAAAGAAGGGGATGTGGTTCAGGGTAATTTTTGAGATACTGCAATGAGAGAGAGAGAGAGAGAGAGAGACTCTTTATAAGGGTGTCATATAAGTAAACTTTTTATACCACTGTGAGGGTCAACAAGTAACTCGAGGTGAGGTTTTGCTGGTGGTCTAGGGTTTGGGGGGCAGTTTTGCATGCACAGCCAGAGGTACAAACAACACAGTACATATCAGTGCAGATTTGATGTGATTTGTAGTGAGGAAATGTTGCGCGTCCTGGCCGTGTTGGTGCCACGACCGGGCCTGCTCACCTCGCGCTTCCCTCCACAATCTCCGGACACTTTTCCCTCGCCTCGGCTGCCAGCTTTCAGCGTCCTCTGTGCCTCCCCCACTCAACACCATCTTCGCAGGCCTCAATTAATCAATGCTCTGTCCCCAGAACCTCGTCTTGGTAATTGGGTTGACACCTCCGGTGTAGCTAGTTGCCATCCTATGTTCCTTGATCCTGCATTGTCCCTGCATTCCTTTGATCCAGTCTCTGTTCCAGTGTTCCTGCGTTCCTGTGTTGTTCCAGTGTTCCTGCGGTCCTCTATTCCTGTGTCCCAGTGTTTGTCCTGATTCCTGCTCCATGTTCCTCCTCTCGTAGTACCTTCTCGGACTGATACACGGTACTGACCTCTGCTTGCCTGACCACATTTGACCGCTGCCTGGACCTGACCTCTGCTTGCCTGACTATGTTTGACTGCCGCCTGGAACTGACCTTTGCTTGCCTGACCACGTTGACTGCCAACTGGAACTGACCCTTGCTTTGGCTGACCACCCTCGGATGGATACCCTGGCTTTGACCTTTGCGCTCCACTTGGATACTCTATTCGCTCTTCCTGTGACTACCAGACCAGCCTGCTCAGCCTACCTCAAACTAGACCATTAGGCGCTGCCTATCTCGCCCGGAGGACTTTCATTTCCTGTAGCCTTCCAGAGGTCTCTGGTGATCCTTGTTGGGGTCTAGTCCCTCCTTTCCTCACCAGCCGCGCACCTTTGCTCGTGGTGGGCACAGCTCTCTGCTACCTCTCCGGGAGACCCTCAGAGGCTCACTTAAGCCAAGGCAGTCCGGGTACCCAAGGGCTCCACCTGTGGAAACCCCGGATTGCTATTGGTGAAGCTCCAGCTAGCCTCTGTCTTCTTGTGTGCTCCACCTCCTGGTGGCAGGCGCTCTCTGGGTCTGACCAGAGGGCCGTACCAATCCTGCACCAGGCCAAGGGTCCACCTTCAGCGCAACATGTTGCCAAGGCGATGGACTCGGTGGTGTCGCCTGCCTTGCGGGCCATCCCTGGTCTGGTTACACGTGTCCGGGAGCAGCAACAATTCATTGAAGCATTGGCCACCTCAGTGGAGAGATTGCATTCTCAACTGGAGGAGTCCGCTATGGCCAACCCAGGGGCTCTCGCCCACAGCTCGTCCTCTGCTCATGGGCATTGCTGGCCCTCCCAGCTCCCCCCCCCCCCTGTTTCAATGGGGATCCTAGTCTCTGTCAAGGTTTTATCAATCAATGCTACATGCAGTTCTCACTGCAACCTTCTCTCTTTACAGATGAATTAATGAAGATTACATTCATCCTATCTCATCTGTAGGGGAAGGCCCTGGCATGGGCCTTCCTGCTTTGGGAGCGCTCCAACTCAATACTACAGCAGCTCCCTCAATTTATCTCAGCATTCTGATGCACCTTCGAGGACCCAGGCTGACAGGCAGTCACAGGCCACCACCTCCTCCACCTCCTCCAGGGATCACACATGTTCTCTGAATATACTGTGGAGTTCCGAAACCTGGCAACAGACTTGGGATGGCAGGAAGACTGCCTGCGGGCACTCTATCTCGAGGGACTGTCACCTGTTCTGAAAGATGAATTGACCACCCGAGAGATCCCTACATCTTTGGAAGATCTTATCTCTCTGGTTGGGCGAATAGGCCACCATCTCCGGGAACGGCACCAGGAAGTAAAGGCTCTCCGACCTCCCGCCTTGCAACCACCCCGGTCTGCAAGCCCCAGGTTAAAGGCATTACTGGCAGGTCCTCAACCCCTGGAAGAACCAATGCAGTTAAAACGCGGTTGCCTTACTCCTGAGGAACGCCTCCGAAGAAGAAAGTCTGGTCTCTGCCTCTACTGTGGGGGTTCTGGCCATCTTCTCCAGACTTGTCCGGTGCATCCGGTAAACTCCAAAGCCTGAGCCCGGCGGGGGTCCTGAGCTTGGGTGCTACAGTTTCTGGCCCTCAACTTCTGCTGCCTGTCTCCCTCCTCAGGGAGGCACATTCCTTTGCCACCTCCTCCCTTTTGGACACTGGGGCCGGTGGGAATTTTATCTTTGAAGAGGTAGTCACTCTTCTACAGATACCCACTCAACCGCTGGAGGTGCTGTTGCGCATTGCCTCCATCCACGGAGAGCCTCTACCTGACCATATCACTCACCGTACTCTGGCTATCCGACTGACCGTGGGGACTCTCCATGAAGAAGAAATCACCCTCCTGATCCTGAAATGGTCAGTACACCTCATTGTCCTTGGCCTCCCATGGCTTCAAATACACTCATCCCACTTCAACTGGCAGTTGCTTCAACTTACCCAGTGGGGCCCTCGATGCCAAACACATTGTTTACGGCAGGTGTCCCAGTCTATACCAGTACTAACTTCCACAACCCTTCCCGGGTTACCTATTCCTTACATGAAATATCAGGAAGTATTTTCCAAACAGAATGCTGATATCCTACCCCCGCTCTGGAAGTTCAACTGCCCTATAGAACTCTTACCCAGTTCCACATCACCCAAGGGCAGAACTTACCCTCTCTCACTCCCAGAGACCCAGGTCATGTCTGCATATATTAAAGAAAACTTAGCCAAGGGGTTTATAAGACCTTCTACCTCCCTGGCAGGCGCCGGGTTCTTTTTTGTAAAGCAAAAGAAAGGGAGCCTGAGGCCCTGAATTGACTACAGGGCTCTGAAGCCATTACTCGTAAGGACCGGTAGCCATTACCGCTTATCAGTGAGCTCTTTGATCAGCTGCAAGGGGCTCAAATCTTCACCAAATTAGACCTACATTGAGCCTATAACTTAGTCCGGATTCAGCCTGAGGACATATGGAAGACCACGTTTAATACATGGGATGGACACTACGAATATGTGGTAATGCCCTTCGGGCTATCAACGCTCCCACCAACTTCCAGCGGATGATGAATGAGATCTTCTGAGTCCTTCTGTACTCATTCGGCGTAGTGTATTTGGACGACATATAGATCTTCTCCAAGGATCTGGAGTCCCATCGCTCCCACATCCAGATTTTTCTCCAGCAACTCAGGGACCATCATCTCTATGCCAAACTAGAGAAATGCCTTTTTGAGCAGTCTTGCCTTCCATTTCTGGGTTACATTATCTCTAGCCAAGGGTTTACCATGGACCCGGACAAGCTCCAAGGTATTCGTGATTGGCCCCAGCCAGTTGGTCTGCAGGCCCTACAAAGATTCCTGGGATTCACAAATTATTATCGTCACTTTATCGCAGACTACTCCACGCTGGCCTCTCCACTCACCGCCATGACGAAGAAAGTAAGTG
This sequence comes from Rhinatrema bivittatum, assembly GCF_901001135.1. Lineage (NCBI taxonomy): Eukaryota > Metazoa > Chordata > Amphibia > Gymnophiona > Rhinatrematidae > Rhinatrema > Rhinatrema bivittatum. The sequence continues at coordinate 97,527,800 of NC_042617.1, read as the reverse complement.
ACCTTCGGGTGTGGAGTCCCAAGGCCCAGTCTGCATTCCAAGCATTGAAAGAAGCCTTCCGTACTGGCCCGTATCTCTGCCATCCGGACCCAAACCGCCCCTTCATTTTAGAGATCGATGCATTCGCCATTGGAGCCAGGGCGGTTCTTAGTCAGTACTCCACCAAGGGAGCTCTTGTCCTATGCTCCTTCTATTCCCATAAGTTCTCACCCACAGAACGGAACTACACCATTGGGGACCACAAACTTCTGGCCATGAAACTCGCCCTCCAGGAATGACGCCCCTGGCTTGAAGGGGCGCAACACAGGTTTACTATTTATACCAACCATAAGAACTTAGAACACCTGAAAGAAACCCAGTTACTCAACCCTAGACAGGCCCGTTGGGCCCTCTTTGCACGCTTCAACTTTGAACTTTGCTAACGCCCGGCGGTGAAGAACCTCCACACAGATGTGCTCTCACGCTCATTAGAGCCGGAGGATACTCCTGAGACTCCGGCACATATCATTGACCCTGCCTGCATCTCCGTCGCAGTCACTACCACTGTACCAGCCGGTAAGACGGTGGTGCCCCATCGCCTCCGAGAACATGTATTCTGTTGGGCCCACAACTCCAAACTTGCTAGCTATCCCGGCCGAGCCTGAACTCTTGAGATGCTTCGCACCTCCAGCGCAACAGGAAAAGTACACATAGAAGAGATCTGTACAATGTACTCTCGATCTATCTTGATAGGATCTAGGTAGAGGGTGCATCAAACGGTCAAGAATACAATGGCTTTTGAAAATCCACAATAGGACAGTACCACCTATCCCATGACTTTCTCTCATGAGAAACTTTGTCAAATGCTTTCAGTAAATCCAAATATACTATATCAACTGGCTTATCTTTATCCACATGTTTATTTACGCCTTCAAAAAAAAAGCAAATTTGTAAGTCAAGACTTCCCTTGGTTAAATTCATGTTGGTTTTGTCCCATTAAGCTATGCTTATATATATGTTCAGCAGTTTTATTCTTTACGATAGTTTCTACCATTTTGCCTGGCACAGACGTCAGACTTATTGGTCTGTAATTTCTTGGATCACCCCTTGATCCCTTTTTAAAAATTGGCATTACATTGACAACCTTCCAGTCTTCATGTACCATAAATGATGTTATTGATAGTTTACAAATTTCCAATAGGAGGTCTGCAATTTCATTTCTCAGTTCTTTCAGTATTCTGGGAAGTATACCATCTGGTCCAGGTAATTTGATACTCTTTAGTATGTCAATTTGCCCTAGTACATCTTTCAAGTTCACTGAAATTTGTTTCAGTTTCTCTGAATCATTACCTTTAAATATCATTTCTGGCATGGGTATATCTCTAAAGAAACATTGGCACATCCTGCAACTATATCCTGCTTTCAGAGACCAATCATTGATGGCTTTCAGGAGGGGTAATAATATTAAGGATAAAGTGGTGCACTCTTTTTTTAAGCCACCACAGCTTAAGACAAATGAGGTGGTGGGTCATTATCCATGTAACTCCTGTTTGATGTGTGCTAATGCTTACTCAAATATTAATATACCATTAGCCAAGTTGAAGCATTAAGCCCCCACAACAAGAACCTCTTGTGTTATTGATATTTTCGTTTACGTGATTTGGTGTCCATGTGAGTTATTATATGTTGGAAAAACTATGAGGAAATTAAAGTCTCATTTAATTGAACACAAAAGTGCTCTAAAATGTGTGAAAATGAAGACTCCCCTTGTACAACATTGTGTAGAGAAGGGCCATACGTTTGAAAATTTAAAATGCACAGTGTTAGAGGTTCTTAAGAAAGATGAGCGAGGAGGCAACCTAAATCTTAGGTTGCTACAAAAAGAGCAAAGGTGGATCTTTAAATTACAGACGGTACACCCTGAAGTCCAAAATAAAGAAGTTGATTGGTCGGTGTATATGTAATAGAGAAGCTGTCGCTGATTGGTGCTGAGTTAGAGAAGCGGGCTGTTTAAAAGGAGACACTTCCATTGTATGAAGTTTGAGCGAGAAGCACCATTTGTTGAAGGTGTGCTTCAGGGTTGAGGCGGGTGCGGCCAAAAAAACAAGTAAGTCCCATTGCTGAAATGGTCAGATTTGAAAGTAAATATTAGTGTTTTAAATGAGATTTAGTGGGGGATAAAAGAGAAACTTTTACCTTCAGCATTGCCTTTCCGGGGGTAGGAGTGATTCCCGCCCCGACGGGGCTCAGCTAGTTTCAATTTCTTGGACCGGAAGGAGATCTTAAAACCGGTCTGTTGTGGCGCAGACGCCGCCGGTGCAGCACCAAAGTTGCGCGCTCCAAAGGGGCGCATGACTTGCCTGGCTTTGTTTGGAGTCGTGTGGATATAATTGAAGAGATTTGAGATGTTTATATTTGCTGATGGGACTCTAATGAAATTATTATTATATCTCAGCCTCAGGTAGGCGTACATTTATCCTGTTTTATGATTACTCTTTTCAATCCCCATTAGAGAAGATTATTATTTAAACTTATTGCATTGCTACTACGAACTGCCTCCTATTAAGCTCATGAGATATTTCTAGTTGTGAGAAATGCCTCATACCAAGAGGAAGGCAAAGTTAAAACCTTCCTCAGGTATTATAGTTACTGAGATGAGCCAGAGGAGTGTAACGGAGTGGCTGGAATCCCCTCAGATTGCCCCTGTGGAGGAAACCGCTGTGGAAGTGCAAGTGGAGCAGAATGCACTCCACTTGGTTGAAGAGATCTCATTGAGTCCAGGGGCGCCAGCAACACCTCCTCCACCTGGTATAACTGGGGTTCTCCCTGAAGATGAACCAGGTGTTTCTCAAGAAGCCTCAGGTGCTCTGGATCAGAGAACAGTAAAAGGTTTTACATCTAATGATCCTAATAAGGACGTGCCCTTTGAAATATCTGGATCTGAAGATTCTGTTAGTTTATCCTTTATTCCTAAAGAGGAAAGTACCCCCAAAGTAGAAACTTTGAGACTGGATAAGCAAAAAGATATTGTTATAACTGCTAAATCTAAGTGTTTAACATCAGTGATAATGAAGCCACCAAATATTACACTTGAAACATTGTGGAACTATATGGCTAAGTTAGACATTTCAATTACAAATTTGATGGTTGCAGTAATGGAAGCAAATAGTTCTATGAAAAGTAATTCAGAAAAATAGAAAACCAGCAGAAGGAAATTTGTAATATAGAAGAACGTATTACAAAAATTGAAAAAATTCAGAGTAATCAGGTTAAAGTTGAAGACGAGTTTTATAGAAAATTTGAAAATTTGGAAAATATTATGCGGGCTTTGAATTTAAGGATAATTAATTTCCCAATTATTAAGCAAATCAATCCTGTTGATTTATTTAAAACCTATGTTACTCAGGTGTTAAAGGTCCCTGAACAGGGTATCCCGGTTATTGAAAGAGCATTTTATATTGGGAAGAAGAAGGAACAACAATATAAACAAGAATTAATCCAGATAGAGGGAAAAGATGGAAAAGATCATAAAACTCCTCAAGAAAATGTAATTAATATATCAGATTTACTTCAAAAATCTCAAGAAAAAATGGAAGTAACAAGTAGGAGTACTTTGCTGGTAAAATTTGCTTTCATTACTGATAAGGAAAATGTATTAAGATTTTTCTTTCGTAACAGATTAAGTACATTCTATGGGCAGAGAACCTGGGTATATCCTGATTTAGTCAGGAGTACTCAGCTTCGCAGGAGAAAATTTTTAATTTTTAGGAACGAAGTATTGGAAAAAGGTTCTTTTTTGTTAAAATATCCCTGTAGTTGCACAGTTAAGTTTGAGGGGAAGGATTACTTGTTCTCAGATCCCGTGCAGCTTGAGAACCTTCTTCAGAATATTGTAACTCCGGCTAATAAGTAGGTATTAAGGGATTTATGCATGTTTTCCTAAGAATATATGATTAATGTTGAATCGCTCAAATAATCTCTAAATTTTCCTTAAGATAGAATGCAGAGCATGAGTTTATAATGGTTTTATGTTTTATATAAATTAATTTCTTTTGACCTTTGAGATATATATTATATAACATGCTCAGCAATTACTGTTTGACAAGTTTTTTGTTTGTCTAATTAATGAAAATTCAATAAATTAAAAAAAAATGAGATTTAGTAAGAAGAAAGTTAATGTGTTCTTGTTTGATAGGTTGAATCCCTTGAAGCAGGCGATAATAGCCGCCGAAACATTGCAATGTTGGGAGTCATTTAATGCCAGCAATGCGGAGGGCAGCATTAAAAGAAAAGCATAAAAAAGAATAAAAGAAATGGTCTTTGATTAAACGTTAGAACACTGAGGTGTTGGTCAAGTTACGGCCAGAAGAACACTGGGGTGTTGGTGAGGTCACGGCAAGAAGCTGAGATAAGTTGAATTACGTGCACTTTTAAAGGTTTTAAAAAAAGCAAACACAATAATATGGGGAAATAGTAAATGAAGTAAAATCAAGTGCCAACAAACACGAAATTGGATGCAGCCCATTGCGGGCAAGAGTCAAACGAATGTATACATGTGAGCACATTAAAATCTGATACTAATTCCCTTATTATATATAAAAAATTGTCATAATTTTAAAGATTTTGAAATTCCTCATCAATGTTGCTTATTTAGTGTATAATTATATGATGAGGATTGGGTAGCCTAATCTGAGAGATTGATAGTTTTTCAGTACCATGGGTATATCTCTTACATCTTCCTCAATGAATACTGAAGCAAATAATTCATTTAGTCTCTCTGCTATGGCCTTGTCATCCCTAAGTGCTTCTTTTACCCCTTGATTATCTAATGGTCCAATTGACTCCCTTGCAGGCTTTTTACCTCAAATGTACCTGAAAAAGGTTTTATTATGAGTTTTTGCTTCCACAGCAAACTTCTTTTCAATTTCTCTATTTGCCTTTCTTATCAATGCTTTGCATCTGAGTTGCCTGTGCTTATGCTGTTTCCGTTTTCCATTTCTTGAAAGATGTTCTTTTAGATATTATAACCTCTCTCATCTCACCTTTCAACCATGCCAATAGTCATTTAGCCTTTTTTCCACCTTTTCTAAAGCGTGGAATAAATCTTTTCTGGCATTCCAAAATAGTATTTTTAAACAACATCCATGCCTGAGCTAAACATCCATGCCTGAGCTAAACCTTTGCTAAACCTTTGCAGTTGCTCCTTTCAATTTTTCCTAACAATTTTCCTCATTTTATTATAGTCACCTTTTTGAAAGTTAAATGCTGACATACAGATTTCTTTTTTACACTCCTTCCAGTTATTAAATCAAATTTGATAATGTTGTGATCACTATTGTCTAGTAGCTTCAACATTATCAACTCTTGCATCAAATCCTGGGTTTCACTAAGGAGTATGTTTAAAATAGTTTCCTCTCTTGTTGGTTCTTATACTAGCTGCTCCATGAAGCTGTCATTTATTTCATCTAGGAACTTTACTTCTCTAGAATGTCCTGATATAACATTCACACAGTCAACACTGGAATAATTGAAATCACCCATTATTACTGTGCGGCTGATTTTGTTAGTGTTATGCTCAGGCTTATGAACCCTTGGGCCAACGGGAGGATGGTATACCTTAGGAGGAAGATCTGTAGGTTCTCCCATCGGGTGGTGAGGCAGGAACAGAAGATGTGACCAGCTGACCCTCGGCACTGGAGACAGAGGCAACTGTGGAGGCAGACGAAGAGTTGTGACGTTGAGGAAACGAACTGTGTCTTCGCCACTGGAAGCCCGCGGTCCCCCCAGGAGGAGCCCCTAGGGACCTGGACCGCTGGGACTTAGGTGGATCTTTGAGAGGTCAAGAAGTTGAGCATTCAGTGCAAGGGCTGACTGGAGTTTCACCCCTGGAAGTCCGTGGTCCCCCTGGGAAGAGCCCATAGGGACCTGGGCCGCTGGGACTTAGGTGGGCCCTTGGAGACGATGGTCAAGAGGAAGTCCAAGGTCAAGTACCAGAGGGTCGTCGCTTACCAATCCAAGGTCACACACCGAGGGATTACCACTTGCCAGTCTGAAGTCACACACCAGAGAATCACGCTTGCCAATCCGAAGTCAAACACCAGGAATCACTGCTAGCCGATCCGAAGTCAAACACCAGGAATCACCGCTAGCCGATCCGAAGTCAGGAACCAGGAACACCAAGACAGGAACAAGGATCCGAAGTCAGGAACCAGGAACACCAAGACAGGAACAAGGATCTGAAGTAGAAGAACTCACTGAAGCAAGCAGACCTGACTAACCCAAAAGTTGCCAAGTCAAGGAATGAGCAGAGGAAGCCTCCTTTTGTACTTCCTCTGCTCTGGATCATTGGCAGCAGCTGTGGATAATTAAAGGGCTTAGGTCCATTTAATTCTGGTGAGGAGGCACGGCCTCGTGCCTAAGATGGCGGCGGCCATCTTGAATTCTTGACCTGCGGGGGAAGCTACCCGATGCCGCGAAGAGGGAGCAGGGACGGCTCCCAGTCCGGCGGTCACCTCGGGGGCCCACGCGTTGTGTTCTGCGCCCGCGGACAGCCACGGGCGCAGAACACAACAGTTAGGTTCCTTAATTTCTTTTAGCATTTCATTATCTGTTAGTTCATTCTGGCCAGGTGGATGGTAATACACCCTCATTACTATTTTATTTCCTTTTTCACCTGGAATTTCTATTCATAAAGATTCAAGATTGCATTGTTTCCTGCAGAACTTTTATCCTTTTTTACTCAAAGGTCTCTTTAACATATAGTGCAACACCTCCACCAATTTGTTCTATCCTATCATTTTGATATAATTGTACCTTGGTATCACTATGTCCCATTGGTTATCCTCCTTGTCTCTGAGACGCCAATTATATCTACCTCTTCATCCAGTGCTATACACTCTAACTCTCACATTTTATTTTTTCTAGCATTTGTATAAAGACATTTCAAAGTGTTGCTTGTTTGTATTAACAACCTGCTCATCAGTTGACAGGTGTAATTTGGAATCTTTCTGCATTTAAAGGCACCTGATCCCCTTTGGCATTTATTGCAACCTCTCTACTGGGTTGCCCTATTTTCCCTGTTCTCTTAGTATCCTTCAAAGATACATTATTCCGAACTACATGCTTCTGAGTGTCTATCGGCTTTCCCCTATCATCTAGTTTAAAAGCTCAAAGCTGCACTATCTCATTTTTAAAGGTTAGTGCCAGCAGCCAGGTTCCACTCTGGTTCAGTTGGAGCCCATCCTTAAGAACATAAGAACATGAGAAATTGCCATGCTGGGTCAGACAAAGGGTCAGACCAAGGGTCCATCAAGCCCAGCATCCTGTTTCCAACAGAGGCCAAAACCAGGCCACAAGAACCACCAAAACCAGGCCACAAGAACCTGGCAATTACCAAAACACTAAGAAGAACCCATGCTACTGATGCAATTAATAGCAGTGGCTATTCCCTAAGTATAATTGATTAATAGCCATTAATGGACTTCTCCTCCAAGAACTTATCCAAACCTTTTTTGAACCCAGCTACACTAACCTTTTGGAAAAGGTCCCCCCTTCCCCAAAATGAAGCCCAGTTCCTAACAAATCTAAATCCCTTTTCCTTGTACCATCATCTCATCCATGCATTGAGACTTTGGAGCTCTGCCTGCCTCTGGGGTCCTGCAGGAGAACCGGGAACATTTCTGAGAATGCTACCCTGGAGGTTCTGGATTTCAGCTTTCTACCTAAAACCCTAAATTTGGTTTCTAGAACTTCCTTCTTGCACTTTCCTATGTAATTGGTACCCATATGTACCAAGACAGCCGACTTCTCCACAGAACTACCTAAAATCTTATCTTTGTGATGCATGAGGTTGACCACCTTCACACCAGGTAGGCAATTTACCAAGCAATTTTCGTATCCACCAGCCACCCAGCTATCAATCTTCCTAATTTAATTCCCAACTATAACAGCCGCACTAAACCTTCTCTCCTGGGCACGTGCCCCTGGAGACCCATCCTTGGTGTGAAAGGATACTACATCATCTTGAGGGCAGATCCTAGCTACAAGATGGCTGCCTCATCAAGCTGATGCTTTCCTTCCAGGTGACCTTTCTCCTGCAAAGCAGCACTGGGGCTACCAGATTGGAGGTGGGACTTCTCTATTATGTCCCTATATACCTCCCTGTTTCCCTTAGCTTCTCCAGGTCTGCCACTCTAGCCTCCAGAGATTGGACTCATTCTTTGAGGGCTTGAAGCTCTTTGCACTTAGTGCACACATATGACTTCTCGCCAGCTGGGAGACAATCATACATGTGGCATTCAGTGCAAAAGACTGGAAAGCTTCCCTCTTGCTGATGGACTTTTTCCTGCATCATAATTTTGTTGATTTGTTATTGATTTAAAATTTCTAAGGGAGAAGGGATGTAAAGCTGGCTTAAAGTAATTTAGGTCTATGGATTTATTTTATATGTGTCTGGTAAAGACCCTCAAAACACTACAATTAATCTACCTATATCTTCCTAGTTACCCTAGTTAATTCTTGATTTGAGTTAGATTCCTTATGTATAAATTACTCCTACCAAACATAATTATCATGTAAAATCAAAACATATAAAACCAAATAAAAGCAGACAAGATCTAGTAAACAGATAGGGGCGGATTTTAAAAGCCCTGCTCGCGTAAATCCGCCCGGATTTACGCGAGCAGGGCTTTGCGCGCCGGCGCGCCTATTTTCCATAGGCCTGCCGGCGCGCGCAGAGCCCCGGGACTCGCGTAAGTCCCAGGGTTTTTTGTCGGGGGCGTGTCGGGGCGGGGCCGATTGACGCGGCGTTTTGGGGGCGGGATGCGGCGTTTTGGGGGCAGGCCCAGGGGCGTGGTTTCGGCCCGGGGCAGTCCGGGGGCGGTTCCGGAGGGCGCAGCCACGCGTCTCAGTGCGCCAGCGGCCCGCTGGCGCGCGTGGATTTACTTCTCCCTCCGGGAGGCGTAAATCCGCGGACAAAGGTAGGGGGGGGTTTAGATAGGGCCGGGGGGGTGGGTTAGGTAGAGGAAGGGAGGGGAAGGTGAGGGGAGGGCGAAAGAGAGTTCCCTCCGAGGCCGCTCAGATTTCGGAGCGACCTCGGAGGGAACGGAGGCAGGCTGCGCGGCTTGGCACGCGCCGGCTGCCCAAAATCGGCAGCCTTGCATGCGCCGATCCTGGATTTTAGCAGATACGCGCGGCTACGCGCATATCTACTAAAATCCAGCGTACTTTTGTTTGCGACTGGAGCGCGAACAAAAGTACGCGAACGCGCTGTTTTTAAAAATCTACCCCATAAGGTATAGCTCTGGAAGTTGGGACTGTGGAGTTTGAAGCTTGGAACATTTGCTGTGACCTCTGGAGTCCTCTCCCGGGGGCTGCTGGATAGAAGATGCAGATGACACTTTTAATCCTCCTCTGCTACAAGTGGTGTAGGGCCTCTGGAAGCTGGGGCTGTGGAGTTTGAAGCCTGGATTGCTCACTGTGACCTCTGGAGTCCTCTCTGGGGGCTGCTGGTAGAATATGTAGATGAGCCTTCCGGTCCTCTTCTGGCTATTTGGATCAATACTGCTCTACTCCTTCTGGCAACAGCAATTACACCACCTCCATCCCATCTGCGGAGGTCCACACAACACAACTTAGTCTTCCAGGCCTGCTCAGGCAAGGGCAATCACCTGTGCTGTGTCACTTACAAAACCTTTGTGCTCTAGGCATCTGCTTAGTGCTTCCACCAGTCCTGCACTCTTTCCCACTCACACCCCCCATACAGTTTTTCTCCCACTTTGCTTCTCATCCTTTTCTCTTCTTTTCTTCTCATGCCTACCTCATCTCCTTCCCCTCCCCTTTCACTCATCTCCCTTCCCACTCACCTCCCTGTCCTCTCATTCACTCACCCTCTTCCCTTGTTCTCGTGCACACCCTCCATTCCTTCCCTCCCTCCTCTCACTCACCCCTTCCCTTCTCACTCCCCTCCCAAACACACTACCTTTCCTTCCTCCCCCATTCATACTCTTTCCTTCCTTTCCTTTCCTTCACCCTTCCCTCCGCCCCCTCTTGGGTCTTCTTCTTCTCCCTGCCAGCTAGCAGATCACAATCAGAGCTATGGCAGCCACTACAGAGGCAGCTCATCGTCTGGCACTGCAGGGTGGATTCTCTTCATGCTGGCAGGGTGTGAGGAACCCTGCTAGCACATCACTTAACAGCACCGCCTCATGGATCCTCTTTTTGCTTGTGGGGTAAGGAGAACGCCACCAGCATGCCATTTAGTGTCATTGCGATGCGGATACTCTTCTTGCTGGTGGGGTTGTACTATCACAAGGGCGTTCCTGCTAGCGGGTTGTGGGGACACCACCGGCTTTTCATCTAACTCCCATTGCTGGTGTTTGGATGTAGGTCTTAAAGGGGGCAACTACAGGGGTGTTTTGGGGGGTACTTGCTGCCACCCCAAAATTCTGCTGCCTGAAGCAGCTGCCTCACCCTGTCTAATGACAGAACTGCCCCTGCCCTAACTAAACACACCAGTAAGAATCCTTCTTGTATACATGGATAAAAGTACATACATTAGAGGACCAGGGATTAGGGTGGCAGGGAAGGGGGGGGGGGGCATCTAGGTGAGGTAGAGAGGACCACTCGGGAATGGAGCAGGAAACTATTTCCAGGGCTGTCCCTAAATTCCCAATTTGACCGTGAAAGTATGAATTAGGACTCAGGGAAATGTAGCAGCTTTTAAAGAGTCGCTAAAGCCTGCCACATGGAAATCAGAAGTGCTAAAAATAAGGCATAGTACTAAAAATAAAGATTTGACCTTTTCAGAAGGGAGCATTTTATATTATTGTGTAGAAGTAGAACACTGCCATTGTGTTCCCCATATCTTTGAATATCTAGGTGTAGCTCTCTTTTCCTATGTTTATATCAGAAGGGGGATTTAAAGGGTGGACGAGTGGGGGCGGGGTTCTCTCCCACTGGGGGAAGTGAAAACTTTGTCCTTATGAATGTCTCGATCAGGAACTCTGGTGACCAATGTCCAGGCACAACACTGACACTCAGGAAAATACTTTTTCTGAAAATAAACTTCTTGGAGTGAAATGAATTCACATGTAGTACATTTGGCAGGAGATGAATCCAAGCACTACCCATGCGTTCCACTTCAACTATATGGTGCCAGCCCAACTCGAATCACCAAATAACTTGCAGAAAGGCATTCCAGCTGGTCAACAAAGGACTGTCTTGCTCCAGCAGGGGATAAGCCTGGTTTAGGCTGTTACTGGTGAGCAGGCACCATCATTGAGGGAGATGTGAGGAGCCTATGAAACTTCACCAGGGTTCTATCTAGCCATTCTGATACTGGCAAGGTGGGGGCCATGAAAGGTTGGTGAAGGAACCAGGGGATGGTGCAGTGCTGCTTGCACCTGAGCCATCCGCTGCTACAGAGATTGATTCTCTATAGCTAGTACCACTATCTGCCCCCACAGTTAGTAAGTCCATCATTTGGTGTGAAAATGGGCATCTTCATCCCTGTAGTTCTGGATTTTAGGGATGGACATTTGGGAGAAACAAAATAGGAAATGAAACAAAATGTCCTATTTTATTTTAGGTCATTTTCAAAATGGAACAATTTAAATTCAGACGAAATGTCATCTGAATTTCATCCTGTTTTGAAAATCGGGCAACAAAAAATTCATCATTGGTCCTAGGCCTTGGCCCGAAGCCAGGGCCTCATATAAGGAATAGGCTGAAACCCAAATCAGGGGCCCTGGCCTACACCTGAGCGTGCCACTGGCACCTCGATTTAGGTCTCAACGCATGGCCCTGGCCTATCCAAGCCCCATGTGTCAGGACCTGGCCTCCGGGACAGGCCCCGGCATCGGGCCCATGCAACAAAAGAGCATCCTCCACTGAAGAGGGTGTGTAAAAAATAATTTACTTCAGTATGCCCCAGCAGATGGTACCATTTCAAGCAAGAAGATGAAGCAAGAAGATGACAAAAGAAGACAGTGGACCTACGAGGCCTGGGCTTCCACAGCTAGGCATGGACCTAACCTTGGATTGAGGCCCAGGAATCAGGACCGTAGCATCGGACCAGGGTCCAGGCCCTGGCCTAGGCTGAGGCCCAGGCATTGGGACCCAGCCTCCGGACCTCGGCCTAGGCACCAGTGTTGGGACCAGGCTTTCATACCTGTGCCTTGCATAGGGCCTAGGTCAACTTTGCAGCCTCCCTGGACTGGGTAAGTGGGGTCGAGGAGGATCCTGGCCCTGGCATTATTTCGATTGGGAGGAATGTGTGGTGGGACAGGAAGCCTTGGGGGACCCTGTTTTATTTTTTTCCCTTGGGTTTTTTTTTTTTTAATTGCTATTTATTTATTTATTTTTAAACTAAATAAAGGAAATAAACAAAATTAAATTTATGGGGAACCCCCCAAAATGAAACAATAAACAAAACTTGTACTTGTTTCCACCCCTACTGGATAAAGGGAAGGCTAACCAAAAGTATTAAGGAAGGATGTAGTTTCACAGGAATGTCTCTGGTTATTAACCAATTTTATTCAGAACATCAGTGTCAAAGTCTCAGATTAGAGAGAGAAGAAGCACAATATCTTAAACAGAAGCATACAGCAGGCTGAAGTTTGTAGTAGCAGACATACTGAAGACACTGGAAATAGGAGTGCTAGAAGTCAGCACCTTGTCATTATATATGCTTCTAGGGTCAATCCATTCCCTTGGCAGCATGGTTTCACAGGTGCACCTATCAGGAACATAGCTCAAATGATCCTGGATTTGTGAATGGCATATAGTGGCTCAGAATCTAGAGAAACAACATGTAACATTGCATAGACCCTGATCTGAGCCCGTCCTCCCCCACCTCCCCCCACATAAGCCAGATCCTTGTAGATCTTCCTCTCCTCTTTTTCTGCCTCTTTCTCTTGAAGCTATAGCTGGAACATGCTATTTATTGTATAACTAAAAATAAAGAGACTCAGTGGAACAACTGTACCTAATTGTAATTTCCTTGAGCTTGGATTTGAAAAGGCGAGTAATTAAATCTAAAATCTAAATCCAAGATATAAAGTATTTAAATCTTGCAAAACCACCTACAATACCCATTGTTGACACTTCATTTAACAATAATAGGGCTTAAAGGAACCTCACTAGTGGTACAGATTTTTCCATAGACTCTTAGCTATGGGGTAGGAGAGAAGGTGGTAGGCATGTTTAGACAATCCCCAGTGTGAGATGTATAAGATTTTTGAGGTTGAATAGAAAGGTCAGCACCTGAAAGTTTTTGTCTTCTTCTTGCTCTATTTTTCTGAAGGAGTCCAGAGCTCAATGTTGGAGTGCAATGTACTCTAAGAGAAGGAGTAGTACTTGGACAAACCGTGAGAGGCTTTAAGTAGAAATCTTGTACAGATTCCTATTGAAATGAAACCTATCCCAAGTATCTCTCTTTCAGGCCGATACAGTAAAAATCGCGGGAGAGCGGGCGAGTGCCCGCTCTCCTGTGCGAGCGATTCTGTAAATACAATTATTCAAATTAGGGCCCGTGGTAAAAAGAGGCGCTAGGGACACTAGCGCGTCCCTAGCACCTCTTTTTTTTACAGGAGCGGCGGCTGTCAGCGAGTTTGACAGCTGACGCTCAATTTTGCCGGCATCGGTTCTCAAACCCGCTGAGAGCCACGGGTTCGGAAACCGGATGCCAGCAAAATCGAGCGTCCGATTTTCAACCCGCGAGCCGTGGGCTGATTTTAAATATATTTATTTTTTTTTTTTAATTATTTTTAACTTTTGGGACCTCCGACTTAATATCGCCATGATCATTTTTTCAGGGTGTTAAAGAGATGAGGCAAGATATTCAATAAGCGGAGAACAACTATGAATTAATAATCCAGGAGGACAGTAAACCAGACAAAGATTAAAGTCTTGACCAGTAAGTAGCATTATTTCAAATGGATGCCATAAAGGAGGTCGAAAAAGGAGATTGTAAATGAACATTTATGGAAGATTATAAGAGCCCACTTCCACTGTAAGTGCGAGGGAGTTGATGGTATGTATAGTTCTGGGGGCAACATAAGTTAAGTAAAGAATCATCAGAGTCAGAAATCCATGATTCAGTAATGCATAAACAGTCAAGTTTAAAAATAGCAAGTAAGTCACAAATTATAGGAGCTTTTTTGAAATAGAGTGAACATTTACTAAAGAGATAGAAATAGTGTTAGAAGTCTGAGGACTTTGAATGGTTTGTAGTGGAATATATATAAGGTCAGATCTGGGTCCAGAAAAATAACATTTGGTATGCAAATCTCCATACTGCCCTTGACCAGTGATAGTTGGAATGAACATATTAAAGGAAAGGGAGATTAGCCAAAAGATATACAAATATTGTGGTGCGGGTGCCAAAGGCGCGCGCTCCACTGGTGCAAGTGCCTCTAGCATCCTTGGCCCATTGAAATAGGGTCATTGCCCTGAATGATGTCACCAGGGTTATGGGACTTGCACTGCCGAGGCAGCAGCACAACTGATGGTCTTTGAGCTGGAACCGGGAGGAGATCCAGGTGCAGGTGTTAGGTGCAGGCACAATCTCAGAGAGGAAGAGCAAACAGGCAGGTGGAAAGTTCTCCTCCGGCGCCCTTGACCCGTTGAAATAGGGCCGTCGCCCCAAATGATGTCACCAGGGGGAGGGACTTGCACCACCAAGGCAGCAGCTCGGTGAACTAAGTGGTCACCTTAGGTCCCAACCATTAGGGGGTGCTGAAGAGCAGCCATGTGGGGCTGCGAGTGGAGCATATCCTGCTCGCAGCAAAGAGGAGTAGAGATTTGGTGGACCGTGAGTAGTGCCAATTCTGCTCTTGGCCCAGAGAAGCACATACTCGGCGGGCGCAAATGATGTAGGAGGGGCTGAGATTGGGGGTATGGTGGCACAACGGGTGGGGGGCAGGTGCAAGGCAGAAGGTTTGCCTAGGGCACCTAATGCCCTTGCACTGGCTCTGATCAGAATTAATTGGATAACTTATCCAGCTAATTCAGCTGCTTCCCAGAATGCCTTCGCCCTGCCCACCTCCTATTTGGATAAAAATTTATTTGGATAGGTACTTATTTGGCAAAGTGGTGGCCACTAATTCCCAGCGACGATTCAGCCACCACCACTTAACTGGATGTTTTCATACTTATCTAGATAAGTCATGCTGAATATTGCTCTCTCAGAGTCATTACTATCAAAAAATGTTTCCAGTGTGGGTATGACCCCGGCATCCTCCTCTGTAAAAACAGAGGCAAGCAATTCATTTAGCTTTTCTGCTATTTCTTTGTCCTCCCTTATCATGCCTTTTTCCTCTTAGCCATCTAGCAGCCCACATCACTCCCTCACAGGTTTTTTGTTTTGAATATACTTGAAAAAAGTTGTATTACTTATTTTTACCTCTATGGCAAACTTTTTTTCAAATTCTTTCTTAGCCTGCTTAATTACTTTTTTTTACATCCTTTTTATAGCTAAATGCTACTGCAGTAATTTTCCTTCTTATTTGCCTTCCAGCTATTAGGTCAGATTATATTACATTATGATCACTGTTGCCAAGCAAATCCACCAGGTCCTGCATTACAAGTGAGAACTACATCTAATATAATTTCCTCTCTATTTGTTCCCAGGATCAACTGCTGCATGAAGCAGTCATTGATGGCATCTGGGAATTTTACTTCCCTTGCATGTCTTGATGTGGTATTAACCCAGTCAATAATTGGATAATTGAAGCCTCCTATTATTATTGTGTTGCTCATTTTACAAGCCAGTTTAACCTCTGTTAGCATTTTACAGCCTGTTTCCTCATCTGGGCCAGGCGGACGCTAATATATCCCCACTACTTTACTCCTTCTTTTTACCCTAGGAATTTCTATCCATGAGGATTCAAGGGTGCAGTTTGTTTCCTGCAAAACTTTTATCCTGCTTGACTCTATGACATCCTTAACATATAGTGCCACCCCTCCATCAATTTTATCTGCCCTGTCAGGTCAATATAATTTGTACCTTGGTATCACAGTGTACCCTTGGTTAGCTCTCCAGGATGCCTTCTATGTCTATTGTCTTCCTTTAGCACCACACATTCTGGCTTTCCAGTCTTATTTTTCAGACTTCTGACATTTGCATAAAGACATTTTAAAGTAAGTTTATTTGTATTTCTGTTCTTATATGTACCCACAATTTGCTTATTATGAGATGATATAGGCAGTTTGGAGTCATTTTTATCTAAGTGCTCTATATGTAAATACACTTGGGCTTTTTCAGCTTTTACAAGCATCTCTCTATCAGGACAATCTAATTTACTTGATTTTTTTATTATCCTTTGAAGATACTTCCCTCTGAACCATTCACTGCTGAGTGACTGCTGGGTTCCCCACATGTTCTAGTTTAAGACTGCTCTGTCTTCTTTTCAAATGTTCGTGTCACCAGACTGGTTATGGTGGAGCCCATCTCATTGGAATAGGCTTCCGCTTCCCTAGAATGCTCCTATCGAATCTGAAACCGTCTTCCTGGCACCATCATCTATTCTATGCATTGAGACTCTGGAGCTCAGCCTACATCTGGGGCCCTGTGCATACATACATGGAGAGCCTTGCTAAGAATATAACCTTGGAAGTTCTGGATTTCAATTTCCTACTTGTCTAAATTTAGCCTCCAGAACTTCCCTTCTACACCTTCCTATGTCATTGGTACCTACACAGTCTACAAAAGCTGGCTCCTCCCCAGCAATTTCTAAATCTTATCTATGTGGTGTAGTCGGTCTGCTACCTTTGCACCAAGCAGGCAAATTACCAAACAATCCTCATGACCATCCGCCATCAGCCGTCTACTTCCCTAATGATTGAATCCCCCACTACAATGGCTTCCAACCCTTCCGTCCTGAGCACAGATCATCTGGAGGGCAGGTTCTAGCTATAAAATCAACTCTTGCCACACTAAGGATATGGTGAGTGGAGATGCATTCTGGAATAATTGAAAATTCAAGGACGGTGTCTCTGCAGCTGAAGATGTTTTGCACCCAGGAGAATGGCAACAGAGACTTCTTCTACCAGAGGAAAGTCAATGAGAAAGTCTCAGAAGAGTCCCTGCAGTGAGAAGGATCTCATTCTGGAGCTAGGAATCTGCCCTATGTATTCAAAGAAGAAGGAATCACAAGGGTGATTCAAGTACCTAAAATGGGAGCTTCTAATTTAAGAAAATGTCCTCAGGAGTATCCTGATAGAGGTTTGGAGTCAGAGGAAGCCTCTGATTGCTGATGAAATATGTATGTGATTGTATAGATTTTTACTCCAAATGAAACATAGAAAAGCTTTGCTTTTTGTCAATTGATCATTACCCATCAAATGTTTCAGTAAATTGTTAAATTTTGGAACAGTATATCTTGGTGTGGACAGTGGATATATTTTCTCTTGTATGGTAATGTTCTCCTGACACTGAGGGCCCCAGAGCTATTGCTTCTCCCCACAGAAGAATGCTACGGACCTTAGCCAGCTAGCCAGCACCAAGCACAACTCAATTGTGCCCCTACACAGTAGCCATAGAGGACAAGTTGGTTACATATTAAGGAATGCTCTTCAGACATCTTAACTTAAAAATACAAAGATTTCTTGTGAAGTCAAAAGCCACACAAATATTGGAAGCAATTTTTGCATATGAGACCCAGAGTTCGCTATCTGGGGGCTTTAATTTTGTTAAAATTTCCATGCAGGGGTTATTAAATATCATAATGTAAATTATATTTTCTATGAACCATCTCACCTATTTTTTTTTTTGATGAATAAATAAATTCAGCATGTCTCTCTAGTATCACTTCTATCCACTTGTGCTGTAACTGCATGAGTTTTTCATTTGAGAAGGTATAATCTTCAGTATGTATTTTATTATACTCCTGCTTTTTCTGGCTCTTTTTTCCTGATTTGTTCTCTTTATAAGGATACCGTGATTATTAGTTTCTTGGTTTTTTTTATTGGTGATGGGGTTTAGTTTCCTATTAATTGTGGACATGATGAGCATTGGAGTATATTCTCTTTTTACTTTTTTTTTACTTTATTGTTGTGGATTATGGATATTAATTCCATGTTGGAATCAATGCGATTGCTTCAACAAGAGATGTTTCTTTTTTTATTTAATTGTTTTCTCCTGCTCCTTTAGGTCTCCTGCTCAATGAAAACCAGGGTTGGTATTTGGTACTATGAACCTTCTTTTGTGTCTATCTGGGAATTTATTCCCCCTTAATATATTTTCCCTCTGCCCCAACATAGCTAATCCTGTCTTTGCATTAATACTTGATCAGGGGCAATGTACCAGGGTTCTTTCCAGAACCCTGCAATCATGTACCTTGAATCTATCCACACCTCCTTCCCCTCTAGGTTGTGAACCTAAGAACATAAGACTTAGTAGGATTTTAATATCTATCTCATTGTAATTAGGGGACATCTTTCTATATTAGAAGAGATAGTGTACTAGGAAGGGTAGAGTGGAGATATAAGCATAAGATTGTGCAATAGTTATTATATCTGCAGATAAGGCAATGAGATTAAAGTGGAAGACATAATTTGTGATACTTTCTCTAATGTTTGGATAGCAAGGGCTTGAATTATTAAGATTTTTTTCTTCATAGAAATAGAATGAGGGAAAAGTTTCAGTAAATCAAACCCTTGGTTACTTCCTTCTACATATGATTCTGCTTTTTATACCAGGATTTAAATAGCTCTATATTTTATTTCTTCAATATTGCTTCCTATGGAATAAGATTATGCCTTCTTCTCCTAATTTTAGGTGACATCATGATCTAAGAATGCTCAGTGTGCTCCTCCACCTAATTCTATATGTTGGGGGATGTCAGGGAGCAACAATGCATATCCAAAAAAATATAAGGGTCATATATAATATAAGTAAGGTAATAATATATTACATGCTCCAGAATAGGTGGCTGCTTAAAAAAACTTTAAAAAGGGCTTTATTCTATTTTTCCAAGATAAGCAGGATCTCTGAGTTACACTTTTAACATACAATCTGACTATTTTATTTGGCAAAGTTGACAAATACATTTTTGCTGGAAATTTTTCCAGGTCCCATATTTAGATGAATTGAGAACACCATGAATTTGTTAAACCACGGCACTGTTGTCATGGATACCAGTAAAACACCAATAAATATAAATCTGTGTCCAGGGAACAAAAAACAGGAAGCAAAGGAAGAAAGATATTACAAGAGGAAAGAAAAGAATATGAAGCAAATCAGAGGAAAACCATTATGCGGCCTATGTAGTCAGAGGATAATTTTTAAAAGCCATTTGCCCGTGTAAATGTCTGCTTACACAGATAAAAGGGTAATTTGAAAATTATCCACCTGTATAACTGTAAAAGTATCTGCACACTCTCCTGGAGGCATTCCTGGGGTGGAGTTAGGTTGGGGAAGGCAACAACATGTGTAGTTTTGCATTTCAGTGCGAGTGTTTCTTTTTAAAAGTTGGTGCAAAATCTGCAGATACTTATGGATTTTGCAACCACCCTCACAGCTTTTAAAATTGTCCCCTTAATGTTAACATGCACTTTAAAGTTATTTAGCAGGCAGGAAAAATTAGCACTCTGTACATAAAGACCCCAGTGTGCATGTTAAACAGGTCTCAATGATGTTAGCAGTTATGCGCTAAAATTAGCACATACCTGCATTTAAAGTCAATGAGGGAATGTCATATACTGAATAAGTTTTAGTGGGTGGGTGAACAATAGCATGATGTGCTTTTCATCTGCTCACTATTTCCTATATGCTCATTAAATGCAAAATGTAGCACCTGCATTATGCTTTATGTATGCATGGAAAGTCTCAAAATCCCACATCCTTACCAGCAATTTCACATTGGGCCAGTTAGGATAGGGACTTAATCTCCTCCTCCATGCTTATAAAAATGGAAGAACCTCCCACTTCATTGTTAAAGGTTGCATTTGCACGCAGATGCATGCATCCATATAAAATTGTGTGCATATGTAGGCCTGTACAGTCTATTTTATACCATATGTGCATATATGCATGTATATTATAATATGTCCGTGTTCTTTGGTGCAAGCCGGCATATGAGCGTACGTGTGTGCCCACATAGCTGTTTCAAAGTTACCATCCCTGTTACTTTTTTTTTTTTTTTTTTTTGGGGGGGGGGTTACTTTTGGAGAAGGGGAATTGTATTTCAGGTGAATGGAAAGGGTTGGCTCTATATCGACCTTTCAGGCCCCTATAAGATTTCACATGGGGGACTGGGTGCTCAAATGCAGTACTATTCCTGTGGCTGGTAATATATGGAAGATACTGCCACTTATAAACCACACTGTAAGGAGGAAATTCATATAATGTAAACCAGTTAGACCATTTGCTTGAAAATTAAAATTAAAAAACTCAGAAGCTCACAATTCTCTATACTTTTGAATATTACTTTTCTTTATCACTGCTTCCCTTCCTTACCTCTAGAAGACAAAACTTGGTGGGTGCCTTAAAATTCTTAACCCAGTAGGGAAGAGGGCTTCTAAAGAGACCTCTGGAAGTAACTTCAAGAGCCTCTGAAATCACTGCCTGAAACAGGCTGTCCTCTAATGCCAGGGGCTTACCCAAGGCCCCCAAACACCTGTGCCAGCCACAAAGCCAAACCGCAGTGGGCAAGCTTCCCTTTGCTGCCACTGCAGTCAGGAAGAGCAGCGGCAGCACTGTTTCCTCCTGTTTACCTCGCTATTTTCTCCGCCCCTTTCTCTTTCTGCCTTCAGACATGTCAAGAAGAGCCTCAGGAAAGCACCTCCTCACCACTGTCCTGGTAGTCTGTCACAGCACCATGGGAGGGGAAGAAAGAACCTTCTGTGTCAGTCAAACCTCTCTCTCTCTCTCTCTCTCTAAAATAAAAAATGGAAAACAGCTGGAGGACTGTGAGAGCCACACCAAGTAAGACTATGCTTCTCCTCTCGCAAGATCATGGGAGGAAGTGAAAGTACTCCCATGGCTGCTTGTCTACACCATGGCAGCCCGATGCTGCCTTGTTGCTACCTCCTGTCTTCAACCCCTCCAGATCTGGACCCAAGAAAAATAAAGTATTACAAAATACTCCAAGCAGTTTTAAACTGCTTACTGTGACTACAACAGCCCCCAATTCCTCCAACCAGCAATCCCTCCAAATGTATCTGCCTTAGCAGTATGCCAGAGAGCTGTGCCAGAGCAGGCCAACCAGGGTCAATGGGAGCTCAAACAGGTAACATTTATTTTTAGTTATTTTTAGCTCCTCTGCATCGCCTGACCACGCCATTGCTTCTCTGCAGCCCTGGACTTCTGCTTCGTCTAACCATCCTCGTCTCCCTCTCCTCATCTAAACCTCAGCCTTGCTTGCCACTGCTTCCAGACTGCCGCCAACCCTGAACCCAGCTTGCTTAAAGATGCCTCTTCAGCCTTTGTCCTGGACGTAGTTCACTCAGGCTTCAGCCTGCTCTTGCTCGGGCGCCCTCTGTCAGACTGTGTTCCTATTGGCGCCCGGGTCTCCGGGACTCCGCCTCGTCCAGTAAGACTGATACCTACACTAGTTGCTGCCTCTGGGCTGACTCCAATCCACCCATCGATGACCACTGACGGAGGCCACCTAAGTCCAGCCGGCTCCAGCACCCAAAGGCTCAACCTGCGGGGAACGAGGGCTGGTATTGGTAAAGTGCCAGCCGGCCTCTGTCTGTCAGCTCTCTCTGCCTGCTGACGGTGGGGACCCGTAGGATCCCTCCTACGGGTAGTGTGAACCCCACCTCGGCCCAAGAGTCCACCTCTGGCGCAACAGTGAGTTATCCATCTATATGGCTTTAAATATTGATCTCTAAATATAATCATTGGAATTTGCATAACAAACCTTTTTTTGTGTTGTAGTTGTTTACCTGTGTTTTATTATTCAAGAATCATAAATAGATTGTAAAAGTTATAATGTATCTAAAAAAGGATAGGGACAGGATGGAAGAGGTCCAGAAAAAAACAACAAAAATAGTATGGAGTCTGCATCGAAAGACTTATGAGATGAAACTGGAGGACCTAAATCTGTATATCTTGGAGGAGAGGAGAGATAGAGAGATGTGATACAGATTTTTACATACTTGAAAGATATAAATGATGTATATAAATATCATTTTACAAAGGAAAGAAAGCTATAGAACTAGAGGTTATGATGTAAAATTCAAAGGGGATAGACTCAGGAATAATGTCAGGAAATATTTCTTTAGGGAAAAGATGGCAGATGCATGGAATGCTCTCCCAGAAGAGATAGTGAGGACAAGAATGGTAATAGAGTTCAAAAGGGCATGGGATAAACAGAATATACCTAATGGTTAGAGCAGAGCTTTCCAAAGTGTGTGTCGGGACACATTAGTGTGTCGCCTGTAGTGTGGAGGTGTGTCGCCCGGTCCACAGGGCCGGCGGAAGCAGGGAACTATAGCAGGAAGATCGGCGGGCAGTGGTGGAGCTTACATCACCACGGCCCGAAGAAAAGGGTCACGTTCACTCCTCCTCCTTCCTGCCTGTGCAACCCTGGAAGAAAAACGTTGCCGGAGCCGCGTGGGCAGGAAGGAGGAGGAGCATCTGCTGCGTACAGAAGAAGAGCAGCATTAATGGGCCGTTGTGGATCCCACGTCGCGACGGCCCGAGAAGAGGAGGAAACCCGATAGCAGGGCCGCTGCGGATCCCACGTCGCGGCAGCCCGAGAAGAGGAGGAAACCCGATAGCAGGGCCGCTGCAGATCCCATGTCACGGCCAGGGAAGATCAGGGCCTCTGAAGAGCCCATCCTTCGGCAACCCGTTCAGAGGGACAGCATGTGCCAGTGAGAGCCTGTGCTTGAGCAAGAGAGCATGTAGGAGTGAGAGAGCCTGTGTGTGTGAGAGTGAGACAGCATGTGCACAAGAGAGACAGTATTTATGTATGTATGTATGAGAGAGAGGCATGTGAGAGTGAGAGCTGTGGATGTGTGAGATTGCATGTGAGTGAGAGCCTGTGTGTGTGAGAATGTGTGAGATAGCGTGTGAGAATGAGAACCTGATTGTGTGTTTGAGGGAAGACAGATGGAGAGAAAAGAAATAGAAAAAAAGACCCTGTAAAAGGAATTGGCAAAAAAACAAGAAAGGAAAGGTGGAAAAAAAAGCCTGTGACCAACCGGTTAGAAAACTAAGATCAGACAGCAAAGGTAAAAAAAAAAATTACTTTTTAGTGATTGGCACATGTAATCTTTGGGAATGTGCAAGAGTAGCACTTTCTCTATGCCGATCTCACAATGTACGAGATCAGCATGGAGGAAGTGGAAGCCTGCAAATATTTATTATGAGATAGGTTGTGTTGTGAAACATTTTATTTATGTATATATTTAAGGAAACATACATAAATTGTTGAAATACATTTTGTTCGTTTAACCTTTAACTTCTGGTTTGCTGGTAGACTGAATTACTGTGTCACGAAATTATGTTTGTCTAAAAAGTGTGTCACCAACATGAAAAGTTTGGAAAGCTCTGGGTTAGAGGATGGAAATGAAGAAACAGGGTAACCTGTGTTAACTTCAAACACTCATTTGAAGATCTTAGATTTTGTGTCCTAGATGTCCGGTCATAATTGGCGGGGGGGCGGGGGGGGGATTTTTCAACAAAATTGATACAAAAAGAACAATCCTGGATTTATCGATTGAACACTCTTACACTAACTGAGCTAAATGCTGACTTGGAACTGTTTTGTTATTTACAAATTGCTTTTGATTTGATTGGTGTATTTAACCACCAATTGTTTTTTTATTATATTTGGGCCTGGATTTATCAAAATGCGGTAAGTACCATATGCGATTGCAAAAGGGGCGTGGTTTATGCAAAAATTCAGTTTATTGCAATTTGTGCTAATTACCTATGTGAAGAGCTAAGTTAGTGCACATTGTGATAACATTATCAGAATTTGTGATAGGTGTCAGACCTGTTGTATTTCCTGCATATGACCACTGGGTGGACCATTTTTATTGAGTGAGTGAGAGAGAGAGAGAGAGAGAGAGAGAGAGAGAGAGAGAGAGAGAGAGAGAGAGAGAGAGAGAGAGAGAGAGAGAACCTGACCACAATTCATTCCCATAGGAAGGTATTTGTATCCCTATGGTAGGCCCACCTAGTAACTCGAGGTGGGGTTTAAGTATGAGTGTAGGGGGTTAGGGGCCACTTTGACATTCTACGTGACACGTATGAACAGAACAGTGCTCTCTTGTGAAGATTTGATGACCTTCGGAGTGAGGAAACTCACTCCAAGATGAGATTTGGGCAATGTTCTCTCAACCTAGCTTGATGGACTACATCAAGCTAGGTTGAGAGAACATAGAATGTCACGTAGAATGTCAAAGTGGCCCCTAACCCCCTACACTCATACCTAAACCCCACCTCGAGTTACTAGGTGGTCCTACCATAGGGATACAAATATCTACCTATGGGGCTGACATTGTGGTCAGGTGCTTGCTCTCTCTCTCTCTCACTGTGCAATAGCTCTTTGCAGACAGCCCACTCTCCACCCCTATTTTTGGAATTTGCATCGCACCATACAATATGGTGCTATCGCATGTGTTAAACACGTTTTCGCATTTTGATAAATGACCCCCTTGATTTGTAGTGCTAGAGAGGTGCCTGTGTCTACCATGTTCACATCAGCAAAGTTGTGTTGGTAAACATGTTATGTTATCAATTAGCTGTTCCCATTTGTCAAGACATCAATTTGATTTTCTGCTGTCAGCACTTTCTCCTTCTTTTCAAAGTCATTGTTTGGAGAGGCCTACTCAGGATGGCAAGGTTTTGTGAAGCAGTGAGGTGTACACCCGATGTGGATCGCTTCCTTTCAGATAAGTTTCTTGAATGTTTTCCCCTGATGCAGTCTGACCACGAAACACCAGCTAATGTCAAGACATTGGGATTTGCAGATCCTTTCTGGGAGACTGTTATGTGAATTTTGGGGTCAATGTGGGAGATTATTTTCTCTCTTCTAGCTATAACTACACTAAAGCATTATTGACATATTAAGAGTAGCACATAGAGTATTCCTCTGTTGGTCATGAGTCAGGTTATACAATTTACTGTATTTTAGTTCTTGACTGTTTATATTATATTTGAAATGGGGTAAACCTGCATGGAGTGGCAGTTACTACCCCTTAATTGAAGGCATGAGGGTAACCTGAATGGAGCAATAATTACTAATTGAACAACTTGCTGGACAGACTAGATGGAACGTTTGGGTCTTTCTCTGCTATCATTTACTATGTTACTATGGAAGTACTGTAATGCAAGCATAGACTAAAATCAAAACTCTTGGAGCAGTTTACCAGTACTCTGGATGGTATTAAATTGTTGCTGATCCATCAATCAAAATTGGTTAAAAAAAAAACCAAGCATCATGAATCTTTTGTTAGATGTAATTTGCAACATGTTTATGTTTATATCTCATCCTTTTTCTCTGTTTTGAAACAGAAAAGGGAAGAGAAGAGGGTTGACATTTGAACTGGATGAAATCTAAACTGAAGATCTGTCCTCACTCAGATTCAGTGAAGCCAACTGATGAGTCTCCATCCTGACTAGCAAAGATGTATGAAAGCTCATTACCTTGAGGCATGTTGTATCTTTGTGTATCAAGCATTGCATTAATTGAGAAAAGCATACATATTGGCCTGATTGATGGATTCTCTTCTCCTGTTTTTATGCTCCTCTTATGAAACTTGATTCATGTTCTTGAATGCTGTAACATATAGATGAGCCTATTGAAGAATCTTATGAAGGCAAAGCATGATTTATCTTCTGCATTTAATATTTTCCAGATGACCTGTTCTTTCATTTGTTGCTGCTTCAGAGTTCATAATGTATATCTGGCCGTATGTGCTCTGTTCATTTTGAGCAGAGTTTATTCATCTCTACTGAATTATTATTATTAATTTATTTTTATGTGCCACATGGTATTTGCTATTACATTTTGATATTTTAGGGAATATTTATTCATCCAAGTGTGTTAGCCTCACTCAAATGTCTAAACTGAGGAACACCATCTATATTAGACTGATTTGTATAATGGCAAATAAAAATGAAATTAGTTTTAAAAAAGGCCAACCAAATAGATGGGTCAAGATTGCATTAGAATCCAATCCAATTCAATTCAATCCATTTTTATTTATCACCCACCTTTACAATTAAAAAAAAGGGTTCAGTGAGTTACAAAAAAATAGAAAAATATATTATAGAATAATGTAAGAACCTAAAAGGCAGATTTTAAGAGCCACGCATGGGCACTCATGAGCACGTGTTTGCTGGCCTGCGCAGATGGACGTGCCAATTTTATAACATGCGTGCATGTTATAAAATCCACCACTTACACACACATGCACGCATGATTTTATATCGACGCACGCATGTGCATATGAATGCCGTCTTGCACGCATAAGTGGGGGGGATTTTAGTAGATGCATGTGGCGATACATTAGGGCCTATTTCCCAGTTCCTTCCCAGTTCACCTCAGTAAAGGAGCAGAATTCCTAAACAGCCTCCCTTTTACCCTACTAGCCCCGACCCCTAAAACCCCGCTGATTATCCTAAAAGGGTAGATTTTAAGAGCTGTGCATGCATTTGCCGGCGCGTGCAGATGGAGGCGCTGATTTTATAATATGCGCACATTTATATATGTAGAATTTGTAAAATGTTATTGCTGCTGTTTTTGAGTTTTTATTATGTACTGTAACCCACTTAGCTCGGCTGTTTCATTATAAGCAGGCTAAAAATGTTCTAAAGATATAAAGAGATGGCCTAAAGGAAAATAGTCCTTTATGTGATTATCACTTTTACAATGAAATATCTGTCTCCAGGGTAATCACTCTAATGTCTTTTAATAACAACAAAATTATAGTTCGTAATAAATTATGATTGTCAATGATCCATAAAAAAGACAAAATGAAAGAATCATTTGTGTTAAGAAAATTTTATTTGTCCTTTGGATCTGTGATGAAAGCACATAAAATTACAGGTGGAAGAAACATCATGCCACAAAATTGCATAGACTTTTTTTCCAAAAAAATGTGAATTCTGCATTTAAAACATTTTTTTTAGATTGAGGACCAAATTATGTACATTTTCAACTTGAATATTCTGTTCTATTTTTGTTAAAGGCAAATCACACAGTCCAATTAATCACAGACAATATTAATACAATTTACAAGAGCAACATTAATTTCAAAAGAAACACAGGCAATGTTCCTTTACTTGTCGTGTTAATGAATGCTTAACTAATATGAGCTTTAATTAACAAATCAGTGACTGTGTTAAATCTAAAATGTCCGGCATTTTATGAGAACTTCAAAATTAGGTTTACACTGCCAAAACCAAGCTATTCTCAGTAGTGTAAAGATATCGAGGTGCACAATCTAGATCAATACAGAAAGCTCAATTCTATACAACAGAAATGTCCACGGTACAGCATTTCACATACTTACAAATAACAAGGCAAATACATAAAGGCACAAGACTTGCACATCATAACAACCCTTCTTTCTCTTGTTAAATCTAGTTCAAGTAAATATTAACTTAAATGATATCTGTATCATTGAAATAGTTTAAAACAATATAAGATGTATTACACACTCTACACAACAGCTGGAAAAAATGTCACTGTACAGATATAAAATTGTAAGTACAGTAAATGGTCAAATACAAAGTATTGTAAAATGACTACAGCTGATACTAAACATAGTCCAACTATGAGAATTTTATTTTATAAATTAAAGATTAATTGGTATCTGCATGAATCTATATGAGAACTACAATTTTGACCTATCCAACCATAATAATGCGGTAATTTCAGTGTTGTGGTGATAGATGATAGCAGTACATTTTTTCTGTAGTTTGGAGGATGTACTTTATGAGTTGCTTATAAAATGCAGCATTGAATTCTGACCATTCTAGCATTTCTTTCTTTCTTTTTTTTGTACTGAGATCTTCAAAGTGCAAAAGTAGAATAATTAATAAAAGAATTTACTCTCTGTAAACTCAAGCTGCAAAATGAGAGCTCTGATTTAATGAACTACATTTGCTATCAAGAAGAGAGCAGTGTAATCCCAAATATGACCTTTCCAGAAGAGTGTGCACTCATTCCTTCAGACCGCTAAATGACAAACATTACATACTGTTTGGAAGATTTGAACAGATTTATGTCATAATTAAACTCAAAACTTGATCTGTATTTATTGCTTAAATTTTAAAATAAGATTCATCAAAATACTAAACTCCTAAGGGAAAATAATACAAAATCTGGTAATACTAAAATGCCCCACTTTGTTATATGACATCTAAGTTTATTTTTAAAACAAAATGTTAAGTGTAATCCATAAGAGCTTTACAGTTGCAATTGCCTGAGACTCTCTACCATGGTATATAACCTGGTTTTGATAGTATTACAATGCATTCATTTCTTTTAACAATTTCTATAGATTTTTCCCCCTTCATGCATATTATAGAACACATATCTCTGATTGCTTTTATTGGAAAAGGGAGGATTAAATGGATTCATGTACATTTAATAACTGATAATCATCCACATTTTGCTTATAGGCTCCAAACCGTAGTATAACAGAATTTCAGTCCTAAATGATGGAAGATACTCCCTAAATTTCCAACACTGTAGTCCAAAACATTGCCTCTTTCATAACTCTATCAGTCAATAACCATAAAATGCTATGTAAAATCAATACTTTTGAGCCTGCAAAATATATATCAAATTTATAATCTAAAACTATTTCAATTTACAACATTAACTCCACAAAAAAAAAACCTGTTCCTTATGGTTATTATCAATACAGACCATTGAAATCTAGTCTGAATATTTGCCTCCATAAAGATTTTCTACTCATGCATCCCTGAAACTATTTTCTCCTTGCCATGACCTAAGTCTACCACAAAGGTTACAAACCTATATGCCTGTGTGCCTGTTTCTTTGCAAAACACACATACATACAAATGTATGCTCCTTTTGATCTAGACTGCCAGACTCCTTTAACAAGAAGTACACCCACCGTAGGTCCATATGAAGAACTTATGAGCAGCATAGATATTTCTAGCCTTATGATACATGTAATATCAAAACAGCAAGCCACCGGTGCTTGCAAAGCAAAGATTTTAATATTTCAGTGCAAACACAAAATTATGATGCAGTTCTTGAGGTGCAGTTAGAAAGCATTAATCAAAATGTTATGGTATTGTTATGCAGCTCCTTAATATCGGTCTTTCATTTGGAACACCGTGCCACAACACTTTCAAATGAAATGTGTGCACATGTAAAAATGCCATGGTCTTTATCGCACATTCTTAACAGTGCACATGGCCTGGAAGTTACCCATTTAAATTAGCCAAGGAACAATGTAAAAGCACTGTTATGCACATTAAGTTTTGCACTATACCTGCACTAAGGCTCAGCATAATAACAGAATGAAGACTTGAAACTGGAGACCTTTACACAATACTGTGTATAAATGCTCCTTTTAAAATATGCACTTCAACAGTACTATATGCTTCCGGCATTCTGAAGTTGTTCCATGACAGCATCGCTCACTCTGGCACAACAAGGCTTGTCAGCGGCTTGACAAGAACAGTTAGAGGGGAGTATCAAACACTTTTTCTGGATTGTCCTCTTCTACTTCATCCTCATTCGGATGAGGTTTATGGTTCAGCTTTCCACTGTCGGGGGCTAGCATGGAGGGGGTGGCACTATGGTCTCCATCTTCTGCAAACTTCCCTTTCATTGCTTCCTGGACAAATTCTTGAATTTCCATAGGGAGCCTTTTGAATTTGTCTTGATATTCTTGATCCAGTTCAACCTGTAACTGAAAGAAAGAAGTTGATTGAGTCATGTTTTTCTTTGTATGCTACAAATAAGGCAGAAAGAAGAACCGACTGAAAACAGCCCAGAGCACTTATTGATTCCATAGAGTCTCTTCAATGTACAGTTTTCATGTTCTTTAATTGTAAGTTAACTACTCCTCTAACACTATATTTACACACAAAATCTTTCTAGTTCCACGAATGAGTTCAGCATCTGGTTCTGATGTAGTTAATTTGACTTCCCTCCCTTGTTCCCTTGGGGGAACTGCTTCAGGATTAAACATGGATTACTTTTCTTTTTGTTTCCACTCAAAACTAGAGAGGACTTCAAGATTCTGTTCATGTACTCGTAGGGCCTGATTCATCAAATTCTGCTAAGTTCATGAAGTGGCTCAAAACAATTCTACATGTCCTGAGTACTGCATGCCCTTTGTAATTACTGAAGTTCTGGTTAACACACCCTGGAGACATCTGCTACTCACTAACTACCATGCGATCTTGTGCAGCTGAGATTTAAAAATTATGTGCAGATAATTCATCGAACAGATGACTTTTTAGGTACCAGGTCTATTAACACCTTCTAAATTGGAACACTTAAAGCAAAATCAATTCTTTGGGTCATGCCACAGTCTGACTTTGAAGCCCATGACTCCAAGATCACATGAGCTGCAATGGTGCAAGACAGTTGTGCATGATTATTTTGATCAGTATGATGCAGGGTTAGGACACCATACAAGTAGATGAAACTTCAAATATATTTAGGGGGATTCTATGCATGAGGGTATTATTACCATTCTAAGAACACTTTCTATTATTATTATTCTTACCAATATGATGAAAAAGTGATGTAAAACAACCAAACAATCTTACACAGTGGGGAATTATACCATATGAGCTAGCAGCAGTGAAAGTGGACAGTAGGCACAGAAAACTGAGAAATAAGATGGACAAAAGGGAGAAAAAAAAAACACTGGACAGAAAAAGAATTGAGATTATGGAGAGGGGTTTAATATGGAGAGAGAGGGAGCATTTGCTTCGTATGGCAGGTGCAATCTGCAGAAAATTATAAGACTGGAAAGGTGATTAACAAAAAGAGGTTGAACTAGCAATGATGCAGCCAGTCTTAGGCTTGGCCATAGCAGTTACGATCGTGGAGCAGAAGAGTTGAATTTGTTTGGGCTGCCATGGCTCAGGCACTTGCTTGAGAGAGGAGATTGCTGCCTCAGGGAGTCTCTCTTGTTGTCAGAAGAATGGTGCTGAGGCTTTTAAGAGAAGATTTCTTCTCCAGCTTTCAAACAGAGGAAGAATCTGTAACTTCAAATAAGTTATCCAGGGAGAGGGAAGGACATCTAAAAAGGTGGGGATAGAGGAAGAGGTGTATATATATATATATATGCTGTACATGCTGTAGGTAGGGATGTATGACTGAAAGGGACCATTTTGAAGTGCATGTATGATTTAAAAGGTGCTCATGGTCAATTCTGGAACAGCAGAGAGATGTGGGTGAATTTGGTCAATGTACAGATTACATTTATAGTCCATTTTACTCCAAATGAAGAGGGTAAAGAAAATAAAAAGGGACTTGTATCACTTTATCCTGTAAATAACCAGAGATTTGTTTCTGTTGGTACGAAATAGGAAATATAGATATTTCCTATTTCGTCGCGGTTTGGAGGGCTGATGAAACAATAGGAAAATCCATGAAATTTCGTGTGTTTTTCTTATTTTTTTTTGGGGGGGGAGGGGAGAAAGTACACATAAAAAAAAACAAAAAAAAAAAAACAAAACCCACCCCAACCCTTCAAATTTAATTAATTGCAACCCCCCACTCTCCCGACCCCCCAAGACTTGCCCATTGGTCAGCCCCTGTCACATGGTAGGAGCAATGGATGGCCCGTGCCATTTTTTAAGATGGTGCCAGCCATCCATTGCTCCTACCATGTGACAGAGGCCGGCCAATGGCACCGATAGCCCCTGTCACATGGTAAGGGCAAAGGACCATCGGCACCATTTTGTTTACTGGCAGCTGATGGCCCGAGAACGGGAAATCGTTCCCGGGACCCCCGCTGGACCACCAGGGACTTTTGGTACATTTTGGAGGGGTTGTAATTAATTAAAACTGAAGGATGGGGGTGGGGTTTTTTTTGGTTTGGGACAGCTGAAAAAAAAAATAACCGCAGGAAACAAAATTTCCCACAGCGGGCCAATAACGGAGGGCGAACCGAAAGGTTCGGCCGAATCATATCTCTAATTAGTACTGGCCTCGATTAAGGAGCAAGATAGCTCTTGTCTGCTCCAGTCTCACCCCTCCTTTCCAGCTGCTGCCTGGACAGAGCAGGATGCAGAGAGCTGACCTCTGCAGGCACAACACAGAACAGCACCAGAACCTGGTAATAGTTCATACTATTAACCATTCTGTAGTCTGTAATTTTAATCACTGTTAGCGCTATTTAGTATTTTTCTTTTTTCTCCTTTTAGCTGACTTATGTTTTACTTTGGCAACACATGTACAATAAAACTTCTTCAATCTAAAAATGAGCATAGCATCAGGAGGGGAGGGAGAAGGGAAAGAGATAAAAGCACCAGTAGTGCCTCTCTCTCTTTCAACCTCCTATCCCACTGGTGTTTTTCCCATGCCAGGAAGGTGGAAGAGGAGGCACCAGCAGGTAAAAGTGCTGCTCTCTTATGCCTCCTGCCGGCAGGAGGATCATGCTGTGACTGAACCCCCTGCAGCCAAGGAGTGTCCTGAACCTGACTAGTACCAGCAGCTCTCTTTTTAGAAAAAAGCACTGTAAATATTAATAACTAGTGTGTGGCCTAATTGATATTTGGGGACGTGAGAAAGAGGGGAAGCATGATATATTCTGTATATAAAAATGAAAAAACTGTGACAATATGTGGCATGTAAAGGAATGGATATTTTTTGATTCATAGTATTCGATGAACTTTTTTTAGTAGTTAAATCACACTGATATAGGGCCCCATGCACTATACATTGTTTGCACATATGCAATATAGGAGAAAACTTTTAATATATAGCCTCCCCTAAAAATAATCAACAGCTTAAAATTACAGGTCTGCTTTCACAAGGAACTATGCCTTCACCCTTTTCCTGAGCAATCTGATGTCCCTTTCAGCTCATAATGCTTTATCCAGGTAATCGATGGAATGTACCCAGACAATACCTTGTTAAAGTTCCCCAGATAATGTTATCCGGGTGACTTTAGGACAGCTATTTTTACGACCAGACTTACCCAGCTAACTTTAGCCTGGTAGCATGGCTAAAATGTATTCACATCCCTGTAAGGCCTCCATCACTGCCTCTTTTTATCCAGCTAAATTTTGGGTAGGTAATGAGCTGCTCGGATAAAATTTAGGCAGATAGCAGGACAAAATATTCAAATCTCCAGTTTGACTGGATAACTCAAAAAGTTACCAACCATGTCTTTATTTTCCTTTTATTTGATATATATTCCGCTTTTCAAGCACTTCAAACGGATTGCATTCAGGTACTGTAGGATTTCCATATGACCTCTCAACCTTCCCCCCTCTCTACCACCACAGCTCTCAGTGTCTGTCCAAAGCATTACAATATTGTATCTATATAACTGACCACAGCGAGAGCTTTCTGTATCATCACAATAAGGAAGCAGAGGGTAGCCTGGAGGCCATTAAAGAGAGATCACAGGATACACAAAACTAAAGAGACTTTGAACTCAAAGGCATTTTTTGTTCCTGGGTAGCCTCCTCTAGCTCTTTGTCTACCAATTCTATCAAATTTTGTTTTAATCTTTGCCAAGATGACAGGGAAAGGGAGAACTGAAGGGCAGGAGGAGTTGGGGGGCGCACAGCAGAAGCTCCTTGGGCCTTCAATCATGGAGAGTTGTGTATTTCTTCCCTTTTATTTTTTCTTATCACTTTCTATAGGTCAAGGCATGTAACATGATAACACTTTCGAATAATAGAAGGACTAGGGGGCATTCCATGAAGTTAGCAAGTAGCACACTTAAGACTAATGGGAGAAAATTCTTTTTAACTCAATGCACAATAAAGCTCTGGAATTTGTTGCCAGAGGATGTGATTAGTGCAATTAGGGGCAGATTTTTAAAAAATACACGAGTGCGTACTTTTGTTCGCGCACCAGGCGCGAACAAAAGTACGCTGCATTTTATAAGATACGTGCGTAGCCGCGCATATCTTATAAAATCCGGGGTCGGCGTGCGCAAGGGGGTGCACATTTGTGCATCCTGCGCGTGCCGAGCCCAGCGCGGCCTGCCTGTTCCCTCCGAGGCCGCTCCGATTTCGGAGCGGCCTCGGAGGGAACTTTTTTTCACCCTCCCCCCACATTCCCCTCCCTTCCCCTACCTAACCCACCCCCCCGGCCCTATCTAAACTCCCCCTTACCTTTGTCGGCAAAGTTACGCCTGCTGAAAGCAGGCGTAACTTTGCGCACATCACCGGCAGCCCTGCTCCATCCTCCGGTCCCGGGGGCTGGTCTGGAGGCCTCGACCACGCCCCCGGGCCGGCGTCACGCCCCCCCGGGCCTGCCTCCGAAACGCCGGGGCACGCCCCCGAAACGCCGCGTTGTTTCGGGAACGCCCCCGGACACACCCCCTCCCTCTCCTTTTCAAAAGCCCCGGGGCTTTACGCGCGCCGGCAGCCTATGCAAAATAGGCGTGCTGGCGCGCGAGGGCCCTGCGTGCGTAAATCCGGAAGGATTTACGCGCGCGGCCCTTTTAAAATCCGCCCCTTAGTGTAGCTGGGTTAAAAAAAGGTTTGGATAAGTTCTTGGAGGAGAAGTCCATTAACGGCTATTAATCAAGTTTACTTAGGGAATAGCCACTGCTATTAATTGCATCAGTAGCATGGGATCTTCTTAGTGTTTGGATAATTGCCAGGTTCTTGTGGCCTGGTTTGGCCTCTGTTGGAAACAGGATGCTGGGCTTGATGGACCCTTGGGCTGACCCAGCATGGCAATTTCTTATGTTCTTAAGGGACACGGGCCATGTGTCTCATCAGCACTTCCTAGAAGCTTGGCCTGTGGATTGCCAGTTTGTGCCACTATTGAGCAATAAAGATGGTTCCCTTGCTTCTAAAGATTGTAACCACTGTCTCTAAAGTGCTCTTAGCCATACCCGGCCCAAAGAGTAGAAATCAGGTCCAAGAATCAAGAATCATGCATTAAGTGTGATACTGGAGGGTGGCCAGTGTAATCCCAATATTTAAAAAGGGCTCCAGGGGCAATCTGGGAAACTATAGACCAATGAGCCTGACGTCAGTGCCAGGAAAAATAGTGGAAACTATTCTAAAGATCAAAATCGTAGAGCATATAGAAAGACATGGTTTAATGGAACACAGTCAACATGGATTTACCCAAGGGAAGTCTTGCCTGACAAATCTGCTTCATTTTTGAAGTGGTTAATAAACATGTGGCTAAAGGTGAACCGGTAGATGTAGTATATTTGGATTTTCAGAAGGTGTTTGACAAAGTCCCTCATGAGAGGCTTCTAAGAAAACTAAAAAGTCATGGGATAGGAGGCGATGTCCTTTCGTGGATTACAAACTGGCTAAAAAACAGGAAACGCAATAGGATTAAATGGTCAATTTTCTCAGTGGAAAAGGGTAAACAAACAGTGGAGTGCCTCAGGGATCTGTACTTGCACCGCTGATTTTCAATATATTTATAAATGATCTGGAAAGGAATATGACGAGTGAGGTCATCAAATTTGCAGATGATACAAAATTATTCAGAGTAGTTACATCATAAGCGGATTGTGATACAGGAGGACCTTGTGAGACTGGAAGATTGGGCATCCAAATGGCAGATGAAATTTAATGTGGACAACTGAAGGTATTGCATATAGGGAAAAATAACCCTTGCTGTAGTATACGCTGTTAAGTTCCATATTAGGAGCTACTACCCAGGAAAAAGATCTAGGCATCATAGTGGATAATACTTTGAAATCATCAGTACAGTGTGCTGCAGCAGTCCAGAAAGCAAACAGAATGTTAGGAAGTATTAGGTTGGAATGGTTAATAAAATGGAAAATGTCATAATGCCTCTATATCGCTCCATGGTGAGATTGCACCTTGAATACTGTGTGTAATTCTGGTCACCGCATCTAAAAAAAGATATAGTTGCAATGGAGAAGGTACAGAAAAGGGCAACCAAAATGATAAAGGGGATGGAACAGCTCCCCTATGAGGAAAGGCTGAAGAGGTTAGGGCTGTTCAGCTTGGAGAAGAGATGGCTGAGGGGGGATATGATAGAGGTCTTTAAAATTATGAGAGGTCTTCAATGAATAGATGTGAATCGGTTATTTACACTTTCAGATAGTAGAAAGACTAGGACTAGGGGGTACTCATGAAGTTAGCAAGTAGCACATTTAGGACTAATTGAAGAAATTTCTTTTTCACTCAATGCACAATTAAGCTCTGGAATTTGTTGCCAGAGGATGTGCAGTTTGAGTAGCTGGGTTTAAAAAAGGTTTGGATAAGTTCTTGGAGGAGAAGTCCATTAATGGCTATTAATCAAGTTTACTTAGGGAATAGCCACTGCTATTACTTGCATCAGTAGCATGGGATCTTCTTAGTGTTTGGGTAATTGCCAGGTTCTTGTGGCCTGGTTTGGCCTCTGTTGGAAACAGGATGCTGGGCTTGATGGACCCTTGGTCTGACCCAGCATGGCAATTTCTTGTGTTCTTATGTTCTTCCTTGCTCCTTTGAACTTCCTTTTATACACACACACATTTGTTCACATCATAAAATTCTACACATAGTGAGAGTCTATGTGTTTCTGCAACTAATAAAAGTTATTTCAATTCCTTCTGTGCTCTACTACAAGGCTTCACTTTCAGTCATAATGAATCTGTGCCCTTGAGTCTCTGAAAATATTTTTTTCTATCCAAAGTTTTTCAATATTGGATCATGACTACAATAGCAAAATTCTAGCAAACCTTGTAGTTCAGATCATGCAAACATCAAAAGAATGCCACAAAACTGCATGTGGATTCACACTTGCAAGAGCCTACCCTTAGCTTATAAAAATGGCAAAAGTGCAAAACTTTCAACTTCTATATTATTTTATGCCCCTGCACTGTAAAAATAACAACTCATAAAACAGAATCCAATTTGACTTAGAACATAAGAACTGCCATACTGGGTTAGACCAAAGATCCATCAAGCCCAAGATCCCTTTTTCAAGGGCCAATCCAGGTTACAAATATCTGACAGGATCCCAAATAGCTGATAGATTTGCAGAAAACCACTACACACAAGCATAAGCAGCATGGAATCTAACTGGTTAACAATTGGACTTTTCCTCCAGGAACTTGTGCAAACCTTTTTTGAACCCGGCTACGTCAATTGCTTTTACCACATCTTCTGTCAGTGAGCTTAACTCTGCATTGCATGAAAAAATATTTTCTCTGATTTGTTTCAAATGTGCTATTTAGAAACGTCATGGTGTCGCCTAATCTTTGCATAATTTGAAAGAGTAAACAACCGATTCACATTTGTCCATTCTACTCCACTCATGATTTTATAGACCTCTATCACAATGGCTCACAAACCTTTCTTGAAGGACCCCCCAGCCAACAGGTTTTCAGGATCTCCATCATGAATACACACGAGGGAGATTTACATACAATGCCTCCATTGAGTGCACATTTATCTTACATACATATTCATGGTGGAGATCCTGAAAACCTGACTCATTGGGGGTCCTCCAGGAAAGGTTTGGGTACCACTGCTTTATCATATTCCCCCTCAGCCATCTTTTTTCCAAGCTGAAGAGTCTTAATGTTTTTATAATTTTCCCATAAGAGAGCTGATCTATCCCCTTTATCATTTGGGATGCCTTTCTCTGCACCTTTTCCAGTTTAGCTCTCTCTCTCTCTCTCTCTCTCTCTCTCACTCTCTCATCATTGAAAAACGGGTCCCCCAGTGGTTGAATGCAGGAAATACATCAGGTTTGGCACTTATCGCAGAATATGAAATGGTATCGCAATGTGCACACTTACCGCATTTTGATAAATCCACCCCTTAATTTGTTTAAGTAACACAGCATAATCACTGTCTTTAAGTAGTAATTAATAAAACAATGTAATACAGAAACAAAAGTTATTAATTACTCAAAGATACATAATTGTTATACTTTTTTTTTTTTTTTAGCAGCATTGCCTCATCATAAAGATGAGCTCCTCCCCTGAGCTGACCCTCTCTCCTCACCTTTCTCCTCCTCTTTGGCTTCTATGTCTTTCTTTTTGTATCCCACTCGAGGTTTGAACTTCCTTCCTCCCAATTCTCTTTTCACACATGTCAGGAAGTTCCCCAGGTTTTTCTCTCTGCCACCTCATCCAGGCTTGACCCCCTTCTTCAGGTCTCTCTCTCCTTCTCCATCCCCTTTCCTAATGCTCTCTTTTTTACCACATCTCTCCCTTCCCCTGCTGCCAGCCAGTTTTCAAACCCCACTGCTTCTTCCTCCATCACAGCAGGTGGGCCAGCGCTGCTGCTGCTGCAACCTGCTCTCCAGGCTGATACTGTTGCCTCTACAATTCTACTTTCCGGGCCCCACAGACCAACACTGATGCCACCGCTGCCGCTGCCTCCTTGTACATGTGGCAAATTCTATAGGAAAATGCAGAACTCTGCGGGGGACGGGGAGTTCTGTGCAAATTCAGTGCTACACAGTTGTACAGAATTTCGCCAGGGAGCATCATACTATCCAGCCTATATAAGAGAAGTAAACACTGCAATGCCTAGCATCTAATAAATGCCAAACCATGCAATATTCAGGGACACCTAAATGTTCATGTCTAAACCACCTAGTACTGAAGAGCACAGCATGAGAACAGAAGGCCAGCGAAGGGTGAGTAATTCGCAAAGCATGCAGCAATGAACGTTACCACATGCCAGCACCCACACTTCTCAGTGCAGAGGCGCAGATCAATCATTTCAGGATATGTTTGTTATTGTTTGCCCACTGAGTAAGTCATTTTGTTCACTGAGCATGGGTAATTTTTCCCATTTGGAGTCCAGCTAGAATGCAGATAGCCGTACCTTTTTTCAGCCATAAAAACCATGATATAGAATTACAGATAGTGGCTATGGCCAAAATACTCAGCACGACTTTTCATTATGGTCAGCCTGCTTAGAATTTTGATTTATGCTGAATTTCTCTATCGCCACCACCTATGGCCCATCTACATACAGCTTGTTTCATATGCATAAAGGACTCTGCCTCAATTGGGCCTTCCATTTTAATCCCCTCCCCCACCCCGTGTGCACAAAGACCTAAGGAGTGCACATCAGGCTCACAGAGTAAGGATGCAGGATAATAACTGCCTGCTATTACTATTGACAGAGTTTTTTTTTTTCTGCAGAGTCTGTCTAATTAGATAGCAGTTCTAGAGGAATCTGGACTAAAAGGTGAGCTACACTATAAGAACTAGTGAGAGCAGATGGTGAAAGCAAAAATGAGATGTGGAGGTTAGGGATAAAAACTGAAGGAAGTAACTTTTGCTATCAATTCAGACAGGAGGAGTTTGTTACTAAAATGGGGAATTACACATCCCATTATTCTTCACTACTTATTATCAGGAACTTCAGAGGGACAGAACATGAGGAAGTATTTGTATGTGCATTTCAGATTAATGGTAGACAACAGAGCAGGTATATTAGAAAAGAAATGTTAGGTTTTTCAGCTATTGCATGTTTACATTGGACGAATGGATGACTCAGTCATCAGGGCTATCATCAAATGCACAGGTTAGAAGGACAAAATAATAGTAGAACATAAAATTGCTATGCTGTGTCAGACCAATCGTCCACTGAGTCTAGCATTATCTCTCTCTGACAATGGCCAACCTGGGCCACTTGCTCATTCCCAAAAGAAAAAGGCAACAATTCCCGTACCTACCCAACTAATAATTGTTAATGGACTTGTCCTGCAGAAATGTCTCCACATCTTTTTTAAACCCAGCTATACTATTAACATTGAGTGCATTCTATGGCAACAAATTCCACAGCTTAACTGTGCATTAACCCAAAAAAAACCATACTACCAGTTAGTTTCATGGTGTGTCCCCAGTCTTAGGGTTCTATGCCACGGTCTTGTAAATCTCTATCATACTTTCTCTGTTGTCACTTCTCCACCTGAAGAACCCTAGGCACTTCAGCTTTTCTTCATAAGGAAGCTGCTATAACCCCTTTATCATTTTAGTTTCCCACTAATGCAGGCTAGTTATGAGGTTAGAGACAGTACTGGACAAAGAATGTCAAATGTAAAGGTAATGACGACTCATTAAAAAGACACAACAGACTGATTTACAACTCATAAGAACTTGCCATATGGGCCAGATCGTCCATCAAGCGCAGTATCCTGTTTCCCAACAGTGGCCAATCCAGGTCACAAGTACCTGGTAGTATCCCAAACAGTAAACAGAGCCCATGCTGCTATTGTGTAGTGATAAGTAGTGGTTATTTCCTAACAAGTAAATTTTCAAAGGCCCGCACGTGCAAATACCAGGGTCTACGCGCATGCCCGGCCCTGGGTGGGGAGGGGCGGGGCGGGCCGGGACAGGGCCATTCAACGCTGACCCGGGGAAGCGTGCGCTGGCAGCCGGCTGGTGCATGCAGATTACTTCTGCTCCAGAGGAGCAGTAAGTACTGAAATAAAAAATTTGGGGTTAGTTAGGTTAGGTTGGGGAGGAGAGGGGAAGAGGGAAGAAGAGAGAAGAGGGAACTGGGGGAGGCCTGATTGCATCGCCACATGTATTTAACAAAAATTCCACCCCCTGCACTTGTGCACGTGGATTTTAAAATGTTATAAAATCGGCGTGTCCATATGTGTGTGACGGGAACCATGCGCTGCTTTTAAAATCAACCCCAAAGTTTACTTAGTTAATAACAGTTTATTGACTTCTCCTCCAGGAATGTGTACAAACCTTTTTTAAAGCCAGGACAATCAATTTTTAACTTGTTTCTTTCTACCATTCATTTTTATTAAGTTCTTTATTATTGTATTTATGATCATTTTATGGTTTTCTGTCTTTTTATATGAGAAGTTTTAATATTTTTTTATGATTTATTGTTATTGTTTATATGCAATTATTTTATTCCTTTTTATTATTTTTATTTGTTACCTTGTAAACCGTTGTGATGGAATGTTTTCTAAATGACGGTATATAAAACCTGACAAATAATAAATAAATACATGCCTTTACCACATTCTCTGGTAATGAATTCTAGAGCTTAGTTGTGCATTGAGTGAAAAAGAATTTTCTCAGATTTGTTTTGAATGTGCTACGTCTAACCTCATGGTGTTCTCCCTAGTTTTTGTAAATAACCGATTTACATTTATCTGTTCTATTCCACTCATGATTTTATAGACTTCTATCATATTCTCCCTCAGCTGTCTCTTCTCCAAGCTGAACAGATCTAACTTCTTTAGCCTTTGCTTATAGGGGAACAGATCCATCCCCTTTATCATTTTGTTTGTCCTTTTCTGTATCTTTTCTAATATAACTATATCTTTTTTGAGATGCAACAACCAGAACTGCACACAGTAATCTGTGTGGCTCACCATGGAGTGATACAGAGGCATTATGGCATTCTCTGTTTTTTTTCCATTCCTTTTACTCAAGGTTTGTTAATTTAAAAAAGACACCCTACAATACAGAGCAAGATAAATGTAGAGTAAAACTGTTAACCACCCCCAGACAGAACACTTATTCTTTACACAAGATCCTTCCTAAATTTCAATATAGAATCATATATGAGGATACATACAAATTCTTTGTATTTTCTTTTTTATTACTTCATAATTGTTGATTTTATAAGGATTTTGTAGGAACAATTTGTGGGGTGATTTTAAATATGTGGTTGTGAAGCAACATGAAGTATAAAAAAAGAAAATACAAAGAATTTGTATGTATCCTCATATATGATTCTCTCTCTCTATATACCCATAATATATCGGGCTCGGTAGTGTGTCCATCAGTGCTCGCACATGTTCCCCAGCCCGCCGATAGATGGCGCAGACGGCTCCCTGGCCGCCTTGGAGGCTCAAACACGCCGTACTGTGGCCATGTCACAACACCAGCTACAAGAGGTACTCCTGGGGGAATTCTGCGCTACTGCGGAAGGCAGAATTTGCACAGAATTCCTCCTTCCCGCAGATTTCCTCCCTCACCTCACCGATTTCCCCCCTCGCCGGAAGACTATTCAAAACCGGAAGGACAGCGGCCATCCTGGGACAGGCAGAAAATAGCAGAGGAGACCCTGGCATGCCGCGAACGGAGCAGGTCCCGTGGCACACACTCCATTCGTGGCGAAGATGAAGGCCTGGTGTGCCGTTTGCGGCGAAAATGGAAGGTCCCCGTGTGCTGCCAACGGTGCGCCGGCCCTTCATCTTCGCACGGGTCCCGTGGCATGCCGGTGAGAGAGAATGTGTATCGGGGAGGGGAGGATGAGAGAGAGCAGAAGGGTATGAGAGAAAACATGGGGGGGGGGATGCTGGTGAGAGAGAATGTCTGTGTGAGAGAGGGGGGTGACAGAGAGCATGGTTGGTAAGAGGGAGTGGGGAGGGTGTGAGAGAGAGCATGAGAGGTAAGAGAGGATGGGTGGGGGGATGCTTGAGTGTGGGTTTCAGAGAGAGGGAGCCTATATGAGGGGAGGGTGATGCTGGAGAGAGAGAATGTGTGTGTGAGAGAGGAGAGGGGGTGTGGGGAAGT
This sequence comes from Rhinatrema bivittatum, assembly GCF_901001135.1. Taxonomy (NCBI): domain Eukaryota; kingdom Metazoa; phylum Chordata; class Amphibia; order Gymnophiona; family Rhinatrematidae; genus Rhinatrema; species Rhinatrema bivittatum. Next base: position 97,485,230 of record NC_042617.1, on the reverse strand, counting down.
GCGAGAGACAGCTTGGTAAATAAACTTTGCCAGCCCTGGCTTTAGCAAATGTGCCTCCAAGTCCCTTGCCCTGGGTGAAAACAATTTTGTTTTTGCTTTTCAGCTAACGTTTCCATAGAAGAGCATATGTGCCAATAAAAAGCCTCGCCGCCCAGGCGTAGAATGGGTACAGTTGCTCGTATATAATAAAAATAAGAATATATAATATATAAAATAAGAATATAATGAAACTAGTTCAGCAACATTTAAGCAATCTGAACATTCTTCGGTATCTTGCTACTCACTATTCTGTGCATCTATGTTAAATTTAAGGCCTCCTATATCCATGAAGATGATCAGATCTAAAGAATTCTGAGTACACATCTGAAGAAAGGGAGTCCCTTTGAGCAGGGAAGCTATGCCTGGCATTCTTCTATAATTCTAGAGCACTCTACCGATGCTTATCTGTCACTCCCAGAATACAGATTAAAACCTTTTAAGTGCAAGGTGATGCAGTTTTCTTTTCTTTTTTATTTGACAGCTACCTCCAGTTCCTTTCAGCTTGCAATTCAAATGGAATAACATTTATCTTTTTTACAGTGCTACTGGATATTCGTAGCACAATAAGTACTCAATTTATTTTGTCTCTACTCAACAGGGTTAAAAGACAGATTGGATAATTTTAAAATGTGCATACACAAGTCCATATATGCGTGTAGAGGGACGTGAGTGCTATTGCACATGCACTTTATATTGTGCCCTCAAATGTGCATGCACAATGTAAAACACATGTAAATCTATCCTACAACATACCCACGTGTCTAAAATATATGTGACGTGCATTTTCAATATAGTTGGATAAGCTTTGACTTATCCATCTAAGTGGCAGTAAAGTCGCCACTTAGACAAATAAGTCTCGAAAATCGCTTATCCAGCTAAGTAAGCTAGCCAGATAAGTAAAAGAAAAACGTCACTTAGCTGAATAAGTAAGACAGACAGATAACTAAAGTTTGAAGAGTATTCCAGCTATTTTATTTACTAGGTTATTCATCAAGCCATATTGGGTATGATCATGCAATAAACGGGGTCGTAATGCATGATAGATGCGCGATGTTATCGCAACAGGTGCTGGAGGCAGAACCAGGATGAGATGAGATGAGATGAGATGAGACAGCAGCAGCTGGACCGTGACTGGAGACCACAGGAAGGAGGCAGGACTACAGGCAGAGCAGAGAGGAGGGCATAATAAGTGTTGCGGAAGTGGACCCTTGGACCAAGGTGAAGTTGACGTCTTGACACTACCTACAGGGAAGAGCCCTGCAGATCCTCACTGTCGGCAGGCGGAGATGGCTGGAGCAGAGGCCCAACAGGAACTTCACCAATACCAAGTTACTCCAAGTTATTGATTCCCTGTTACATGTAACTGCTTTTCTGCACTATTGTTCAAATTGTAAAGTTTATTTTAATTGCACCCCTGTTTCTTGTGAACCAGCATGATGGGACTATCGTCTTGAATGTTGGTATATAAAAAAAACTTAAATAAATAAATACATAAATAAATACCAGCCCTCGTTCCCCTTAGGCTGAGCCCTCGGGTGCTAGGGCTGGCTGGACTTAGGCATGGGCCTCTGTGAAAAGAAGAATCCATCGCTGAAGAGGTCGATGGCGAGCAGGAAGAAAACAAAATCAGTCCACACAGAAGTTGGGACAGGCAGCAGACAGCAGAGATGAAATCAGGCCAAGGTCAGGGCAGGCGGAAGACAACATGGTTGAGAAGCAGTCCGAGGTCAAGCCAGGAATCCAAATGTAAACGAGCCAAGAATCTGAACCGAGGTCAAGCCGAGAAGTCAATCCAGGAACAGGAGGCACAGAATTCGAATGAGGATCTCAGGACAGGAATGCAGGAACTCCGAAGACAAAGGGAGGAAACAGGAACACAAAGACAAGGCACTGGAATGGAGTCAGGAACAGAAACCAGGAGCAGGAGGCAAACAGCTAGTTCAAAGTGTTTGACCTGTTGCCGAGGCATCTGAAGGGATCCCAAGCAGGCCTTAAATACCCTGGGAGCTGTGATGTCATCAGAAGGTGCTTCTTGCGGGCTTCCCACCACTGGCCCTTTAAGGGAACTCAGATGGCAGAGGCCCGAGTTGCAGTGCGGGGAAAGGCTGCCTGTAAAAGCAGGGACTGCCACGACACTAGCAGCACCCAGCAGACTGGATGCCCTGGAGTGGGAACCCTTTCCCCAGTGCCAGGAAGTGCTATGTTGGGCTCGGAGCTGACCGTGCTTCTGGTGCGGCATGCAGGAAGCAGCCCCTCGTGCCAGGACGCGGCACACCCACATGACCTGCCAGCAGGAGAGTGTGGTAGTCCGTCGACATAGCTCGCAGACCGTGAGCGTAACAATAAGTAACATCAGGACAACCCTGACAGACTGCATACATAATATCTATTTATTTACTTTCCGCTTTTCAGCACTTCAAAGCAGATTACCTCCTGTAGTTATTTCTCTGTCCCCAGAGGGCTCATAGTCCAACTCCCAGATTCATCAAAATGCTATAAATTTCACATAAATAACACCCATGATAAAAGAGGTGCATGGCTAGGGTAATTTTTGAGTTACCAATGCATGTTAAAATTATAGCACCTGCAATATTTTAACTTTGCAGCTTGCAAAGTGCCCAGACAGGTGTTTCCTTGGGCTGCTCCTGGGGAAGGGGAGGAGAGGGGGAGGGGAGAGAGAGAGAGTTACTTGATGACTCTCCTATAGTGGTATAAACAGATGACAAATATGTGTGCCACCCCAGAAGCGCTCTCTTTCTCTCTATCCCCCCTCTCCCCCATAGGATTCACACTAGGAAAAAAGGTGTAGTTATTTCCACTGTTAAAATGTGTGTTACACTATTGCACACAACGTTAAACAGCCCTCATTTACATAAACCCTGCCCATACTCCTCCCCTTTGACTGAATTTGCATACGCATCGTGCAATGTGAAAAATAACACCTTGAGGCAACAGAGGTAAAGTGACTTGCCCAAGGTCACAAGTACAGCAGTAGGATTTGAACCCTGGTCTCCTGCTGCTCTAACCATTAGGCTACTCCTCCACTCCAAGATCGGACATAAGATTTGCTATACTGGATCAGACCAAAGGTCCATCAAGCCCAGTATCCTATTTCTAACAGTGGCCAATCCAGATCACAAGTACCTGGCAGGATCCCAATAGATTCACATCAGCACACTGGCACAGGAACTCTATAGACAGGACGGGCTGAGCAGTCTTCTTCCATCTAGCTAACACAGGAAGTCTGTAGACAGGACAGGCTGGAACTGTTATCTCTGAGTGCAATTTGTAAGGGTTTGTTGGCACCAGTTGACTTCATCAGCCTTTCCTCCCCAGGGCTTTTGGCTACTTGGGGGTAGCATTTGTTTAGGAGGCCTACCCCTTGGGCCACCCTGAGAGCTGGGGACTGCTTTTCAGAGTGGACTCCTGAGAGGATGGTGATAACATGTGTGCAGGCTGCGGCAAACAGTGAATGAGTTGTATGACCCCTGTGGTCAAATAATTTATTGAAGTGGAGATGATAGTTAAGCCCTGTGTAAGAGCTGCTGTTTGTTGTTGCACGGCATTCATGTGGTTGAGCTGAGCCCTCCTCAACTGGGCCATCTCTGCCCGTATATGGTGAAGTTGCAGCCCATGCCTTCTCTCAATGCAGTCTAGTGTGGCCTGCACTGTTGGATCCACTGCTGGTGCTGCTGGTAGTGGGGGTGCTGGTTGCTGAGGTGCTGTGTGTGGCGCCAAGGATGGCACTGCTGAGCTTATGGGATGAACTGGTTGGGTGTCTTCTTGTAATTCTTGCTGGACTTGTGGTGTGCTGGAGGTGACTGGGCAGGTTCCTCCCATGGTATGGCTGCGTCACCTCAATTAAGCTTGTGAGGTTGAGGCTGGTGGCAAGTGATATGGGCGACCCAAGAGGTTGAAGTAACTGCTGCTACTCCTCCTCCTCTTCCTCTGTCCACCGCATCTCAGCATCCATGAGAAAGGGGCCACTGAGATTGGGGGCTGCACTGCTGGTACCCGGGGATGCACCCCTTGTACCTGGGTTTTCACATCTGGGACCAAAGCTTTCCTGGGTGACAATTATGGAAACAAAGAAGTAGATAAGTATGAATGCTATCAAGAGCACATGTACTGTTTTGCATAAGATGTGCACTTTGCATCATTCAATGTGAGCATCCTCTGCAAAAATAAAGTGTGGACATCTGTAGCAGACTTCACTAACTGGCCCCGGCTTGTGTCGTGTCCAGGGCCTCATCCATGCCCTCAAAGACATCCAGTCCCAGTCATTCAATAAGCCGCTCCTCCATCGGCATCATGACGATTGGACAAGGGGCTCCTCCTCTGGTCTGGTGCATTTACTTTTTCTGCTTGCCACCTTATTCTTTAGCTTTGTCTTGCTGTCCCGATAGCGGTGGGCCACCTGCTCTCCAGTTCTCTTGATGCCTCTACATTGCGAAATGTCTTGTGCAATGTGGTCTGCAATATCTGGCCCTTGGCAGCCCTGAAGGTGGCCGCAGCCTGGTTGCCGAAGAGCAGGAGGTAATTTTCCAGGTTGCTGACGATGAGTTGCTTGTTGTTCTTGATGCTGAACTTGTAGGCGCCTAGCAGCGGACAAGCTGCTGCGTGGCTGCTGGAGAATCGGGTTGTAACTTCCACTTCCGGAGAGATGGTTTCACTAACCTCACTCTCGCTCCCTCTCCCTGCTTCACTTCCTTCCTCCCACTCCTACACCTGCACTGACAACTCCCTCCCCCCTGTCCTCTCTGTCTAGCCCTACCCTGCTATCCCCCTGCCTCCACATTCAACTGCCTAGACCTTCCCCCTTCTGCCTCCTATCACTTCCCTCCTCCCTTCTCTCCTCCCTCCTCCTCTCATCTCACCCCATGTGTATCACGATGCATATTTCCTCACCTCCACTTTTACCACTCCTCACCACTTATCTACTCCATCACTACTCATAAGAATATAAGAACATGCCATACTGGGTCAGACCAAGGGTCCATCAAGCCCAGCATCCTGTTTCCAACAGTGGCCAATCCAGGCCATAAGAACCTGGCAAGTACCCAAAAACTAAGGCTATTCCATGTTACTGTTGCTAGTAATAGCAGTAGCTATTTTCTAAGTCAACTTAATTAATTGCAGGTAACGGACTTCTCCTCCAAGAACTTATCCAATCCTTTTTTAAACACAGCTATACTAACTGCACTAACCACATCCTCTGGCAACAAATTCCAGAGTTTAATTGTGCATTGAGTGAAAAAGAACTTTCTCCGATTAGTTTTAAATGTGCCCCATGCTAACTTCATGGAGTGCCCCCTAGTCTTTCTATTATCTGAAAGAGTAAATAACTGATTCACATCTAGACCTCTCATGATTTTAAACACCTCTATCATATCCCCACTCAGCTGTCTCTTCTCCAAGCTGAAAAGTCCTAACCTCTTTAGTCTTTCCTCATAGGGGAGCTGTTCCATTCCCCTTATCATTTTGGTCGCCCTTCTCTGTACCTTCTCCATTGCAACTATATCTTTTTTGAGATGCGGCGACCAGAACTGTACACAGTATTCAAGGTGCGGTCTCACCATGGAGCGATACAGAGGCATTATGACATTTTCTGTTTTATTCACCATTCCCTTTCTAATAATTCCCAACATTCTGTTTGCTTTTTTGACTGCCGCAGCACACTGAACCGATGATTTCAATGTGTTATCCACTATGATGCCTAGATCTCTTTCTTGGGTGGTAGCACCTAATATGGAACCTAACATTGTGTAACTATAGCATGGGTTATTTTTCTCACCACTCCTCTACTCCTGTTCCACTCCTCCACACAAAGGGACAGACAAACTAGACAAACACACAAAAACAAACTCTTCTTTCACACACACAGATAAACACAAGAGACAAAGGTAAAAGTAAAGAAATGAATCAGGACAATGCAATCAGATCGACTAATGAACTCCTCTAACCAAAGTCTACACCTCCAATACTCACCAACAGGTAGATTTTAAAAGTGTTGCTTGCGCAAAAATGGCCCCATACAGGCGTATGTGGGTCACATGGAAAAGGGGCAGGGCATGCTGAATTTTGCAAAGGCTGATATTGGTGCACGTTGGCATGTTACCTGCCTGTAAGTTTACTGCTGGTCCTGATGAGCAGCAAGATTTGGGCTCAAGTGTGGGGCTTACAGGACAAGGAACCAGAAGGGGTCCTGAACATGGGGGGTGGGGGGGGAGAGCGCAAATATGATACTGTATATCTCTCCCACTGTAAAAGGAGCACTTTCAACTCAGAGTGGGTTTGGGGGGGGGGGAGGTGTTACATAGGTCTGCTAGGTAGCAAGGTTCTATGGACCCTTGTAACACTGCCCCCCTCCAAACCCACCCTGAACTGAAAGTGCCCCTCTTACAGTGGGAGATATATAGAGTGTCATGTTGACTCTCTCTCTCCCTCCCTCCCCCCATATAGTCACTTGCGTGAGCATGTTATTAAAATATGCGCGTAAAGGCTGCACACATATGCACAGCAGGGATATTTTAAATGATACATATGTATTTGCATACAGAATATAAAATTAAGTGTATATCTGCTTGTGTGCCAATACGCACATTTATGGGCACATGTCTGCTCCTTTTAAAATTTATCTGCAAGCTCCTCTCCTCCTCTAATTCCTGAAACACATTCAAAGAGGCAGTTACAGGAAACCGGTTTATATAAACAAAAAAAAATATGGTGGCATACTTAAATTAATGCACAATGCTTAAAATGATGTGCGATGTAGCAGTGCGTCGTATGATGCAATAGAGTATCTCGTGGAACGATAATTACATACACAGTGCGGAATTTCCTTATTTTCCCTAATCAAGCCCATCCTTTTATTGCGGCCTGCTAATGTGCAATATTTCAGCTTTACCGTGGCTTAATGAATCTAGGGTTTAGCCGGATAAGTAGAGCTTTTCAAGTCTTATCCCGCTAATGGTGGCAAAGCTGATCTGGATAAGTGACGTGCGTCTGCCATATGTATGTATTTGTTGTGCTCCTACTTTTGAACATTTAGACGTAGATTTGACACACGTATTTTCCTTAGCATTTGTCAGCTTTTACATGTACAAGTCTGCAAATTTTAAAACATGCGTGAGTGAAAGAAATTCCTAATTTTATCAATTTGGCCACCGGTTTGCCCAGTCCTTCGCTAGGTCATTGAGACCCTTCTGGTTCTTCAGCCTGGACTCCCCCAGTTTACTCAAATCCCTCAACCAGTCGGTATTTGGCAATAAACACTGTTATTCTCACTTACGCAGGATAATTAGCAGGTATAAACATATGCAAGTAACGGACTTACGCACGTTGCTTTGACAGGTTCTAAAATAGCAACTTATGCACATGAATGTTTGCCCTGCCCAGGACTGCTCTGTGACCGCCTTTTTTTTTACAAGCGCTATTTTCCTTGTGCATGCACATATGGATGCGCTCATGAACCATTTATAAAATACATGGTTCTCATACACAGCCACATACATACATATGTGACCCTTTTAGCGCAAAAATCTCTTTTAAAATTCACCTTTAAGTGGGCTGCTGAGGCAATGGCAGATAAGATAACATACCCAAGGTCATACAGAGTGTCAGTGAGAGCAATGGGATTTGAATCCTGGTTTCCCTGCTCTCAGCCCTTTGGTCTAACATAAGATGCTCCATGCTGGGTCAGACCAAAGGTCCATGGACCCCAGGATCCAGTCTCTGACAGTGGTCAATCCCAAAGAGCAGATCCATTTCTTGTTCCTTACTCAGCAGCACATCTTATCGTTCCCTACTGTAGTTATAACCATGTATCCTCTCTTTCTGTCACTACATAGTTCAAGCTTCTCCTGCTCACCTATACGTGTATTCACTCTGCAACTCCTCATTATCTCTCCTCACAACCACCATTCATTGAGAAAAATCGCTCTCATCTGTGCCCTTTTCCTCCATTGCCAATTTCTGACTGTTTTTCCAGCTTGCTGCATTGTGCACCTAGAACTGCCTTCTCTGGCCATATTCAAGTCCTGCCTTAAAACCCCACCTTTTTGAGGTGTCTTTTAAATCTTAAGCCCTAGGTCCTTCTCATTACAGCCTTGCTGGTTTGAATCATTTATTACAATAAATACAGCTTCTTATTTGTCTTGTCTGTATCCTGACTAGACTGTAAGCTTCACGGAGCAGCGACTGTCACGTATGTGTGCCTGTACAGCACCGTTTTGGTCCAGTTAGCGCTATAGAAATGAAAACTATTCCCCAGGGTACCTTTTGATGCACAGGCTTTACTCCAGATTTTCAACGTGAACTTACACACACACATACGTTCGCTTTGATAATTTGATGAAATACAGAAAAGCACACGCAAAGTTACAACTCATCTTCGGAGGGCGTAGCTCGTGTGGGCAAATCTTTATGGGCAATCTTTTTAAAACCAAAAAGTATGCTTATTGAATTCCAACTCTGCCCCAACTCCTCCCCCTGCTCTGCCCAGTTTGTGTAAAAGTAGGCACACAGAGTCCCAGGCTATCTTCCAACAGCCAGTTTCACAAACAGCGCTTGGTTTGAACATTCAGCCCCTTATTAAAAGTAAGTACCCTGTTTTCTATTGATTTGAAACAAAGGATGATGATGCGTTCAGTTTTTCATTATCAATCACACTGGCATGAGTTTACTCTCTGTTACTTGGGCAAAGAGGGGTGGCTTGATAAAATGTGATTATAATGGGCTTTGCTTTGATTCTTTTTTGCTAGTTATAAGTAGTTTTGTAGAAGTGGTGATCACACACTCATATCCCGAATGTACAGACAGTTTTACAGCAATGCCTTGCAATTCAATAAATATGAAGGGGCACATATTGATTTATTTCCCTTCGCTATTTGGTACAGGAGACAACAGGCATCATAGGAGTCCATGATGTCCATTCTAAGATTCGGTCCTGTCAATCGGGTTTGAAGGAGATCTATGAGGACATCCATCTCTCACAAAAGGGCTGTACTTACTACTTAGGTATAAACCGAGCATGCAGCCAATTAAAAAAAAAAATGTTATATTTATTTTATAAACAAAAACAATGGTAATGCCTAGTTATGATGGGGTATGGATCAAGTTCTCTTATATGACACTATAATTCAGTGGCTGTGCCACCCTGCCATCCTGTTAAACAGATTCTGCAGTCCTTCACTTGTTTTTTGCCACTCTCTTATGACCTTTGTTATTATATGCCTGTGTATTAATGAGGTTTCTGGGACTTTGTTAATCTCTATCGGCTTTTAGCCTTCAGAACTTGCAAGGCAAAGAAGAAAAAAGTTCAGGATTATAAATTCAGTAGTCCAGTATTCCTTGTGCAACTGACCAAAAAGTCAGATCTTAAAAAGAAAAAATGTACTAGTGTACTAGTGGTGGGGAAGAAAGCACTTTTAGAACTCTAACACACCCCAACTGTATTTACTGTTTACTATCACTGAGAAAAAAAAAAGACTCAGAAACTCTGAGCAAAAGACAAGACAGGCCCGACCTCAAAGTAAACCCATTTCACAACTCCACAAGCATCTGAAGGTGCATTAAAGGATAATCAAAACTGTTCTTCACCTCATTACTGTTTATTCTGACCTCCATACACTCAATTACTTGGCAATCAAAATTCTTATTAATAGCTTAGCTGCAAAGGTGTATACTCATTAAAAAAAAATTCAGATTCAGCTGTCAACATTTATTAGGGAGGCAATTCCGAAACTGAACCAGGGATGTGCATGCAAACTTTTAAAGGGAGACTGCCCCACACTTTCTCTTTCAAAATTCAGTCTGGCGGGAGAATGCGGTTACTTGGCTCTTACCCTTACTCAGAAACAGGTGCAAAGTGCACAGGTTAAATTACACGCAAGGGTTTCAAAATGAAATCCCTGTACATACTTTTCCTCTCCTGATCTAATCCCGCTCTTTTTCCCCCACGCACTGGGGGGAGAGGGGACAATTTTTAAATATACTTTTCCTAAACATTTTTTTACCTGCATAAAAGGTGTGGAACATCATGGAGTAATGCAAAGAAAGTACCTGCAGACTTTATCCCATATTTTCAAAGCAGACTTATGTATCTGCTTTGAAATTCCCTGGGTTGTGCCAATGGGCACCTGCAGACATTCGTGCAGGAAGCTTCATCAGCTCCCAAGCAGGTGTAACTTTCTGGCTATATAATGACGTGCATAGTTTTGAAAATAAAAAAAGATTCAAGTAGATGCCAACTCTGCCCCCTGGAATCCCTACTGTGAGTGCGGGGAAAAGTATGCATTTAACAAAGTTCCAAATGTGCACCCACAATCTTCTGGATGATTTTCAAAAGCTGATTTAAGTTCAGAAACCAGAGTTTGTGCACATGAATCCTTTTGAAAATAACCCCTACCAGGACAATTTTTAAAACCTTTCACCTAGGTTGTTGCGCCGGGAAGTGGACCCTTGGCCTAGTGCAGGATTGGTAGACTCCCTGGTCGGACCCAGAGAGCGCCTGCCACCAGGAGGCGGAGCACAGGAGGAGACAGAGGCTAGCTGGAGCTTCACCAATAGCAACCCGGGGTTCCCTCAGGTTGAGCCCTAGGGTACCCGGGCCTGGTCTTAGGTGGGCCTTGCAGGATCTCCTTGAGAGAAAGTTCAGAGGTGTGCCCACCACGATCAAGGGTGCACGATCGATGTTCAGGCTAGAAGTCCAGCTTAATTAGTTAGGGCTATTAACCACTGCAATAAGCAAGCTACACCCATGCTTATCTGTTTATCCAGACCATGTAATTCAGTCCTTGTTGGCTGTTGCCTGAATATAGATCCACGGTTCTTCATTCCCCCCTGCCGTTGAAGCAGAGAGCCATGCTGGCTATGCATTGAAAGTGAAGTATCAGTCTTGCTCCCCTGCCGTTGAAGCAGAGAACTATGCTGGATATTTATTTATTTATTTATTTATTTAACAGTTTTTATATACCGACCTTCATAGTGAATAACCATATCGGATCGGTTTACATTTAACAAGGGTATAAAAGGAGTAACAAATTCAAATGAGCGAAAGATAAACAATAGGTAGGAATAAGTCAAAGTTACAATCAACAGGGAGAGAGAACTTGGAAGCTTGCAAGCAAGCTGGAAGGAAGGTAAGGCCGGAGATAAACCAGTGATAACATAAGCGTAAGGTTACGAGCTTAGAGGTGCTTTAACCTGGGAGAGTCAGAGTCCATTCGTGAGTGTCAATGCCAGACCGGGTAAGAGTGAAGGACAATTAGAGAATGTCTGGTGGATCGGCGAAGGCTTGGTGAAAGAGCCATGTTTTAAGACTTTTTCTAAAAGTTAAAAGGCAAGGCTCCAATCTGAGATTTGATGGGATGCTATTCCAGTTAGATGGGCCAGCTATCGAGAAAGCTCTGTCTTTGGTCGAAGAGAGGCGTGAGGCTTTGGTTGGTGGAAATTTCAGAGTGCCTTATATGATATGCGTGAAGTGTCAAACGAGACTGGAACAAGGCTGGAACAAGGCAGGAATGAGACTGGAACAGATACTGGAAATGCAGAGGCAAACTAGAAATCACAGTGTGATTGACCTGATTGCCAAGGCAAGGAAGTGCAGGCAGGCACTTCCTCTTAAGCAGCATTCAATCAGGGCATGCTGCGGAGCTGGGATTCGCCCCTGGCCCTTTAAGGGACCGGGCGGTCCGCGCATGTGCGCCTAGGGGCAGAGCCAGTGCCACGGAGGACGCCGAGCCCCGCCGTGAGGTCTGGCTGGAGGTGGAAGGCCTGGCGACCGCTGCCGCAGGACGCAGAGGCCTAGCTGTGCTCGCTGCAGTAGCAGGGGAGGAAGACCCGGGATCCGTGGAAGTCTTGGAGAGGTGAGCAGGCTCGAGTGCGGGCCGAGCGTGGGCGGGATGCGCAACATAGGTAGAATAGTTTGGCTGAAAATTGTTCATCTCTGCTTGGCTCAAAGTGTGTGCAAGCTTTCATAGCTCACATACTTTTAGCTGGATTATAAGGAGGCATTCCTGTGGGCATGTTTAGGCCAGGGGTAAAAAAGCGCACGGGTATATTATTTTCAAATGTCCATATGTTTATTTTATTTATATAGTCACATTTATAATTCACCTCTCCCCAAAGGCCCAGGGTGGGAGTAAACAAAATAAAACATAAAATACATTCCCAAAATACAAAAATAACAGATACAGTATACTGACTTAAGACATATTATCGATTGAAACCTTTATTGACATTTGAGGACTTCCATACTGTATTGCAAATCCTAAACTTCTCCAACCTAGACTACTGTAACTCCTTATTCAGTCTCCCTGTAAGTATCCTACAATTATTGCAAAATGCATCAGCAAGACTTCTGTTAGGAAATAGGAAATTTGATCACATTACACCCTCGCTGATTTCTCTACACTAGCTGCCAGGACAATCCTGAATCTATTTTAAAGTACTAAGGTTAATATTCAAAATCATTCATTCAAGGAACACCGGTATGATCAGCGTGACATTACAGCCATACACACCTCAGTGATCATTAATATCTCAAAATAAAGGATTATTGACTGTTCCCACAATACGGAGCACACACCTGATGCAAGTAAGAGATTGTGTGTTTTCCATTGTGGGTTCAAAGCTATGGAACTCTCTCCCTGACTTGCTACAGTTAATACCAGACAGAGCTAAAAACATGGCTATTCAAAAATGCATGTAACCTAACTTAAAACATCTGAATATAGAAAGAAACAACAAGAAGGTCAAAAGATACTAACTGAAGCACGAAGAGAATCAAAGAATCATACAAGTAATGACTAAAATGTGAAATCTGTTATATCATTTTATTTTATTTTATTTTAATTTTCCTTACCCCCTCGACCATGTCTTAAACCTCGAGTCAAATGTATCGGAACAATTCGACTGATAGATGTCAATGCCTGTTTATAAAAACTACCTCCACCTCCGTTACCCATCATACTTGTTGATTTATAGCTATGAATGTTAGTTTTGTAAACGTTTGTGATCTTTTACATGGAACGATGGTATATAAAATGTCTAAATAAATAAATAAATAAATAAATAAATAAAATAAATATCACCAGAAAGCCCCAGAACACCAGCCAGGTGAAAGGAAAGTCAACATGCCTCTACTTGGCCGCCAGCAGAAATACCAGCTTGAAAATGCATGAGAGATTTAGGCCCACATAATTTATAGCTGCTAATTTACAAAGGAAATCAATGCATGTTGTTTACCTTTGAAAACTGGCTGCAGTGAACATGGGTTGATTATTGCAAACAATGTAGGTTATTCATTATTGGCCCCTACATATATTATAAACTAACAAACAAAAAATATATTGTAGACAAATTCAGATCTTGTTTATAATACATGTTAACTTAGACACAGTAGCCTCTGTTCTATTAATAATTGCTTCCTGAGTGGTATCAGTGGCTGAATATCTAGGAGTGATTGTATTCATTATACTGCAATAAGATATTTATCCTGGCTTGGGGGTGGGGGGCAATGAATATTTACCAAGGTACTTCATTTTTTGCATACCACTAATTTTGAAGAAAAGAGTCAATATAAATACATGTGCTCTAACAATATTTAAGAGGAAAAAATATAATTCTGTGCATAAATATAGCTACTAAATGAATTCAACATACTTATTCAGTCAATAGCTTAAAATTATGGTTGGAAATAAATTCTTCATTAAAACCCTTTGAAGAGAGATTTCCAAAATTATTGAGCCAATAAGTTTGTAGTTTCAAAAGAGAATTTACATGATCTCAGGGATGCCAATGAAGGTATTCCTATCTTTAAATCTCAAGTCTTTCAAATTGCCATTGTTGATTACTGAAAATGTCTACTCAAGAATAATTACTTTTATCCATTTTAATTCATCTCAGATGGTTCCTTGATACAGTATACCCTGCATACTAAATTTTGTATGGATACAAATGAAATATGCCATAAAACTGATCTTCCTGGAAATAAAATCCTTAAATCCCAGTGTTCTTTTTATCTGCATCTACAAACATTTTCCATTTCTCCACTAAACCACACATACTATGGTATCCACAATGAGAGAAGACAAATGACCTTTTTTCCTATCAATTATCTGTGGTTTTCTTTTTAATGAGCAATGAAAGCACTTCAGTACTCTATCTTTCAAATTTGCAGAACAGCTAACCCATGGGGAACCTGAGACTCCAGTCTGTTATCTTGTGCCATAATATCCCATCTTCTATAAATAATCTCCTTATTTTATGTAAGTAAACCCTAGCTGCTTCCTTTATCACTTGGCTTAATTACTGCACATTCAATATTTTTCAAAGAATCAATAGCCTCTCTCTCCTTCCAAGAAATATTCTGGAACTGTATTGTATTCTTCTATCAAACGTGAATACATTTAGCAGCACTGCAGCAGTTTTGCAATTTAGGGACTGAGATAAATTTTACAGAAGCACAACCTTCCCTAAATTGAGTTATCGTCTAACCTTGTAGGAAATTCTGGTTTGAAATTCAAATCTGTATGAGCAAAGCAAGTGCAAAGGTCAGAAATATTTTTTTTTCAGTTGAGAAGAACACCATTTTTATTTTATTTTATTTTATTTTACTGTTCATCTAAACTCAATGAATCAAATCCGAGCAACTTTAAGAGAATGGCATGAAGTGAGAAGGACAATGTTTGCTAAGTATCAGTATCTCTTCCTCGGCTTTTAATTCCCCTATCACCACTGGGCAACAATGAAAGTGTTACTGGCCTAAAAGGTCCTACTCTGTAGTATCTTGATGTGCTGAACACGAATATGACCATGAAAAGTTTTTATTGGCTCTCATTTTGAAGATATTTAATATAGTTCACTTTCTATGTTTAGTCATGTAAATTTATCCAGTAGGACTGTAAATAAGCCTAGAATGATGTAATATTGCATAATACCATCATGCACACATCATCCAGAGTTTATTACATCATTTTCTGATGCAATGCAGTTCTACTGCCATGCTGCTGCTGAGTAAGCTGACGTCAGCAGTGTACTATATGAAGCCCAGTCAGAAAGAGTGAGCATTTGAAATATTCATGCTGCCTGACTACTGCTGGACACTCCGCGGAGATGCTCCCGAACAGGTGTACAAGAGACAAGCAAAGAAATCTAAGACGTAGTCTATGACTTCATTTTTCAAACGGTATTAACCGTAGGTCTCCTACCATTGGCATACAATTCAAGATGTAATTATATTATTGCATATTACAAAAAAACTAGAGCCAATTTTGCATTTTCACAGTCACATTCATGTTTAGCACATGGAAATTTATAAGAATTGACTAATTTCATTTCCGTAACATGACTTTTGTGAAAATTTGTTGCCCAGTATAGGAAGCAGTGCACACTGAGAGACAAATGTTTGGAACAGATTCATAGAACATGGCCTCCACTTGAGTTTATACAAAGAAAAGAAGGGAGAAAGTGAAGACAATGAAAGATATTCTGTATATTGTTGCTACTTTTAGCTCAGCATTTCCCAACCCTCTCCTGGAGGCACATCTAGCCAGTCAGGTTTTCAGGATATCCATAATGATTATGCATCAGATAGTTTGCATACATTAGAGACCCGGGGTATGCAAATCTCTCTCTAGCATATTCATTGTGGAAATCCTGAAAACCTGACTGGCTTGGTGTGCCGTTGGGAGAGGGTTGGGAATTACTGTGTTAGCTAGCCCCCAGAGTACAAATTAAGACAGGGATGGTGAACTCTAGTCCACGAGTGCCATAAACAGGTCAGGTTTTACAGGATATCCACAATGATTATTCATGAGATAGATTTGCATACAATGGAGGCAGTGCATGCAAATCTTTCTCATGCATATTCATTGTAGATATCCTGAAAATCTGACTGGTTTGTGGCACTCGAGGGTTAGAGTTAACCATCCGTGAGTTAAGATATTTATTTTCAAATGAGACTTTTCACAGGGAAAGGACATGAAATCACACTTCCCCCAATAGATTTCAGATTAACATACAAGGTGGGAAATATTCCACTTTTCAGCACTTCAAAGTGGATTACATTCAGGTACAAGTATATAACTTAATTTTCTTTCTTGTGCTTTCTGCTATACCTTTTGAGAATGCATAGTTGTGAAGAATTGCATAGATGCTCCTCCATTTAAAAAAAAAAGAATAGAAATGTAAACAAGAAAAAACTAATTTGAAGACATTTTATGGCTTGTAGGAATAGGTCACAAATCTATATACTAACATGGAATTCATCCTGTTTGAATGGATGCTCTGTTATGGCACTTCTTATTGCACAAAGTAATGGAGGAGGAAAGAGAGTGTACTGACTGATGCAAACGACCAAAACACTCCACAAAAATTTAAATCTCCTGAAAGGTAAATTATTTAGGGAGGAAAAAGACTTCATAAGCCTGCTAGAAGCATGAATCCAATTTCTAAAAAACACCTCCATATATTTTGGTGAATCTTATATTCACTTAATAATGAAGAACCGATCTTGATCCTTTTTATTATTAAACTGGATAAGTCTTGAACTATTGCTACAATCAGGCCGATACAGTAAAGCGCGGCTGCGATTACCCCATTTCTATCCCGCTTAGTACCTGCAATTTGGCTGCGTAAGTCCAACCCGCGATTCACTATTCCTTTTAACCCATCCTTACCGCTTCTTTAAATCAACGGGTAACCCTTTCCGCCCGCGGGATGTATATGATATGTAAACGATCGGATTAGCTATTCCCTCCCATACAGTAACGTGCACCCCGATTATCACTTTTTTAACCTGCAGTTTTGCCGCATGTTTAACCTGCTAATTTACTGCCTACCCTTACCTCTGCGTTAGTGTGGAGCGTCAGGCAAGCCGAGACGAAATTTCATGGGCAAACTTTCCCCCAGCCCCCGCTCACCTGCCCTGGCCGCGTCCATGGGTGCCGATCTCCCGCGCTGACAGCTCTGGAGCAGCCCCAGTCAGCCCCTATTCTCTAAAAGGTAATGAGCGCATGCCGTGACCTCGGACGTCCGAGAATAGGAATCCTGAGAGCCATGGGGAGCGCCCGATCCGCCCCGGGCTGCTGAAGCCGCTCTCGCTGCCGGCTGTCCCCGGGAGAAAGGGAGAGAGGTCTGGGGCTGCGCCGGAGCTGTCAGCGCGGGAGATCGGCACCCATGGACGCGGCCAGGGCAGGTGAGCGGGGGCTGGGGGAAAGTTTGCCCGATTCACTTTGGTCTTGTCCCAGGGAGTGAGGGGATCAGGCAGACCTTCTCCTGTATTCACTTCCTGGTACCTGTCATTTCAAATGTCATTTGAAATGACATTTGAAATGACAGGTACCAGCACACCCAGGATACTGTATAGGCGCTGTATAGTGCCTATACAGTAAAATGGATTGCGCTTCTTGGACACGCTTTGGATGCGGCTTGCATTTGCATGCCATTTAAATACTGTATCGAGCGGTATGTGATCTGAACTGTGCGTGCGGCAAACGCGGGTGCGCCCGGCACTGCTGCACTCTTTCTACCGCGTCCTTACTGTATCGGCCTGAATGAAAGGTTTGCAATTTTGAGATTTGGATTCAAGATCGGTTTTTCATTATTAAGGGATGTAAGTGAAATTTGATTCATACTCCTAGCAGGTTTATGGATTCTTTTACCTCTTTTATACAATTTACCATTCAGGGGATTTAAACGTCCTATTGCACTACACACATACTTGAAGTGTTTTTGGAATGAGTAAAGGCTGTAGTTTTGCCAAAAATTAATGTTTTAAAGAAATGATACAATTTATATATGACCTAAAAAGGGTTAGGTGGATGTTTCAGTGGCCACTGTAAAACTGGCTGCTGTGCACATGGACATCCCTGGGTCCAAAAATCCTTTGCTTAAGAGTGCAGAGTCAGTGAGCATGAAGCTGGATGCATCGTCTCTCTAATCCTTGAGAGGAGATAGCGAGTGCAGGCTAGGGAGGGGATGGGAGGAGACAGGAGTTAGTGCAGGCCTGGGATTCTCCTCATTGGGCCACAGGATAAGAGAGACAGTGAACAATGGGTTCAGGGATCCCCCCCTCCCCATCATAAAAGAAGAGTATAAGCATGGGCAAAATTTAACATAAAAATAATTTACACAATTTTTTTTACAAGTTCCCATTTGCAGAACATAATAACACCACAATAATGAAGCAGTGATGAGGTTGTCATTTTAGTTCCCTATTATTACTACTTATTTCTAGAGCGCTACTAGACAATCAAGGCTCAATACTTGCTTCAAGGAACTTACAGTCTAGTCAAGACAAACATACATGAGAAACAAGAGTCAATGGGAAAAGTATTTATTATTGGTATTATTATGTGGTAAAGATTTAAAAGCAGCCTCAAAAAGGTGAGTTTTTAGACTGGATTTGAATGTGGCCAGACAGAGGAGCATGCTGCTCTATTCCAGGCATACAGCACAGCAGGCTGTACAAGAGTGGAGTCAGGAGTTGGCGATGGAGGAGAAGAGAACACATAAGAGTGACCTGTCTTAGGAATGGAGATCATGAGGGAAGATGTAGAGAGGGAAGATGGGTAATGAGGAGCAGAATACATGCATTTGTAAGTTAGCAAGAGAAACTTGAACTTTATGCAGACAAGGGTAGAAAGCCAATGTGGTGATTTGAGAAGAAGGGTGACATGGTCATAATGAAAGAAGATAAGTCATGCGGCTGACTTTTAAACAGATTGACTAGTGGAGAAAATTGGTTCACTGGGAGATCCATGAGGAGGAGGTTGCACAATCTAAATGAGAGATAAGAGAGTGGATGAGCAGTTTGGTAGCATGCTGAAAAAGGAAGGAATGTATTTTAGTGATATTATAAAGGAAGAAACAACACGCTTTAGCAGTGTTTTGGATGTGTGTAGAGAAGGGGAGAGAGGCATCGAAGATGACCCTAAAGTTATAGGCCAAAGAGATTGGGAAGATAAGAATGCCATCCACAAAGCCAGAAAGAGAGGAAGTGGGTTTAGGTGTAAAGTTAAGAAGCTTTGTCTGTGTTAGGTGGTGGCAGGACATCCCTGTGCCAAAGCAGCAAACTGAAATCAAAGTATTAGTTCTAATCTGGTTTACAAGGGCTTAAAAAACCTCACTACCTAGGAGAATAGTCTAAGTGCAGTTCTACCCTCTAAGGGGTGTGTTATGTCCTCTAAGATGTCAGTATGACATCTTCTTCCATAATGGGAAGACCAAAACTGTGTTCAGTAAAGACTGACGGTATTACAGATTATAGCATTTTCAGTTTTAGCAATGCTGGGTTGGGGCATCTTATTTGAAAGATGTAACTTTCTGGAAAAGGTTAGCAGTCTCTGAATATGGCTAAATGCAGTACAGTGGTGACCTATGTTAAGGCCTGTGGTAATCTAAATGAAGTGATGGCTTGGACCTATTGTAAAATGTATGTGTGATGGGGCCCTAAAATAGAATCTGATCAATAGAATTAGGCCCCTGGAGAAATTCAGGGGTGGAGGGATGCACTTGGCCTTTACTTTTGGGATTGAGTGATATAGCATTATGGCAGACGTATATTAAGAGGATTGTATGTCTCTTTAAATGGTGTTGTCATAGAGAACCTCTAGAGGGAGTGTGTAATATAAGGAGATGCTTAGAGTGGGAATGTGCCATTTTTCCCTTGGAGCTGATTGCTGCTAGCATAAAGTCAAGGAGGAGGACACTCTCTCTCTCATTCCTTGCAGCCACTGCTCAGCAAGGCCATGGCTCCAGGAGACCCATACTAGACTCCTGGACAAAGTTTCCAAGTCACCTGAGGAGAATGATAGGTTTTCAAGCATGGGGGATCCCATTCCTTGACTGGGAAGAAGATGTAAGCTCAATTGTTAGTAATGACTGCTTTTTCTTTTGAAAAGGATGGCCTAAGAGCTAGACCCTATGCTAAAGGGGAATAAAAGAAAGAGGCTGATATTCTTGGAGGAAGTGTGCTTTATTGTTGTTGCTGCTATGGATTCCGTAAGAGACCTATGGACCCTGAGAAATCAGTGATTTTTTTAAATAAAAAACTCTTGCGTGCTGGTATACCCAGATTTCTAAAGTTTGGTTTAAAGAAACCCTTTGCATTGAGGCAATTCTTTTTCCCAAGGCATGGGTTTGACAGAAGCAGCTATCTTGTGTAAAACGTTGGTGAGCAGTCAGAGAAGTCACATAGGGGAAGGAGGTATTTGGTGGAGCTCTCCCTGTCCAGCATCGTGCATACAGTGCTCGCCTCTAAATCAGGTCCACTGTTTGACCATTTTTATGTTTGAACTCACATAAAGACTGGTGCTCAGATCATAAAGAGGCATCAGACCCCATTATTTTATGTGCCTCCTAAAGGTATTAGATATTAATGTTATTTTAGGGGCTGGCAATGTTTTTAGCTGCATGTCATATACCCTTTAACAGCTCTTTAAGAGATGTTGGTATATTGAGCAAATGAGGAGCCCCAGGGTGATGCCTCTAAGCTCTACATGAGAGTGTATATGTGTGGGTGGGGGGATGGTGATGCCTTCAACCTCCAGTGGAAGTATTGCTGGGATCCATAAAACTCTTATCACCTGTGCCACCTTCTGGTATTTATTTCTTTACCTATTTATTGGGAAAAATGTATCAGGGTGATTCAATCATGAGATAGGGTGAGGTGGCTGCCTGAGGTGGCAAAATTCTGAGGTGGCAAAAAAATGCCTTATAACAGATCTGTAACAGCTACCTCACCCTGTATTCAGACCCATCAGTGTCGCTGCCGGTGCGGCTTGAATGATGTGCCTGTGGGGTTCCCACCTCCCGTGGGCAGGAATACCTATGTGAGGAGGAGGCAGCTGCAAGGCAGTGAAAGGGAAAGAAGTACAAGAGAGAGAACCTCCCCCTCAGCTTAGCTTCCTTTCCCTCCCTTTCTCTCCCCTTAGGAATAGGAAAGGGGTGAGAGAGAAAGGAAGATAAAGGGTTTTGAGTGAGGGGAAGGGAAAGGAAGAGGTGTGCCTGGGAAATTGGAGGGAAGAAAAGGTAAGGGGTGGAAGGGAGTGGGTTAGCAAAGAGGGGAGCAGTGAGTGAGAGAGGAGGGAAGGGGTGAGAGAGTATGGTAGTGAGTGAGAACTGAAGGAAGGTGTCTTTGACAAGGGAAAGGAGGGAAGGGAATGGGGTGAGACGGAAGGGGGATTGTGAGTGAGGGGAAAGAAAAGGGGTGAGAGAGGAAGGGAGACGAATAGGGAAGGAAGGAGGTGTGAGAGAAAAGGGGGTTGAGTTAAAAGGGGAGAACGGGGAGAGAAGGGAAGGGTGAGAGACTGAGTGAGAGGGAAGGGAGGGGTTGTAAGTGAGGGGAAGGGAAGGGAGGAGGTATGCTTGGGAAGTAGGAGGGAAAAAAAGGAAAGGAAGTTGAGGGAAAAGGAAGAAAGGAATTGAGAGGGGAAGGAAAAGAGTGAGTGGGCGTAGAGGGAAGGGGTTGAGTGAGAGGGGCAGGAAGGGGTGAGAGAGTAGGGGAGGGGAAGGAAGGTTTAATGAGAAGGGAAGGGAGGGGATGTGAGTGAGGGGAAGGGAAAAGAGTGAGTTGGAAGTTTGAGGGGAAGAAAAGGGAAGGGAAGAGGTGTGAGAGGGAAGGGAAGGCTGGGAGGAGGAGGCAAGGCAAGAGCAGGGCAGGAACTGGAAAGAGGCAAGGAAGGAAGGAGTAGCAGAACAGGAAGTCAACACACACTGCAGACAGGCACGGCAGGGCAATCTGTTGCTGAGGCATCGATTGGGAGCACAGCTGGACACGTTGATATTATAATTGGCCATCGGAGCATTTCCCACCATGGTGCCTTTATCCGCTGGGCAATGGCGCATGGTGGACCTAAGGAGGAGCACAGGGAGTGACTTTAGGGTGGCGCCCCTACCGCTGGGATGGCACTCGGCATCCTGAGGTAAGTAAGCTGGTCGCTGAGCCATCTTGTGGCTGGCTTGTTGTTACATATTATAGACATATTCCTTTGTAGTCTCCTAGGTTTTGACACTAGCCAAGAGAGTCTGTTTATGTGCTTTTAGGCATGTTTCTACAATATGGGGCGGATTTTCAGAGCCCTGCTCGCGTAAATCCGCCCAAAACCGGGCGGATTTACGCGAGCAGGGCCCTGCGCGCCGGGAAGCCTATTTTACATAGGCCTCCCGGCGCGCGCAGAACCCCGGGACTCGCGTAAGTCCCGGGGTTTTCGGAGTGGGCGTGTCGGGAGGCGTGTCGGGGGGCGGGGCCGGAGCGCGCGGCGTTGCGGGGGCGTGTCGGCAGCGTTGCGGGGGCGGGTACGGGGGCGTGGCTACGGCCCGGGGGCGTGGCCGCGCCCTCCGTACCCGCCCCCAGGTCGCGGCCCGGCGCGCAGGAGGCCCGCTGGCGCGCGGGGATTTACGCCTCCCTCCGGGAGGCGTAAATCCCCCGACAAAGGTAGGATGGGGGTTTAGACAGGGCCGGGCGGGTGGGTTAGGTAGGGGAAGGGAGGGGAAGGTGAGGGGAGGGCAAAGGAAAGTTCCCTTCTAGGCCGCTCCGATTTCGGAGCGGCCTAGGAGGGAACGGGGGTAGGCTGCGCGGCTCGGCGCGCGCAGGCTATACGAAATCGATAGCCTTGCGCGCGCCGATCCAGGATTTTAGTAGATATGCGCGACTACGCGCGTATCTACTAAAATCCAGCGTACTTTTGTTTGCGCCTGGAGCGCAAACAAAAGTAGGCTGTTCGCGCTTGTCTGAAAATCTACCCCTATGATTGTCGATCTGTTGTTTTACTAGCTGTTTATCTATGTTTTTTGCAACTTGTCCCAAACTTTGGAGGGTGTGGGATATAAATAATGTTAAACAAATAAATAAATAAAATAATGTTTACATTATAATTTTTACTTCCAGAAGACTGTGCTTTCATGTAAAATATATTAATGCAAATGCATAATGTTTAATTGTGTGTATGTGGGGTAGATGTGGAGGTAGGCACAAAGCTGTAAGGTTCACCTAATGAGCTCCAGCTCTGTGGGTTCACAAAAAAAAAATAAAAATGGGCAGGTATGATCAGGGCCAGTGCAAGAGTATTAGGCGCCCTAGGCAAACCTTCAGCCTTGCACCCACGGCCCCTGCTTGCGGCCTGTTGAGTCTCTGCCGCTCGCAGCCCACCGAGTCTCTACTCCTCTCAGCTGTGAGATAGGAGGATGTGCTCACAGCCCCACATGTCTGCTCTTTGCTGCCCCCTAATGGTTAGCACCCTGGGCGACCACCTAGTTCGCCTATTGGGATGTGCAGGCGCTGGGTAAGATACTGGATTGAATAAGACTCAGTATATTACTCTGCAGGATAGGGAAAAGGAAAAATCCAAGTTCCCTTCTGTGACTATCTAACTGCTCCCAAAGAGGAACTCTTACCCTCCTCCTAGACAGTACTTCTTCTTCATCAAAGCACACCCTGGGGTCCAACAAAGGGAGTCTCACACAATGTCTTTATCGTTTCAGCTTGTGAAACATTTACTCTTTTGGGGGACCATCAATAAAAACAACAATGGAATAAATCACAGGATCCAGATTAAAGAAATCTTAAACAGACATCCTTATATACACAGGGATAGATATTCAAACACCATTAAGTTGAACTTATCTGGCTAAGTGGTTGCCACTGAATATCCGGCTATACCACTTAGCCAGATAAGTGACTTATCCAGCTAAATAGTTAGCAGTATAGCAATGTGCGGGCAGGGGGCGTAACTGGGTGGTAATGTCTATCCAGCTAATTTAGGTCCTGATTCACTAAGCTTTTTTCCCATAGATACACAAAGGATGAGAAGCCTTAGTGAATCAGGCCTTTAGTCGGATAAGTAGCTATATTCAGTCCAGTCGTATCTTGTTAAATTACCTGGATAAGTTAGATGTGCCCCATAGCAGTTCTAAGTTTATCTGGCTAACTTTAATACTTATATGGGTATTTTCAGTGGTATTGGCGTGTCACTGAATATCCAAAGTAAGTTAGCAGGATAAGTCTTATCAGGCTAACTTACAAAGCCAGATAGCTTTAAATATTGGCCTCCTAGATTCTAAACCTTGATAGCAGCAAAAACCATTAGAACCCTCTTAGCTCCAAACCTCAGAAGAAAAAGCACATACAGTTCTGATCCCAGTGATGTGCTGGGTAGTACTCATTAGTAAAGATGTGATTCAGCTGAACCTTTTGGTTCGGCCTTCGTTATCAGCCCGCCATGGGAAATTTCATCTTAAAAAATGGCGCGAGTCATCCATTGCTCCTACCATGTGAAGGGGGCCGACCAATGGCACCGGTAGCCCCTGTCACATGGTAAGGGCAAAGATCCACTGGTGCCATTTTGATTAGTGGCAGCTGACGGCCTGAGAGGGGGAGATCGCTGGACCACCAGGGACTTTCGGCATGTTTTTTTTTTTTTTTTGGGGGGGGGGGGGTCGGGCAAGTCTTGGAGGGACAGGAGGGTGGGGGTTGCAATTAATTAAATTTGAAGGGTTGGGTGGGTTTGGGGTTTTTTTTGTTTTAATGTGCCCTTTCTCCCCCCAAAAAACTATAAGAAAACCACACAAAATTTCGTGGGTTTTCCTATCGTTTCGCCAGCCCCCCAAAATGCAACAAAATAGGCAATATCGTCTTTATTTCCTATTTTGTTGCAAACGAATGCACATCCCTACTCATTAGTAATCCTGAGTCCATCAGTAACAGAGTCCTCCTGGCAAGAAATTGCTCTTATATATAATTGTGTCCATAATTCCCCTAGGGATCTTGATAAAGAGGCTAGGCATATGTGCCTAGAAGTGGCATCTCAGTATCCAATACTAAAGGTCCTGCTGGACTGGCAGCAAGAGGAGGCCTTAAGAGATACCCCCAGAGCCCTGGATTGGCCCTCTTCCCTTAGATTCCAACCTCTTTCTCCTCTACTCTCCCCCTACCAATTCAGAATGCAGGTTAATACGTTAGGGCTCTGCTCCCCAAGCACTTGCTAAAAACATACAGAAGTTATCCTGCACTGCAGAATCATGTACCCACTAAGGCTAATGGTATAGATCGAGCAGCAGAGGTGCAGCTTCCAAATTTAGATTCATAGGAAAGTAGAGCTAGAAAAGTGACCTAAAAGGTCATCTAGTTCAGTCTGCTCTCTCTTGGCAGATTCATCTATATCATCTCAGATATATGTTTGGGTATTCTTCCCTTAGAAGCCTATTATGATGGATATCCTGCCACCTCCCAAGGAGATGTTACTCCAGAGCAGGGCTACCCTTCTAGTTCTTACCTATATCTCTCCTGGTATGATCTGCATTTTCTTTAGTAGGGAAGAACTGATTGTCTTCCTTACCTATCCTTTTATGTATCAGGATGCTATCATATTTCATACTTTGCAATTTTTGTTAAAATGTATGAGACCCTACCTCATTCTCCCACTGGTGAATTTCATATAGCAGTAGGTTACACAGTGCTGTACAGATTCACATAAAAGGCAGCCCCTGCTCAATGACACTTATAATCTTAGTCAAAACCAATAGCATGATGTTGTCACTATAAGCGGAATCTATCATTTTTTAAATAAATAACTACATATTAGGAGACTGGATAAAAATCAGCATGAACTTAACTACCAAGGCATATATAATGAGTTTTAATTTATATACCCTACAGGACTGCAGTGTTCACAGATATACACAATTTGATTAAAAAAAAACCAAAAAAAAAACTTTCCCTGGCAAAATTTCAGATGCATGAAGAATTGCATCAGATGGAACAGCAGTGATATAGTTTGTACGAGATAAAGATAAAGTGATGCACTTTTGTTTATTATGCAGCCTCTGTTCTACAATAGTTCTCTCATAATAAACTGCTTGGGGCTTTTTGGTATTTTAGTCTTAACAGAATTAGTGTATAATTGAGCTGCAGGTCTTGAGAATCTTCCATCGGTAAATGCAATGGGATAAAAGAGCTAATGCTATTACTAGTCAGAGGCTCTCAAGTTCTTCTGCTTTTACTAGCTTACTGCTTGTTCCTCTGAGACACCACAAGAACATTAAAAACATACCCTTCTTTCTTCATTAGTCAAGATAAAGACCTTGCTGGGAAGTAATAAGGTCATCCTGCAGATTAATTTGAGTGAATTAGATCTTTAAGGCAGCGGTGTCCAAATCCACCCCTTGAGCACTGCAAACATCTGATTTTCAGGATTATGTATAATGAATAGTCAATAAATACATTTACCTACATTTGGTCTCAAAAAGGTTGATATGCATATCAGGATCACCTTGAAATCTAAACTGGTCTGCAGCCCTCAAGGCCTGGAGATACACATTCCTTGAAGGTGATTTATGTAAATATGTTTTTATTAGGCCAGCTTGACAATTCGGTGACAGAGTGGTGTGTTGTCATACAGGAGACCTGGGTTTGATTCCCAAGTTCTATTTGCTCCTCAGACCAGCTGCAGCACTCATAATGCTTCTAAGATAAGGGAGCTCTTACTATCACTCAACCAAGCATCTACTGATTGGTCAAAGGGTACATGTGTTTTAGGCTCTGGAAGGAGCTTAAGTTTGTGGCTCTTGGCCAAGGCATATCACTTTGATCCTTGGCTACATGAGCAGGGGGGGGGGGGGGGGGGGATGAAAATGGGGTGCCATGAATGAAGACTAATGAACCATAGCCCCAGTGAAGACTAATTTTGATTGTGATGGGCATGCAAAGGAACAAGAGGAAGCTGCTACGTCAATCTTAAAAAATATGAGGTTGATATTCAAAAGGGTTTGTCCATATAAGTTTGCAACTTAGCTGGGCAATTCCTGGATGGCAATGTTTTAACCTGGGAGAAAACACCAAGGTAGTGATGTGGATTACAAACTGGTTGACGAATAGAAGACAGCATGTGATGGTGAATGGAACCTACCCTCAAGAGAGAACGATATTAAGTGAACTGCCGCAAGGATCGGTGTTGGGCCCGGTCCTGTTCTATCTTTGTGAGCAACATTGCAGAAGGGATTGAAGCTAAAGTTTGTCTATTTGCAGATGATACTAAGATCTGCAACAGAGTGGACATGCCTGAAGGAGTAGAGAGAATGAGATGTGATTTAAGGAGGCTTGAACAGTGGGCAAAGATATGGCAGCTGGGATTCAATGCCAAGACGTGCAGAATCATGCATCTGGGGTGTGGTAATCCAAAAGAACTGTATCCGACAGGGGTTGAAGGGCTGTTGTGCACGGAACAAAAGAGGGACCTTGGGTTGTCAGTGGCTAGCAATCTGAAGAAGGCGAAGCAATGTGACATAGTAATATAGTAATGATGGCAGAAAAAGACCAAAATGGTCCATCTAGTCTGCCCAACAAGCTTCCAAAGGTAGTAACTGCCGTTACGTGCAGGTTAAGCTTTTTTATTTATTAGCTAAAGCCAGAAGAATGCTGGGCTGCATAGAGACAGGAATAACAATAAGAAAAAGGAGGTGATAATCCCCTTGTACAGGTCATTGGTGAGGCCTCACCTGTAGGATTGCGTTCAGTTCTGGAGACCATATTTCAAAAGGGACAGAGACAGGATGGAGGCGGTCCAGAGAAGGGTGACAAAAATGGTGGGGGGTCTCAATCAATTGACTTATGAGGAGAGACTGAAGATCTTAAATATGTATACCCTAGAAGAGAGGAGGTTCAGGGGGGGATAGGATGCACTTCTTCAGATACCTGAAAGGTTTTAATGATGCACAATCGACAATCTTTTCCGTTGGAAAGAAATCAATAGAACTAGGAGGCATGTAATGAAACTCCAGGAAGGATGACTCAGAAGCTTGTAAAACAGAGGGCTTGGAGGAAAGGGGAATGGGGTATCACTGGCATGATGTCATATTTAATTGGAGTTCCTGTGCACTGGGGCCTGGTACCCTCAGTAAAGTGTACATGTGTATATTTAGTCACATAATCCGATCTGCATAATATGTATGCGATACATTGTGTTTGAAAATCTGTTGCATTTTCTCATCTGAAAAGTACCTGTGCTTTATAAGTTTGGTAACCTATTGAAAATGTAATTTTTAATGTTTTATATTTCTAAAAGAAAGATTCTAATCTGAATTCTATGTCATTGTGGGAGAAAGTTACAAAACTATTTGTCATGACATCTGTGAAGCAATGATACAGATGTCATGACAGATGCCATCTCCAAATTAAAAAAAACCAAACAAAAACCAAACAAAAAAAAAACCAAAAACAGGGATGGGTAAGAGTATGTAAAATTAACGGAGAGTTCATAGGCTATAGGTATTACCAATTATTAGGCTTATTCAATATTTGTTGATAGTTAATGTGGCTTTCAATGCATACTTCACTTTCAATGCATATCCAGCATAGCTCTCTGCTTCAACAGCAAGGGAGAAGTAAAACTAATACTTCACGCATATCCAGCATAGCTCTCTGCTTCAACGGCAGGGGAGAAGAAAAACTGATACTTCATGCATATCCAGCATAGCTCTCTGCTTCAACGGCAGGGGAGAAGAAAAACAACCAATAAGGGCTGAATAACATAGTCTGGGTAAACAAATAAGTATGGGTGTAGCTTGCTTGTTGCGGCGGTTACTACCCCTACTACCCCTAACTAATCAAGCTTGATATTTCACTTGGATGCAGCTCCATCACTGCTCTCTGCATTAATGGTGGGGGTGAAAGGGAAATAGAACCAAGGGTTGCTAAGAGCCAAGAGAAACAGATAAGTATGAAAGGAAAGAAGTGTGAAGTTTGCTGGGCAGACTGGATGGGCCGATTGGTCTTCTTCTGCCGTCATTTCTATGTTTCTATGACACTAATGACAGGGTGCTCTAATACAGGTATTAATAACAGAACATTTTGACTTGTGAATCTTTTTCGCCCGCCCATAATTTTCCATGAATGCACGCAATCTTACATGAAGGTATTTAGACATTTCTTCTTCCTTTGACATTGGTTGAAAATGATTTGTTAACTGATATTTATTTATTTGTATTTGCATTTTTTGCCTTTCCACCAATCAGTACAAGGCAGATTACAATAAATATTCAAAATTCTGCAAATACTAGAACTTCCGCCGGCAAATCTTTTTGCTACTGCAAAATTTAAAGGTTTGCACAATCCATTTAGCTGATCACAGCGGGTTGCTATTCTATGACCTTTCATCTTTTCTGATGACCTTTGATCCTGGAAATTTTACCCCCCATCCTTTTCAGTTTTTCCTCCACATGTGCTAATCCTAGAAGCAGCAAGTAGCAAATTATTTTGCTGGCGAATGTTCTCTTCCTGCTCATCCTTGATAATCTTTTGAGGTGCTCTGACTTCAATGTGCACTCTGACAGTTGTGTATAACATAGCATCAATTCATTCTCCAAAAAAAAAAAATTGGTTTTCTTTCATTGAGAGAGGCTAAAATATTGCACATAAAAGCGTCAAAAGAAATTTCCGACCGCAGTTCCAGGGTGTGGTTTTTTTAGTATCTTTTTTAGATTTTACTGTACATAAACACAGTAAATGTTTTAACTTTTGTTTTTAAAGATTCTGTTTATTTCATCTAATTTTATGTTAAATTTAAAACATTTACTATAAATAAACCAATGATCTACAATAATTTCCTTTATTCTAAGTCTTATGATACTAACAGTAAAGAAACTGCTGTTGTCATAGTCTGTACCACCAAAACTTTGAAATAGACAAAATGCAGAATTTTTGAGTGTACTTATTATAGAGCATCAATTGTGCACCAAAAAAACATTTGTTTTCTTTCAATTATGTAGCCTAAAAGATAGTGGCCTAAAAATTTGCTGGCAGCGGTTCTAGGGTATTCGTAACTTTGGCAGTTCTAGTTTAAGGAGCGTTTTCTTTCTCTCCTCTTCCATCATGTTGACATGGACAATTTTAAAAACTTTGGATTTATTTATAAATTGCAGTTGTACTCTACCTCGTATTGAAATATTGGTGAGCTTAGGAAAATAAAAAAAGTGATCTATTCATTATAGTTTGGGGTATATTTGTTGAAATTATGCTAAAAAGTTATGAGGTAGATCTTAAAAACATACGTGCGCGCGAGCAAAAGTACACCGGATTTTATAAGATACGCGCGTAGCTGCGCGTATCTTATAAAATCCGGGGTCGGCGCGCACAAGGCTGCGCAAAATCGGTAGCCTGTGCGCGCCAAGCCGCGCAGCCTGCCTCCGTTCCCTCCGAGGCCGCTCTGAAATCGGAGCAGCCTCGGAGGGAACTTTTCTTCCGCGTCCCCCCACCTTCCCCTCCCTTCCCCTATCTACCCCACCCTCCAGCCCTACCTAAATCCCCCCCCCCCCCTACCTTTGTTGGGCAAGTTACGCCTGCTTGAAGCGCCACCTTGGCTTCCCCGCAGTGCCGGGGAACACGGGACCGCCCTCCCAGCCCTCCCGGCCCACCCCCAAACCGTCACCACGCCCCCAGACCCGCCCCAGAGCACCTCCTGATCCTGGACACGCCCCCGGACACGCCCCCTCCCGCCCCTTTTACGAAGCCCCGGGACTTACGCGTGTCCCGGGGCTTTGCATGCACCGGCGCGTGAGTGCCCTGCGCGCGTAATTCCGGCAGGATTTACGCGCGCAGGGCTTTTAAAATCTAGCCCTATGTTGTTTTTCCTTTTATAAAACTATAGATTTTTTTCTCCTCTCTATAAACTAAGAGTGCCATGAGCTTCAAGTATTATATAATGAATTTGAAAGTGACTTTTTGATATTCTGGATCTATTATGCCAAACATGAGAAAAAACATTTAGTAAGAGATAATATTGTAAGTCTTTAGGCAATCCATTAATTTCTGTAGAAAAAAAAAAGCATCTGTAAGTACTTAAAATTATACAGTGAAAAGCAAATAGAAGCTCTAAGAAGCCTTGACTAAAAGGGAAGCCTTCTTGAACCCCTTCAGGGAGGACAGAAGAGATAATGAGAACATTGTATTCACTGGAGATTCTTTCTTCATTTATGAGGGTGCAAAAGCATTCAATGCAAGCAAAAGTTTACAAAAAAAACCCCCAAAAACTATCAATGTCTTTTTGTTATCTGGCTCTATTTAATTGAACATGGTTATCTCAATGGAGTCTGAGAGAAACACACCATGGTGCGGTGGCCACAGCAAATCAGAACTGCATGGAAATGAATGAATGTAATGCAATTTGCTGTTATAATCACTCCAAATAATCAGAAGTGTAGCAGCACGCTTCAGTGTTGCTATTTTTACAGCAATTAAAACAAAATTATGCTGTGAAAGTATTTTCAAGTACAAGGCCTACACTCACAGATATTTCCATGTGCAGAGTCCTATAAAAAAAAGATTCATGGTGATAAGGGGAATCTTTGGACTACAATAGTGTTTTCAAAAAGCATTTTATTTTAATAGTTCAGATTTTAGTTTGATAATGTGCATGCGTTATTTAACACGCAGAGCAGTGACACCTTTGTGAGAAGTATCAAAACGTGAACTGAACCTGGGGTAAAAGTACAGGCAGGGATCTGCAATGCATGCATTTTGACCCAGGTGTGTTGGAGGAGGGGCAACAAATAAGACATGAAGATTACATTTTCAAATCTATATTTTATATGGAAGAACTACCTGCATATAAAGCAGGTGCCAATCCCTCCATGTACTCTTTCCTGAATCAGTTTTCAAAGAGAAAGTAGAGTTGTACTTTCCCTTTGAAAACTGGTAGAAAGCCCATGGATAAAGGTATCCGTGGACTCTGCTTCAGTATGGGCAGTTCTGAAAATTGCTTCCCAAATTACTATCTCCTTGCTCTCCATCCCAGCCCAATAATAGTGATTAAAGATGGACAGCTCCATCTAGTTTAAACTCTGCAGGTAAACAATCATCGTGAAATCTGGCACAAAATGCTAACATCTTCCTTCCTCTGAGTTTCACATTTTAGTCTGGCCTGTTTCTTCTTCCAGAGAAAGTGGGATATACATCTTGTTCAGTTTTAGAAATAGAGGAACTCGCCAACACGATGAGTAAAATATGAAATATTTTTAATACCTTGAAAGCCAGTTTATTCTAATAGTTTTTCATACATCTAAGCAACTAGTAAACATAAAACTAGAAATTTTCTTGGATCCTTTTTTCTTCCTGTATTCAACCGGTGTAGCAAACAGACAGAGGAAAACTTCATAGGGGTAAGAAACACTCATGAATGTTTCAATGAATAAGGACGCATTTTAAGGGTCTAAGTTCTCACAAAGCAGTCAGGACATTTCTGTCCTACATGTAGGGTTGATGCTTCCATTAGGCAAACTAGGCAGTCATCTAGTGCCAACATTTTGGGAGTGAAACCCAGACGGGTGATGTGCCAAAGCCAATACTTCTAAAGAAGGGAGTGCTGTGCTGGAGCTGCCACCGATAGGTAAGCTGGGGGAGGGGTGCATGGACGAAAGTTTGCCTAGAGTGCCAGATGCTCTTGCACCAACCATGACCACATGGACCTCTAACCGTGGACATCTAATTTTGAAAGATTAGTTTTATAGCCACAGGCCCTTTTGGCACCTATTTTTAGATCTTCAGAATCTTAGTTATTGGTTTCTCAAGGGAACATACAAAGAGCAGGTCTACCACCACCACCACACAAGGCAATTTTATTGTTCTTTACCATCTACATTAGGGTGGTCAACTCCAGTCTTCAAGTTTCACAAAAGGGCTTGGTTTTCAGGTTTATCTATAATGAATATGATTGAGATAGATTTGCATGTAGTGCTTTCATTATATACAGATATATCTCCTGTATATTCATGGTGGATATCTTTAGAACCAGATTTGTTTGTGATTCTTGATGAATGCCATCAACTCTTTAATGCTGATGGATTATTATTGTGGGCAATAAGCCAGCACCCAGTCCTAGAAAGCTCCATCCATTGGGAAATCCTCTCATCTCTGATTCTTGCAAAAGAGTTTATAAGGAAGGCAAAGATGCCAACAGTATAAATTCAGATCTGAAGTTAAATTTTCTCACTACTTATATCATAAAATTCCCCTCTATCTAGCGAACCCCTCGCTGCAGAAAGTACAAATTGATGTAGCATTTTAGTAAATGAATCCTTTAGCCTGATCCTTAGATCCTCTAAAATTTTAATTGAAAGAAGGCACCATGACAGACTAGGGAAGAAAATATGAAAGGCACTATATGAAAGTTAGAAAACTGTCTGCCACAGGTGACACTCAGGCAGAAAGGTATTTTAATCATCACCAAAGTAGCAGTAATGTCATGCGGCTCTTTGCTTAATTTTCCATGAATGTTGATAAATCTTCATTTTATATGCATGAGTCAAACATAATTCACCATTCAAATCTATCTAAGGACAGTGATGACTGAAACGCATTATCATCTAAAATTAATGAATCTATTTCAGTACTCAGCACTCAGACAACAGCAGCTCACAGTGATTTTTAGTTTAAGATATTTATTTTAGCTTAAGTATATTTATTTAGAGACTTATAGCTAATGTTCGTATTATGGAATGTGGACCTATTAATGTTACTAACATGGCGTTAAGTACCCCATGCACAAAAGAGTTAAAAATAACAGCAGTGCATTCATTTTTAATGTTGCCATGTATGATAATTATGCAAATACCTTGATAATGACCTAATTAGTCATTACTGCAGTTTGGCATGATATATAAAAAATGTATCTTGGCCACACTGATGAGGTAAGTTTAACTATACCTTAGGAGAAGAAGGCACAGAAAGAGAAGATGGAGATCATGGTTGTTGCTACTGCTGCTGCTTATGAAGCAAGTCCTCTGGAAAGTGCCAGGCTCCAGGAACTGACGGAACAATCCTAATCTAACTGAACATCAGGTGACTTGAAGTCCTTACACAGGCATACTCCAAGACCAGCCTCCCTAGCAAGCTGATATTATCTCATCAGCAGCCATTAGCTTCACACTCTGACTACTACTTTGGAAGATCCGCCTGCCACATTCTCTGCTCTAACCGACCATAGGGTTGCCAACTGGCTCCACTTTTTCAGGACAGGTTGATCCAGTCCTGGTTTTACTCCCCTGCATGCAGGTACTTATATAGTCTTGCTCTTCTTAGGGAATGCAATAGGGAAATCAGAATAAGTCCCAGCATGCAATGGGGTAAAACCAGGATTGGATCAACCTGTCCTGAAAACCTGGAGTCAGTTGGCAACCCTAACCAATCACTAGGCAACTGGAAGTCTTTACATGAGCAGAGTATGTGTTTTAGTTTCAACATCCTGATGCAGTAGCTTCTCCTACATCAGATGAGAGTTAAGCCAAATGGATGGCACCCGATTGCATGATAGAGTGTTCTCATTGCACTGTGTATTATGTGCACATTGAAATCATTTATTTTACATTAATTAATAAACAGTTATGCCTTGTACAGTCTCCATTGTTTCTCTGTTTCTTTTTAACATATGAGAGAATGCTCATTTTCCATCAATAAGCAGGCTGTCTGGGTGACATCATCTGGGCATCATAGAGTGGAGCTTTTTCTCTCTAAGCTCGAAGAGCTTTGTGTGTGTGGCTGTTCCTGTGTTCCTCGAGTTGAACTCCTCAGTTTTGTTTTTTCCGTACACGGATATGGACACGTGAAATGAGATTTCTCTTTTCTCAAAAAAACCCAACAAAAAAAAAACCCAACACTTTTAAGTGCTACCATACCGAGGACCCCTGGGTTTAAATATTGCCAGTGTGGTAAGATCATGTCGGTGACCAATGGACACAACTATTGTTACCTGTGTCTCAGTCCTGACCATGATCATGTAGCCTGTAGGGACTGCAGGAGAATGTCTCCCTGGGCCCAATGTCAAAGGGCCACAAAAATATCGAAATTTATTTATTTATTTATTTTGAATTTTTATATACCGATATTCCTATAAAGAATATAAATCACACCGGTTTACAATGGAACAGAACTTTTGCTGGTAGGCGATACATTAAATAATGAACTTAGCAATTGGAACATTCAGAAAAACATTTGGAAACAGGGAACCATGACAAACCATAACAAACCGAGAACAAAAACAAAAAATAAAATAAAATTGAGAGACGATGCATCGGGATCCTATGCCCCCCTCTCCAAGGGAGGGAAGATCCATGCAATCTTTGCCTGAGATGAAGACTCAACACTTCGACCTGGTAAAATAGGCCCATTTGGTGGGATCTGACGAGCAAACAAGAAAGGCCGATAAAGCTTCGACAACTTCGTCCTTGACGCATGCTGCATCGAAACATAACACTGATACAACTATATTGGGATCGAAATTATTTTGTAGTATATAACCAGACCTCATATATCACATTTGAGAGGTTTTTTTTAAATCCTCTCACTAAGGAGTTACCACATTTTATATGTATTATAATTTTATATATTGTGGTTCTTCAATTTTTTAATCATTGGTCTTGGTTATATCGGTCTTGGTTATATATTTTTTTTGAAATTTTATATAGTGAATATCACTTATCTTTTACTAATTAATTAATAATTTTAATAATTAGACTCCTTTGATTAATTGCTTTATCTAAAAACACGAATTTCTCCTATATTATATCTCTGCCTACCCTCTTAGATTTATCTCTGTTAGACATTAAACTATTGTAAAGCTTGTTGCTAAGTTATGTTACACTGTGAACCGAGGTGATGTTTCTAACGTGCCCCGGTATATAAAAATCCTTTAAATAAATAAATAAATAAATAAATAAATAAATAAATTTTTTAACTTGAGTGACCAAAACGCTGAAGTGGTGAACATACACCCAATTTTATATTGTTGATATCACTTATCTTTTGACTTGAGTGACCAAAACGCTGGAGTGGTGAACATACGCCCGACACGGCTCGTGTTTCTTTATTGCTTCATCAGGGGCATTTCACTTTTTTCTAAAATGAAATATAGCAGTTAAATACCACATGTTGCCATTCAACTCACTGGAGTTGAATGGCAACATCCTGGCACTGGAATAATATATAAAAAAACATCGATCACAAATTGCTTGTCTACGAATGTAGTATATTTAATTCAGTGTCCTTGTCCATCCATATATGTGGGTCGGACAAGTAGACAAATCAAGATCCGTCTACGTGAACATCGTAGTAGGTTAAATACGCTTAATTTGGAAGCCCCTATGGTAAAACATTATGTACAGAATGGACACCATTTTCAACAGTTGAAATGGACTGTGCTTGATCAAATAGTACATCTTGACCGCGAGCATGATGTTCAAACTAAATTAAATTTTATTGAACAAAAATGGATTTTCAAATTATCCCGCCCATACTCCGGGAGGTATGAATGAAGCTGTGGATTGAGCGACGTTAATCTGATTCATTCATGTATCGCGTCACATTGGTGATGATGCTGGGATGTAGAAAGTTCCTATTGGTCACGATACCATCCTAAGGCAGGTTTAAAAGCCGCCTTAAGTATAACAAAATGGAGGATCATTTGTTGGGAAACGCTGACTTTATCGGGTGACAGCATAGAAGTACCGAGCGTATGTATAAGTAATAGATATAAATTTCAACTGCAAGTTTTGTGGTATTTAACTGCTATATTTCATTTTAGAAAAAAGTGAAATGGCCCTGATGAAGCAATAAAGAAACATGAGCCGTGTCGGGCGTATGTTCACCACTCCAGCGTTTTGGTCACTCAAGTTAAAAAAGATAAGTGATATTCACTATATAAAATTTCAAAAAAAATATATAACCAAGACCGATATAACCAAGACCAATGATTAAAAAACTGAAGAACCACAATATATAAAATTATAATACATATAAAATGTGGTAACTCCTTAGTGAGAGGATTTAAAAAAAAACTCTCAAATGTGATATATGAGGTCTGGTTATATACTACAAAATAATTTCAGTCCCAATATAGTTGTATCAGTGTTGTGGGTTATATGTAATGAGATACACTGTCTGAGCAGTTTTTGAGGCAAGCATCGAAACATAAGGCAACGTCGCACCAACTGATGCATGAAGCGTCGACGCATATGTGAACGACATAACCTATAGCGTCAAAGTGACCAACATCAACATTGAAGTTGACGGAGGATAAATCACTGGCACAATTGACACCATTCATCATGTCGAGCAAATTGGTGCAAGCGAAGGCATCCAAGATATCAATGCAGTAATAAGCGTCCAAAAAATTGACACACGTCAGATCGTCATAGTTGACGCAAGTAACAATGTCATCGATCAAACAAGCAGCATCAGGAACATCAAAGCATGATGCAGCATTGTGCAAATCGACGCATATTGAAGCGTTGTACAAATCGATGCAAGGCAATTCAAAGCATCTTAGAGAATCAGGAATGACACTTACTAAAACTTTGGAGACGTCGACTCAATTAAAGATGTCCTTTCCTTGGAGAAATCCTTCTGAACCCGATACTACAATAAATGTCAATGCACTTTCCAAATTTATTATTCGGCCAGAGCATTCCCCACCACACTCCCATCAAGATAGTGTCAGTTCACATAGATCTTTATTGCAATAGTCTGACCAGGAATTAGAAGAATCTCCAGTGGAAATGGCTTCCTCCCCAGACACCTCACACTTGGCTGGGGAGCTTTTCTTAAAGGATTGGAAGCATTTCTGTTTTCATCAGGAGCCTCTACAAGAAAGACCCATTATCCTATTAACAGAATCTCCAATGTCTAGTCCTAAGGCACCGAAAGCAAAAATTCTCACTGCAGCACTCCCCCCCCCAAGAAGAAAATCTGCAGAATGGAATCCCGCTGTGAACCCTCGTTGTACAGGGATAAGAGGATGTGAAGTACAGCACCAGGTACAACTGCAGAGGAAATGGTGTTGCAGATCAACTCTATTCTTAAACATTTCTTTACCAGCCTACCTTCTCAACAGGTGTCTATTTCACTAATTTACCAGTTCCTTCTGGAGAGAACCATTTCCCTCATTTGGAGCACCCTCTGTCACCTGTGAGACTAGGACTTAGTCCACAAGATACAGTCAGTTCTCCTTCCTCACCGGACCCAACCAACTACCCTGAGGAATCATTGTTATCCTCTTCTGGAAGCTCAATGGGCATTCCATCTGACCCACTGGAGGAGCAACCTCAACCTTCCTCATCCCTGGAAGATTTAATCTACTCTCAATTTGTTTAAAAAGTAGGATCTCTATTGAATTTAGAAACCCACAAGATCCCTGATCCAAGGGCGGAAACAATGGGTATATTAAACATTTTGAAAGTTCCATTGGAGCCAACTGCTCTTCCTTCCCATGCAATACTGGATTCAGTTATGGATAAAGCATGGGACTCCCCCCACACCATAATACCAGCATCCAGAAAATTAGACTTAAAATATAGGATGCAAAAATCAACCCACTACAGCAATGTGCAAATCCCACATGTGTCAGTAGTGGTAGAATCAGCCATGTAGAAGGCAAAGAAATCTAGACTGCATTCAAATATGCCTCCAGACAAAGACAACAGATTGCTGGATGAATTTGGATGAAAGTTGTTTCAAAATTTGATGTTAAATGCCCAAATTCAACAGCACCAATTTTACATAACCCAATACCTTTATGAATGTGTCCAAAATCTAAAACTATTAATTTTGGGCTCTCAGAGATATAATGAAATGCCACATCCCTTCATTGACCTTAAGGAAGGTTTATGACACTTGTTGAGAATGGTATATGAGGCCTTTGAAACATCTGCCAGATCTTCGGCAGCATCCATTGCAGCTAGACATATGGTATGGCTTTGCTTCAGTAGTACACATGAGGATGTTCATGAAAAGTTGGCCAACTTACCGTGTAGAGGTGACAACCTTTTTGGGGAAAAGCTGAGAGAAACAGTTTCTCAGATAAAAGAACACAATGTAGTGGTACAATCTTTGACTTCCCCTATTGACAGTTAAGCTACCACTAGAAAGTACTATAAATACAAAAGAGGATACTACCAGCGTAGCCCATATAGAAGCTACCAACCATTCTACCAACCCCCTATCAGCAGTCAAGACCGCAGGGGCAACAATTTCCACAAAGAAACAGTCAGAGGTCAAAGACCCTAAAAACCTAAACAGTCACAGCCCCAGAAACAGCAGATTTTGAAAACATCAGTCACAACACCATGTCATGTCGAGAGCAGAATTTCATCTTTCTTACAAACCTGGTCCAGAATCACGACTGATCAATGGTCCTCAATATAATATCCCAAGAGTACAAACTACAGTACACCCATCCTCTCGAATTACCTCATCCTATACAAACCATAAGATCACATTCTCACATTCTCATGCTTCATCAGGAAGTAAGAACTCTACTAATCCAGAGAGCAATGCATTCTCTTCAGCCTTCTCAAATCAACAAGGGCTACTACTCCCAATACTTCCTCATCCCCAATAAAACAGGTCTTCTTCCCATTTTGGACTTGCAATCTCTCAACAAGTCTCTCAAAAGGCAGAAATTCAAAATGACCTCTTTGAAATTAATCCTTCTGTTTCTACAACCCAATGACTGGATGTGTCCTCTGGACCTGGAGGATGCATATACTTGCATTCTCATCCACAAGGATTACTGGTGATACCTGTGTTTCCAGGTTGGAAATTAACATTAGCAGTACAATGTACCCCCCTTTGGACTCTCATCTGCCTCGAGAGTCTTCACAAAATGACTTGTGGTTGTTGGGGCACACTTGTTGAAATGGGGAATCAGAATTTTCCCATATCTCAATGACTGGCTCATTGTCTGCCCAAATGCACAAGCACTATAAAACCATTTGATGGAAACAATTCAGTGCTTGGAAGAACTGGGATGGATCATAAGCTATGAAAAGTCCCACCTCCATCCCAACCAGACTCTGCAATTTATTGGGGCAAGGATTCATACGCCCATTTCCAGGGTGTTTCTACCTGTTGACAGAGCCCATACTCTGTGCTCTCAGTGCCTGTCTCTTCAACATCAAACTTATACCACAGTACATGGAATATTAATCCTATTGGGACACATGGCAGCAGTAATACAAATGGTCCCCAACACCCATCTTCACATGAGGAAACTACAATGGGGATTAAAGTCTCAGTGGAATCAATGCAGACAGCCCATGTCAAAGACATAAGATAAGAACATAAGATAAGAACATAGGATATGCCATAATGGGTCAGACCAAGAGTCCATCAAGCCCAGTATCCTTTTTCCAACAGTAGTCAATCTAAGTCACAAGTACCTGGCAAGTACCCAAACATTAGATAGATCACAAGTACCAAAACATTAGATAGATGTTACGCTCTCCTTCTCCAGAGGGGAGGAGCTAGCAATCTGTTATGCTCGCCTCCTCCAGAAGGGAGGAGTTAGCAATCTGCTGTTGCTCACTCCACCAGGAGGGCGGAGTTAGCAAGCTGTTCTGCTGTACTCCTGAAAGGGGAAGGAGTAGCGATATGACATGACCTGCTCCTCCAGAGGGGAGGAGTTATCTATCTGTAGCTCTGTTAGCGAACTGCTGTTTAGATGCTCCTGTAAAGAAAGGAAGTAGCAAGCTGTTACCAATCTGCTAAGAAGTAGCAATCTGTTATGGATCAACTCTCCAAGGAAGAGGAGTTAGCGATAGGTATTTAGTACTTCGCTACTGAGATAGCAATCTATCATGCCCCCCGCTACGGAGTACAAATTTGTATATATATATAAGCTGCTGGCAAGTCTCAGAGAAAGAGGAGTAGCTGTCTATATAATACTTCCGTGAGCGGAGTCAGTGGTCTGTAGTGGTTAGCTCCCACAAGGTGATAATAGTGAAAGGAATGACCACTTAAAGGAAATGGTGAATCCCTGGGCCGATGGCAGATGACAGCGCCCCCAGGAGGCGATCCTGAGAGGAACCACCGGCTAGGCTAGAATATGAGATAAACACAATAGTTCTTTATTAGACTGGAAGCTGGACCACCAGGGGTGGCAGTAGTGAGTCGCTGTGTCCGGCAAGGCTGAAGTCCTTCTGATATTGGAATATAATCTCTGGGTCGCTGAGCTGTAGAGAGAGACTAGAAGTAGTGAGTAGACAGGGTATACTGGATACAAGATGGTACACTCACAATAGTTGGTGTCTGCAATGGTCTCTATGCCACAGAGAGTCTTCAGTACATTCAGGAACAGGAGCCGTAGGCGAGCACTGGTTCCCACAAACAGTCTGTAATAAGAACTCACAATTGCTGTATATGAAATGGCTTCTAGAGTAGAAGACAGTCTGTATAAGATTCTAGGAACATGGGCCCTCGTGGAGCGAGTACCGGTTCCTATCTGTAATCTTGCCAATGTAACTCTCGATCTCTGTACCTGCGATAACGTCTTGGACGGAAGGGAGTCTTCAGAACACTAGGAATGTATGCCCTCGTGGAGCGAGTACCGATTCACTGTGTTCACGTCCATGATCACTTCCAGGAAATGAGGAGTCTTCCGAGTGTTCTGGCAATCTGAAATCAAGAAGAGAGTGCAGAGCCCCCATGGAGCGGGTACTCCTGGTAAGTTTGAAAAGGCCGAGCAGTGGGAACGGGTTCCCCGGCTGACTCGGATTGTTGTTGCAAGTATCGTGGACTGCCGAAACAAGTCCCATTGGAGTTCCTTGCTAACTCATTAGAGGTTAGCAAACAAAGACTTTTTAAAGTGCAAATGGATGATGCCACTACGGGGGGATGCCCTTGAGGTTTGCGCCCTTGCTGGCACAAAGTCTAGAGCGCGCGCCCTTACATCATCAAGAATATGGCAGATCCATAGCATCAGGCCAGCCCGGGGGAACCGGGACCAAGAGAAGGAGAGACGCCACAGCTGCACTGTCTGTCAGAGCAGAAGGGAGTCACATCCCAGGTAGAGAGGGTGGAGCGAGGGGCGAGAAGAGGCACGAATGCAACAATAGATCACAACCTACTATTGCTTATTAATTACCATCATAGCATTTCATTCTCAATGAAAAGAGACATTTCCTGGTGGCTGAAGCCTTCAGTGTTGACAAAGGGAGCACTATTCAGAACTTCCCCTTATCAACTAATACTAACAATGGATGCTTCAACGAAAGGCTGGGGGCTCATCTTCACCATCTAAAGACACAGGGTTTGTGGTCTCCAGCAGAATGCAGGTTTCAGATAAATCTATTAGAATTGAGAGCAATAATACTGACATATTTACACTCTCTTTCCATGTCAGGTTTAGCGATCACATCCATATGTGTACACCTATGTGCTATAGTGTCTTATCACACAACAAAAGGAAGTTCCTCAATTTCCTCTCATCCTCTCATTTCAAGATTTATGAGAGGTTTAATACAGATTCATCCAGCAATATAAACGCCTCCGGTTCCATGGGATGTAAACATTGTCCTTGAAAGCTTGATAGAAGCTCCCTTCGAAGCCATGGAGTCTGCATCCTTAAATCACCTCATTTGGAAAGTACTCTTCCTCATCGTAATCATATCAGCGAGGTGAATAAGTGAACTTCAAGCCCTAGTAGTCAATTATCCATACCTTCAATTCCACTATGACAAGGTCTTGTTGCGTACCCATCCATCCTTTTTACCAAAAGTGGTTTCAGACTTCCACCTGAACCAGTCAATCTCATTACCCTCCTTCTTTCCCAAATCACATACCAATACAAGACAGAAAGCATTTCACACATTGGACTACAAAAGAGCATTAGCATAGTACAAAAGAAAAACACAAGTAATTAGCACATGTCCCAAATCCTTGT
Source organism: Rhinatrema bivittatum (assembly GCF_901001135.1). Classification (NCBI taxonomy): domain Eukaryota; kingdom Metazoa; phylum Chordata; class Amphibia; order Gymnophiona; family Rhinatrematidae; genus Rhinatrema; species Rhinatrema bivittatum. The sequence goes on along the minus strand of NC_042617.1, from coordinate 97,442,487 downwards.
TTCTTTTAACCAAATAACTCTGGTAAAGCGGTCTCCAAAAGAATACTATCAAATTGGATAACTCATTGTATCCAATTCTGTTACTCATCAAATTCAAGAATTCTACATAATCCAATCAAAGCGCATCAGGTCAGAGCAATGACGTGGTCATCAATTCATACCTTTACATCCCATTACTGCCTGCACCAACAGTCAGCAGCGGACGGTGCACTGGGATCAGCAGTGTTACATCACATCCAACAACATTAATGGCTGTCCACAGGTGACAGGTTGCTTTTATATAGAAGTGGTGTAATGCAAGCAACCTACCTGCTTCAGACTCCCAGACAGCATGGCTAAATAAGTCTGCTTATCGATGGAAAAAAGCAAGTTTGCTTACCGTAAATGGTGTTTTCCATAGGTAGCAGGATGATTTAGCCATACAACCCCTCCCTTCTCCACGGACAGCCACCTGCTACATTCGAAGATCTGCTTGAAAACCAACTAAGGAGATCAGCTCGAGGAGTGTGAGAACAACCGTGCAGCCACACACGCAAAGCTCTTTGAGTTTTGAGAGAAAAAGCTCCGCCGCATGATGCCCGGATGATGTCACCCAGACAGCATGGCTAAATCAACCTACTATCTACAGAAAACACCGTTTACGGTAAGCAAACTTGTTTTTATCCCAAAATATCCATTATCTGGAACATCCACGGTCCTAATCCCTTTCGGATAAAAGATGTTACCCTATCAGTAGTGAAAAATATTTGGTCTGCTGATTGTATTTTTTCTGAAGAAGATGTCTTACACTAATATAGAGTAAAAAATGTTCAAATTTAGGGTTGCATTAGGGTAGATAAATTTCAGCATGGCAAGATAAATGACTAAACAAAGGGGGTAACTTAAAAATGCCCACATTGGTGCACAGTCTGAGGGTACTTTTTACAGGTGGTCTTTACACTATTTTTTAAATTTGAAATTTAAAATAAAATCAAGTGTATAAATCACACAGCAATCACAAACCCCCAACAGAAATGATTAGTAAAAAAAAATGGGTACTCCCAATAATGAGATTTGTGACCAGGAGGGGGTGAGAAAAAAATGAATAAGAATGACAAAACAAATTTTGTTTAACAAATCAGCCACATGTTACATGTTAAGGGACTCCTACCAAATGCATCACCACACTTATTAAACGGTGGCGTCAAGTGCCAGTAGATTGTACACAGCCACAGTTTTATCTATAGGAAACATTTCCAATGGGAAGATTCAAAAATATGAACTTGCTCCCCTGATAATGGATAAAACACTTACAGAAGAACTTTAAGAAAAACATGGCACTTAAAGCAGTTACCCCACCGACACAACTAGAAGGACAGGTGCCACTTCTGGAAATATCACATGGCCATAAAACGATAACTGCGATGACTGTCATCTGTGGGTTGCCCCAGTTTCAGGAGAGTCAAATCCAGGCAGGTGATGGTGGAGAATCTTTCACCTATGCCAGCCACCTTCCCTTCAGGGGCTGGTGGCAGGCGAAGCATGAGAAACAGTGGATGCCCCAAAACAAACAAGGAGCAAGAGGCCTGGAAAGGAGTGAGGAGCTGGAACCAACCAGGAAAGGAGGAACACTGAAGGAAGAAACTGGAGGTGAAGTCTTCAGGATACAGGAATGAAGCCAGAGTATAAGGACTGGAAGGTAGCAACTGGTGAGAAGTATGCCTGAACAGAAGACCAAAATGGAGAAGGAAATCCCCAGAGGCCTCTGCGTGTCTTTGGCCTGCCTGGGCTGAATGGACTCTGAGTGACTTACAGAATGTCCCTGGATATCTGTGGAGGCAAGCTGGCACCAGACAGGTGATGTCTATTCATAGAGTCACCACAGGGGAGCTTCAGGCACTATTCTCAGGAGTTTGTAATCCACACAGTTACAGACGTGTTGATTGTCTTGACCAGTAAGAGTTTAACAGAACAAAGAGAGCCATGGGAAATGGGCTACACATCCTGGGAAGCCAATCAGGGATAGTTAGGGATGATTTAATCATGCATTTGACATCACAACTTATGTAAATGATTCTTTGGGCAGTCATGCAAGTCTCTAGAACCCTCTATCCTTTTCCTGTATTTGAATGTTACCTATAAAAGAAGGATCACTTCCTGTATCCAGAGAGATGCTGGTCAGATTGTAAGACTAAGGGCACCCAGTACCCAGCATCTCCCGAGAACACTTATATTGACTAATAAAAATACATTATACTTTTACTGAGTCTAAGTGTTCTTGTGTCCCTGGCCATAAGCATAGAGTAAACTTTACATTTTTGAGTCTGCTTTAATATAAATACTAGCAGCCCGATACTGTAAAACCGCGGGAGAGCGGACGAACGCCCGCTCTCCCGGCGCACGCACCGGCCCTTCGCAGGTGCGAGCTATCCAGTATGCTCCAGCATGCAAATTAGGCGACGCGGTGCAAATGAGGGAAAGGAGGCGCTAGGGACACTAGCGCGTCCCTAGCGCCTCCTTTTGGCCTGGAGCGGCGGCTGTCAGCGGGTTTGACAGCCGACGCTCAATTTTGCCGGCATCGGTTCTCGAGCCCGCTGACAGCCACGGGCTCGGAAACCGGATGCCGGCAAAATTGAGCGTCTGGTTTTCGGCCCGACAGCCGCGGGCCGAATTCAAAATTTTTTTTTTTTTTTTTACTTTTTTTTACTTTTGGGGACCTCCGACTTAATATCGCTATGATATTAAGTCGGAGTAAAATGTGCGGCTTGGCTGCACATTTTACTTACTGGATCCCGCGCGCATACCTAATAGGGCCATCAACATGCATTTGCATGTTGAGGGCGCTATTAGGTGCTGCGGGTGGGCCGCGTGTTTTCCTCCCCTTACTGAATAAGGGGTAAGGGAAAACACGCGTCCAGAGCAGGCTGACAGTGCGCTCCGACGGAGCACACTTTACTGTATCGACCTGTAGGCTATAGTGGAAAACATTTGGCCGCCAGGGGAGAAGCGAGGAGCACAGGGCTTGGAGGACTGGATAGATGGTCCAAGCAGCTAAGAGCATCACCTGCAGACTGGAGGAGAATTTGGCAGTGGATCCTTACATTAACATTTTTTGTTTACAAAACAGAGCTTAAGCAACATATCCTTGTCTACTTCAGAAGTAAGGGAGAGAAACAGGGCTGTCCATGCATGAATATTAGCTGGGAGGCCTCCAGGATGGTTGAAAGGTCCAGATTATCTATTGTATTCTCACGGAGTCCCCCAATTTCCTAATTTCCTATGCCTTGCCATCGATATATTGTATATCTTGAGACTCACAATGTTTGTTTCATTTGGGATTTTCAATACCGTCCACATACGTCACCTACACAAATTTTACTGAAATAAAAATCAAATCTTAGGGGCATCCGGAATCTATAGATTTTCAACTCTCGACCTATGGTCAAGAGATTCCAGTTTACTGTGCATGATTATGCTGTCCGTGAAGAATGTCCCCCCAGAGGCCCGAAGTGTTTGACTTGCGTTTCCATTGTGGACACCAAGCTATTGTCTACAGTCTCTTCTCACTGTCACTAAGTTTAGTTGCTATCTTTTTAGAGAATTTGCAAAACTGGGGAAACAGATTCAAGTGAGATGCTTTCTGTGCAAGAGGCTACCTCCCACACATCCAGAAGGGCAATGTTTCTAGAGGGTCTTAACTCACTCTGCATTTCGCCTACCACCTGCACCATAGCACCAACCTCCATCCAAGCGTCCCCGCTACTTTTCTGCTGTTGTTCCCACTCGAGAGGCACATCCTCCCCTGCAGGCAGGGCTGTTTGATCAGCCTTTTCATCTCCTTCGCCTGATCTGGCAGCTTCACCATCCACTCCTGCTCTGCGTCCCCTCAGCCTCTGGGGTCTCCAGTGGGACATCTAAGCCACTCCAGGTGGTGATGGGATGCCCATTAGAGATCAATGGGACATTGAGCTCACAGGGGTTTCTTTCCTGCTCCTCTCCCACCATGGCTGTACCTGGACAATGCTGAGTTACCAGCATATGCTGATCCTTTGGGTCACAAATGGAAGATGAAGACCTTGCTGGGTATGTTTTCCTTTTCCCCTTCCTCTTAACCATTGTAGAAATTTAGAAAGGAGAATTTAACACAGAAAGGAAAAGAAAAAGGTACCAGATTGGGTGCTCAGTGGATCAGCATCTGCTCACAATGACCATCTGTCCCCAGACTCCCATAATTTTCAAAGGAAAAGTATGAATGTCTTTTGGAATTTATCCCAGAAAAACTATCCGCACACATTTTATACCTGCTAATTAGCCTGGGTACTTTTCCCACGAAAAATTACATTCATGCTTTTGAATATTCAAACATAGGTGTATAAGTAAAAAATCTTCCCTAATGCCACCCATAAGATCACCTCTTCACACCGAGGAAAAAGTGTGCACAGAGAGGCCCTATGCATGTGCTTTTATCTTCAAAAGAGATGGGCAATTTTCTAAAAGATTGAATGTTTTTTTCCTGCCCTTTATTGTGCAATTTTCTAAAAGCTCATGTCCACTATTTTACTCATGAAAATAGCTTTTACAATTACCCTCTAAAAGTCAAGCTAACAAATGGACACAGAAGAGAAAGCAAGTGATAGTTAAACGATGCAGACCAGGCACCACATGGCAAACAACAATCTGACTCTTCATAACATAAAATGAAAACTTGCTGTGATAATGGTAGAGTATGGGAGGCGATTTACTTTCTGGGTGGCCAGGCTACTTGTTTTATCTATTGAAAGTACACACAGCATGGTGGGATGAGAAGACCTAAGATACAGCAAAAGAAAAGTGGAGAGAATATTAAGAAACTTATTAAATAAAAAGCAAACTGTGCGATGTTCAGGAAAAGCAATAATCTAAATTTAACTCTGCTCCACTATTCCCAGGACCAAAGGTCAGAACTGGAATGCCGTAGGTTTTCCACAAAAGCAAGGTCTCAAAGTCCTCTTTTATCAGAGCTGTGATAAAAGAGGTAAATTAGACAGCAAATAAAATATGTGGATAAGTTACATTCATTTTCAAAGGGAAAATACATGATTTTATATATATCTATATATCTATATATACGTAGGCTCTCATTTCCCCTATTGAAATTTATCCCACTGAAACTACTCGCACAAAACTGCAACTGCTAAATTGTGAGCAGACATTTTTAGGGAAATGCTATGCACATTGCGCATACTTTTGAAAATGCAAATATATGTGCGTAAATGCAGCCCCCTCTCCAGTCCTGCCTGTAGGAAGGCCTCTGCTCAGTCTACGTAAACTAACATGCAACCACAACATATGTGTGCAAAAAAGCCATATCAGAGCATACACTTTTTTACCCACATAAGTCCCTTTGAAAATTACCCTCATTGGTACTGAGAGTCTAACTTTCCAAAGCTTGATCAGGAAATAGGGGCCTAGGTATAAATTGGTTTCCTATAGATACAAAATGTGAATATCCCTCTAGGTTAGATACGGAAAATAAACAATTATGCATATAAGTTGGCTTTACACGTGCAATGTGGAATTTTAGCAGCCTTAAAAATTGCTGGCAATATCACTCTAAGGGCTATTTTCTCTCCGTCCTAATTGGAACAATCTGCGGGTGCTTTTTATCTGCGGAATCTACACCAGTTTACTTTAGCTTTGGAACTCGCAGCAGGCACCGAGAACCTGCGGACATTTGCACCTGCTTTTCGTGCAAGGCACTTTTGCATGGAAAAGAACTCGCGTAGCTATGAAAATGCAGAGTACACATTATTTTCCTTCCCTGACAAACACATCTCCCGTCCCTCTAGCCCAGTGGTTCTCAACCCTGTCCTGGGGACCCCCCCAGCCAGTCGGGTTTTCAGGATAGCCACAATGAATATGCATGAGAGAAAATTTGCATGTTATGGAGGCAGTGTATGCAAATTTTCTCTCATGCATATTCATTATGGATATCCTGAAAACCTGACTGGCTGGGGGGTCCCCAGGACAGGGTTGAGAACCACTGCTCTAGCCAATGCCTCTCTCCCTGCGGAGCAAGGCATAGATTTTCAACTGCATTGAGGGAAGAATAAGCACAGTTAATTTTGATCATAATTATTTTAAATAACCTGTAGGCCTAGCATTCCCTAGGATCCTATAAGAACATGCCATACTGGGTCAGCCCATGGGTCCATCAAGCCCAGCATCCTGTTTCCAACAGTGGCCAATCCAAGCTACAAATACCTGGCAAGTACCAAAACACTAAGTAGATCAGTCAATTAATGTGTGTAAAACAGTTTCTACCCAGGCACACTGCTCTGACAATTGTCCTTGTTAGGCATGATTTGCACACTTGGAAAAAGGATGTTCTGGGGGAAGGGGAGGCGTGTGCGCTTAGAACTTACATGTGCAACAAAAATATTTGAATTAGAGTATACATGTAAATGGAAAGTCATTTACTTTGTGTCACGTATTGACATGAGGAAAATGTTGGACACATAATCAGTTTTCAAAAGGGGCACATTTTTAATGGGATTTCCCATGGATAAACTGATGTTTAACTATGAAAAAAGGCACCATTGAAAAGAGGAAGCACGGGGAGTGTGAAATTCCTGGCAGGGATTTTGTGCCTGCAAATTTGCTAGGATTTTACCTTTAAGAAACTGATCTGCAGGCCTGCAGACTTCCCGCACTCTCTCAAAATTGTTCTCAATTTTTAAAATTGCCCAATCTTAACTTTTCTAAAAGTAGTCAAGGGCGTTTCACAACACAAATATGTTTAGCCAGGTTATAGAAAAGCAATCCTGGGGCTGTGCTTTGGGTGGGATGAGGAAATAGAGCACACAGTTTGCATATCCAAATGTACACATGTTATTTCACTGTCAAATTTAACTTGTTCAAAAAAGAGGCTCACAATTTGAGGGCCAGTTGTACCCATGGGCAATTTTCAAAAGTATGCAGAGACTTTTCCTTTGAAAATTTGTATAAAGTTTACAGGTGCACAGAATTTGCACCTGGATAGGCTGCTTTGAAAATGATCCCTAAAAAGTTTAACTGACTAACTTGAGTAATTACCTGGATAAGCCTCTGCTTTTACATCATTCTGCCACTGATCTAATTTCTATAATGTACTCTTGCCCTAGCTTGATAGCACCCAGTGCTATCATCTTTGTGTGCCTTTCCTCATTCCAAATCACGTCAAATCTTCTCTGAGATGTACTGCGCTGTTCGTATGTCTCACTGTGCATGTAAACTGACCCCCAAACCTTAAACCCCCAAACCTCACCTTGAGTTACTGGATGACCCTCCTAAAGTGGTATAAACAGAAGACTAATATGTGTGCCATCCCAGAGGCTCTCTCTCTCTTCCCATTCCACTCCACTCCACTCTCCCCCTCCTCCTCCTCCCCCTTCCCCCCTTCTCCCCTGCACAAAAATACCCAAAACAAAATATTGCAAATTCCATTTCGGGCATATCACACAGCTTAGTGCTAGGAGAAAAGGTATAGTTCTTTCCGGCATTAAAATGTGCAATAACATGTGTTACGCTATCACACACAGCATTAAATGCCCCTCATTTTCATAAACTCCTCCCCTTTGAATACAATTAAAAAATTTGCATTGACATCTCACAATGTGATAAATAACACATGCGTTATGGCATTATTGCGGACGACAGGGCTCTTACGCCCATGATAATGGCCTAACAAATTTTGATGAATGACCTTGGGCCTCATTTTCTAAAGTATCGCAGGCCTGCGATACTTTAGAAGATGAGGGGCGGGGGGCCGAAACGGGGGGCGGGCCTGCGCTAACCGGCAGCGATCGCACCGTTGCGGTGCGATCGCTGCCGGTTTCGCACCCAATAGCGCCACCATAGGAGGTGTAGCTATTGGGAGCGAAATAGGCAGTGAAAAGGCACTTACCTTTTCACTGTGCACGCCGTCATCGCGGAGTCGGCCACGGTAATGCCCCGACTCCTCCTCTTCCGGGGCCAACTCCGCCCCCATCCTGGTATTGCACGCGATAAGGGACTTTTCCATGCGAAAGGTCCCTTATCGCGTGCGAGCCGCTTAGAAAATGAGGCCCCTTGTAAGTTAGGGGTGTTTCATCAGGCTAACTCTGCGATATTTAGAGTTAGCCTGATGACTTATTAGATCATTTTTCATTTCGTGTTAGGGCCTTAAATCATTCGTTAAGGCCCTAACGTGTGCGATAACACAGTAATGTGCGCTTTAAATAGCGCAACGCATGCTAGTATGCAAATGTGACATTTGGTATGCAAGTGGAAGGGGTTTGGGTGGAGTTAATGGTAATGAGCAGTTCCTAATGTCAAATGCAATAGAGTAATGCACAGCCACATGGATTTTAATGCCAGAAATAACTACACCATTTTTCTGTGCGTTGTAGCCGAGTTAGCTGTGCATTCCTGGGCGAAAAGGTTTTCATCACACGTAGAGAGAGAGAGAGAGAGAGAGAGACAAAGCAACATGACACTCTACTATTTATATCACTGTAAGAGGGGGCACTTTTAATTTAAAGTGGGGTTTAATGGGGTAGGGTAGGTTTGGGGAAGTGGTGGTTTTACATACACAGTAGGAGGTACAAACAGCACAGTACACATCACTGAAAATTTTCTGTTATTTCAATTGATGAAAGATACAAGAGGAGTTGATCTGTACTATGTAGTCTCTACCTAGCTTCAAATAAGGTAGGTAGAGAGTAAATTGTACAAATCAACATTTATTGCACCTTGTGGAAATTACCTATGCGATGTGGGAGCAGGGAAATTAGCTTAACCACATCCCCTTTTTTTTATAGCAGGTGCTATTTCCGCTATATTTATAGCATTTTGATAAATCTAGGAGTTAGCTGGCTAAATATAGTCAGGCCAAAGAGCTGTTCTAAAGTAAAGTGGCTATAGTTAGCCAGCTACTTTAAGATAGCCAGCTATATTCAATAGTGTGGTTTCACTATTGTGTATATTGCTCCAAAGTTAGCCGGATGTTTATCTGGCTAAATTTACTAGCACGACTGTGTCTGAATGTGCTGATTTTCAGTGCTTCCTGGCTAAATTTAGGTGGATAACCCTAGCTGCACAAATTTTGACTAGTATGATTTAGGGAAATTTTCAGATGAAAATATAGCCAGTTGGGTTCATTGGAATATTTACTTAAAAATAATTTGCTGAAATTAACCTTATCTGTTCAGCAGATCTTTGAAAATTGACCCCCCCATATTGACACAATTATCAGTCAACTTGTGAATTTACTTTGTGTTTGAAAATTGAAGGGTTTTTCAACATGCTTGAAAGCACCCATGTAATTCTACAGTTAGGCTCACTGGTGAAAACGCAAGCTTACATCTAGATACATCTTCATTGAATATGAGAGCAAGGCTGACAATTTAAAAAAATTAATTCAATACTAACAGTCTGAGGACAACAACAAGATAATACAAATTAATTTATTTAAAAGATTTATATTCTGTACCATTTCATTTCTAGATGGGGAATATAAACATTACCAAACGCAACAAAAAGACCCTGTAGATTATTTTTATCAATGCTGTGCCACCTATACAATATCTTCTGTTGAAGAAAGCCGCATCAGCAAGCCTGGCAACGGCAGTCTTGTGACTTGCCGTCCGGACTACTCGTCACTTGCGGCGTGTTTTTTGATTTGAAGCAATATTTGTAAAGTCCCAACTTGTGAGAAAGTGTATAACCAATAATTTCACAATAACCCACAATATATAGGTCCCACATATTGAAACATTTCCTTGGAGACGTTCGCGTCCATGAAGAAGCATCAGTCCTGTGTTTAATTTTGAAATCACTCCTAAAGAAGCAATATCATCATCGTGAAACACCGGCCGTTGTCGGGATTTATATTGATGTTTCAGGACAAGGATGTAGAAAAATTTGGGACTTTGTGAAATTATTGGTTATACACTTTCTCACAAGTTGGGACTTTACAAATATTGCTTCAAATCAAAAAACACGTCGCAAGTGACGAGTAGTCCGGACGGCAAGTCACAAGACTGCCATTGCCAGGCTTGCTGATGTGGCTTTCTTCAACAGAAGATATTGTATAGGTGGCACAGCATTGATAAAAATAATCTACAGGGTCTTTTTGTTGCGTTCGGTTTTGATAGATAAGACTTCTCTTGGTTCTTTTTTGGTTTGAATATAAACATTAACCATGACCAAAAACAGAATGGAAGCAAACATGTAGGATACTATACTTTACAGTAAAGTTATTTATCATAAGATCAGAAGGAAATCTGTAAATATCAAAAGGCTGCAGTGACACATAAAAGGAACGTGATGGAATTAGTTCATTATGCCAAAAGATGATGTAAAACGGAACATCATCACAGCTCTCAGACCATTAAGGAGTTCCAACATAGAGGATCTGCGACTGCCAAAAGCCTATCCCGGGTCTCTCCCCATCACACCATGTACACAGAAGGTCCGGCTAAAAGCTTTCAACTTGAGGATCTGAGGGAACGCAGTGGTCTGTAAAGTTTTAGCACTATAGCATTACAGCTGGGAACTTCACTACTCAAAACCTTAAACATGGTGGTTAGGAGTTTAAATCTGAAACACCATTGCACCAGGAGCCATGGCAAAATATGTAAAATTGGAGTAATATGCTCTTTTAGGCTAGCACCAGCTATAACCCAGGCAGTGGCAATCTGAATTTCTTGAAGGGCTTTGATAGTATTCAAGGATAGACCCACATATGAACAAATTACAATAGTCAGTCCCAGAGAAGACCAGTGCCTGGAGGACTTTCCAGAAATCACTAGCTTCTGCGTAAGGCTTCAGCTTCCTAAACAGCCGAAGTTTGTAGAAAGCAGTTTTTCACAGCTTTTACTTGCAGTCGTAAAGATAAAGAGGGATAGGCTATGACGCCCAGATTATGAGCCTGTCAAGATATTGGAATCAATAACGAAAAAGGACAGAAAATCAAACAACTTATAGGCGAAAAAATGCAAAGTAATGCAAACTAGGGATGCACATTCGTTTCCTACGTATTTGTAATCCGCAACATATAGGGCCATATTCGTTGTATTTGTGGGGAAGCAAAACGTATCGTGATTCCCCACGAATACAACAAATCTTCGCCAAATTATTCGGCCGTCTAAAGGAGCCAATTTAAACAAACCCCCGCCCTCCTGACCCCCCAAGACTTACCAAAACTCCCTGGTTGTCCAGCGGGGGTCCGGGAGCCATCTCCTGCACTCACACTCTCGGCTGCCGGTATTCAAAATGGTGCCGATAGCCTTTGACCTACGATGTCACAGGGGCTACCGGTGCCATTGGTCAGCCCCTGTCACATGGTAGGAGCAATGGATGGCCCGCAGCCGAGGGTATGAGTGCAGGAGATGGCTCCCGGACCCCCCACTGGACCACCAGGGAGTTTTGGTAAGATTTGGGGGGGGGGGTCAGGAGGGTTTGGGGTTGTACTTAATTCAATTTTATCCGGGAAACGAATAAGAATTAACGCATGTACGTATCGGGGGCCCTCCTTGCCAAATACAACGTATCTGCCCCCTGACAAATATGAATCCCGAATGCAACATATGGCGTCCCTTTGCACATCCCTAATGCAAACTAAGGACTACTTATTGGGTGTCAGAAAGGTGGCAGACCGGTCCTCTCAATCGTACACCCACAGTCATTAAATATAAACACTTAATCAAAATGATTTTGAGTTGCATTTATAAAACATTTCTGACAATTTTTTCATGGGCACTTTTGAGTCATCATGGCAGGAAGCACATCCTTTTTTGGATAATTTGCCCCTCTGGAAATGTTATATCAACAATGTTTTTATCTTGTGGAATGGCACCAGGGTTCATTTCAATGATTTTATGTTATGACCACTGGCCGCGGCCGTCCGCGGCAGGCTCAACTCACGTCATGTCACGCCTGGCTCTCCAACTCTGGTGCTCTTGTGGCGGTGGCCAATCACCACCACTGCGTTCCTCCCGGCTCTCTCCATTCCGTGTGGTGGCTGGGACACCTCTGACCTGCTTCCCGATCCTGGGTCTCTCTAGGCGCGCACGGGCTCTATCTGCCCTTCATTTAAAGGGCCTTTGGTGGGAACTCCGGGTGCGTCCCTGGCTGATGACATCATTGACCCGGAGTATTTAAGCTTCACCTCTAGCCGCCATTAACCGACTTGGCAATGAATTCCATGGTTCCTATTGGTGCCATATTCTCTTCACGAACCAGATTGCTCCTGTCATCGGACCCCTGCGTGTCTCCTTCTGGGTCCCTCTCTCAGCGTCTCCCTGAGACGCTGAGAGAGGGACCCAGCGCAACCTTACTGGACTCTCTTTTGGCACTTCCCGCTCCTCGGGGCCAGGCTAAGCACAACCTTACTGGACTACTTCTTGGCGCTTCATGCTCTGTGGGCCCTGGTTCAGCGCAACCTTACTGGACTCTCTCTTGGTGCTTCCTGCTCCTCCGGGCTGGGCTCAGCGCAACCTTACTGGTCTCCTTCTCAGCGCTTCCCACTCTGCAGGCTCTGGCTCAGCGAAACCCTACCTGAACTCTCTCTCAGCGCTTCCTGCTCCTCAGGGCCAGGCTCAGCGCCATTCTACCTGTGTAAATGTTTTGAATATTGATCCCTTAATGTCCAGCAGAATATGATATTTCAGTAACAGACCATCCCAAATTTTAGTTTTCCTGTTATGACAAAACCCATCTATATTAGGGATGTGAATCGAGTGCCTGATCATTCCCGCTTTCGGGATCATCTGGCTGTGGGAAAAAATTGTTTTCCCGTGTTTCCCCGTTTTTTTTTTTAGTGAAAAATCGTTTTTTTTGGGTTAGTGCGTGCTAACTCATATTAGAGCGCACTTACAAAAATAACAAAATAGCAAAAAATAACAAAAAGTAACAAAAATAAACAGTTTTTTGTTAGTGCACGCTAACATGAGTTAGCGTGCACTAACCCGAAAAATTATTTTTACGAAAAATCGGGGGTAAAATTGATCGTTTCTTTCTTTTAACCGATTTCTAATGAATTTAGAAATATCATATGATATTTCAATTCGTTAGAAAAACGATTCACATCCTTAATCTATATTGTGCCAGAAAAACATACATGCTCATGGTTTTTATTGGCCGACGATACTGTTCAGTGCACGGGCAGTGCTAGGGTTTAGCTGTACCTTATGTATATACTAGGCACTGTAGAAAGGGTTCAGAAAATTGAGTTCTGTGTTGGATTCCCACTTGTCTCAATGAGGATGTTTCCTGTCTTTGTTGGAATCTGTCGCTTGCTATCATAGTAATTGGGCTTCGTTTCCCTTCCTCCAAGAAATGGGTTTCCTCAGAAAATGCTGCCTGTCACTAAATATTTTTTTTGTCAGGCTGTTAAGGCAGTATACTACCTGACAACCCCTCCCCATCCTCCCCGCTTACTGCATTGTACTACTTCTGGAAAAAAAATAGTATGCTTGACTGAACGTGTTATAACTTATATATCCCAAGAATGAATAACAAGGTTTGTAAATGCTTTTCTTCCATGTGAGGTTTATTATATTATGTCTCCTCAACAACTTCCTAAAAACAGTTATTTAGCAAAACAAGCCCTCTCCACAAACAGGATCAAAGCAAGTAATGCATATGCTATTGCATTTCTATAAATTTGTTCCCTCTTTGACTTTCATGATATATCTGATCGATTTACACGTTGACATGCATTTTACTAATATAAAAAGCTGTGCAAGCATGGAGGGGGAATTGCTCTAATGAGAATAAATCAAATTGGGTTATTTTATTGACACAGTAGATTTGGAAACAAAATTTCAAGTTAACGTTAATTAGTTTTATTGAATTACTGACTGCAAGTTAATTACTTCTATCTGGCAATGACACTAAAACCCCGAAAGCTTAAATCCGGGATTGTTTTTGGACCTCTGTGATCTGTTTGCAAGCATCTAAGGGACCTGAGATTTTATTTATTACCTCACCATAACAATCTGTTCATCTGCTTAGGCGCTGCCTGCAAAACAGACAAAGAGGATCTGCTCGCGTCATATAAGCTTAGTTTTTCAAAATGGCAGAAACTTAAAGGTATAACTAGACTTCTTACCACCCACCTACCTCAAGTCCTGCTTGAGTAAAGTGAGAAAAAATATGCTTTGAATTTTAGCGCACATTTTATTTACTCACATAAAAAAAAAAAAAAAAAGAGCTAATGCCCAGTGCAGTAATCTAATGGTATTCAAATGCATCGGGAGTTTAAAAAAAATGTGCTAAGCAGAAAATGTGCACACACAGACATGTTTAGCATGTATAAAATATGATTTGTGCATAAAACGTGTTTTCTGCACATAAAATATGAGTTTGATGCAAATGAATCCTGTTTTATTCACAGAAAACACGATTTGTGCACAAATCAGTTTTCTGCAAATAAATCCTGAGCACCACGAACTTCAGGATCAGTCGCTTAGACTAATATTAACCCCAGAAACCTTACTCCACTATTGACCAGGGTTTAAATTTCCAGTGGTAGGTAAACTTGAGCTAAGCCTATGCATTTTTCTGCATTAGGGAGTAATAGCTAATTCCGTGATTAAAACTGGATTTGCACAGAGGAGCGCTAATTTGCGTACAGTTCTTCTCATGTTTGTATACACATTTTTTATGTGCTAAATCCTTGTTAAATTGGGAGTAAAGATGAATGCACAGAAATGTGCACACAACCACACAATAACGTGCACACAGCTGAGCACACTTTATTACATCAGGGCCATGGATTGTTAGAGGGGCAGAGATCTGATTCCTTGCAGCTTTTCCCAGTTAGATAATTAATCTATAAACTCACCTTTAAGTCTTAACCCAAGCTTTCCCCCAAATACTCTTATCTTTCTTATTTATTTATTTACTTTTACTAGATTACAAGCTCCCTGGAGCAAGACTTCTCTTATATTGTGTACATCTGGTAGTGTTATATTAATAACTAACAGTAGCAGTATTAATCATTGTCTTTATGTATCATGACATCAAGAAAACATAAACCCTGCTGGGGGATGTTGACTGCTGGTGATGAGAATATATGTGAAGAGAAATGAACACAGTTTGATTTTCATCAGCTATCTTGGATCAAAGAGTGGAAAATATCACACTTACAGCAATTGGAATAGTAAACAGCACACATGGCAAGAAAATCCTTAAAAAATACGATGACTTAACTTCTTTAATCAGGCAGATGGCATTTAAAGGCAAATGTAGTGATAGACAGCAACAGTGATACTGCTCCTTTATGCTGACCAATTCACTGTGCAGGAGCAGAGCCATCTCCAGAGAAATAATTCATTTCTTCCTAAACTGAGAGATCATATGCCAAAAGTTCTTAGGGTCCGTTTATGAAAGAGCCTGTGTGATAATACTTTTAACATGTTAATGTGGATGTTATCTAATGAACAAGTACAGTGTCTGTTATTTGCTGGCTCACTGACAGGCTGATACAGTAAAAATCGCAGGAGAGCGGGCGAGCGCCCACTCTCCTGGCGCGCGCACAGGCCACTCTCCTGTGCACGCGATTCAGTAAATTAATTTATTTAAATTAGGGCCCGCAGTAAAAAGAGGCGCTAGGGACACTAGCGCGACCCTAGTGCCTCTTTTTTGACAGGAGCGGTGGCTGTCAGCGGGTTTGACAGCCGACGCTCAATTTTGCTGGCGTCGGTTCTCAAACCCGCTGACAGCCACGGGTTTGGAAACCGGACACTGGCAAAATTGAGCATCCGGTTTTCAACCCACGAGCCACGGGCCCATTAAAATGTTTTTTTTTTTAATTTTTAACTATTTGTAACTTTTGGGACCTCCGACTTAATATCGACCTCCGACTTAAGTGTACAGAAAGTGCACAGAAAAGCAGTTTTTACTGCTTTTCTGTGCACTTTCCTGGAGCCGAAAGAAATTAACACCTACCTTTGGGTAAGCGCTAATTTCTGAAAGTAAAATGTGCGGCTTGGCTGCACATTTTACTTTCTGAATCGCGCGGGCATAACTAATAGGGCCATCAACATGCATTTGCATGTTGCGGGCTCTCTTAGTTTCGGGGGGTTGGACGCGCGTTTTCCGCGAGCTATTACCCCTTACTGAATAAGGGGTAAACCTAGTGCGTCGAAAACGCGTGTCCAAATGCGGGTTAACAGTGCACTCCACTGGAGCGCACTGTTAACCCGCATACAGTACAATACAGTTAACCCGATACAGTACAGTGCGCTCCACTGGAGCACACTGTACTGTATCGGCCCATAAGTATTACTACATGCTAATGTAACGTGCATGAAAATGACCTGAATTTCAAAAAAGTCATTTTAATGATGGCGGTTTAATGCAGGTCACCTAATGCAGAAAAGTTAAGTAAAGCTCAAGAATAAAACAAAAATCAGAATTAAAAAAGGATGTTGTGCTCTTTGGGGCGGATTTTAAGAGCCCTGCTCGCGTAAATCTGCCCGGATTTACACGAGCAGGGCCCTGTGTGCCGGTGCGCCTATTTTACATAGGCCTACCAGCGCGCGCAGAGCCCCGGGACTCGCGTAAGTCCCGGGGTTCTCCGAGGGGGGCATGTCGGGGGGCGGTCCCGGTCGTCGCGGCGTTTTCGGGGCGTGTCGGCAGCATGTTGGGGGCGGGTACGGGGGCGTGGCTACGGCCCGGGGCTGTCCGGGGGCGTGGCCGCGCCCTCCGTACCCGCCCCCAGGTCGCGGCCCGGCACGCAAGAGGCCCGCTGGCGCGTGGGGATTTACGCCTCCCTCTGGGAGGCGTAAATCCCCCGACAAAGGTAAGGTGGGGGCTTAGACAGGGCCGGGTGGGTGGGTTAGGTAGGGGAAGGGAGGGGAAGGTGAGAGGAGGGCAAAAGGAAGTTCCCTCCGAGGCCGCTCCGATTTCGGAGCGGCCTCGGAGGGAACGGGGGTAGGCTGCGCGGCTCGGCGCGCGCCGGCTATACAAAATCGATAGCCTTGCGCGCGCCGATCCAGGTTTTTAGCAGATACGCGAGGCTCCGCGCGTATCTGCTAAAAACCTGCAAACAAAAGTAGGCCTATTCGCGGAGTATGAAAATCCGCCCCTTTTTGTATAGAAGTCAGCTTTTTGTATAAAAGTCAACTGAATTACTAATGACATTTTGCTAATGCGGCTTCTTTACTATAATGAAAACACAGAGAGTCCTGCTTTCGTTCCTTACATATTTTCCTGTGACGGGGAGAATTTTTAGCCTGTCTACTTTGGGACAAAGTCCACGGGTACTTGGCACTGCTTTTCTAAGAGAAAGTACGCCCTTGCTTTCACTTTGAAACTTGCCGTGAGTACAAAGTGCATATGGATTTTTGCACCTGCTTTTGGGTAGATTTTCTAAAGAAAACAACATGCAAAGACTTAAATATACAATCCACATGTTATTTTCTGATCCTGCCCAAAATACCTCCATAAATACGTCTAAAAGTACATGTTATGGAACAATGTCCATGCTTTTAGACGTATTGAGGGAGGGCAGTTTTGATACATGTGTAAATTGTCATTTAGATGGATAAATGGCTTTGAAAACTGTCATCTGAATTAATTTTAAGAAACAGAGCAAACAGAATACATTTTGATCAAATACTATCTACTCAATTTAACTAAAATATTACCATGGTGATCACACATAATCTATAAACAAAATATGATCTAATTTATAACACTGTATTCTTTGCAGGTTATGATACCTTTTATCGCAGAAACATAAGAATTATCCGGAGATGGTGACGTACATTTTATAGATAATAATTTTTATACAGTTCAAATTTTGATCCGATGAAAGACAACACAACTGAAAAATCCAATTTTCTCCTGGACTGATATGGCTGAAAAACTGCACATGGTAACAATGTATATTACTCAATATATATTAAAAAAAAAAAACAATGCTTGGGGGGATCAGCAATAATTTATAAACAAAAAAATGAGTGGATTTCCTTTTATACCGTAAACTGTAAATCTGGACAGTTTGAATGTGTAGCACTGAATGAAGATGTAGATATAATAAGCATCTCAGAGAAATGATACAAGGAGGATTACCAATGGGACACTGTGATACTAGAGTACAAATATCAAAATGATAAGCCAGGTCAAATTGATGAAGGGGTAGCACAATATGTTAAGGATGGCATAGAGTTGAACAGGATAAAAGTCTTGCAGGAAACAAAATGCAATGTGGAATTTCTATGGATAAAAATTTCAGGGTGGATGGGAAAGAATATAGTGATGGGAGTATTCTACTGTACACCTGACCAGGATGAAGAAACAGACAGTAAAATGTGAACCGAAATTAGAAAAGGTAACAAATTAGGCAACACCATAATAATGAAGGATTTCAATTACCCAAATGTAGATTGGTAAATATTTCATAGGAACATGCTAGTTTTAGGTGTCATAAATGACTGCTTCATGGAGCAGCCAGTCCTGGAACTGATGAGAGCAGGAGGAATACTCTAAATCTAGTCCTGTGAGGAAGGATCTGATGTGACAGGTAACAGTGATGGGGCCGGTGGCAATAATGATCATAACAAAATGCAATTTAACATAATCATTAATTATGATAAAATTAGGAAATTAGAAAAAAAACACGAAAAGGAGTATTTGTAAAGGTTAAAAGTTTGCATGTGGTGTGGATGCTGCATAAAAACACTTGGAGGCCCAAAATAAATGCATTCCATGCATTAAAAAAGGTCAAAAGAAGGCAAAATTGTAAGTTTCAAAAATAGAAAGGTGGATCCAAATGAAGAAAATAGTTAGATGTAAAGTATTAATAAGGCAGGCCAAAAGAGATGCAAAACTTCAAACACCTTAGAAGACTGTGAGAGAGTTGGTTGGACCACTAGATGACCAAGGGGTAAAAAAGGTGCTCAAGGAAGAGAAGACCATAGCAGAAAATCTAATTAATTCTTTGATCCAGTCTTTACTCAGGAGGGTGTTTGGGAGTTACCTATGCTGGTAAGATTCTTTTGAGGGTGATGATTCAGAGAAACTGAATCAAATCACAGTAAACCAGGAAAATGTAATAGGAGCAAATTGAAAAAATTAAAGAGTAACCAATTACCAGAGGCAGATGGTATACAGCCCAGAGCTCTGAAAGAACTCAAAAATTACATTGAAGACTTATTTCTAGTAACCTCTAACTTCTCATTCAAATCTGCTATAGTATCTGAAGATTGAAGCGTGTCCAACATAATGCTCATTTTTAAAAAGGGATTCAGGGATGACTTGGCAAATTACAGACTAGTAAGCTTGATGTTGGCAAAATGACAGACGCATTATGAAGAACAGAATTACTGGCCATCTACTACTGGGGCAGAGTCAATATTGATTTAGCAAAGGGAAGTCTCATCTTACAAATCTTTTTTTTTTAAGGCATTAACAACATGTTGATATAGTGTATCTGGATTTTCAGGAGGCATGTGACAAAATCTCTCATGAGAGACTTATTAGGAAATTAAAAAGTCATGGGATAGGAGGTAATATTCTACTGTGGACGGCTAACTGGCTAAAGGATAAGAAATATAGAAAGGACCAAATGGTTATTTCTCTCAGTGGCCAAAGGTAAAAAGTGAAGTGTCCCAGGGATAAGAACTGAGACTGGTGCTTTAGTTTTTACTATATTTATCAATGACCTGCAAAAGGAAATGATGAATGAGGTGATCCAAATCGCAGATAGCACAAAATTATTCAGCAATATAAGATTAAGAATCGATTGTGAGAAATTGCAAGAGGACCTTACACTGGGGGACTGGGCATCTAAACAGCAGATGAAATATAATGTGGATATGAAAAGGGACACATGTAAGGAAAAATAAACCAAACTATAGGCACACAATGCTGTGTTCCATATTAGATGCCATCACCCAGAGAAAGGACCTTAAAGTCATTGTGGACAATACTTTGAAAACCTTGGCCTAGTGCATAGTGGCAGTCAAAAAAGCAAATAGAAATTTAGGTATTATTAGGAAAGGAATGAAAAATAAAACAAAGGATATCATAATGGCTCTGTATCAATCCATGGTGACAGCACCTTGAATATTGTGAGCATTTCTGGTCATCCCACTCAAACAAGATATTGTGGAACTAGAAAAGATACAGAGAAGGGCAATCAAAAAGATAAAAAGGAAGGGAGCACTCCCTTATGAGGAAAAGACTCTTCAGCCTAAAGCAGAGACAGCTGGGAGGAGATAAGATAAAGGTCTATAAAATGTTGATTGTGATGGAACAGGTAAATCGGATATGATTATTTACCCTTTTAAATAATACTGGGACTAGGGAACACTCCATGAAGCTCATAGGTTGATAATTTAAAACAAAGCAGAACAAGCATTTTTTCACTCAGCACACAATTAAACTGTGGAATTTGTTGCCAGAGGATGTGGTATAAAGAGTGTAGCTGGTTTTCAAATGGGTTTAAACAAGTTCCTGGAGTAAAGTCCATGCAGGTTTAGAAAGCCACTGGCTATTCCTGGTTATGAGCAAGAAGGATTGACTCTATTGTTTGGGATCCTGCCATGCACTTGTGACCTAGGTTGGCCACTATTAGAAACAGAATCCTGGGCTTGGACGGACTATAGGTCTGACCCATTATAGTATTTCTATTTCCAGATTTTACTATGATTCCCATCCTTCAGCCAGTATGGGGTCTAGTCATACTATTTTTCTTGAAATAAAAATGAACAAGAACTACAGTTTTAAACATCATATTTTCTTACTCACAGTATGCACGTATACATATTTTCATGCCTTTAGTATCAAAATATATTTTAAGTATATGATATGCCAGACACAGTAACCTTCCCTTACACATTGCTGTAATTAGATACAGCACATACATATCAAACCAAGTTTGGATCCAATTAGACAGGTGTAACATCGACTGCAAGCCATACAACCTGCCACAAATACATAATTATGGCAGCAGTTCTAAGTACATAGATTCACTAGGTGCTCAAAGGATCACTGATTGCATGTCTTCTCTGTTAAACAGCTCCAAATTATTTGTCATTCGTAATATCTAAGTATATCCTGTACTAGAAATTATTTTTCTACAGTAAAGAAAAATGTTGCTCATGATTATATATCAAGGTACAGAAGCTAATAGAGACAAATCTGATACTCACTAGATCTCAAAGAAACTTATTATAGACAGCAAAGGCTTACTATATCATGAAGACAATGGTTCCATCTCAGTATATCGCATGTCAGACAGGCAGCTGGAAATTTACACAGTTTTTACATGTTTCAAGTCTGTCTCAGTTATAGAGTACTCCAGAGAAAAAGTGAAACACTTGTTTTGGTGTCAAACTATGACTAAGGAGATATTACAGAATATTAATTTGTGTCTGCTTCCATTATTGCTTTTTCCATATAATTATAATCTGTTGCAAGATACTTTGTCACCTCAGACTATATGAATTTATCTTTTTGCAGTTGAATAATATTATTTATTTAGTTAGGTAAGCTATTGCATTTTTTCTTCCTGCCTCCTTTCTCTTTGGAAATTGTCGTGCCTATGACCATATATGTGATGTCTGTTTATTGATCTCTGAACATGCGTATCTAGTAGAGATGTACTTCGTGTAAACATTTTGTGTCGGGCTTCGTTTCGGGGCCCTCCCGCGGGAATTTCATTTTTCCCGCGGTTCAGGTTTTTTTTTTCGGGGGCCCTGATTTTCGGGTTAGTGTGCACTATCGGGAGTTAGTATTGTAAGTGTGGACCCTTGAACCGGAGCGAGAGGTGATGACCGCCGAGGAAACCCCTCAGTGGGACTCGCCTCCAGGAGGTGGCGAAGGCGAGCAGAAGATTTACAAGACCTGGTTCCAAAGAATCAAGCAGGACGGCCCTCCAAGGAGTGGATAGCCTATGAACGCAGAAGAGCCCCCAAGGAGCGGGCACTCGGAGCATTCACCCAGCAAGATAGGAACCAATCTCTTGAAGAGACAGCGTAGTCCAGGCAGAAGGTCTGTGGCAGATAGCGAGGAGACGAAGTGACGGTCAAAGGAACATGGAGACGCTGGAGGCATGAAGACACAGGAGACTGGAGGGACGATGACACAGGAGACACTGGAGGCATGGCACAGAAGCACAGGGAACGCAGCCTAGGAGCAACAGAGGAAGTCTGTTGCAAAGATCAAGAAAGAAAGCAGTTGCAGGGTTTAAAACCTTTAGTGTGGTGATGTCATAATCAGACATCATAATCCAGAGCTGGTTTAGCTCTCCAGCTGCAGTCCCCTTAAAGGGACCTAACAGTACCCCCCCTCTTATGCCCCGGGTGTGTACGAATGAAGTGTTGAAGCAAGGATTTGTCCAAGATGTTTGAGGAGGGTTCCCACGAATTCTCCTCATCACGAATCCCTCCCAGGCAATTAGATACTCCCAACGTCTATGATGTCGTTGGATATCCAGGACCTCCTGGACTTGGTAGATTGGATCATCATCTGAAGCTATTTCTGGAGGGTTAGATGATGCGGTATGGTAAGACGACGACACAAACGGTTTTAACAAAGATACGTGGAAGGAATTGTGTATTCGGAGGCTAGAGGGTAAACTTAAGCAATAGGTCACTGGACCCAAGCGTTCAGAAATCGAAAAAGGACCAATGTATTTTGGTGCCAGCCGCATAGATGGAACTCGAAGGCAGATGTGACGGGCGGGTGATGAGCCAAACCCGGTCTCTCGAGTTAAAGAGAGGAGCTGGCCGTAGATGTTTATCAGATGTGCACTTGGTGGTAGCAGCAGCTTTAATCAAGTTGGCATTGAAAGTCTCCCAAAGTTTATGCATCTCTTCAGCCGTAAGTTGGGCTGCGGGAGAGGGCACCGACAGAGGTAGTGGAAGTGGAGGTTTCGGATGCCTTCCATAAACCACCTGAAATGGAGATGACCCTGTAGCAGAATGAATGTGGGAGTTGTGGGAAAACTCTGCCCAAGGCAAGAGGGAAGACCAATCATCTTGGCAACTTCCTACAAAAGAACGAAGGAAGGTCTTTAATTCCCGGTTAATTCGCTTGGCTTGCCCATTACCCTGTGGGTGGAAGGCCGTGGTAAAATCTAATTGCACTCCAAACTTCTTGCAGAGGGCCTTCCAGAACCTGGCCATAAACTGGGGACCACGATCAGAGGAGATATGTAAGGGAAGACCATGCAATCGGAATATGTGTGTCGAAAAGAGTCGTGCCAACTCTGGAGCTGAAGGTAACTTTGGTAAGGGAATAAAGTGTGCCATCTTGGAAAATTTGTCAATAACAACCCAGATTACATGATTACCAGAGGAGAAAGGTAGATCTACCACAAAATCCATAGAGATGTGCGTTCAGGGTTGCCGAGGAACCGGGAGAGGCTGAAGTAACCCCCACAGCCGACCAGACAAAGGCTTTTGCTGTGCACACGTTGGGCAGGAATCCACATAGACTTGTACATCTTGAGCCATCCGGGGCCACCAATAATATCAGGATAGGAGCTTCAAGGTTCGGGTTCTGCCCGGGTGACCAGCAGTAAGGGAGTCGTGCGCCCATGCCAGTACTTTAGGTCGTTGATGAAGGGAAATCACAGTCTTCCCCTGTGGTATCGTGTCGGTACTCGCTAGTTGGATTTTGGCAGGATCCAAGATGTAATGGATAGCTTCTGGTACATCTTCAGCCTCATATAGCCTGGAAAGTGCGCCCGCCCATATATTCTTATCCGCAGGATGGTAGCGTAGTACAAAGTTGAATCGACTGACGAAGAGCGACCATCGGGCCTGGCGCGGATTTAGTCGTTGAGCCCTACTGAGGAACTCAAGGTTCTTATGGTCGGTATATACCGTCACAGGATGTTGTGCCCCCTCAAGCCATTGTCTCCATTCTTCAAAAGCCATCTTAATGGCTAACAATTCCTTGTCTTCAATTCCATAGTTCTTCTGTTGCGTTCGTGCCTGTTCTCGCCCTCGTTCCACCCTCTCTTCCTTTGTGGCGACTCCCTTCGGGTCTGACGGACAGATGCTGCCGCAGCTTCTCCTCGCCGTGTCTTCCTGGAATCCCTGGGCTGGCCTGATGCTGTGGATCTGCCATGTTCCTGATGACGTAAGGGCACACGCTCCAGAGATGTACCGGCAAGGGTGCGAAACTCGGGGGTGTCCCCCCGTAGTGATGTCATCCGCTTCCAACTTAAAAGGTCTTCGTTTGCTACTTCAAGTCGAGATAGCAAGGGGAAATCTTTCTCTGCTGCTCTGCCTCCACAAACTTACCAAGGGGTACCCACTCCTCAGGGGCCCCGCTCTCTCTTCTTGATTTCAGACTGCTAAGACGGGATCCGGTACTCGCACCTCGAGGGCCTACGTCCCTGAATGCTCAGAAGACTCCTTAATGCCTGGAAGTGATCGCAGATGTGAACACTGTGAGTTCTCCATGAGGTCCTATGTTCCTAATCTCTGAAGACTCCATTCTGTCTAAAACGTTATCACAGGTACGGAGATCGTGAGTTGTATTTGCAGATTGCAGATAGGAACCGGTACTCACTCCACAAGGGCCCATGTTCCTGAAAACCTTCACAGACTCTCTTCTATCTCAGAAGCTATCGTACACCTATATCTGGTACATTACTATTTCATATTGCAGATAGGAACCGGCACTCGCTCCACGAGGGCCTATGTTCCTAAAACCATCCAAAGACTCTCTTCTATTACAGAAGCCACCTCATACACAGATATTGTGAGTTCTTATTCCAGACTGCATATAGGAACCAGTACTCGCCTACGGCTCCTGTTCCTGAATATACGGAAGACTCTGTTGTACTGAAGTCATTACAAGATATGTATAATTGTGAGTGTATCATCTACTACTGGTTATGTATCCAGCATACCCTGTCTACTCACTATCTTTAGTCTCTCTCTACAGCTCAGCAACCCAGAGATCACAGTTCCAGTATCTGAGGGACTTCAGCCCTGCCTGGCACATCAACTCACTGCTTCCACCTCTGGTGGTTCTACTTCCTGTCTAATAAAGAACTATCTGTGTTTGTCTCCATACTCCAGCCTAGCCGGTGGTCTCTCTCGGGATATCCTCCTGGAGGTGCTGTCATCTGCCGTCGGCCCAAGGATTCACCAATTTCCATTCAGTGTTTATTCCTTACACTACTAGAGCGATATCATACAGACTGCCACTCTGTGGGAGCCAACCCACAAGAGATCATTAACTCCATCTACGCTACGGAGTACATCACTCTGCTGACTACTCCCCTTTGGGGAACCAGATCCATATCAGACTGCTAACTCTGCCTCCCTGGCCATGTGAATGCCACTAAGACTTCTAGGTACTGCTGTACTTACGGCCTGCCAGAAAGACTCAACTGCTGGTTAATTCTGTTATTAAAACTCAAGGAAGAGACTCATGGACAGGCTTGTGAACCAATGAGAAGGACTGAGCGCACTGTTTAACCCGCGGTTGGACGGGCGTCCACAATCCCTTATGGAATAAGGGGATTAGCGTGTCCAAAATACACATCCAACCCCCCGTGAAACTAATAGCGCTCATCAATGCAAATGCATGTGGATGAGACTATTAGCTATTCTCCCTCAATCTAAAAAAAATAAAAAATGTGCGCCCGACCTGCACATTTCTGAGCAGCCCAAAAAAGTGTATAGAAAAGCAGAAAATACTGCTTTATCTTAGTTCCACCGATTTGATATTGTGGTGAAATTAAGTTGGAGGAACAAAAAGGTCAGAAAGTAAAAAAAAAAAACAAAAAAATTTTTTTTTTAAGTGTGCCGTGGTCAGGAAAAGGGACAATCAATTAACCAGTGCCCGTTTTCCTATCCCGCTGACAGCTCCCCCTCTCCTGGACACCCGTTGCCGAGGAGGTACCAGGGTCCCACATTTCTCCTTGGCAGCGCGGCCCCTCATTTAAATATTCCATCGTGCACCCAGGAGAGGTGGCTGGGCGCGCGTTAGGAAAGCGGACGCTCCACACCGAGCGCCCGTTTTCCGCACCGCTTTAATAGATCGGCCTGTTTGCGTGCGTGCGTGTGTGTGTATGTGTGGAAATTGTTCCGACAAAGTTTTGCGAGGATTGCTAGCAGCAACTTTTCATTCTCCCTTAAGAGGTTGAAGATTTTCACAATAAGCAACAGCAGGTGGTCTGCCCGAACTGTATAGATGGTTTTAATGCATTAACCTTGCAGCTACAAGAAGGCTGACTGCAGGCACAGCGACAACCGCAGAGAGTATGATTACAGAGGCACTGTGAGTTAGAATTCGATTTCCCTAATAGCTAAGCAATATCAACCTTGCAAGCAAATTGGGTGAGCTGTGAGGCTTGCCCTGATTGTGGGGCTCTGAGAGAGAACTGATCAACAATCAGAAGCCACTTTGTTCAGACCCCAGTGGGCTGCAGTGTAGGCTATTGCTGTCCCTCTAATAAGCCTGCAGCCTGAGTCAAACTGCAGAAGAGCCCCACCTGCTGCTCAACTATTCAGCAAGCTGCGATGTGAAAATACAACAACTAGGGGAAGGTTTAGGACTGAATTTCAGGGATTTGCTAGTTGTGCTAAAGAAGGAAGTGGGTGATGGACATGAAGAGTATTCAGATTGGTACATAGGTTAATGTTATACTACTGCTTAATTGCCTCTTTATTTCCTTACCCTGAATTGTAAAATATTTTAGTCATCTCCTTTTTGTGTGGCTCTGTGAGCACTGTATGCATTTATGCTATAGGAAAATGTTTTTCACCAGGTGTTTTTTGGTACACCCCAGTTTATGTTCACAGCCTGCCTACAAGGAGGCATTCATCATTTATAGTTTGCAGTCTGTTCAGCAAATGAGCATCTTCTCACAAATAAAAAAAAAAAGCTATAGATTCTTCTCCAGACTTCCAAGAAGAGTGAATTCAGAGAGAGTGTGAGCCCTAAACTCTCAGTAGCTACCAAGGAAGATGGTCTATGCTTCTACCTGCAATAATAATAAATATTCTACTTATACTTCATAGAAGTAATATGCTGCCAAATTTTGGCACAGCGGGTAGCAGTATCATCATTAGAAAGAAAACAATTCGGAGGAGACTTTTTGGAAGAAAATGAAGAAGAAATACAACTGGATCTAGTATGGCAGCAGATAACTATTTCATATAATGTCATGTGTAAGATCATTATCACCAGCAGCGCAACAAGAAGAGTTTCAGCCTGCCACAGGCGGCATTATCTGCCGAGGCCAAACAGCTCAGGTGCAAGTGCCAGAAAAACAGTTGCGTACTCTTCAGAAAAGAAAGACTAAGGAGGTAATTTTCAAAAGAGCTACGCCCGTAAATGTACCATACTGTCGTAGAAATTTACCCACGTAATGTGCACTTACACATGTAAAACCTGTGGACAATTCGATATCATATATAGTGCAGCAATTTTACAGATGTAAATCTTTTGGAAAATTACCCCCTTCAATCCTCTTCTGTAGTGGAAAGGAAATGAAAAGTAGCCAGGGTCCCACTATAGTCACGATCACATCACAAATACCTGCTACTTAGAGACAGTCTTCCATTCCTTTGTCGGATCACTCTGGACAGAATTCCTGGGGTGGGGATTGTGTGAGTGCATGGAGGAGGGATGGGTGGCAAGACTTATTCCCCATAAACCTGATGGTCACAGCATTGAGATACAATGTTGTCAGAGCCTTTGGAGGCCAAGCATCAAAAAGATCTTACTTGTTCCGGACATAGCAAGAGAACAGAAATGAAAGGCTGTCTTTTTTTTTTATGTTTTATAATGTGCATGCTATGTCCATTGCCTAGTACAATTGATTTACTTTAAATGGGTTATAAGAATTTTTAATAAATAATGGGTACATTTTAAAACCCATGCACGCGTGTCCACATGTGCGTGGTTCCCGACGGGCGCACTTGGATGCCCCAATTTAATAACATGCGTGCGCGGGTGCCCCACTCGCGTGCACGGGGGGGGGAGGGGAGGGGGAGAATTTTTGTAAAAACCGCAAGGCCATGTGAGTAGGCCTACCCCAGAACTGGGAGGAAACTTCCCTAGCCCTATCCTTCCTCCCTCAGCCCCTCTCCTCCCTGACCTCTAAACCCCATCTACCTATCCTCACTTTTCTTGTCACTGAACATACCCGCTCCATGGTTGCCGGCATGCGCTTCCCTGGGTCAGCGCTTAATGGTGCTGTCCCGACTAGCCCTTGCCCCGCTCTGCCCAGACCCCGCACCTGCTCCGCCCCTTTTTTTTTGCAGCCCGACATTTCTGCGCATACCGGGAGATATGCACGTGGCCGGGCTGTTTTTAAAATGCGCTCGGCATGCTCACGGCCTGGCTACGTTTCTCCCGGGATTGGCACGCGTCAGGCTTTTAAAAGCAGGCCCTAAATGAAGAAATAGATTTAGGGGAAGAAACTAGAAAAGGGGAAACTGACAAAAGAGGCCCCCTTGTCTTTCACAGTTCTTTCTTTGTGCTAGTGAGGATGACATTTAGTCTGGTTTTCACGGTTGCAAATGAAAATGAGAAAGGCTTCCTCTGATTGCTGGAGATTCTTCTACTTTACCTTTCAGCAATCACTTCCTTTCATGATAGAATTTGAAGCAGGAACAACTTAGCATCAGCAGCCTATTGTGGTACTTGAATGACATTCAAACTCTAAGGAGGATATTGTTAGCCAACCTTCCCCCTCCCCAAAAAATAAAATAATAATAATAATAATTACACCATTATCTTTGTATGATAATCAGATACAGATGATGGCGATGATAATGACAGACAATGCAGCTGCATTGCAGTAGTGGTGATGCTGATGATTTGGGGGATGGGGAGGGGGTCATTTGGAGAATGAAGAAGTGGCTCCAGTGCCACTGTGGCGTCTCTTTGAAGAGGTGCGGCACATGGCTCTAAAGCAAAGGAGAACAGAATCCACTTTAGCCTAGATATCTGGCACCTTAAAAATGTAGAGTCCTAGGCAGCTGGCTACACCTAAAGCTGGGCCTCATGAAACCACAGGACAGTACCACCAGCGATGACTACCCTGCCTGCCTAGTATTACTCACGTTTTCGAGTGCTCCTGGCTCAGTTGCTGCTGACAAGGAGATAGCATTGCTCTGTCTTAATTTCTATGCCTAGTTCACTTCTCCCCTTCTCCTCCTAGCCCATTTGATCCCCTTGCTCTCAGGGCCAATACCATCTGGGACCTGTGCAGTTTCACTTCCTATTCTTACACAACCTTCATCTTGTAACTGCTGAGGAGTGGGATGGAACGGTTTTCTCAATGCTTTTTCTGGAGGTGACTCTTGAATAATCAGAGCTGTGGTGTGGAGGATGTAAACTATGGAGGTACCTCAGTTCTGCAGTTTATGGCTGCTTCAGAGGGTCAGTAGGTGAAAGTGCTCTACTGTTGTTTTTTTTTTACTTTTTCCACATATGCATCTGTATTTCATAAGCACAAAGGCTGCTGGGTATCCACTGGCTCTGTTGCAGCATCTAATTCTGTTCTTGCTGCAACAAAATCTACATCATTGCAATATGCCTTTTTTTTTTCCCCTGATCTGATGACAATCATATAACGGCAGATCTTACAGGATCTGTACTGGAACTCTGGGGAGCAGAAAACAAACAGGAAAACGTGCTTATAGCATCTGCATGCAGGCGCTGCTGTCTCACAGAGCCCACAAAATGTCTCTCTGTTTTGGACGGTGAGGTATAGTGGCAGAATGTACTTCTACAATACGTTCCATCAACGTAATCGAATGGAGAGGAATCGTTTATTAACTATCTTTTTGTATACAGCAGAACAGTCACACTGCAGGTTAAATGCATTTTGGTCAAGAATGACCGATTTCAAATAATTAAGGCACATGATGGTATGAACAAAAATAGCTGTCTGGCCTGAAAATAAACTATTTCCTTCTCTCTACAGTATTTGTCTCTAATACATGAGACTTTTTCATTTCCTTCTTCATTCTGAAAATATAACTGAAACCAATGTGCTTTCCGTTTTCCATTATTAGCAATTCATTCTGTTTAAATTGAAATGATAAGAATGCGGTGCATTACAGCCAAGTCGTACATCAAAGGTCAAGCCTTTCTTTTATATACACACATGATGAATCAGACCACTGCATGCTCCAAAGTGCCAGCTCATTAATATGTGCCCAATTATCAGAGCTGCCTGAAAATGAGACAGTGAAGGTGATTTCTATGCACTACAATATTGCTTGTTATATTATCCAGTCCTAGGTGGTGGAAAAAAAAAAAAAAAAGTATCTCCAGCCTCCCGAAGGGCAGCACCTCTGTTCAAATCCTTCCACAAATTAAAACCGTATAACAAGCAAGCTACTCTGCCATCAATCTGTCGATGCAAAATGAATATTTGTCAGTGTAAATCTTATCAAAGTGCTGTAGCCCCCCTGCTAAGGGTGTTACTGTCAAATCGGATGCAGAGGACATAACCACTCCTGGGGTTAAGGCCCGGTTCACAGTCACCAGTCCTTTCTATCACAGGACCAAATGTGGGGAAGTTGGAACTTCCAGGACCAAGGCAGAGATGGGGGGTGGTTGTCTCTTTCACTCTTTCGCAGGCGCACTCACTGTTTGATGGATTCTGCTCACTGTCTCTGCCTCAGTACCAAAAAAAAACAAAACCAAACTCGCAGGCACTCAATTGGGGTGTTCCAACAAAACTGAGCTGGGTTTAGAAGAAGGTTTGGACACGTTTCTGAAGGATGGTTACATTAGCCCCTAGTAACTAGGGAGACTTGGGGATTACCAGGGGCAGAACTCCCGAGTAGGAAAGATTAGATACGTCCTAGAAGGTAATATTCAAAGTCATTTACTTGGGTAAAACAGAGCTTTACCTGCCTAAATGGGCTTTTTGAATATTGTCATTCTATATGCAGGTAAACTTATGCGCACAGTGGTATTATGTTTCGGGGGGGGGGGGGCGGGGGAGGAGTTGGGGGGGCAGTTTAGACATACATGTAAGTATGCATTTCCAAACATGTGCACGAATGTTCAACCGGAAAATGGAGCTGCACAAACAGCAGGCACAGATTTGTGAGGATACTTTTCCACAAGGCAATTTTCAAAGGAAAACTCTTTCCCCTTTGAAAACTGGTGCAAAATCGGTGGGTAAAAAGTTCCTGTGGATTTTGCAATTGTGCAGGTAGTGTGAATATCTGCCTCCAAGTGATGCGGGCTAGTCACTGTTGGAAACCAGATACGGGCAACGGCGTACTAAGGGGGGGTGAGGGGAGCTGTCCGCCCGGGGTGCCAACAGAGGGGGGCTATTGCAGCCATCATACAGAAAGGTCCTGCAGCAGGACAGAGAAGTGATGTGCTGGCAGGGTTCCCACTCCCTGCCAGAAAAAGCGAGGTCTTGCAGCAGACGAAGAAGCCCTGTGGTAGTGCTGGCAATCCTCTGAGCCGGCGGCAAACGAAGAGGCCCCATGGTGCTGCCGGCATTTCCTCTGAGTCAGCAGCAGATGAAGAAACCTTGAGGTGCCACTGGCATTTTCCCAGAGCCAGTGGCAGAAGAAGAGGGCACCCAGTGGCCAAAGAAGAGGTCCAAAATGTGTGTGAGAGAGCGAGAGACTGGCCCTGTGAGAGTGAGTGCCTGTGTGTAAGAGGGTGCGTGCATGTGAGAGGGTGCCTGTGTATGTGTTTATATGAGAGGGTGAGTGTGTATATAAGAGGGAGTGTGTGTGTGCCTATGTATGTGTATGAGAGTGCCTGTGTGTGTTTGTGTGTGCCTGTGTGGGTTTCTGTGAGACAGAGTGCCTGTGCCTGTGCATATGTGCTGTATATATATGTGTATGAGAGGGGTTAATTGTGTGCACTCTCCTCCGACCCACAACAATCTCAGGATGACTAAAATCTAAAGTTTCCAGGTATGAAGAGTGGGAGATTTTTTTGTATCCTTGTTAGTTTTATTTATTGGATGTGATGTGTCTGCTACATAAGAAATGCCATACTAGGTCAGACCAAGGGTCCATCAAGCTCAGTATCCTATTTGAAACAGTGGCCAATCTAAGTCACAAGTACCTGGCAAGTACCCAAACATTAGATAGATCACAAGCTACTATTGCTTATTAATTACCATAATAGCAGTTTATGGATTTATCCTCGAGGAACTTACCTAAGCCTTTTTTAAACTCAGTTACTCTAAATGCTGTAACCACATCCTCTGGCAATGAATTCCAGAGCTTAACTATGCGCTGAGTGTGAAAGGATTTTCTTCAATTTGTTTTAAATGAGCTACTTGCTAACTTCATTCAGTGCCCCCTGGTCCTTCTATTATTTGAGAAGTAAATAACCAATTTACATTAACTTGTTCAAGTCCTTTCATGATTCTGTAGGCTTCTATCAAATCCCCTCTCAGTCATTTCTTCTCCAAATTGAACAGCCCTAACTTCTTTAGCCTTTCCTCATAAGGCAGCCGTTCCATACCCCTTATCATTTTGGCTGCCCTTCTCTGCACTTTCTCATGCAGCTATATCCTTTTTGAAATGCGGCGACCAGACCTGCACACAGTATTCAAGGTACGGTCTCACCATGGAGCGATACAGAGGCATTATGACATCCTCCATGTTATTATCCATTCCCTTCCTAATAATTCCTAACATTCTGTTTGCTTTTTTGATCGCCACAGAACACTGGGCCGACGATTTCAATGTATTATCCGCTATGATGCCTAGATCTCTTTCTTGGGTGGTAACTCCTAAGATAGAACCTAACACTGTATAACTACAGCAAGGGTTATTTTACTCTATATACATCACTTTGAGCTTGTCCAAGTTAAATTTCATCTAACATTTGGAAATCCAATCTTCCAGTCCTGCAATTCATCACAATCTGCTTGAGATTTAACTACTCTGCATAATTTTGTGTCAGCTGCAAATTTGATCACCGCACTTGCCGTACCCCTTTCCGGATCATTTATAAATATATTAAAAAGCACTGGTCCAAGTACAGATCCCTGAGGCACTCCACTGTTTACCTTTTTCCACTATGAAAACTGACCATTTAATCCTATTCTGTTTTCTGTCTTTTAACCGCAATCCACAAAAGTACATCGCCTCCTATCACATGACTTTTAGTTATATTAGAAGCCTCTCATGTGGGACTTTGTTGAATGCCTTCTGAAAATCCAAATATACCACAACTATCGGTTCACCTTTGTCCACATGTTTATTTACCACTTCAAAAAAATGTAGGAGATTTGGGAGGCAAGACTTCCCTTGGGTAAATCCATGTTGGCTGTGTTCCATCAAACCATGTCTATCTAAATGTTTTCTTTATAACAGTTTCCATGACTTTTCCCAGCACTGAAGTCAGGCTCATTGGTCTGTAGTTTCCCGGATCACCCCTGGATCCCTTTTTAAATATAGGGGTTACATTGGCTATCTTCCAATCTTCAGGTATATCGGATGATTTTAATGATAGGTTATATCAGCAGCAGAGGTTATATCAGCAGCAGAGGTAAGCGGGGGATTTAAATCCCTGCCGCTCCTCCCGGCGTCCTCTTCTTCTGCGACCGCCGCGATTGCCTCTTCGCCGCGATTGACTGCAGCCCAGGCCTGCGCAGCCGGCGCTGAAGCCCATCGGGGCAAGGCCCAACTTAAAATAAAGCACTCACCACCGGGGCTCCAGCGACGGCCACGCGGCTCACCCGATCGTCCCTCAGCTCCGCCCACCCAGGAGAAGCAGCCTACCAGCGAGCACAGACACGTCAGCAGCAGAGGTAAGCGGGGGATTTAAATCCCTGCCGCTCCTCCCGGCGTCCTCTTCTTCTGCGACCGCCGCGATTGCCTCTTCGCCGCGATTGACTGCAGCCCAGGCCTGCGCAGCCGGCGCTGAAGCCCATCGGGGCAAGGCCCAACTTAAAATAAAGCACTCACCACCGGGGCTCCAGCGACGGCCACGCGGCTCACCCGATCGTCCCTCAGCTCCGCCCACCCAGGAGAAGCAGCCTACCAGCGAGCACAGACACGTCAGCAGCAGAGGTAAGCGGGGGATTTAAATCCCTGCCGCTCCTCCCGGCGTCCTCTTCTTCTGCGACCGCCGCGATTGCCTCTTCGCCGCGATTGACTGCAGCCCAGGCCTGCGCAGCCGGCGCTGAAGCCCATCGGGGCAAGGCCCAACTTAAAATAAAGCACTCACCACCGGGGCTCCAGCGACGGCCACGCGGCTCACCCGATCGTCCCTCAGCTCCGCCCACCCAGGAGAAGCAGCCTACCAGCGAGCACAGACACGTCAGCAGCAGAGGTAAGCGGGGGATTTAAATCCCTGCCGCTCATCCCGGCGTCGCGCGCCGGGCGTCGCGCGCCGAAGGAGCGCGACAAAGGGGCCTGCCCCTTTGTCTCGCCCCTTAGTTGCAGCCCCGAAGGAGCCCCGATCCCTACCCCCGGAATGACCACAGACAAACCTCTGCTTAATTAACGCTTCCCATTAACGGATTTCGCAGCCCTGTTTGCAACACTCCGCCTTCCAATAAAAAGAAAAAAGAAAAGGAACAAACAGTCCCGCTTCCTGCTGATACTTCAGAATTCTTACAGCCTCTCCTCTCTCCCAAACTAACTCTCATCCATCTCATTATAGACAGCATCTACTCCCAGCTTGAGCTACTAAGATTTTTTCTCCCTGGCTTCTCTTTCAATAACTCCCAGAAGGAATGCAAAACCAATACATCCCTATCAGACACCACCGTCTCCTTCACAACATGTCACCTGTGCAAGAACTACCAATTAGAAATCCCAGATCTCTCATTCCAATCATGATCACTCCTCTAACACAGTTCCTAGGGCTAACTATGCTCTCAGTAACACTGGTCAATGCACAATCTCTGACAAAAAAGACGCATATCCTCAATGACTATCTCTTGGACTGTAACCCTGATATCTGCGCCATTACAGAAACTTGGCTAAAAAACTCAGACATTGCTCTAATTAACCAACTACCCACTCACAAATACGATTTCTTCTCAATCCCCAGACACAAAAAAAGAGGGGGTGGCCTGCTCCTAGCCACAAAGAAAGAATTCAGACTAACACTTCATCCTATCAAGTTAAAATCTACAATTGAACTTGGATTTTTTAAATCAAATCACTTTCAAATTCTACTAGTCTACGCTCCCCCAGGAATCCTGGAAGCAGACTCCTCACCCCTTATAGAAACCATCGTGAAACACATCAACACAGATTTTCCTACCATAATTTTGGGAGATTTTAACTTACACTTTGATGCCTCTCCACACTCATCCAATTGTGAAGCATTCCTCACCGCCCTTAACGCTATGGGATTCACCCAGATTATCAACAATCCAACTCACAGAGCAGGACACACATTGGATCTTATTTTCATTAATGCTAATTTCCTCTGCTCTATTGATCCTACATGTACCCCCATTCCCTGGTCAGACCATTTCCTGATAACTACAACCCTATCCACCAAGATACAATCTTCCACTGATCAACACCTCTCCACCATTTACTTCAGGAAATCTTGTGCTTCAGAAATTCTCAGCGAGCAGCTCACCAAGGAACTCACAAACCTAGACACATCTAACCCCAATTCAGCTGTGCTATCCTGGCATAAGATCACGGAAAGGGTAGCAAACAATCTTTGCCCATCAACCTCGAAATTAATCAACCCAGCAAAAAAAGGTAACCAACCTTGGTTCACCAGCGAACTCAAACGGATAAAACAAGATCTACGCCACAAAGAAAACAGATGGCGCAAAGTCCCTTCACCGTCTAATCTTTCATCATACAAAGGAACTTTACATTTTTACAGATCATCCATCCTAAAATCAAAAAAACAATACTACGCTAATAAAATCCATGACCTACAATATGATGCAAGGCTTTATTTTCATATGTATCACAAATCACAAAGCCAATTCCTCCATCAATACCAGATGATCATGCTCAATCCAAGGCAAATGAGTTAGCCCTGTTCTTTCAGCAGAAAATTTCAAACACTATAGCACTTCTTCCAACTAAGACCAACCCTCCTGATTCAAGCTCCTCCAACCACATACTCAAGGATACTAAATTCGACAACTTTGAATTAACTTCCACTAAAGAAATCGAAACCATTTTAAAAAGGCAGAAACCATCCAGCCACCCAACAGATAACATACCCTCCAAATTATTGCTACTCATCCCAGACACAATCTCAAAACCTCTGACTAACATCATAAATTGCTGCCTAACTCAAGGTCTGTACCCAGATAGCCTAAAAAATGCTTCCCTTAAACCCCTCTTGAAAAAACACAATTTAGACCCTAGCATTCTTGCTAATTTCCGTCCAATCTCTAATCTTCCATTCCTAGCCAAAATTACAGAAAAAGTAGTCAATACCCAGCTATCAGATTACTTAGAAGAACACAATATTCTTTCCCCTTCCCAATATGGTTTCCGCAAATCACGCAATACAGAAACCCTGCTCATCTCACTAACAGACCATATTATTATGGGAATGGACAAAGGACACTCATTTCTTCTAATCCTTCTAGACATTTCAGCAGCCTTCGACACGGTCAACCACACCATCCTCCTGGATCGTTTATCTGATATTGGCATAACTGGCTCAGTCTTCAGCTGGTTCAAGTCCTTCCTTGATAACAGAAGCTTCAGGGTCAGGATCAACAACAAAGAATCACCATCGACAAATTCTTCTCTTGGCGTGCCTCAAGGATCCTCCCTTTCTCCCACCCTTTTCAATATTTACCTCCTCCCCCTTTGTCATCTGTTAACAAGTCTCAATCTCATCCATTACATCTATGCTGACGATGTTCAGATTCTGCTCCCCATTACAGAATCCATTACTAAAGCTCTCTCACTTTGGAAAACTTGCCTTCAATCTATAAACAATCTCCTCAATAATCTAAATTTGGTCCTCAACTCCGCTAAGACTGAATTACTATTTATCTCTTCCAACCCAGACATCCATCCTCCACAAACCCATCACAGTCTCCAACTCACCCATACTCAAGTAAGAGATCTGGGAGTAATTCTAGACAACCGCCTTAATCTAAAGACTATGATCAATTCGACTACCAAAGATTGTTTCCACAGACTACAGGTGTTGAGAAGACTCAAACCTCTCCTATATCTCCACGACTTTAGAACTGTTCTGCAATCCCTAATATTTTCAAAAATAGATTATTGCAGCGCTCTTCTCACTGGCCTACCCAGCTCAACCACCAAACCTCTTCAAATGATACAGAATGCTGCTGCCAGAATTTTAACCAGTACCAACCGAAGAGATCATATTACACCAATTCTCCGAAACCTTCACTGGTTACCAGTCTACTACAGAGTCCTTCACAAATCTCTCACCCTGATACACAAGTCCATCCATAACTATTTTCATCTTGACCTTGAATTTCCCCTCAAACTCCATACATCCAACAGACCGATTAGAGAAATCCACAAAGGAGAGTTACAACCCCCTCCAACCAAAACCATTCGCCTAGTTTCGACCAGGGTCCGAGCCTTTTCTCTAGCAGGTCCAAACATTTGGAATAGCCTTCCTGCAGAACTCAGGTTGGAATCATGCCTACTAACTTTTAAAAAAAAACTTAAGACTTGGCTGTTCCGACTAGCCTTCTTGGATCCTTCAGACACACAATAATCTACCATCCTACTCACGAGCCATGGAACCATGCCTTCTTTGTGAGATGCCTCTTATCCAATACCTCCGCAATTAAACTATCTTATGACTTTTGATTTTAAGTTATGGCCCTACTCGGGCCTTTTTTACTCTATTTACTTCCAAAGCTGTAAAGCCTCCAAGTTTATAGTCCTTGTTCAATGTAACTTTCTTGCTCTCTTTCTGATTATAACTTATTGTTCTGTTTTTTGTTACAAGTTTCTATCCCTCGTTCGATGTAAACCGATCTGATATGGTATTCAACCATGAAGCTCGGTATAGAAAAATGTGAAATAAATAAATAAATAAATAAATAAATTTTTACTAATATTTCTGAAATTTCATTTTTTAGTTCTTTCAGAACCCTGGGGTGTAAACCATCCAGTCCAGGTGATGTACTACTCTTCATTTTGTCAATCAGACCTACCACATCTTCCAGGTTCACTGTGATTTTGTTCAGTTGATCTGAATCATCACCCATGAAAACCTTCTCCGGAAAGGGTATCCCTCTAGCATCCTCTTCAGTAAACACCGAAGCAAAGAAATTGTTTAATCTTTCCACAATGGCCTTATCTTCTCTAAGTGCCCCTTTAACCCCAATTCCCTTGCAGACTTTCTGCTTCAAATATATTTAAAACATTTTTATTGTGAGTTTTTGCCTCTATGGCCAATTTATTTTCAAATTTTCTCTTAGCCTGTCTTATCAATGTCTTACATATAAATTGCCATATGCTTATGCTTTATCCTATTTTCTTCTGAAGGATCCTTCTTCTAATTTTTGAATGAAGATCTTTTGGCTAAAATAGCCTCTTCAACCTTACCTTTTAACCATGCCGGTAATTGTTTTTCCTTCCTTCCACCTTTCTTAATGAATGGAATACATCTGGAAAGGAATGGTGAATAAATGGAAAATGTCATAATGCCTCTGTATTGCTCCATGGTGAGATTGCACCTTGAGTACTGTGTACAATTCCGGTTGCCAGATCTCAAAAAAGATATAGTTATGATGAGAAGGTACAGAGAAGGGCGACTAAAATGATAAAGGGGATGGAACAGCTCCCCTATGAGGAATGGCTAAAGGGGTTAGGGCTGTTCATCTTGGAGAAGAGACAGCTGAGGGGACATATGATAGAGGTCTTTAAAATCATGAGAAGTCTAGAACAGTAAATGTGAATCGGTTATTTACTCTTACGGAAAATAGAAGGACTAGGGGGTACTCTATGAAGTTAGCAAGTAGCACATTTAAAACTAATCAGAGAAAATTCTTTTTCACTTAACACACAATTAAGCTCTGGAATTTGTTGCCAGAGTTTTGGTTAGTGCGGTTAGTGTAGCTGGGTCTGAAAAAGGTTTAGATAAGTTCATGGAGGAGAAGTCCATTAACTACTATCAATCAAGTTGTTTTAGAGAATAGCCACTGCTATTACTGGCATCAGTAGCATGGGATCAACTTAGTTTTTGGGTACTTGCCAGGTACTTATAGCCTGGATTGACAACTGTTGGAAACAGGATGCTGGGCTTGATGGACCCTTGGTCTGACCCAGTATGACAATTTCTTGTGTTCTTAATTTTGTGTATGTATGTGTGTGTGTGTGTGTGAGAAAGACAGAGGAGGTGTGTCTGTGTGAGTGTGTTTGTATGTGTGTGTGTGTCTCTCTCTCTCTCACACACACAGATGCTCCCTCTGTTTCTCAGTAAGAGTTTATGTGTGTGTGTGTGTGTGTGTGTGTGTGTGTGGGAGAGAAGGAGCATATTGTGTGTGTGCATGAGTGCTCCCAGTTTACGACAATCTTAGGATGACAGATATGGAGTGCAGGAGATTTTTAAAATCCTTATTAGTTTTAATTATTGGATGTTATTTGATATGTCTGATGTTTTTAAATATTGTATCGATATTTAGCAAATTTTAAAATTATATATGGGGGAGGGTTGCCAAAGGAAATATCCGTCCCGGGTGCCAAATACTTTAGATATGCCACTGGATGCAGGCTTGACGGACTATTGGTCTGACCCAGGATGGCACTTCTTTTGTTAAATCCTACATGCCAAGAATCCCACAAGCACATAACCCCTCTGTATATCTCGCCAGTGAGTGGAGTGAGGTTTTTCAATTTCTGCCTGCTGCCACCTCACTACCTATATACTGCTGCCACCTATACTATATACATTTCCTTCCCCTTTTCCCTGCAGATCTGAAACAAACTGCTCAGAAGTTTTCCTTTCAGGTTTATCCTCCAAATTTTGAATGCTCCTGCATCCCTCATGCTTCTTCCTAACTCCTCCTCTGCTTTCAACCAACTCATCTGAGTTTAAGGTTCTATTACTATAACTTGCCTGTGGTAATCTGTATTGTTCCATGCTGCTTTTATTAAAGAACCTCTTTTGTGACAGATAATTTAATACCAAATTGAATTTAATTAAAATAATTATTACTTTCTCTATCTAAAATCCTAGGGGGTAGATTTAAAAGGTTGCACGCAAGTTATAAAATCCGGGGTTGGCGCGTGCAGCCTTCCCCCGATCCCTCCCAGGTCGCTCTGAAATCGGAGCGGCCTCGGAGGGAACTTCCCTACCCCCACCCCACCTTCCCTACCCCCACCCTTTCTTTTTTATCTCCAAAGTTACTTCAGCCCTGGGGCTGAAGTAAGTAGCGCGTGCCGGCCGACTGCCGGTGTTCAATCCCCGGCACAGCAGCAAATCTGGCCACTGAGCTGGGAGCCTGATCCCGCCCCACCCCCGCCCCTTTTTGTAAGCCCCGGGACATACACATGTCCCGGGGCTTTAGGCGCATCGCCGGGCCCTTTTAAAAGAGGCCCAGCGCACATAACCTTTTGAAAATCCTGCCCTAGGTGAATTACAACAGATCATTCATGAAAACTAATGATAAAGCAGATTTTTGGATCAGATGTACTAAATGAGTTTCCCCTATTTTGGGATAGATTTTTAAAAGGGTCTAGCCAGCTAACTTTGCGCCTATGATGGTAACTTTCATGGCGGCATGGGGCGCACATGTGCATGTGTACTTAGGCCCGTGCTAGGGACGTGGCCATTTTATAACATACGCACATATATGCAGGCATGTTAGAAAATAGTCTGGCAACACGCACATGTACGAACAATTTTAATTGGACACATGCCTGAGCACACAAATGTTGCTTCTACCATGTAAGTGGGGGGATTTTTAAATCCATAAGCCTTAACACCATTGGCCATTTTCCAAGTTCATTCCCAGTTCACCCAGTTAAAGGATAGGACTTTCAACCCCCCCCCCTCTAGTTTAATAGCCTCCCTTTATGTGCGCATGTTATAAAATGGACGCATCTCTGGACGCGAGCCGGCACATGTGCACCCACTCGCCTATTTCAAAGTTACAGTCATAGTTTTTTCCTTTATAAGTTTCCATGCACAAACAGCAGGTGTAAATATACGTGGCTGCTTTTAAATGGATTTTCAAATAATCCACCCCAGTAGTTTCTGTTTGAGTAATCCACCTAAAGTTACGCAGGCACATAATAGTTTGTGTGTTGCTGCTTAGCAGATTACTCAAAATTTACTGGACGTGTCTATTGCAGAGATGCTTATTACATCTAGAATATTTTTGGGAGGGGAAGGGTGAAGAAGGATTCTCCCCGCACCCCCATATCCACTTAACATGACAACTTCTGCAAGCAATTTCAGAACTCTTTTTGGTCATTAAATAAAAATGCAAATGAAAATATTAATGCTAAATTTGGAAGTGAGTGACTGTACTTGTCATCTTTCAGCATGAGAAAGCATGTTATGTGAGAAGGCAGAGTACCCTTATCTTTAAAACATGACAGTTTAATTTGTCTTTAAGACATTTATTTTCTGGTTCCATCGGCTTTCACTTCTATTGGAAATTCTCCTTATGGGCAATTTTTAACCCTCTAATCAGATGGGCTTATAATTCATTTTTGTAGGGCTGGTTTTTTTCCTGCACATCATACTGCTTTTACAGGGCCAGGCTGAGCCTGCAAATCAGTCCTTTTGTTAGTTGTCTCAGCATTCACGTCATGTACACATACTGCAGCGCTGAGTAACACATAGCAAACTTTATCTAGGGTTTTCAAGCACCCAGTGCTGGCTTTTACATTCATTTCTAAAGTGCAGCATATTGCCTTCTAGGCTATGATTGCCAACATGCATAGTAGGATAAATTTTATAAGCAACATAGCCAGAGAACGCACTTGGTTAACAAAGGAACATAAGAAATGCCGTGCCGGGTCAGACTAATGGCCCATCGAGCCCAGCATCCTGTCTTTGACAGTGGCCAGTCCGAGTTGCTTGGAAGTACCTCATAAATCTCAATATG
Organism: Rhinatrema bivittatum; assembly: GCF_901001135.1. NCBI lineage: Eukaryota > Metazoa > Chordata > Amphibia > Gymnophiona > Rhinatrematidae > Rhinatrema > Rhinatrema bivittatum. Next base: position 97,400,516 of record NC_042617.1, on the reverse strand, counting down.
GAAAATCTGTTTCATGCTGCTCTCTGCAAGACATGGAGAAACTAAAATCTATCTGGCTAATAATTGTTTATGGACCTCGCCTCCAGAAATTTGTCCAAACAGATTGGCATAACATTATTTTGAAGTGTATTACACTGCCAACTCTCTGCTATCATTCTGTTCGATACCCAACACCACTCATTCTTTACAGAGTATAATGAAGAATGTAATGTGGAAATTTAGCAGTGGATAATTATGCATGTTCTGTCTGTGCTAAGAATGAGGAACATCCGTATCTTGTACTATTACACACACACACACACACACACACACACACACACACACACACACACACACACACATCTGGTACCCCACAAGAAACAGAACATTGTGAGTACACAGAGGGACCTATGCACTAAAACATGCACTAAAAATGTAATGCATACACTGAAACATCCTTAAAAATGTGATGCACTAAATTGTTTAGCATATGCATTAAAAATAGACTCAATAACTTGGAAACACAATTAGTGTGCATGTTAACCATAAGGCTGTAGTTTCTAAGTATCTGTGTGCTAAATACTGAGAAGCCACAGCAAAAAAAAGCATGTTCAGACTAAACAGAGCATGCAGAGTCCTCTTTTTTCATGACTCTGCTCCCTCACTGCAAAGCTGTATAAGCCTGGCAGATGGGGCTGGTTGTCAGTCCTGAGGGCAGAAGTGAGGGAACGTCTGGACCCCAGGTGAAGAGGTGAAAGAAGACAGGAGACTTTGAGGACAGAATAAACCTGACCAACAGCACATCCCACAGATCTCTACCAAGGATGAAAAGAACTAACATCAGAGAGTGTCTCAGCCAACCCTGGCACATCCATCCTACTGATGCCTTGAAAGGAAATCTGCTGATTTTGAGTCAAAAGGACATCAGCATTTGATTATCCCTTCTTTATGAGCATTCTATGGTGTTAAGGTAGCAATGGCATAAGGACAGTAATTCATGCTGAAGTCTAAGAATACCTGCTGTTATCTTTGGACAACCTAATGACAGCCATGGCAATCCCCATGTGCTAGCATAGCAAGTTTAGGTGACTGACAACACCACCATGTGCCCCATCCCCTGAATATAATCCACTTTTAAGTGCCGAAAAAAAGGAATATATATCAAATAAATAAATGAATCTACTCTGTCCCATCCATGGTGTCTAGTCCATCCATTCTATGCAGGAGCTGGCATATCAGACATTGAGAGTCTGGAGATGGGCACTCAAACCTGGGTGGGAATAAGTTGCCTTATAAGCATCCCTCCTAGCTCTTACTCAATGCTTTCTGTGATCAACTTACAGCTCAACGGTTGCAGCCCTGTCTTGCAGACTGTTCATGCCATCTAAGACCATGCAGTACAAGCAATGTTTCAATAAAATCATGGCATTCAACTGGAACTTGAGGGATGAGTCTTTATTTGCAATAGTTACAATGTTTTACTTTATACACTTTGAAGAACAGTTATTGGTGAACATTTGGTTTGAAAACACATGTTCTTGTTTAAATATATTGTGCCTATGGACCCTTAGGCTGATGTGAGATTGGCTCTCCCTTCAGGGAGGAGCCCTGCAGGTTCTTGCCATCAGCAGGTGGAACCAGGTGAAGCAGTGACCAGACAGGAGCTTCACCTTTACCAGTCCTTGTTCCCCTTGGTTGAGCCTTTGGGAGCTGGGATTCGCAGGACTTAAGTGAGGGCCTCTTCTGGTGACTGGAGACGTGGTCCGAGGCCAGGTGAAGGTCATAGGCAGGTGGCAAGTAGACATGTCAGGGTCCGGGCAAGGGTCAGAGGCAGGCAGTGGTCAGGCATATCCAGAGTCCAGGCAGGGGTCATACCAGGTATCCAAATGAGGGAGAGGAACAGATAGGGCAGAAGCAGACAGGCAAGGCGGGAACAGGCTGGGCAGACAAAGACTAGGGCAGGCAGAAACGAACACTGGAACTTGCTAAAGATGAAGACTGGAGCAGGCTTGGGAAGCAACGCGCTACACTCAGTAGTTGGACTCGTTGCTGAGGCGAGTTGTTTCTGGAGAGTTGCTTAGAACAGCGGTGGTGATGTCATCACTAGGGGCTGTAGGGATTTTCCTGCTGCAGTCTCTTTAATGGAGGGAAGTTGTGCGCATATGTGCCTCAGGAGAGGCGCAGCGCATTGCTGTCAGTGTCGTCCTGCCACATGGAGAGATGGTGGCGTTTCACTGCGTCAGGGAGCGTCACAGCTGGCCAGGGCCTGGAGGTAAGGGCAGCGGTTTCCAGGGTTAGCTCGAAGACCGCCGAACGCAACAAATACATGTTCTTGTTTTAAAAAGCAGTAAATATGAATTATTTTGGAAAAGCATTTGGTGATATTGAGTAAAAATTTGTAATGAGGTGTGCAGGTAATCTTTCTTTAATCTTTAGAAAGCAGTCTTTGGAAGAATGTTGATCATTTTAAGTATTTTATATTTTATGTTTTGTATTTTAAATATGCAATTTTATTGTATGATTTACTTATGTTTTATGATTTTATGAATGTTTTGCTTGTTATCCGTCTTGAACATTTGGATATGTGTGGAATCTAAGTTGTAAAAATAAATAAAAATAAATCAATACTTAAATAAAATGTGGATTTTTTTTTGTAGAAGCTTTCAAATGTGTGTGTTGGTATCTCTCCTCTCTGGCCTCTTTCTATCTCTCTCCTTCATCTCTCCTATGTCCCCTTCATCTCTCCTATGTCCACTACTCCACACCCCCTATGACATCTCCTACTCTAACAGTTCCATCTCCCCCATCAGTATCCCATAAAACAAGCTCTTACCCTTTGAAACAGCATTCAAGTTAAAAAGTTAACATCTGCTCTGAAATCAATGTTACATTTTAAGCCTTAGTGAGTGCATGCTAAATAGCACGTAGAGAAGATCATTCCATGCTATTTAGCATGTGCCCACTCAATCCTAATTTGCATAGGAGAAGTTTTCATTTACCTGTATGTATTTTATTTATTTTGATTTATATTCTGCCTTTTAGTACATCAAAGCATATTACATTCAGCTACTGTAGGTATGCTCTATCTCCAGAGGGCTTACAATCTAAGGGATTAATTTACTAAGCTCAGACAGCTTTAGTGTTCGCACTAAGGCCTTAGAAGTGAATTTTAAAAGCCAGGCGTGTGCCAAAATTGGGAGATGTGTGCACGTGTAGGACATGTGCATGTCCACCCTATTTTAAAAGCCACCTACTTGCATGCACATCTCCCAATATGTGACTATCTCACTTTGAATGAAAAAGGGGCTTGGTTTGGGAGTTCTGGGGCACACAAGTAACTATGTGCCTGGGTGTGCACCCAGGTCTAGTTCCACATAAATTTACTTCTGCTATGGAGGTGGTGTAAGTTAAAAAAAATTAAATACAGGCATCCCTGAGAGGTTTAAGGGATCTGTGGTAACTGGGAGGGGGGCTGCAGGCTAAAGAATCAGGGGATTTTGGAGGACCTAGCTCTAGACTGGGAGAACTGGTGGATGAACTGGTGAAACTGATCATGGCGAGGATGCGTGCCTGTTATAAAATTTCCCCACTTGCACAGATCAAACCCAACTTTACACAGCTGTGCACGCCCACTTGCAAATTGGGTGCACACATATGTGTATCCAGGATATTTTATAACAACGCATATATGTGCATACATGTGTATGGCCGGTGCCATCTTATGCTCCTACCATGTGACAGGGGCTGACCAATGGCACCGGTAGCCCCTGTGACATAGTAAGGGCAAAGGCTATCGGCACCATTTTGAATACTGGCAGCTGACGGCCCGAGTGCAGGAGATCGCTCCGGACCCCGCTGGACCACCAGGGACTTTTGGCAAGTCTTGGGGAGAGGGTCAGGAGGGTGGGGGGTTGTAGTTAATTAAAAATAAAGGGTTGGGATGGGGAATGGGGACAAAAAAAACCCATTGGTTGTAGTTAGTTGTTTGTTTTTTTAATATTCACTCCATAAGACGGACAGACATTTTCCCCCCACATTTGGGGGAAAAAAAGTGCATCTTATGGAGCAAAAAATACGGTATATATGAATTTTCTATACTCAGTTAACTATTGCTCTCCAATGTACTCCACTGATACCTATTTCTATGCGTCACTTATAGGGTAGATTAAGTACATTTGGTATATCTGTATGTCACACTTATGTAACCCACCTTCTGCCTACCTTTAGGAAAAGGTGAATATCAAATGCTTATAAATAAATAAACAGCCACCAAAGAGAGCTCATGAAGATCAAACTGTCAGACCAATTTGTGTGTTACTATTTTCTCCATGTATATAGCGTGTGCAGAAGAGCATAAAAAACATTGGCATATTTTAGGACTACATGAGTCTCTTAAGGAAGGTCCCTGTTTTGCCTTAAAACGGGGGAAAAATATCAGAGATATTGTAGTACACTCTGATTTCGGAGATGAGACAAAGAATCAGAACAATGTGCCCGGTATCAGGACTGGACATTATCCGTGTAAAAAATGTTCAATGTGTGAACAATCGTTCAATGGGTACATCCTTCCTTTCTTTAGAGGTGGTAAATTTCGTTTGTGGTCTTAACAGATTGTTCATCTAAAGGAGTAATATATAACATTTGGTGTTCATGTCCCCTTTTATACATAGGGAAGACAAAACTTTGTTTAAGGACCCAGTTGATCGAACATAAGAGTGCAATTATGAGAAGTCGGGTTGAAGCACAATTGGTACAACATTGTTTATTAAAGGGACATGAGTTTATAGATCTGACCTTTGCCATAATAGAGCAGCCAAAAGTTTTTGAATGTGGAGGAGATTTTGATAATTATTTGTTACAAGGTGAGCAAAAATGAATACATTATTTTGATAAGGTAGCACCTAGAGGTCTCAATAAAGAAAGTGATTGGTCGGTGTTCTAAGAGTTAGGTTGGGCTCTTAATGGTATCTGTATAGCAGAGTGGTACTTTGATTGTTGTGTAAGTAATGGTTATTTCCGGTGGAAGTGGTGACGTATGTATAAACTCAAGAGGAAATGAAGCGAGAATTCCTTTGAACACTGTGGCGCCATTGATCTGCTTGGTTGTCTATGAGAATGATTTGCTTTCTCCTCGGTAAGTGTTTGAATATTTTGAACATTGCAACAGGGGTTAATTAATAACAATAATGTAGGTAGAAGATGTTTGAAAAGGTATTAGATGGATTTGCAGAGATAACTTTGTGTTCTTGATTTTATTTTTAGGATGAGGGGTGAAGGTTGTGCTAGACGAAACATGGTCCATGTTGGGTAATGTGTGAACGCTACAGTGGGAGATAAGTATTAGGGATGTGAATCGGGCTTCGGACGATTGAAAATATCATACGATATTTTCAAAATCATCAGAAATCAGGGGCTCCACCAAAATGATAGGAAACCCCCACGAAATTGTTCATGGGGGTTCTCTTATCATTTTGGGGGAGGGCGGGAAAAACGGCACACAAAAATAACCCCTAAACCCACCCCGACCCTTTAAAACTAATCCCTTAGCTTCCCCCACCCTCCCGACCCCCCAAAAAACTTTTTACAGGTACCTGGTGGTCCAGTGGGGGTCCCAGAAGCGATCTCCCACTCCCGGGCCGTCGGCTGTCACTAATCAAAATGGTGCAAAATGGCGCCGGCCGTACAGCAACACAATTCGACTGCAGGAGGTCGTTCCGGACACCCGCTGGACTTTTGGCAAGTCTTGTGGGGGTCAGGAGGCCCCCCAAGCTGGCCAAAAGTCCCTGGGGGTCCAGCGGGTGTCCGGAACGACCTCCTGCAGTCGAATCGTGTTGCCGTACGGCCGGCGCCATTTTGCACAAAATGCCGCCGGCCGTATGGCAAAATAATTCGACTGCAGGAGGTCGTTCCCGGACCCCCGCTGGACTTTTGGCTAGTCTTGTGGGGGTCAGGAGGCCCCCCCAAGCTGGCCAAAAGTCCCTGGGGGTCCAGCGGGGGTCCGGGAGCGATCTCCTACGCTCCTGATGTCGGGGGACAAAAAACAAAATGGCGCCGGCGCTACCTTTGCCCAGGGCAAAGGTAGCGCCGGCACCATTTCTACAACGCACCGCAGGCCCGAGAGTAAAAGATCACACCGGGACCCCCGCTCTGGACCCCAGGTAATTTAAGGCATTTTGGGGGGGGAGGGTGGGGGATTTATTTTAAAGGGTCGGGGTGGGTTTTAGGGATGTTTTAGTGTGCCAGTTTTCCCACCCTCCCCTGATTTACGATTTACAAGATATTTACAAAAACAAAACCGCGACGATCCGATTCCCTCCCCCCCCAGCTGAAATCGATCGTTAAGACGATCGATCACACGATTCACATCTCTATTTACTTCTGCTATGGAAAACATGTAAGTAATAAAATAAAGAAAAACAGATCGGCAGGGTTTTAAGGGTTGGGGCTAAAAGGGAAGAAAGGAAGCTATTAAACTAGGAGTGGTTTGGAAGTCATATCCCTTACCTGGGCAAACTGGGAACGGATTGGGAAAAGTAGAAATGGCGACAGCGCGCGTGTCTAATAAAATCCCCCCCCCCCCCACTTACGCAGTGAAGCAGCATTTGCATGCATAAGTGTGCACCCACTTTAAATTGTGCATGCGTGTGCACGCGTTCAGGCTATTTTATATGTTATTATGTTATAAAATGGCCACATCCCTGGATGCAGGCCGACAAATGTGTGCGCACATGTGCCCTGCACGCCTGTTTAAAAGTTACCATCATATAGTTTACTCCTCAACCTAAATAGGCCCCCTGGAACACCAGCTGTAAGTATTTCATTGTGAAAATGTGTATTTTTAACCACTGTGGGATGCAAATTTCACACTGGGGGATCTAGCTGGCTAACTCAGAAGTTACCATCTAGATCTCTTTGAAAATTGACTTAATTGTGAATAGCCCACATTACTTGCAGGCATTTTTAGCCAATGTACTGGGGATAAGAGCAAAATATACACTTTTTAAATAAATAAAATGATAGTATGTTTGGGCTGGAGCACTGCTGCAGAGTTGCACAACTCCCATTATTTCCTATTGAAGCAATTTTGACATTTTTGGTCAGACCTTATTCTAATGATTCTATTATCTTATTAAGCATGTATACCATCTGTTGTATTCTCTACTGTGCATATTTTTCATTGTATTCATATCTGTACTCCTTTTTCTATCATACTTTTTCAGTCATATGTTACACATGTTTATCTATCTCCAAGACTGTAAGGTAGTGAAAGATGCATATAGAACTGTGATACTGTACAGTTACATTAGCAAGAAAGGCTCACTCAAACTGATTACTCATAGTACTAGATAGCACTAGGGATGTGCAATCATTTTTCCAGAATTAGGCAATGTCAACGAAATTGCCTAATTCGGAATGGTTCGGGAGAACCGAAAAACGATTGATTTTTTCAGAAATTTCAGAAAAAATTCATTTTTGAGCTAGTGCGCGCTAACTCCCACTAGCGCGCACTAACTCTGGCAGGTTAGCGCGCACTAACTCCCGATAACATGCACTGACTCCCAATAGTGTGCACTAATCTGAAAATCGGGGCCCCCGAAAAAAAACAAACCCCAAACCCACGGGAAAAATGAAATTCCCGTTGGGGGGGGGGGGAGGGAGGCCTGAAACGAAGCCCAACATGAAATTTTTACCTGAAGCACATTTCTAGATAGCACTACTATAGGCATTCATTTCTCAAGCACAGAAGCTACTATTCACAGGCTGCTTCATATCAAGTAGGCTACTAAAGTGCAACAGTTTTTTTTCCTAAACCCATCCAAATTACAGTAAAGGAATTCAATTTTGTCTTGATCCAGAACTATTTACACAACAGTTCTTAAAAATGATAAAAAAAATTACAAAACAGTAGTAAAAAATGTAATTACTGCAGCTCATGACTGTTATAAGTATGATCACCAAGAATGTTTGAGTACAATAATAGCAATTCACATTTTATAGTCTACACTTGAGACTTTAAAGAACTGCATAATATATATTAGGAATGAGTAAATTTACCTAAGTATGTGAATCCCCTGCTAAGGCTATCATTATTAGGAATTCCATAGGGAGCACAAGCTAAGCAATTCTAACCAGAAAGCTGTAGGATACATGAATTTTTGGGACAACTGATGATCTCACTCATATTTAGGAGGATAAAGCAATACGTGATAATACGAATTCTAATATGACCATTGTCTTCAAAATAGCATAGTAAGATAAGACATTGCAAATCATATATTGTACACACGCATATTTACCACAGAATGCTCGCTTGTTATGACGTTCCAGTCAGCAAACAGGATTGTCTTGCAGCGTAAGAGAAAGAAAGTCAGGGAGAAACAGAAGGATTAAAATAAACACTGGACTTAAAGGTTTCTTGCTCTTATATAACACAAATGGTACTATTCAGTTATAAGAAAGAGCTACAAATTTTGGAAATAAAACTCCAGAAAACAAAAACTATCATCCCTTTGATGCAAACAAGAGAAAAAAAAAACACTTTTAGTAGTTTTTATGATTGTAGAGTTTGATGGTGTCTCTGATGAAGAACTGAAAGAATCTGAAATGATTAATAGAGATTATACAATAAAAAGTAGAGAACACTCAGCAGATCAGCATCACATACTTAGAAGCTGACTCAGTAAAACTTTTCTCTCATTCTGTCTATAGGAGAAAGCCTCGATGAATCGGGACTTAGTAAGTGGGTAAAAACAGTTTTGTCTGTAATGAGTGTTAATGAACTCTGCAGCTGCAGAACCCTTACTTGATATTCTTTTTATATTGTTGGATATTTTTTCACATCCAATCTCTTTTGCTTTTACTTACCTTTAGATTCCCCTTACAGCACAGGATGGCTTCCATTACATTTTTCTACTCCCAATCCTCATCATTGCTGGCAGAGTGCCAGACCTGGAATTATTAAATAGGCTTCATATTGATTTAGGAGCATAATGGAAGTAAGAATGGCAACAAAATGTTTTTCTTAAAATTAAAGGAAGAGATTAAAGTACTGCAGCTCTACGATTAAGCTCTCTGACTTGGAACAGCATCTTTTGTGATAGTGTCCTATTTCTCTTTTCAATGTCATCATTTTAAAGAGTTCCTTTACTCAAAGGCTGCTTCTTACTCTCATGATTAGGCCATTTGGGAGAAGGCTCTATTTTTTACGAAAGTTCTCAGTATGATTTTTTATAAATTGTTGCTATTTTCTCTGCTGTCTCACACGCCTGTCAACTAATTAGTTCACAGCTGGGCTCACATAAGCTGGCGTGTGGGCAGAGGTGATCCTATTGCATTGTGGAAGGGATTTTCAAAGCAATCCTATGGAAAACTACTTCATAATGTAATAGGACTTGTCCATAAAGATTTGGTTTTTCTTTAGGCAAGAGAATGGGAAAAAAAAATTGATTTGAATAAGGCCCAATAGGAGAGGGAAGCAGTTGCAGAAGTAGGAATAAAATAAGTAAATAAACAGTTGGGAATTATTTTCAAGAGATTAGGCCCACTATTTACTCTAAGAAGACCTTAGAAATTTTGGTTTTTTTTATTTCAGGGACCCTGCAATAACATTCACTGGCCCTGATTGATGTCAACAGGATGGTGACAACTCTTACGCGTCATTCCCCCAACAAGCTGTGGGCACAGACTGCAATTTGGAGTCTTTTTCATCTTGCAATTAAATAAGAGAGCAAGACAAGAGAAGAAGAGGTTTATTTATTTTACAATAATTTTCCATTGTCCCCATATTGAAATTGAGAAAGAAAAATCACACAGAAGAGCAAAAGAAGCTGTATTGCCGGAAATCTGATTATTAGATTTATTATATATTGATTTATTTTTTTATGTAAACTATTCATTGTTTTAGATTTTTATTTTTATTATATATTTTTGTAATTTTGAGCTTTTATAATTTGATAATCTTTATGTTCTTTTAAATTTAAATCTTTATTTACATTTGTTTTTTATTTAGTTATGTAAACCGTTTTGATTAAACACTGTTTGTAAAGACGGTATACAAACACTTTTAAATAAATAAATAAATAGTGCAGACCAACAGAACTAGCGAAGTACAATGCAAAATCTTATTGTAGCTTTTGATAATGCCAAGCAGGAGGAAAACCAAACTATCAGTTTTAAAGATTTTAAAATCCTTTATTCTAGAAATTTTTTTTTTCATTTTCTAGCAGTTTCTTGTAAATTAAATTTAGTTTAATTTGGGTGAAGCATATTGTGATCATACAGTGTTATACTTCTTGATAAGTAATCCAGGCATTGCTTCATATTCGCCCCCATATTTCTTACAGCTAGTAGAGAAATACTTCTATTAAGATCTTTTTCGTATTCAGTTTAAACATGATTACATGTGAACATCTGTGATTTATTACAATTTCTAGGCATGCCTCTTTCTGTATTACAGAATGTGATTTCCTACTGATTAAGGAGTGAAGACGAAGAGAAAAGTGGAGGGACATTGCAGAGGCACTGGACATGGTAACCCCAGATCACAGCAGGACCGATCAGGAAAAGATACACACTCGCATGAAAAATCCAAAAGAAAGAAAACAGCAAACGTCTGCAGGAGAAAGAAGACGTTTTAACAGCTCTGTTGGCTATATCTATATAAGGCCTCCTGCTTTATGTAGGACATTATACAATGGAGAAGTAGCTTTAGTGATTGCAGCAGAGACCTGATAACCAGCAAAGCCAGGGTTCAAATTCTACTCCCTCTCTGACACTTCTTGTGATCTTAGGCAATACATTTAACCCTCCATTGCCTCAGGCACAAACTTAAGGCCTGATTTATTAAGGTGTTTTTCCCCATTCTGTGTATATAGGAAAAAAAACGTAGTAAATTAAGCCCTTAGACAGTAACTTCTAAACAGGTGCATGAGTGCACATGTGCGCATGTTTATCAGCCCACTCCCAAGGACGCGGCAATTTTATAACATACGCGTGATTATGTGCACATGTTATGAAATAGCCTGAGCGTGTGCTCATAAGTGTTCAATTTTAAGTGGACAACTGCCTGTGTGTGCAAATGCTACTTCTACTACGTAAGTGGGGGGATTTTAAAAGACACACGCACCAATGCCATTACCAGTTTTCCCAGTTTACCCAGGTAAAGGATAGGATTTCCAACCCCCTCCCCCCCTAGTTTACTAGCCTCTCTTCTCACCTGTTAACCCTGACCTTTAAAACCCTGGCGATCTATCTATTTATCTTTATTTTATTATTTACATTTCCTCCATAGCAGAAGTAAAGTTATACAGCAGGGGACTCCGGCATGTGACTGTTTGCATTTACATTTATATGCTAATTTAAAATTGAAATCCAGGAATACCCATTCCCCGCCCAGACCACACCCCCTCACCGCCCCTTTTTTAACTTTTCATTTGTGCGCACAGTGGGAGATATGCGCACACTTGGGCGGCTTTTAAAATCTACTCGTGGCGTACTAGCCAACACATTTGCATGTTTCCTGGTTTTAGTGCACATTGGGCTTTTAAAATTCAGCTTTTAGATTATAATCACTCTATGGCACAGAGCTACCTATGTACTTGATTGTAATTTGTCTTCAGCTCAGGTTTGGAAAGGTAAATAGTTAATTAAATCTAAAAATATCACATTATCAAGCTCATGTTAATTATTTGTGTGGCACCCCTACAGGTTGACCACAAGATGTCACCTAGTCCTTGTAGAAAAACAACTAGCTAGAGGGAATATCATGTTACATACAGCTCCTCTTCTATGAAGTAGCAGAATGGGTGGACCCTACTATAACAGGGACTAGGGCTAGATTCAGGAGGAGTCTAGGTTGAGGAAAGTAAGAGACCTAGTGGGGTGGTTCCCTTTCCTTGTGGTGAGGCCTATAGCTTCACCACAGATACTATTGGAAAACACCTGCCTGTGCGCTCCCTGCCAGGTTAGGTATCAAAAGAGGGAAATCAAGAGAGTCAAAAGGATTTGGAATGTGTTAAGGACTATTTTGCCTGGGTTACAGCCTGAAGCTCTGAGGAAAGATTACCTCCCTGGATCCAGAGGCTAGGTCACTAAGCTCTGTCAGTGCTCTTCACAGGTTAATGAAGGGCTGCAGGGGCAATGACCCAGAAGATACTGAAACAGTCAGTGAGATACCCTATTTAAGATGAGAAGAAGTCAATTTTCTTTCTGTCATTTTGAGTGATTTAATGCCTTCGTTTCTGGGAGGCTTAGAAGAGAAAAACCACAATAAGAGGATGAGAAGCATCAAGGAAGAGCTTCTACAGGATCTTCAAATGGGTCACAGGCACAGGTTGGGTCATTGTGTGAAGTCGGCTGGATCCAGGTAGGACTGTGAAAATTCAAAGAGAATCTGTTGCAGTCTGGGACCTTGCAAGAGTAGGGGACTACTAAGTTCTAGAACTAGGACTATTGATGGTGGTAGTAAGAGTGAAGGCCCTTCAGGTGAAGAAAATAATTGTGGTACAGAATTTAATGAAAAACTTAAGAGGAAGAGAGAGTTACAGGGATCCCTGAAGACCAAAAGGATACAATATACTGTAATACTGCCACAAGTCCTATCTTTACATCAAAAAGGTTTACAAAGGCAGCAGCTCTCTTTGGCACAATGCAAGTATTATGAAGGGTATTAGCAGTGAATTTGAGAGATTGAGGTCAGACTCAAAACATCCTAGCTTAAAAGTAAGGTTGATTCCTGTCAAGGTATGTTCAAAATCAACCCATTTGGAAATATTACCCTGAGTTTCTGCCAAGGAAAAAAAAGAAAGGAGAGTTTGGAACATGTTGGAGATAATTTGTGGACCATGGGTATTGGAAGGGGAGATTTGTGAGGGACTGAACATCTATTCCATTTGATCCTGGGCATCTACTCACAGGAAGAAAGGGGGCCTCTGGGGAACCACAGCCACAGATCAGTTTTGCTTTTTTATTGGAATGATTATGGATGTGACAAAAAGAAAATGTGTTTGGTGCCAATTAATTACTATTGAAGAAGTTGAATGGCATTTTTTTTTTATTTTTGGAACACCCTACTTGAGTGTCCAGCCTGGTTATTGGTAGTGGTAGGTACGGAGACTAAGAATTGAGCTTTCATGCACAAAAAGACATTTGCACTATGCCTTGGGCCCTGGAGCTCTAATCTCCCCCCATTCAGAGGATCCATGCCAGGGTTAGGTGGGACTCTGAAAGGCCTAGGGCCTGGGAATGTGATGCCTGCCTTCATTACAACTACTAGAAGAAGAACTACACATATATTACTGCTAATTTTCCTGGGAGAAAAATATCAAATTTATACAAAATGACAACAAATATTATCTTAAAGTTGTAAGTGTTGATTAAGCACTGAGTTGTAAGAAGAAACTACCATGAAAAAAAATCTGTTGCTCTTGGTAGATTACTTATGTTTAAGGTGAATTTAATCATGTCTGTATTTCGTACACCTTTAACTGACTTGTGAAACTGAGGTAAGACATTCCTTATTTCTGACTTTGAATAGAGGCAGATTATAAGCAGGGAATTGCCTCCTATGATGGTGTGAATAAGGAATAATTGTGAGAAGGTTTCTGTGTTCTGTGGTGTATAATTCCCCCTTTCCAATTTATGTACAATATGAGGCACCGAATGCAAGTATTCTGTATGCTTAAACAAATGGGAAGGAACATCATTTAGGTCAGAAGTGACATTTTATCCTGTCTTCCTCCTATTTGCTTCAGTTAGGGAGATTTGAATAATGCCTGTTGTATGGTTTTTTTTATCCCACATACCCAAGAAGCTATATTTAATTTTCACAGAAATTTTAAAAGCACAGTCAATTAGGGAGTGGCTGGTGTATTCCAAAAGCGCAACTGAATCCTGATGAATTGCTTTACTAAGTTATGTCTCATGCCCTGATGAATAATGGAGCAGCCTATCAGATCACTAGGTTGCTAGTGTGGAATGCCAACTGATTAAAAGTTAGAAAACTGAAAGGTGAGCTAAATGGTAAATTTGCCCAATGGAGAAAGGTGAATAATGGAGTGCCACAGGGATCTGTTCTGGGACCACTGATTTTTTAAATATTTATAAACAACCTGGAAATGGGAACAACAAATGAGGTGATCAAATTTGCTGATGACACAAAATTATTCAAGGTTGTTAAATCACAAGAAGATGGTAAGAAATTGCAAGAGGACATTGCACAACTGGGAGACTGGGCATGAAATGGCAAATGAAATTTAATGTGGACAAGTGCAAAGTGATGCACTTAGGGAAGAGTAACCCAAATTATGACTACCCAATACAAGGTTCCACATTAGGAGTCACCACTCAGGAAAAGGGTTTAGGCGTCATCGTTGACAATACTTTTAAATCTTCCACTCAGTCATGCCAATGCAATATCAGCATGTGTTAAACAGGCGCTCATGACTCCCTTAACGCGTGCCAATCCACTTATCCCGGGTGCCCAATTTAACATTTAAATTGGGTGCCACGGTAAAAAGGAGGTGCTAGGAAAAACTGTGCGCCCCAGTGCCTGCTCAGCAGTGGGCGCCCAGGAGAGGTGCCAGTCAGCGGGTTAGGAAAACGGACGCTCAATTTTAGGAGCGTCTGTTTTCCTAACCTGTGCACAGCCATGGGTTAGGAAAATGGCACTTATTAATTGAGCGTCCTTTTTCCTAACCTGACTGCTGGCACACTTTTTTTTTTTAATTCTCCTATTTCGGTTCCTCTGACTTAATATCGCAATAGGCACACATTATTTTTGCGGGTTAAAATGTGTGTGTTGGGGGGGGGGGAAATAGCACTCATCAACACGAATTTACATGTGATGAGTGCTATTACCTACATGCTTGATTGGATGCACATTTTGAACACGCTAACCACATTTTGCCTCGGGAGTATGGGTGCAGCAGTAGCAAGAAAGCAAATAGAATGTTAGGGATTGTTAGGAAAGGAATGGAGAATAAAACTGAGAATATCATGATGCTGCCAGGGTGCATCCTCATTTTGATTACTGTGTGCAGTTCTGGTCACCACAGCTCAATAAAGATATAGCAGAATTAGAAAAGGTACAGAGAAGGGCGACCAAAATGATAAAGGGGATGGAACAATTCCCCTAGGAAGAAAGGCTAAAGAGGTTAGGACTCTTCAGCTTGGAGAAGAGATAGCTGAGGGGAGATATGATGGAGGTCCATAAAATAATGAGTGGAATGGAATGAGTAAACATCAATCAGTTGTTTATTCTTTCAAAAAGTACAAAGACCAGGGGACACACAATGAAGTTACTAGGTAATGCATTTAAAACTAATAAGAGAATTTTTTTTTTTTTTGCTCAACACATAGTTAAGCTCTGGAATTCGTTGCCAGAGGATAAGGTGAAAGCTACTTGTGTTGCTGCATTTAAAAAAGGTTTGGACAAGTTCCTGGAGGAAAAGTCCATTAACCATTATTAAGGCAGAGAATCAGAAATCCACTGATAACTCTCCAGGGTTTCTCATTTCCCTCTACTATTACAACTGTCTCCCATGATTGACAGTAGTTGAAATGCTACTCTTTCATTTCTAGTTATCACTGTGAGTGAAGTACATAACTCAACCTTCTTTCAAGCTACTTTGCTTCAAAATTACTCCAAATGACCCACAAACCTAAAATCATTTCCAGATTAGACCAAAGATGAATCTTTATAATGGTCAACAGTTAATAGACAAAATTGAGCTAATTGCAAATATTAAGCTCTGAAATTTGTTGCCAGAGGACGTGGTGAAAGCTATTAGTGTAGCTGCATTTAAAACAAGGTTTGGACAAGTTCCTGGAGGAAAAGTCCATTAACAATTATTAAGGGAGAGTTGCAGAAATCCACTGCTTACTTTTGGGATAAGCAGCTTGGAATCTAACTACCCCTTGGGATTCTGCCAGGTACTTGTGACCTGACTTGGCCACTGTTGGAAACAGAATACTGGGCTTGATGGACCTTTGGTCTAACCCAGTATGGCAAGTCTTATGTTCTTATGTACTAACCTTTGCCTACTCAAACATAATAACTGAGCAAAACAAAAAACTGTTAGCACATGTAACCTCGTTTTGGGATAGAATTAACTACCAATGGGGCCACAAAATAATTTATTGTTCTTGCGGCTGGATCCACTCGCACTAGCTCACTCAAAAGTCTCTTTTCCCAGGGCATTGGTTCTTTACAGGTAGGGGGAAGGAATTTCTCCTTCAGGGCCCTGAGTGGCAGGGGTGACACTGTAGCTCTTTTCCCTGGGAGAGGTATAAATCCTTCATCTCTGTGGATATTGTAGTTGCCAATAATACACAGGAGACTCAGATATGAGTGTCCAAAAAGTAAACTTTACTGGAGGTGAGTCAGATAAGTAAATGGCACAGTTCAAACAGATCTTAGCACCACAGATGATATTTACTGTTCACAGAACCTCCCCTATCTGTGCAAGGGTCTCTTATTACCAGAGCAGGGAAAACAACTCCCCTTCCAGGGCATGGATAAATGAGGATCCCAACTTGTGGACAAGGATTCCTTGTGTGGGCAGGAAAAAAACCCTCCAATGCTAATAAAAATGGTAAAACAGTCTATGCACAATGTCCCAATCTCCTCTCTCTCCAGGGATGAAGACTCCAAGAGGGGGTCATCAGGAATATTCAAATATTGTTCTTACAGCTCTCCAAATGTCCATTTTTTTTTCTCTCTCTCTCTCTTGAATCTTTGATGGAAAAGGATCCACTCAGGAACATACAGCCCTTAGACATACCTCTTGTCAGGGTAGGAAGGGGGTAGCAAAACTCTTCCTCTTGGCTCTTCTAACCAAAACCCCAGATGTTCCTTGCAGCAGGTCACCACCATACCTCTGTTCCCCAGGAGGATGCAGAAGGGCAGGTCTTTACTACCCTGGACCCTCCAGGGAAACGTTTCCCCATGACCACTCTCCAGGCGATCCCTAGGAGTCTCACAAGACTTCTTACCATAAAAACTGGAAAAATCCCAACGCTACCCAGAAACCAGACACATCCAGCCAGTAAGCGGACTGGAAGGTGATTTCCCAACCTTTCTCAGGGACACCATGGAGGGTTGGCCTGAATCCTCTAAGTAGGCGCAAAAATCCAATGAAGAAAAAAAAATTCCTGCACTTCCTCCAAACTCTCAACTTAAACTGCACTGTGCCCAAGCTCTCAGAGAGAGAACTGCTTTTATTTTCTCCGCAGGGGGACGGCCATGCCAGCACCCTCAGTGGGAGGGGCTTTACATGAATGGTGCCTCCCCTTTAATTACTAGCCTATAGTACTGCTCTAGTTAAAAGGAGCAAACTAGGACCTTTCAGTAATGAACCCTCGAGGGGCATTACATGTATAAAACCAAAATCACCTTTGATCAAATGGTGAACCTCATCCAACTGAAACAATGAAACATCAACTAAAATATAGAACCATTAGGAAAAGAATGAGCTGACATGACTGACATACTCTTATTCAGTCCAAATTCAGCTCCTTTTTCAACCACTATTAAAAAGATGCTTTTGAACTGACTCAGAAAAAAGAACCGATGTCTTTTGAGCCTAGTGAGAATATGTTATAAATAATTAACAAATTAAATATTAACATAATCCAGAAACTCACTTAAAATGCAAACCCCTAACATGCTACTGAAAGCTGACAGTAAGTAGTGCAGTTCAGTAGCTATGAGTCACAGTATTTGTAGGGAAACCTTACTGAGAGAAGGCTCCCTGCAGGGTGATGATATGAACTAATTTTTATGAAAATATAAAGAGCAGGATAAAAATAGTTTTACCAAGTGCAATTAATATCTGTTGCTACTGCTTTTATGTTTGGAAAGGTTAAACGCAAACGTAAAATGTATAACTTACTGACATTTTTGCAACTACATAGTGCTTTTTATTTTTTATTTAAAAGCACAATATCTTACCTTGGACAATTAAAAGTGCAGAAAAGTAAACCAGACTGGGAAGAATGAACTTTATAAGCTATCACTAAACATGCACATTTATAGATTTCTAAGAATGCGGATGGCCGTAAAGTACAAAATCATATTTGACTGATGAAATGCAGTAGTAACTGACCCAGAACAAATAAACTTGTTCCTTGTAATAGTCATGATGGCTAATAAAGAGCTGTTCCACAATGTCTTTTGCAACCCATTAGGCATCTCCTTTCCTCAAATTCCTTTATTCATGTCATCGAGTCAATGCACTGTAGATGAATGCATGTTGTGTTTTCCTTCTTAAAACACATCTTTGTTAGCAGTTAAGATAAGAACCACAATTTTGGGTCAGAGCACAGGTCCGTTGAGCCCAGCATCCTGCCTCCAACAATGGCAAACCTGAATCTCTTGCAAGTACTCAGCAGATCCAAAGGAAGACCCTATAACAGTGGTTCCCAACCCTGTCCTGGGGTTCCCCCAGCCAGTCGGGTTTTCAGGATATCCACAATGAATATGCATGAGAGAAAATGTGCATGCACTGCCTCCATAACATGCAAATTTTCTCTCATGCATATTCATTGTGGATATCCTGAAAACCCAACTGGCTGGGGGGTCCCCAGGACAGGGTTGGGAACCACTGCTCTATAATGATACTGGCTGCTAGACAGCTCCCCTGCCAGCAGGGGTCCTCAGTGGGCCATGCTGTTCTAGCCTCCACCTTGAAGGCTGCATGATTCAGCAAGACCAGCCCTATAAAATACTCCCTCATAGGGTACTCCCCACCTCAGACTGAAGTCTCTTCTTTGCATATGGCCCCTTGTCCTTGTATTTGTTGCCTAGTCCCTGTTCTGGGATTCCTTGTTCTTCTATGCCTTGCCTGATCCTTTGCTCTATTTAGGCCTCCTAGTGGCCTTTCTTGCCTGTGTGTTCATAGCTTTGTTCCTGTCCGGTGTTAGGACTTCCAGTGGATCCCTTGTCCACGTTTCCTTTGTGTTATCTGTTGTCTTGTGATTTGTCTGGTTCCTTGTTTGGTCTCTGGACTTACCCTGACTTGTGCTTATTTGTCAGTTCCTGTTTTGTTGGTACTCACCCCTGTTTGTGTTCAGTGTGGCCAGGGTCCCTTCCTGTCCCTTGCCTCTTGCTACCTGTGGGTTGCAGTGGATGTCCTGTCCCTGACCCTGACCCTACACACCGCCCTCTATAAGACCTGCAAGCCACCAGCACTGGAAGGCCCAAACCAAAGGGAAGGTGGCAAGTCAGGCAGAAGACCTATGCCTGTCCTGTCTGTTCCTAACCCCTGCAGACCCCTGTCTGGGGCGTACCTTTAAATTGGCCTGCCCAGTCATAACAGACCAGTTCCCTATTGCTTACTCCCAGAAGTATGTGATGGTGATCCCTATGTTTTCCTTCTTAATTGCTAATGAACCTGTCTTACAACAACTTGTTCAAGCCTATTTAGAACCCATTTATAATATTAACCTTGACCACATCCTTTGGCAACAATTTTCACAGCTTAATTGTGAGTTGACTTTAAAAAATTCTTTCTTACATTTAATTTTAATCTGTTACCAGTTGGTTTTGTGGAGTGTCCTCTTGTTCTAGTATTTGAAAGGGAAAACAATCATTTCCTATTAACTTGTTCACCCCATTCATGATTTCCCAAGGACCCTCCAGCAATTCCTTACCATCTACTCATGTTTTAATTAATTATTATTATTCATAAAACTTATAGCCCACCAACTTCCAATCCTTCAGCAGCAAAAAAAGGAAACTAATTTTAACAAACAATATAGTACATCAAATAGCAGTCAATATCAAAAGCAAAGACAGAAGACAGCATTAAAATGAAACATATATGTAGATATAAAATCCTAACAATAATAAAGCCAATTCTGTAACATCATGAATAAATCAGATCTAACATGGCAAACAAACTAAGATAACAAGGTAACAAGAGAACAACCAATAAATCTTAAAAGAGGAATACTAAACAGTTATAACAAATAGTAAAACACTAACAGCGAACCTAAAAGTCATCCGTGTGGACCACAAGGCAGAGAAAGTGTGACATAATATCAAGTTGCAAGTCCTGCTTCATCAGAGTGACTTCATTAAGGCTCACAACAACAGGCAAATGCTTCATGGAAGAGCCAAGATTTGACTAATCTGCAAAAAGGCAAGTAGTCCTCAATAATGTGGTAGTCCTGTGATATAGAATTCCACAGCTACTTTGAGTAATGTTGTGTCATTGGAAATAGTGATTGCTTTACTCATTGCTCCCTTTTCCAGATTGCCAATGGATAAGTTAAACAACACTGGTCCCAGTACGGTTTCCTGGGACACTCCAGTATTTTCCACTCTCTATAAGGAAAACTGACCATTTAGTCCTAATCTTTATTTCCTATTCTTTAACCAGTTACCAGCCCATAATAGGTCATTGCCTCCTATCCCATGACTTTTTCATTTTCTCAGGAATATCTTTTGAGGGATTATAGCAATTGTTTTATATTCTTACGTAACTACATGCAATTTTACAAAACTTTTGAGCTCCTCTGTATTTGTTTCATATAAACTGTCAGTTTTCGGGCATACAAATAGATGCATCAGCATAGTGTTACAACCTTACCATTTGTAAAGAATATAATACAGGCAGAGTTCTACAGGAAAGGATGAAATACATATGCCAACTCAGTCAGAGCATACAAACAGAAAAATATAATCATAATATGCTGTGACAGAAGATATGGTTTCAATCGAGCCCATAGTGCAACTTGTAACATCCCCAAGTTTGGTCATAATTTTTCAATTTCGGCAATATCTTGGGCACACCATTAGTCCATGCTGGGGCTGAATGTTCAGTGGGTGGCAATTTTTGACTAGAGAAGTCGACTTTGTATTACAAAATTGTTGGTGTGACTATCAACAGATATAACAACTAAGTATGCTTTACAAAAATAGTCACATCTTATACTGAAATAAACATTTTCTGTATTACTCATCCACTTCCTTTCAGTACCAGGTACCACCCCTTGTGCTGGAAGCACAGTTAATGCTTGTGCTATATAGGTCCATTCAAGAGTCTGAAAATATATTGTCACCTAGTCAACATTCTCATGATGCATTAATGTATGCTGTGTACTATCTGCTACATTGTTGTTATTTATCACCAATATGATAGAAAATACACAAAGGAATGTAATATTATGGTGTTTCTGAACAATATACTTCAGAAACCTTATGTCAAAATATGTTGCAAATAGTCATCAAGATTGAATAGATTGTTCTATGAGATTACATATGCTATACTTTCAAATATTATTTATAAATACTGATAGTAATTAGGGCTAAAAGCCTAAAAATACCGATCACTGATGTTATATTTAGATTTATTATAACCCCCTCTTCAGGGACCTCCCGGAATGCAGGGACATACCATACTCCCTTTTCAAACCACAGACTCTGTCCACGTGCCTTGGGGTGCTGGTTTCAGTCCTGTAGAAAGAAGGCTCATGGAGGTGGGGACCTACACACAGTGTCTCATTTCACTTAAACTCTCCTGATTCATAGTATTCACACTTGGGATGCCCTTGCTTTAAGGCACTTGTGAACTGGAAGGAAGACACTGGATACTCTGGTTGGGTATTCAACAAAAATTTACTTTTCCCATCGCTGAGGTCCAGGCCTAAGCTTAGGTCCAGTGCTGGGCCTAGGCCTGATGCTGGATGCCATCACCGAGGTCCAATTCTATGCCCAGAGGTCCAGGACCAGGCTTCTGCCATCTTCTTTCTTCATCTGTCAATGAAATATGATGCTGATTGCCCAATAGATATGTTACAGTGATGCCGCTGTGGCGCCTTCTTCCCAATTAGACTGCACCATTTTGATGTATGCCTGTACATTTCAATGGCTGGGCTTTGGCATCAGGCTTAGGCCTAGGCCCAGGCCTTGATGATGGGTCTTGGTCTCAAGCCTGGGTCTGGACCTAGGCCAGGGCCTCAGTGATGGGACCCAACCTCAGGTGAAGCTTTGATATTGAGCCTGGGCTTAGGCCTGGTCCTTGGTGAAGTGACCTGGGCTAGGCCCTGGCCTCAGTGATATGATCTGGTATTGGGTCAGGCCCTGGCATCAGACCTAGGGTTAGGACCGAGCCACAGAACAGGTCCCAGCATTGGGCCTAAACTTAGGCCCAGACCTTGGTAATGGGACCTGCCTCAGGCTGGGTCCCAATGCTGGACCAGGCCTTGACAATGGGACCCAGCCTTGGGCCTAGCTTCAGCTTCTGGCCTGGGCCTGGGCCTCAGTGTTAGGAGCAGGCTGTTTTGATCCTACTAGAGGCCTGCTTTTACTTTTAAATAATTTTCAGGTGTTTTCAGTGGTGGCTATTTTTGATTTGTTCCATTCATATTGAACATAAAACTGCCTTATTTGTTGTGTTTTGCAAATTTGTTTGAAACAAATTGCACATGCTTCCTACCTTGCTTATTTGGACCCACTTCTGCTTAGCCTCCCATGTTATCCTGCTTCCCAGGGTTTTCTACCTATTTCTGCATGGACTTGGATTCTCATCTGCAGAACTGCTTTCTGTACTGTTTTGACTTCACTGTTTACAGCTATAGTTTGCTTAAAGGTTCTTTACTCTTGTACTGGTACAAATTTAATATTAGCTTCCTTTGCTTTGGCCAACAAACCTGGCACTACAACTGAACATTTTTACATGGTACAGATTTAGATGAAATGAGAAAAATGTAGGTAATAATGTTAATGTAAAGACAATAATATGATTGTGAACTTTACTATTTTTTTGCCGAAAAGTCAAGACTTTCAAATTCCCAAATACATTAGATATAATTCTAAGGACCCAGAAACTGTGACTCCCAAAAGTTAGTGCTCTGGATTGAATTTAAAATGGATCAAAATACTAGCCCTTCAATTTATGTCATTATGCCAACCCTTAAATAGACATATGGGAACCATGTAAACTTGTAATTCATTTTAAATTCAATCACTGAGGCTAAAAGGACAGAGGCTGTTTTCCAATAAACTGGGAATCCCCTGGAGCCAGCTGGACAAACATAATGTTTTTCTTTGGGTTGCCAAATTTAAAAAGATCATTTCAGTTCAAACCTAATCAGCTGTAGTTATAACTTAACTCACCCAGTTTCTCTTTCTTTATACAAAATAGTTGAGGCACTGATTGTATAAAACTATCAGAGAAATGTATCTAAACAGCATTGACTACTATGAATTCAAGCACTGATTGGCTTTATTTAGCTTATTTCCTTCTAATGACTAATTTGTCTTCAAGCTTATTCATTGAGAAAACCCTACAAATGTAAATGTGGCAATGTCAATTTTCAAAGTAACACCTTTCTGGTTTTCTACCAGTTGGTAGATGAGCATATTGGTACTTAAACCAACATCAACTCCCCTATGGTTTTTACCCAGCCTTTCAATCCTATTTCCACCACTGTCCTCTGAATCTGTCCCAAGCATGCTCATTAATGTTAGGATTATAAACATGGCCACTCCATGCAGGTTATCCCAGTTATCTTGGGAGACTGATGCTGCTGTACCATTGCTATTAAAGTTGTAGCCATGACTACTCCATGTAAATTTGCATTATTAGCAAAAGCTACATCTGCTGCAAGGTGAGCAGGTCTTGTGAATTTTGGTTTACTGGAGAAACTGGGTATTTAGCTTGCAAAAAAAAAAAAAATAGAGGGTTAAATCTACTCTGTGTGTCTATAAAATATGGTAAGAAAATCTTATAATCTTAAACTTACGATGAGCCTCAACAAGGAGCCACTGTAATGCCTACAAAGGATTGGCAAGATCCTTTCCCAATGTCTGGCACTAGTATGGAGTCTCACTGCCATGTTATGAATTAACTACAAGTGCCTAATTACTTTTTACGGCAAGCTGATTAAGAGGGAGTTGCAATAGTGAAGGCATGAAAAGATGAAAGCATGAATCAATATATTAAACAGTTGTTGTTACAAATATGAACAGAGATAATAAAGCCTTCATAGACAAAAATAGTGCCCTTTTAACAATAAATGATATCTGTGGCTCCAAAGACAATGTTGAATCCAAAACAACTTCAAAACTCCAAACCTGGGCACAAAAAAGGCAGCAAGATCCCATCCATCCTTACTTCTGAGGCATTCTTCACAGAAATGTGCCTACTAAACCAAATAATAGGGATATGCATTTGTTTTACAATGAACTGTAATCCAAAAAATATAGTGCATTTTGTTTTAGTTCATTTTACCTCAAATAAATGCACAATTGACCCGAAAATCCCCACAATTTTCAGGTTCATTAATTTAGGAAAATAGAATGCCTTTCTTGCAATAATGTGTATAATCTGCAATAACATGAGCTATTTGCAAATAGTGCATTCTATTTTTCAAAATGAATAAAAATGTATTTTAAAAAAGGCCCATGAAATAAAAAAAAAACCAATAAAAATTGTTTCACAAATTAAAAAAAATGAACCAGAATGAAAACAGGTTTGCCACACATTCCTACCAAATAGCATCAGTCTTTTTCTGGTTCAAATCTAATCTATTAGAGCATAACAAAGATTTAATAATAGTCAAGCAACTATATAATTCTGGTAATGTTTCAGCATCATTAGCTTAAATATACAGTTAAACATTGCATAAAAATGTTAAAGAACATTAAACTTCTGAATTTTGGAAGCTAAGGGGGCTAAGTAAATATTAAATATTATTGGGGATGATATAGACCCTTGTGGTGCCCCACATTTGAAACTATTAGGCACTGAACTGTTATGTCCCAATATCACAATTTGAGATCTGCTCCTTAAAAGTGACTGTATCCAATGAAAAACTCCAATTCTCAGATTATTTTTCCACCTCAAAAAAATATTATGATTGACGGTGTTACAAGCCACTATGAGGGCCAATAAGACCAACACAGCATCTTCTCCCCTGTTAACCCCATGAAGGTCATCATCAACCATGGATAGTAAAGCTGACCTCGTAGAATACCAATTTTATAGTCTGAGTGAAAAATCATCCAGATACTGGTCAGAGACCAAAACTGATATAAATGTTAAAAAAAACAAAACAAAACAAAAACCAAACAAACCACAGCCTTCTCTAAGACTTTAGCCAGATAAGGTTAATTCAAAACTAGTTGAAAATTAATTGGAAAAAAAAACTAATGTGAGTTTCTTTCGTAAAGGACTAATAGCTTACTTTAAGAAAGATGGAAAAAGGCCCAATGATAGGGACATATTAACCAGTGATGTCACAAAAGACCCAAGAACCCCTCTGCCCTCCCTGATTAACCAAGAAGGGCAGGGATCTAAAGGGTAACGGGTAGGTCTTAAACTAGCAAGCAATTCTATAGCCGAGTCTGCATCCCTTAATGTAAACTCAGTGCAAGAGACCATAATAGCTACTTCAGCTGTCTGATCTAATTCCATCTCCAGTTTTACAATTTTGCCAGCAAAATTCTGAACAAAGCTAATTGCATCTAACCCCTAATGAGTCACTAAACTCAGACTCTGATGAAACAGCATAAAAGGAATCCACAAGTGTTAGCAACTTCTTTGTAGAATTTTGAGCAGATGCAATGGAAGTGAAAAAAAGGATCTTTTTAGCAGTTTGAATTGGCACTCTTGTAGGTACCATAGTGAAGCCCCTAGTTAGCCTTAGCTTTCTCAGATTTTTGCAATTTGCATTCAAGTTCGCAGCCAAGCAGTTATAATTACAGCAACCTGGGCATAAATTACACATTTTGAAAATCTATATCACCATCCCCAGGGGGTGAAAGTCACCAATTTCCTCTAAGAAATAATCCATTTTCATTAAGGAACAAGGATGGACCCTTTGACATTGCAGAAGATTACTCGTATCAGTAATAAAGTTATTCTCTGATTTAAGCAGTTAGGTATGGATGGGCAGAGAGAGCTATAGCTTTGACATCTGAAACCTTAAATTGGGCTGGTTTTGGCCCAATAAAAATCAAATCTAATGTACAGAAAGTTATTAGCTGCCCCAAATCGAGCAGCTCCATAAACTCTAAAACCTCTCTAGCTAGACCTACCTTATCCTTGTCAATATGTAGGTTAAAATCTCCCATAATTAAAACTCTAGAGACATGTAAAACCACCTCCGAGATTAAATCACATAATTCAGGTAAATTAATCCGACATTAGTTGGAGCCTAATAGATTTTAAAAGTTGTTAAATTCAGTACATCTGAAATGGCCCAACATGTTTAACTGTTTAACAGTTAAATCCTTCAATGCAAACCCATGAAAAACAAGGCCTATATCCTCTACCCAACTCCTCCCCCCCCCCCCCCCAAAAAAAAAAAAAATTCACAGACCTCCTTTGTTTAATAAACTGAACTCTAGGAGTACAAAGTTGAGACCACAGAAATTCCAGGATCCAGGTTTATGTGACAGAAGGGGGTTATCAACCTACTCACTTATTAAATCCTTAATTACCTGGATTTGTATCTGATTGACCTAGCATTAATCACAGAGCAATGCACTTCCATCCCCCCTTCCCATGAAGCAACTCTGCCACCTCAGTAGATGCCTTTGAATCAATATTAATCAATACACAATCCCAGGATTATCTATTTTTAATAATATCCTGCTTTTTCTAAACCAATCATTCTGTCTTTGGTACACAAGCACTGGAATGCAGTTAAAATTACACTCAGAATTGCTTTGAGCATCAATCAAAGTTTATTCCCAATTCTGCTTATTTCTATGGTCTTTTTTTTTCTGTACGCACCATAAAATCCTTGGCCAGAACAATTGGAATAGGGGCAGTAGTGAACTCAATCTATTCAAAGAGGATAGGTTAGGTTAGGTAGAAAGTGAAAATTAGTGGCACTGTATATTAAAAATATTATTAAAGCAACAGACCTGCAGGGCTTACAAGGCAAGGAGAAGGCACGGGTTAATCTGGAAAGAGGAAATGGAACATCCATTCATATTGGCTTGATACACAGATCTCCTTTGTGTAGAGAACAATTGGTCTCCACTAGGTGGTCCTAGATGCCTGCCATTAGAGAGCTAACAGAAGAGATAGCCCCAGAAATAATTTTTTTAATGAACCCTCAGGATATAGCAAAATCCTTTTAAGAATGGGTTAACATTTGCAAGCAGGAGAGATGGACAGAGATTTCGTTAAAGGTATTCACAAAATTGCTGTGAAAGGGGAGATGCTATTGCTTGGTGATTTCAATCTGCTGGATGTTGACTGAGACATTCTGGCTGTGGGTTCATCTCCAGGGCTTAATTTGTAATGCAAAAAGAAAGAGGAACTGTGGAGCAGAGGGGCAGGGTGGAGAGAGGAGGTGGAATTGGCGGAAGCAGGGCCAGAGCTGGGTGTGAACTCTCTCCTAAAGACTCATGTGTGTATAAACACAGCCGGATTGCTTTTGCTATTATTGACTAACAGGCTTTCACTTCCTCTCTCTCTTCAACCCTGGCTATTCTCCCTCTTGGCCTCCTCAATTGTGCCAGCAAACTGCACAAGAATCAAGACCACATGGCTGCTCCCATCTGAGGGTAAGCCGCTCCAGTACACTCTGCTCTGCTTCCTCTGGAGCCTAGGGGGAGAAGAAGTGATCTGTGCCATCGCTTTTTCTGCAGAGTAAGCCAGAAATGATTTCTACCACTGGCTCTACTCTGCCTCCTTGAGTACCGAAAACAAGTCGGCAGAAGGCCACTCTGGGTTGTCCTGCCAGAAAAGCCCTGGAGAATGGACACATAAAAGGTGTTCAATTAGCACAAGTTTGAAACTTGTGCATTATAGTGCTGATCATCATTAATGACAGAATTGAAGCCTTAACGACTGACACTGCTGGTCATAAGTTGCGACTGTGTTGATCCAACCTCTTTTGTACTTGGCTTTTCGCTCTGCAATATCTACTTCAGTATCACCCTTCTCCTCCTTTTCCCCATAGAAATAGGAAGGGAATGGGCTGCTTTAGGGAGCAGAGTGACTGTATCTATTCCGTCTGCTTCAGGCTGCCCCCCTTGCCTCTCCTCTTCCCTGCAGATGGCTTGAAGGGGAGAGGCTGTAGCAAAGCAGCCCTGCCGCTCTGAGAAGTGGTGGAAATGACTTCCAGGCCAATTCCCCCACAAATTAAACCCTGGTCATCTAGAAGGAGGAAGAAACTGAATTCACCGCAGGGAGAACTGTTCTGGTAGCTGCTAATGGAACCCGCATATGAGTGGGGCAATATTGGACCTTGCGCTTACAAGCAGGGAGAGTGTTTTGATACCATAGTAGGTGATCCCCGGGGATACAGTGATCACCACATGGTATGGTTCAGTGTATTGAAAGGTGAAGTTCCTAGAATTCAGGAAAATAAGCTTTGCTAAAATGGGAGATTACCTGAAGGAGTCATTAACTGGATGGGAAAAGCTAGGAGAGATAAAAGAGCGGTGGGCAAAACTAAAAGAAGATATTTTAAGGGTAAAAAAAACAAACCCTTTTTGTTAGGAAAGTAAACAAAGGTAAAATGAAAAAAGATGCCACTGTGGTTTTCTAAGGAAGTGGTTAAAAAGTAAGGGGGGGGGGGGGAGGAAATTAGAATTCATAAATTATAGGAAACTGCAGAAAGAAGAAGACAAGAAATAACATCTGGAAAAACTAAGAGACACTGAGAAAGTAATCGAGATAGTGAGGGCGCAAATGAAAAAATAAAACCTAATATGGTAAGAAAGAGGAACAAGGGAGTGCAAAAGTAGGATCGTAAGACTCAAAGGTGAAGGGTAGAAATCTGTAGGGTTTGTATTCACTATTTACTGAAGAAGGGATTGAAATAGACCACAGAAAAGTGTCACAAATGCAAAATGTGATGTGGATCTCAAAACTATTTACAGAAGACTGCACTCATGAAGAGCTTGCAAAACTAAAAGAGTATGAAGCCATGGAGCTGGATGGGATGCATCCCAGGGTATTAAGGGGTCAGACTTTTTCAATGGGAGTGGTTCAGAAAACCTGGAAACAGGCAGAAATGGTTCCACTTCACAAAAGCGAAAGTAAGGAGGAGGCTCAGAAGTATAGGATGGTTAGTCTGACCTCAGTGGTGAGTTAATTAATAGAATCTTTCCTAAAAAAAAAGAGGATTGTGCTGTTTCTGGAATCCAATGGCTTACAACAGGGGTTCTCAACTCAGTTTTCAGGACACATCCAACCAGTTGGGTTGTTAGGATATCCACCATGAATATGCATGAGATAGATTTGCTTGCATTGCCTCTATTGTATGCAAACCTATCTCATGTATACTCATTGTGGATAGTCTTAAAACAAGACTGGCCAGATAAATCTCGAGGATTGGGTAGAGAAGCCCTGAATTACAGGATTCATGGTTTTACCAGAGGTAGATCTTTGACACAGTTTTGCACAGGTAACATAACCAAATTAAGCATCCCAGCTATTGGCTATAAAGTGACAGAGTTACAAACTGGTTGAGTGGGAGGCAACAAAGTGTAGTGGTAAATGTGTTCAATCCAAGGAAAGAGGGGTTACCAGTGGTTTGCTGCAGGATTGGTCCTCGGTCTGATTCTGTTCAACATTTTCAAAAGCAATATTTTGGAAAGACTATCTCGAAAGTTTGACATTTTGTGGATGATACCAAAATCTGCAACAGGATAGATATTTTGGAAGTGTAGAAAACATGAGAAAAGATCTAGTGAAGCTTGAAGAATATAGAGTCTGCCAGATAAGATTTATTGCTAAAAAAAGTCAAGGTCATGTATTTGAGTTGTAAGAACCAAAGGGAGTGATACAATAGAGGGGATGAAGTTCTACTGTGCACAAACAAGAGAGGGATCTGGGGGTGATCATATTTGATGAACCTAAGGTAGCGAATCAGGTAGATAAGGTGATGACAAAAGCCAGAAGGATGCTTGGGTGAATAGGGACATGAATAGCCAGTAGCAAACAGGAAGTGATATTGCTCTTGTATATGTCTTCAGGGAGACTTCATTTGTAATATTGTGTACAGTTCTGGAAGCCACAACTTCAAAAGGATATAAACTGGATGGAGCTGGTTCAGAGGGCTACTAAAATGGAAAGTTCTCAAGCATAAAGTATATGGGAACAGACTTAAAGATCTAAACATGTATACCCTGAAAGAAAGAAGGGAAAGGGGAGATCTCTATCAGACATTTTGTCTGATAGAGACATTTAAATACCTGTAATGATTAAATTCATAGAAGGCAGATCTGTTTCAACAGAACGGAGTATCTAGGGGTTATGGAATAAGGGTGAATGGGAGCAAAATCAGGCGTAATCTAAGGAAATATTTCTTTACAGAGAAGGTGACAGAAGCAAGGACTGGCTTCCCAATGGAGGTGGGGCGAGACAAAGCCCATGTTTTCTTGTACAAGTACAGAGGACCTCTGAGGGTGTGGAAAAGATTGTAAAGCTAAGTGGGAGATATGGATGGGCCGTATGGTCTTTCTTTGCTATTACATTCTGTGTTTCTGAACTGTAAATTAGCATAAAAACAGGAAATCTATATTTATATGCAATATTTTTATGCCATTAAAAAATGATCGGCTTAATTTTGTAGATCTGTGTGGTAACATGGCGAGAGCGGCTCGGTAACAGTCAGAAAGAATCTGGCTGCAGACCCACTGTGAATAAAAGTTCCAAACCCAAAACAAGCAGTGTAGCTCACCTTAGCTTCGGGTAGTACACAAATCAACTCAAAAGAAGCAGTACAGCTTTCCTTAAATCCAGGTAATTCACAACCTTATCAGAGCAGGGTTTCAACCTTTATGTCCATCACAAACTTTAGACATAACTACTCCTTGCACATGGTGAGACTCTCTCAGTCACCCGGAGCCTCTCAAGCTCCCTGGGCCTGGGTTCTTATGGCAGGGTGAAGGAAGCCTCCCTTCACCCAGAATCCCTTGCTGTGTTCTGCCTTAAGGAGGACTGGGTCAAAAGCCTGAACCAGGCTTCTTAAGGCAGAGCGAGGGAGCTGTCGGTACATTCAATCACAATCTGTTAAAAAGTCACTATGAATGGCTAAAAGGACAGAAGTGTAACAAGAAGAAAATAAAAAAGAGAAACAGGGAGAAAATGATGGAAGAGAGCAATGTGGAGAGAGAAACAGAGACAAATCAGTGAACTGAAGGAAACAGAGGCTTGGTTTATGCAGCCAGTGGTAAACTTCATCCTACTCACATGTATATATTGTACGTATCTGACTAACTTTACTTATTTGATTCATCGTGTCATTATTAATTTCATTTTGCAGAGAGACTTTACCACACCCATGATAAGGAATAACACTCAATACACCACAGAATGTTGAGGTGCAGCACACTGGCCAAACAAGCTACAACCTCTAATTTCTACTGCGGCATCTAAAACATCCAGGTGGCAGTGGAACGCTGACTCAACAGCAGAACAGTCATCATGCCTACATCACCGCCACAAGCTTTGCTTATGCCATCTAGTTTATCTCAAATGTACTGGAGTGGGCTAGGCTACCAGAATAAAAACACCAGCAACATGCATTTATATGCTGCAGTAAAGTTTGTGAACAAAGTAGGTATGCCACTGTATCTGCTTAGTTGAAGGGAAGTTTGCCTGGTCGACTTCTAATGAAGGCTGCTGCTGCTGTTATTTGTACATTAAAAAAAATACTTCATTTGTCTTTGTAGCTGGAAGAACCTTTATCTCTCCAAAAATGTTTCCTAGATTTGACCACAGAACTAATTACAGGGATCTTGACATTTATAAACTAGTACAAGCTGAGGTTTGGCTGATCAAGGGAAAATTTCTTTTATATACAACCATGCCCAAGCCCTTGATTAAACATGAAGTTTTAAAATCAAACTCTAATACAATTAGGAAACAGGACACTGAAAGGCAACAACAAACTGTGCTTTCATTTACTCATAGCTGTTGTCTATTTAAATATATACATATTTCCTGCCGCTCACAGCATCCACCTATAGATTGATCAGATGAAAATACACAGCTGTTTCAGAAGGCTAATATTCTATAAGAAAACAGTTCCCCTCCTTTTTCTGCAGCATTTCTGAATGGCAATGTGCTTGGAATGATTTCATAAAAGAAAGTTGTAAGGTTATGTTGTGAAAGCTAAAACTGACAAGGAAAAGAAATTTCCTAGCCATAAAGTCCTTTTTGTAACCTGATTTACTAAGCTTGTTTCCCTTAGATACAGACTAGGGTAAAAGCTTTAGTAAATCAGTCTTTCTGAGAGCAATTTTCAGTCCTCCTGCAGAATTTACAGTTCTATGGGTACCTGCAAACATTTTCAAAAAGAAACTCCCTATGGCAGGGCTTCCCAAATCTGTCTTGGGGACCCCATAGCCAGTCGGGTTTTCAGGATATCCACAATGAATATGCATGAGGTAAATTTGCATATACGGAGTCTCCAAGGTATGCAAATGTATTTCATGCACATTCATTGTGGATATCCTGAAAACCCAACTGGCTGTGGGGCCCCCAGGACAGGTTTGGGAAGCCCTGTCCTATGGAGTTTCCCTCTGAACATTTCTCTCCCAGTGTAGCTCTTCGTTGGAATGGACCTGGGATCACACTTTTTTTTTTAGGGGAAAAGTATGTGCGCTTACTCTTCCTTGCACTGGGGATTGGAGGGTGGACAATTTTGAAAGGAGCTTTTTCCACAGGTAAACAGATGTTTCCTGCTGAGAATCCCTGTGAAAACTGCCTTCTAAACATATTTTTCCCATTAAACTATTGATCATTTTCCCAGTGCAAGTTTTCCTGAATGAGTTATTGGCCTTGCAGTTTCAAGATTGACTTTATTGATGAAACAGTAAGCAATTACAACTTTTAGAGAGATGAAGCAGTGAAGCTTTGCTCTGCATATTCTAACCTGCAAGATCTTCTGTTTTTCTATATATCTTGCTTCAGGAAGCCATCATAAGCAGATATACAGTCTCCAGGGTTTCTCTTTTCCCTCTACTATTTCAGCTGTCTTCCATGATTGACAGTAGTTGAAAAGCTACTCCACTTCTAGCTATCACTCAGGCCGATACAGTACAGTGCGCACTGTTAACCTGCATTTGGACGCGCGTTTTCGACGCACTAGCTTTACCCCTTATTCAGTAAGGGGTAATAGCGCGTCGAAAATGCGCGTCCAACCCCCCCCCCCCGAGATTAATAGCGCCCCGAAAATGCATGTTGATGGCCCTATTAGTCATTCCCGCGCGATACAGAAAGTAAAATGTGCAGCCAAGCCGCACATTTTACTTTCAGAAATTAGCGCCTACCCAAAGGTAGGCGCTAATTTCTGCCGGCACCTGGAAAGTCCACAGAAAAGCAGTAAAAGGTAAAAATAGTCAAAAAAATAAAAAATTTAAAATCGGCCCGCGGCTGGCGGGTTGAAAACCGGACGCTCAATTTTGCCGGCGTCCGGTTTCCGAACCCGTGGCTGTCAGCGGGTTTGAGAACCGACGCTGGCAAAATTGAGCGTCGGCTGTCAAACCCGCTGACAGCCGCCACTCCTGTCCAAAAAGAGGCGCTAGGGATGCGCTAGTGACCCTAGCGCCTCTTTTTACCGTGGGCCCTAATTTGCATAGGCCACCCTCCTGAATCACGTGCCCAGGAGAGTGGCCTGTGCGCGTGCCGGGAAAGCGGGCGCTTGCCCGCTCTCCTGCAACTTTTTCTGTATCAGCCTGACTGTGAGAAGTACTCAACTCAACCCTCTTTCATGCTACTTTTCTTCAGAATTACTCCAAATGATCCACAAACCTAAAATCAATTCCAAATTAGACCAAGGATGAAGCTTTTTAATGGTCAAAAGTTAATAGACAAAACTGAACTAATTGCAAATATTAAGCTCTGGAATTTGTTGCCAGAGGATGTGGTGTAAGCTATTAGTGAAGCTGCATTTAAAAAAAGGTTTGGACAAGTTCCTGGAGGAAAGTATATTAACCATTATTAAGGGAGAGCTGCAGAAATCCATTGCTTATTCTTGGGATAAGCAGCTTGGAATCTATCTACCCCTTGGGATCCTGCCAGGTACTTATGTCCTGGCTTGGCCACTTTTAGAAACAGGATACTGGGCTTGATGGACCATTGATCTGACTCAGATTGGCAAGTCTTATGTACTTTCATGGCTCTAGAAAAGAATGTGCTTTTCTTAGCCATGAACTTTCTTGGCAGTGATTCTCCCCATAAATGCAGTGTGCAAACACATGCATTTTATTATATACAAATTACTGTGTTGTACACACTAATTTTAGAAGGTACTGTAAAAAAAATCATTGCTATACAGTATAAATTTGTAACTGGCATTTATAACATATGTTAGAATTTTTGTTGAACATTTCTATATAGAAAGCTTTAAGTTTCTTGATCCACAATATGAAATTCAGAGTTTAGTTCAGAAGACCAAGCTAGGCTCAGAAAAGATCAGCAACTATCTTTCAAACTAGAAAGTATTTCTAAGGCATATAGCATTATTCCTTGGTTACTCTATACTTTATTTCTCCAATAATTTAACATAATGATATATTTTTAAAAAAATCTAAGAAAACGACTGGAAAAGAGATTGCTTTTCATTGGCATCATTATCTCAAAACTCTGAAAAGAGAACCTCCAAATCATGAAAATCACTGTCAAATGAGAGTGTCATTAAAGCGACTGATAAATGTTCAAGTGAGTTTTGGTAGCATAAAAGTGGGACTGGAAACGATATTTAGAGGTGGTGTTTTGATTAAATGAGCAAAAAGCCCTAACAGAAAGCTTTCATGACCTATACAAGGGCAAGGATGACCTACAGGTGATGTACTATGGTATTTGTCGTTATTATTACAATTGAAAGGAATGGAACTACAAATACCAGATGATGTTTAATGTGGACAAGTGATGCACACGGGAAAATAAATCCCAACTGCTTGTATACAATGCTGGGCTCCATATTAGGAGTTACCACCCAGGGAAAGTATCTTGGAATCACTATATTGAAATTCTCAGCTCAGTGTGCGGCAGTGGTCAAAAAACAAACAGAATGTCAGGAATTAGTCAGAAGGAAAATAAAATAAAACTGAGAATATCATAATGCCTCCATATAAATTTATGATGCGACCACACCTTTCAATGCTGCATGCAGTTCTGCTCAGAATATCTCACAAAAAGATATAGCAGAACAAGAAAAGCTATAGAGAAGAGCAACAGAAATGCTAAAAAGAGTGGAATGACTCCATTATGAAGAAAGGCTAAACAGGTTAAGGCTCTTCCACTTGGAGAAGAGACAACTAAAGAGGACATGATAGAGGTTTATAAAATTAAGAGTAGCATTTAAAATGTTCTACCCTCTTAAATAGTACTAGTACAATCCATGAAAATAGTTTGTAGCAGATTTAACAGACCCAAAACTGAAAGATAAATTCCAAGCATGGCCATGCCGCTGAATACAAGCAACTATTTAGCTGGATAATAGAGATGTGAATCGTGTCCTCGATCGTCTTAACGATCGATTTCGGCTGAGAGGGGGAGGGAATCGTATTGTTGCCGTTTGGGTGTGTAAACTATCGTGAAAAATCGTTAAAATCGTGAGCCGACACACTAAACCCCCCTAAAACCCACCCGACCCTTTAAATTAAATCCCCCACCCTCCCGCACCCCCCCCCCAAATGCTTTAAATTACCTGGGGATCCGGCGGTGGTCCAGAACGGCGGCGGTCCGGAACGGCCCCCTCAATAGAATCGTGTTGTCTTCAGCCGGCGCCATTTTTCAAAATGGCCGCCGCAAAATGGCGGCGGCCATAGACAAAAATGATTCGACGGAGGAGGTCGTTCCGGACCCCCGCTGGACTTTTGGCAAGTCTTGTGGGGGTCAGGAGGCCCCCCCCAAGCTGGCCAAAAGTTTCCTGGGAGTCCAGTGGGGTTCCGGGAGCGATTTCTTGCCGCAAATCGTTTTCGTACGGAAAATGGAGATTGAGTGCAGGAGGTCGTTCAGCGGCGGTCCGGAAACCCCGCTGAACGACCTCCTGCAGTCGATCTCCTGCCGGCGCCATTTTCCGTACGAAAAAGATTTGCGGCAAGAAATCGCTCCCGGAACCCCGCTGGACTCCCAGGAAACTTTTGGCCAGCTTGGGGGGGCCTCCTGACCCCCACAAGACTTGCCAAAAGTCCAGCGGGGGTCCGGAATGACCTCCTCCGTCAAATCGTTTTTGTCTATGGCCGCCGCCATTTTGCGGCGGCCATTTTGAAAAATGGCGCCAGCTGAAGACAACACGATTCTATTGAGGGGGCCGTTCCGGACCGCCGCCGTTCTGGACCACCGCCGGATCCCCAGGTAATTTAAAGCATTGGGGGGGGGGGGTTCGGGAGGGTGGGGGATTTAATTTAAAGGGTCGGGGGGGGGTTTTAGGGGGTTTTAGTGTGCCGGTTTTCCTGCCCTCCCCCTTCCCCCGATTTACGATTTTTTAACGATAAATCGGGGGAATTGGTATTGTATCGTGGCCCTAACGATTTTTTG
The DNA here is from genome assembly GCF_901001135.1 of Rhinatrema bivittatum. NCBI lineage: Eukaryota > Metazoa > Chordata > Amphibia > Gymnophiona > Rhinatrematidae > Rhinatrema > Rhinatrema bivittatum. Next base: position 97,364,073 of record NC_042617.1, on the reverse strand, counting down.
ACGATTTAAAATATATCGGATGATATTTTAAATCGTCAAAAAACGATTCACATCCCTACTGGATAAGTTATATCTGGATAAGTTAAATCTGCTTATTAGAAGGTATAACTTACCCGCATAACTTATCCGGCTAAGGCTAAATATTGCTATTAACCCAGATAAGTTCTACTTATCCGCCTATCGAGCGCTGAACAAGCTTTCAATATTGGGACCAAAAAATGTTAAAAGTATTTTTCAGTGAATGCACTATTAAGCTGTGGAATGTGTTGCCGCAGGATGTTGTCAAGATGGACGGTTCTATAATGAGGCAGGGTAAGACAGCCGCTTCAGGCAGAATTTTGATGTGGAAAAAAGTGCACCTTCAAAATTCTGCAGCCCCTGCCTCACCCTGCTACCCTCCTGACACCCCCCCAAGACTCACCAAAACCCCTGATAGTCCAGCGGGGGCCGGGAGTGATCTGCCGCTCCTGGGCCGTCGGCTGCCACTAACAAAAATGGCACTGGTGGCCTTTAGCCCATAACATGTTACAGGGGCTACCGGTGCCATTGGCTGCCCCCTGACATGGCTAAGGGCCACTGGCACCATTTTTGTTAGTGGAAGCCAATGGCCTGGGAGTGGCAGATCACTGCCTGACTCCCCCCCCCCGCTAGACCACCAGGGGTTTTGGTGAGTCTTGAGGGATGTTGGGAGGGTGTGTGTATGTGGGGGGTTATATTAATTTTTGGGGGGGCGATGCAAGGGGTGAGGGGGTGACATGTGGTCCTTGCCTTGAGCTGCCCCTGTGGTCAAGGTTAATAGTATAGCTGGGTTTTGGACTAGTTTCTAGTCATTAACAATCATTAACTAGGCAGGCTTAAGGATCACCACCTCTTACATCTGGGAATGAGCGACAAGGAAGCAATCTTCTCATTAATATTTGCCAGATACTTGCAAGTGACTCAGAGTGGTTACTTTCAAACATAGGATACTGGGCTCAACAGACCATTGGTTTGAGCAATTATGGTACCTCTTATGTTCTTATGATTCTTTTTATTCACTTTGAAATTCCAGTATCCTCACTAAAAATCCACAGTACAATTTCACTTTGCATGATACACCAACTGAGGATAGGTCAGGAGAGCAACTTCTAGGCATGAAGCCAGGAAACATTTAGTCATGCCAGTACAAGTCATTGTTCAGTATATATTGACTTGGCAAAAAGAGAAATCATAAGAAATGCCATGCTGGGTCAGACCAATGGTCCATGAAGCCCAGCATCCTGTCTCCGACCATGACCAATATGGGCCACTTGGTCACTTCACTGTTGTTCATTTCTAGATGTAGGTGATGGCAATTCCTATAACTGCCTAGCTAATAAATGTTAATGGACATATTCTCTAGCAATTTGAACAAACCATATCCTCTAGCAAGAGTATAGACTACTCTGATCACCCCTGCTTTCTTTTCTGTGTTATTTTAGTGCATATACATTTTTTAGCACTCTATATGCTGCAATGCAAGGGAGGTTCCTAGTTTCCAAAGTAGTACAGCCACAAATGACCAACTTGCAGATAGAAAACTACTCACATTAACAGTCTCATGGAATGCACAATCAGCAATTGCAGAAAAGATTCCAATCTCAACAAAGACTAGACAGTAAACTCCATAGAGTGTGGATGGTCTCTCAGTGCTACATACATCTAATAGTACTATAGAAATTAGAAGCAGTAGCAGTAAATAGCAAACACTGATTTCACATGCAAGTAGGCTGTCAGACACACTAGAACTTCAATTGATGACATCTAGGGCCAGAGGCAGTTCTTTAAGCCAGGAGCCAGGAATCAGGATTGCCAGATAAATAGAGAAGCCTACAATATTACCAAATAGACACAGACCACACCTTGGCCAATGGCAACTGACCAAGATAAAGATGGAGGCCTAATAAATACTTGTACATAAAACCCACACAGACAAAAGGCATTTGCTGGTATAACTCAGCTCCTGGGCACTACAATTCCCTTTTGATTCCTGATATCCTGACTCTGCCTTTACCTGCGACTCCTGATTGATCCTGACTTTGCCTCTGACCAGAACCTCTGATCCTGCTATTGTCTATGCCTGAAACTCCTGATTTTGACCGTGTTCCCACTCGGACACCTTATCCCAACAGTGCTGCTGGATGGGCCTTGCCCTTGTGACTTGATCTCGTAACTCATAAGTATATAGCTTAGAACTAATCACTCATGCATAGATCAGTCATAAGTACATATGATTTGCCATATTAGGTCAGACCATAGGTCCATCAACCCAGTATCCTGTTTCCATAGTGACCAATCTAGGTCATAAGTACCTGGCAGGATCCCAAGGGGTAGATAGATTGCATATTGCTTAACGAAGGAATAAGAAGTAGTTTTCTGTAACTCTACCTTAATAATGGTTCATGGACTTATCCTCCTGGAACTTGTCCAAACCTTTTTAAAATGTAGCTACACTAATTGCTAAATTCCAATAAATTCCAGAGCTTAATTATACATTGAGCAAAAAAATATTTTCTCTTATTAGTTCCAAATGTATCACCTAGTAACCTCATTGTGTATCTCCTGGTCTTTGAACTCTTTGAAAGAGTAAACAGCCAATTAATGTTTATTCGTTCTACGCCACTCATTATTTTATAGACCTCTGTCATATCTCCCCTCAGCTGACTCTTCTCCAGGCTGAAGAGTCCTAACCTCTTTAATCTTTCCTCATAGGGGAATCATTCTATCCCCTTTATCATTTTTGTTGCCCTTCTCTGTACCTTTTCTAATTCTGATATATCTTTTCTGAGATGTGGTAACCAGAACAGCATACAATACTCAAGATGAGGTTGCACCATGGAGGGATACAGAGACATTATGATATTCTCTGTTCTATTCTCCATTTCTTTCCTAATAATTCCTAACATTCTATTTGCTTTCTTGGCTGCTGCTGCATACTAAGGATGTGCAGAACAAAAAAATTGTTTCAGTTCGTTCATTTGGTTCATTGGTACCCATATTTGTTTCATTCGTTTCAATACAAAAAAATTGTTATTTGTTTTCCATTAAAACCTATGGGGAAAGCATTACAGTCTATTGTGGCTTCCAGAATAGTGATTTTTAAAATCAATTCTAATGAAACTTGTGAGAAGAAATCATTAGAAGGGGAAAAAAAGTGCACGGTATTTAAAGTATGGCAAAGTGTCATTAAAGCTGCACAATAGTAGCCGAAGGTTCCGAAAAGGGACAAAGTGGTACCAGGCTTACAGGATTGGCAGGATTTCCCTAAAGGAACATGAGGGGGGCAAAGAAGGAGGAAGAGGAGGAAAAAAATCCCAAGGTGCAAAAAGAAGATACTAGCCCAGTAATCGTGTCATGAACATTTGATGGCATCACAAAAGGCAAAGTGGCACCAAAAGTGGCATCAGCACTCTAAGGCACATTGAAGGGGAAGGAAAGCAGAATATGTGGCAGGAATAATCCCAAGGTATAGATAAAGGGACCAAGAATCAGAACAAGTGGTATCAATATTTCAAAAGCATAAGAGAAGTGCACAGTAGCACCCCAGATTGGCAAGAAGAACTCAAAGTATAAGAGCTGGTGTATGCCAGGAATGTACAGTGGCAGAAAGAAGTTAAGAACCTCAAAGTGTAAAATCTATGCATGGCAGCAAAACTGAGCACAAGGATCTGAAGGTGTAGAATGAGGGGCATGGCATTAAAGCAGAGTGGCATGGGAAATGCCAGTTATTCTGTTGATAGTCCAAACAATCAACTGTATAATTATGATGTATATAATGATACTCAATGCAAAAAGAACATCATAAATAATAGCTGTTTTTTTAGATTGTGATACCTCATAGAGTTTGGAGCCTCTCTATATTTGTCAGAGGGTGCTCTCTTACAGAAAAGTCACATTTCAAGCGTTGACCACAATGTACGTGTCTGGTTTAACGCCATACAGACTTTCTTTATATATAATCACTGGTATCAACAATCACATAATTTTTAAAGATGCTTGAAATGTGACTTTTCTGTAAGAGAGCACCCTCTGACAAATATAGAGAGGCTCCAAACTCTATGAGGTATCACAATCTAAAAAAACAGCTATTATTTATGATGTTCTTTTTGCATTGAGTTATTCTGTTGAGGCATACATACAACCATAGAGGGGGAAGCCTCTCCTTGTCAAAGTATGGCTGCACCTGGCTGATCCACCAGTCCAATAGGATATGTTTGTGTCACAGAGTAAGCCACACTGTCATAGGTAGGTAGTTACCTAAGTGCACAGTACAGTGGAACTGCGAGTGGATTATGAAATCAGTTACGGTTCATGGAGTGGTACACTAAGTGGGCAAAATAATGGATAGCGGTGGAAAAAACAGAATGGCTAAACACTGCACTGAAAGTACACGTCCCCAACAGGAACCTGAGATCCGCAAACAAGGCATTACTAACGATTCCCTCCGTTAAAACTGCAAGACTAACTCAAGTAAGGGATAGAGCCCTATCATTAGCAGGGCCTACATTATGGAACACCATGCCATCAGAAATCAGACTGCAAAAAGACATCAAACTATTCAAAAAGAGCCTAAAAACATGGCTATTTAAACAAGCATACCACAAAGAGAAGGGAGAGTAGAATCCAAAGAATTGCAGAAAGTGATGAGTCTGTGCCCTGACACAACACCCCTACTCATTATGAGTGTGTTTTAATTTTTACTTTTAAGCAGTAACAGATAATATGTAGATTATTAATAATTTGGAACCGACCTGATAAACCTAAACACACAACTTCACCTAGCATCTTATAGCTATTATGAAACTTTGTACCGTCCCTTACAGGCACCTGTCTAGATGTTAAAATAAAGCTTCATTTTTAAGTGCCTTATTGTTAACCGTTGTGATGGCTTCTAGCTTAACAACGGTATAGAAAAGAGTTTAAATAAAAATAATAAATAAAAAAAAAGAGCAAGAGACAGGAAGAAGGTGAGTACCATAGATGAAGAATGGTATAAAAATCCTGTGGCGTGTTTCAGTAAGCTTGCAAAGCAATGTATGGTTAGGGCACCATGGAAAGTGGGCAGGTACTGTAGGGAAAGAGGATTTGGTAAGAGCCTTGAACACAACTGGAGTAGGAAGAAGTACCTTCAAGTACCAAGACTGGATTGGAATGGCAGCAGCAGTAGCAGTGGTGCTGGTATATCTTAAAAATTGGAATGGAAGGAGCAAAGTAACATAGCGAGAAGGCTATCCAAAATACCCACAAAGGTATTTGCCAGTTCTTGCACATGCACAGAGCAGCGGAGTGAGCGGGAATATAATGTGGAAGAATGACTTGGAGCAGTGGCAGTAGAAGTGGTGTCGGTTAATCGTTTTTAAAAATTGGAATGGTAGGAGTAGAGAAATGCAGTGAGAAGAGTAGCTGTAACACCCCCAAAGCTGTGGTGTTGTCAGTGTCTGGACCAGGTACCATTTGAAAAATACCTTTGCAGGCAGAAAATGTAGCATTCTTAGGGACTGCAAAGTTCATTGGAAACTATTAAGGATCTTGAGCCTTGCTAAGACTGTTTTGATATGGTTGTAGCATGGCATGCTGAAGCAGGAAGTGTCAGGTCCCATGAGCTACGTTTGGAGCAAAACAGGCATATGCAGGATACATTAGGTCTCAGAGGATATGGCAGAGGATGAGATGCTGCAGCTGGAAGTGCCAGGCCACAGTGGATATGGTTGGAGCAAATTAGGCTTATGCAGGATACGCCAGGCCCAGTGGTTATGGTTAGAATAAAATATGCTGCAGCTGGAAGTGTCAGGCCACAGTGGTCATGACTGCAGTAAGACAGGCTTATGCAGGATACACCAGGCTTGAGTGAATATGATGGAGCATGGGATACTGCAGCTGGAAGTCTTAGGCCACAGAGGTCATAGTTGCAGCAAGACAGGCTTATGAAGGATACATTAGGCTTCAGTGGTGGTGTTTGTAGCAAAGGAGGCAGAAGTCTCCGTGAACTCACGCCTCAGTGTTTGGGAAACACCGTCACTAAGGCATGACTCCACCGATTTCCCTTGCCTACTTCGCCTCAACAATTGAGTCAGGTCTTACTATTGCTGTTGGGAACATGACAGGATGCAGCAGGATGTGACAGGCCCTGGTATTGTTGATAGGGGCCATTCAGGAGGCAGCAGGATTGGTGAGACCCCAGTGATGGTAAAAAGGGCTAGGCAGGCAGAAAATGTCAGTGCATGCTTGCCCAATGATGTTGCTAAAGACTAGGTAGGCAGATTATGTCAGTGCATTTTGGCTCCAATGATGTTGCTAAGACCTAGGCAGGTAGTGCATGTTGGCCCCAGTGATGCTTTTAGAGACATGGCAGGAGGAAGCAGGATGTGTGTGACCCAACTGACAGTGTTGAGGACACAGCAGGACTCAGCATTGCATGTCTTCCAGCCCTCAGATTGGCACCTTGGGCCTGGAAAACAGCAGCAGTGTGATTGCAGATGTGTGGCTCAACTGATGGTGTTAGTAACACAGCAGAACTCAGCTTTTGGGGTGATGTGGCCCTTGATCTGGCTTCTTGGGCCTAGGCAGCAGCAGTGGAGTGATTCCAGCTATGTGACCCAACTGATGGTCTTGAAGACATAGCAGGGCTCAGCATTGCATGTGTTCCAGTGCTTGATCTGGCATCTCGGGCCTGGAAGACAGCAGCAGTGTGATTGTGGATGTATGGCCCAACTGACGGTGTTGGATACACAGCAGGACTCAGCACTGCATTTGTTTCAGTCCTCCGACTGGCACTTATGGGCCTGGAAGACAGCAACAGTGTGATAGCGAATGTGTGACCTAACTGATATTGTTAGGGACACAGCAGGACTCAGCTTTCGGGGTGGTGCAGCCCTTAATCTGGCATCTTGGGTCTGGGCGACAGCAGCAGTGTGATTATGGATGTGTGGCCCAACTGATGGTGTTAGGAACAGAGCAGGTCTCATCTTTCAGGGTGGTGCAGCCCTCAATCTGGCATTTTGGACCTGGGCAGCAGCAGCAGCAGTGTGATTGCAGATATATGACACAACTGATGTTCATGGGGACATAGTAGGACTCAGCATTGCATGTGTTCCAGTCCTCAGATTGCACCTAAGGCCTGGAAGACAGCAGCAGTGTAATTGCAGATGTGTGACCCAACTGAAGGTGTTAGGGACACAGAAAGCAGATGCAATCAATTACTGGATGTGGATGTTGCTGAATGTTGGATGTATTATAGGCCCCATTGCAGGTATTTGAGGTACAGCAGGCAGATAGGCAGAGTGGCTATAGGACCTTCAAAGACCTTTCATTCGTCTTGCCACCTGCATGACAAATCTGGATACCCAAGCAAAGGCAGATTAAATTTAAGAAACACTAGCTTTTCCATCTTGGATGGTGACAGCCTGGAGCGATGAAGGCTTACGATGTCTTTTGTAATCAAAAGCACTCTTTTGCTGGTGACACTCTTTGGTGGGCATTGAGCCACTCTTGCTAGGTCTAGCCAGATGCTGGATTTGTGGAACCAATATGCTAGCACATCTCTGTCTATATTCTCTATTGGCTCTGTGAGACAGCATATCACTGAGATTTGAGCAGCTATTTTCTTTACTGGTATTGGATGTGTGTCTTTCTTCACAGCTGCTTTTGCGATCTCCTGGGACAGAAAAGGATTGTTTCCATTTGACTGTGGAGGAGGGAATGCTAAGTGATGATGATAGGGTGATGCTCTGACCTGCACTGCTGTCTGACCTGCCAGTGAAGGTGTTTCCTCCTGTTCTGCATCTCTCCTCTGCCTCTGGCGCTCTAGTTGACAGATCTCCTCTATTAGTATGTTCTTCACATAAGTCAGATTGTTGGCCTCCGGTCAGAGTCTCCCTTTCACATGTGTATCACATAATTTAGCAAGCAATTATGTGGGGTTTCTGGTCAGAGGTCCTAGTCTCTCTGTCACGTGCTTTTCCAAAAATGCCAGACTGCACAGCACCTCAGTACTCATTCCCTCTTCCCACTGAAAACCCTCCAACTTTCTAACAGGATGTTTACCATGGGGATAACATCTCCCAAGGTGACGCTTATGGCACTCAGCTCCTCTGTCGCATCCTTAAAGGGCTGAGGGACTGTCACAAGCTGTCTCATGACTGACCAATCATGATGCCTTAGGGGAGCCTGCACACCTATCTCCAATTCCATACACAGATCATACAGGAGTTTCTGCTGCTCCACTAGCCTTTGCAAATCATGTAGGCAGAATTCCAGTGGGTGCCCACATCTTTGCTAAGACCCTTGTGAGGCATCTCTAATTCTTCCTGCTTTTCATGGAGAAGGTCCCCCGCCTTCACACTTTGGAGGAAGTGCCCAGCTATTTTCCTACATTTTTGTATTAAACCATGCAAGTAGACATTCTGAGATCCATATTTAAAAGCCATTTAGGCAGGTAATGTAATAGTTATCCATCTAAATGGCTTACCTGGCTATATTTAGCCCTTATCCGGCTAAATTCTAGCAAGGTAACTAATTAGCCAGTTAAAATTTAGCCGGAGAAGAAGAGGGCATTCTGTGGGCAGGTAAGAGGCATTTCGAGGAGGAGCAGAGTTAGCCTCTTAACTTTTGTGGCTAACTCTGATTGGGCCATAGAGCTGTCCTAAAGTTAGCTGGTTAGACATATGTTTATCCAGCTAACTAGCCGAGCCACAACAGTGGCTGAAAATGGACGCCTCTGTAGTTCCAAACACCTCTGCCCCAGGACCTCCTTTACTGCTAATGCAGAATGTAAGCAAAGCATCGTACACCCTGATATCCTATGTTGGATATTGCCTTTTCCACATTTGAGCCATTGGTCAGTAATAAAGAACCCTGTATTTACACTTCTGGCTCTCTGATCCAGCTGTCAGCCCTTCAGCGTTCCTCTAATGTCTCCTAAAATATTAGCTGAGGTTTGGGGCCTGTCAGCCAGGTGAGTGTGCAGCAAAGTCAGACAACACAGGTTTTTTCTTCTGTAGCTATTGCAGAATGGAATAATCTGCCAATAGGGCTTCGGGAGCAGCAAGATATAAACATGTTTAGAAAGGATATGAAGACAATGATTTTGAACAGGCTTTTAGATGAATTATATGCATTTGTTTGTGTGTTTAATATTATATTTTACATACTTATGTCATTTTATGAGCATATATTGCAAACTAGGGATGTGAATCAGGCTTCGGACGATTGAAAATATCGTCGATATTCTCAAAATCATCAGAAATTGGGGGCTCCCCCACCCTCCTGAACCCCCCAAAACCTTTTTACAGGTACCTGGTGGTCCAATAGGGGTCCCGGGAGCGATCTCCCGTGATCTCCGGCTCCGCGCCGTCCTCGGGCTCCCAGGCCGTCGGCTGTCACTAATCAAAATGGCGCCGATGGCCCTTTGCCCTTACCATGTGACAGGGTATCCGTGCCATTGGCCGGATCCTGTCACATGGTAGGAGCACTGGATGGCTGGTGCCATCTTGTGCTCCTACCATGTGACAGGGGATGACCAATGGCACCGGTATCCCCTGTGACATAGTAAGGGCAAAGGCTATCGGCGCCATTTTGGGTACTGGCAGCCGATGGCCCGAGTGCAGGAGATCACTCCCGGACCCCCGCTGGACCACCAGGGGCTTTTGGCAAGTCTTGGGGGACCCTCCTGACCCCCACAAGACTTGCCAAAAGTCCAGCGGGAGTCTGGGAGCGACCTCCTGTACTCAGACCGTCGGCTGCCAGTATTCAAAATGGCGCCGATAGCCTTTGCCCTTACTATGTCACAGGGGCTACCGGTGCCATTGGTCAGCCCCTGTCACATGGTAGGAGCACAAGATGGCGCCGGCCATCCAGTGCTCCTACCATGTGACAGGATCCAGCCAATGGCACGGATACCCTGTCACATAGTAAAGGCAAAGGGCCATCTGCGCCATTTTGATTAGTGGCAGCTGACAGCCCGGGAGCGGGAGGACGGCCCGGAGCGGGAGATCATGGGAGATCGCTCCCGGGACCCCCACTGGACTACCAGGTACCTGTAAAAAGTTTTTTGGGGGGTCAGGAGGGTGGGGGAAGCTAAGGGGTTACTTTTAAAGGGTCGGGGTGGGTTTTTTGTTTATCGGCTGGGGCGCAGCCGATAAACAAAAGGCGATCGGGCCCGATGGAAAAAACCCCACATGTGAATCGGAACCGGAATCCGAACCGATTCCGGTTCCGTTTCACATCTCTATTGTAAACCACACTGAACAGATACTAGGAAGTTGCAGTCTAGAAGAATTTTTAAACAAACAAACAAATAAATAAATGGAGTCCACCTGTGCGCTCTTACTCTGTCTACTATGGAGCTGTTGTCTGCCCCTACCTCAGCCAGGTCTCACCAGTGTGCCATCAGAGAAAGGAAGGAATATGAGGCATTTGTGACTGTCCAGATGTCGCTAATGATATGCAATCTTCTCTCCTGTGACTTCTCCAGCAGTGCCTGGATGTGACTATGGCATTGCTTGTACAAACCGGAGATGACCTTTCTGCTGAAAATGGTCCTGCAGGTCACTTTATAGTTTGGTGCTATCAGGTGCAGCAACTGCCTGAGATCCACCTTCTCCACCACCTGCAGGGGCTGGTCATCTAAAGTGATCATCTCACCAATAGTCCTAGTCACCACTTTGGATGCTGTCTGCCTCTTTCCCTGTGTAACTGAACACCACACCATTTCCTGACATTGCAGGCTGTTGATTCCTAGGTATATCTGGGGTCTGCTGCTGCTGCTGGCCTGCCACCTGACTGGAAGAAGGAGCTAAAGGCTTGGTAGCAGTTTGAGGAACACTCATCCTCTTTTCAAAAAGTGTCCTTTGCCTTGCAGAAGAGGCCCACAACTACTGCTTCTATCCCCAGATGCATAATGATGGGGATGATGTTTCTTCAGTGATGTTCCATCCCTGAATTACTTAAATGGCCCACTTACTTCCCTCAGTTGACATCCATTGCACAATGGTTACAATGTGTAAAGCGTGGGTCCTCCCTGATTTGAAAATGGCTCCAGATCACAGATTCTTTCCTGATCCCTTGCCTCTGTCTGCATCCTTGGGGGTGAATAACACTGCTGGTACTGAAAAGCGGGTGGTCACAGATGGAGCCTGAGGAATTTCAGCAGAGGATTTGCTCATTCTCTCTCCCTGCACTGTCAGTATAGCCTGCTCTTCCTCACCAACATCAGCTCCTGCCTCTCTCTCTCCTCCGTCACTGAAGTGGAAGCTAAAACAGTACTCACTCTCTCTTATTCAGGGTCTGTAGCTAAGAACTCTCATCTCTGAATCAGGAAATCCTTTAAAGGGAGATTATTCAAACTCTAATTCAGAAGAGGATAACATAACTGCTTTTGCTACCTGTGCTGCACCAATGGTTGACTGTGCTGCCAGCGCTTTAGGTTTTACCATTTGCACTTCAATTTACATAGGCACTGGTGGTGGTTGTAACCTATGGCTGCTGCTTGCCCTTTCTCTCTTCTCTGACACAACAGGGCCTGACTGAGATACAGCTGGTTCTGGCATATTCTGCTCCCCAAATTTCATTTTCTTGTGGCTTGACATGCCTGCCTCTCCTGCTGATGTTTTGGATTTTAAAAAAATACCTCTTTATTTTGGTTGGGGGATTTACTGTTGTTTTATAAAAGAATCCTTTTCCAAATGCAGGCTTGATATGACCTCTGTCTTCACCTGACATGATGTGATTTTATCAGGTGCTGTACCTGCTTACTGGGATTTAAATTATGGATTGAACAAAAGATGTTTTAATCTTTAATATTTTCAATAAGGTGAATGTGTGTGACATTGCCTAAACTATGTGATCATTGTGTGTAAAGTTGAACTACAGAAAGCACTATAGTACTATTTTAATAAACTATAGTTTCCTCTTCAGATTAGTGAACAACACACATGCTCAAAGCAGAAAATGATTTAAAATGCTATATGTGCATGAGTGCAGCTGTGCGTGCACTAGTACTGAAGTAACAAAATTAATCTACAAAGTGGCTGACTGTACCTATGACAGTGTCTGCCTGTTTTCTTTGTAGATGCATTCACTCTGGTGCACTGACCCAAGCAGACAGAAAAATCCTCTCTATCTTGGGCACTGTGGTTCAGCTAGTGTAGCACTGTCTAGTGCTATCTGCCTGCCTAGCACAGTTGCTGACTCACTGCAACAGGTCCAACTTTAAACCAATCACTGCACTGCAGGCAGAAGCTGTAGGCTTCAGCCTTTCCCTCACAAGGGAGAAAAGGCTTGACACACAAACCTTCCTCTTCAGTGACAATGACAATGAGATGTCACAGAAAATAAAAATTAAAAGCCTGTGCAGATGAATACATAGCAGGCAAAAGGATTGGAATAGAATGTTTCTGATGCTGAATAGGACCTCACTGTTGATTTAAAACACTGTGGAGTATGGAACAACACAGCTCACACAACAGCTAGCAGTGTTTCTTTCTAGAGAGAAAGATTCAAATGAACTTTCAAATAGTCTGTACACATACCATAAGAAGAATAGACAGATCAGTGATTCGCTGATTTAGAAAAATGCTTCACTCTGATGCCTTCCCTTATGTTGTACTAACAAAACAGCAAGGAAGGCTGCTTAATAAAGCCGTGGAAGCAGAAATACGCAATAAGCAGCCTAATGTCCAACAATAGCAAATTTATTATGTAGAATCAGAATATGCAATAAGCCCGACTCCAGCCGAGTTTCGCCCTCTTTCAATAGGGCTGCATCAGGGGAATTTGCATATGATAGTCTTATATCTTCATCAGGGAGTTGTTAATAAAACCTGTGAAAGGTACAGAATTCAGATGCTGACTCGGTATGCAGCAACACTTTCGGCAGAATGAGTATTCCGGATCTCAGTCGTGCAAAACACTGCAATCTCTTTAGAATACAATGTATTTGATCCGGAATACTCATTCTGCCGAAAGTGTTGCTGCATACCGAGTCAGCATCTGAATTCTGTACCTTTCACAGGTTTTATTAACAACTCCCTGATGAATATATAAGACTATCATATGCAAATTCCCCTGATGCAGCCCTATTGAAAGAGGGCGAAACTCGTCTGGAATCGGGCTTATTGCATTTTCTGATTCTACATAATAAATTTGCTATTGTTGGACATTAGGCTGCTTATTGCATATTTCTGCTTCCCTTATGTTGTCAGTCTGATTTCCTTGTCAGCAGATCCTGGTTACTCTCTGACCTCACACATGAGCCACAGGAACAAAGGCTGGTTGCTATGGAAACTCCTAAATAACCACACTCAGACTGGGTCTATTCTTTACAATGCACTTGAATGCAGCCAATGCTTTTCTATGGGAGACTTAAATGAATGAAACAAATGACATATGTTTCATTCATGGGACATGCCCATTCTTATTCATGGGCCCACAAATGAAAGAAATAAAATCATTCATCACAGATTGGGAATTCATTTAAATGAATGCACATCCCTACAGCACAATGGGCAGGAGATTTCAAAGTATTATTGATGATGATGCCTAGATCCTTTTCTTGAATGGTGACTCCTAATGTTGAACCTTGCATTGTGTATGTTATGATTCTGCCTGCGGCTAGGCCGCGAGCAGCCTCTCACCTCCAGCTTGCCTGCTTTCTGACACCTTCTAGCTGTCCCGACACCGTTGTCCTGCGGCTCGGGCCACCGTCTTCCCTTGCGGCCAGGAGGCTACCACCATCACCTTGCCTCCGTGGTGGGTCAGCCGCCATTGCTGCTTCCTCCCTTGTGGCCAGGAGGCTACCGATGTTCTTTCTCCTTCGCGGTAGGAGCCGCCGATGTTCTGCTTTTTCCTTTGCAACCTGGAGGCCGCCGCCGTTGTTCCACCTCTGTGGCATGGAGCCGCTCTCGCCTGGGCCCTCCCGCGGCAGGGAGTGCCGCCTCCAGCTTCTCTTTTCACGGCAAGGAGTTCCGCCATCATTGCTCCTCTTTTGCGGCCAGGAGGCTGCCCCGGAGCTCCTCTTCATGGATTGGAGGCCACCGCTGCCGTCTCTTCCCCTGTGGGGGGATTCTCCACTTCCTGTCTTCCTTCACAGCAGGAGCCGCCTCCATTGCCTCGAGCCTACTCCTGCTTCTCAGCATGGCTGCTGTCCCTGGTCTTGCCTCCTTAGGCACAGGGCTGCGCTTCTTCAGCCAATTTAAAGGGCCAGTCCTCCTGGCTCCTCCTTATGATGTTATCCTGGGTGTTCCTCTTCAGCCCTACAAAAGGGCTCAGCCTTCAGTTCCTCGTTGCCTTCGCAAAGAGTAAGTCTTGAGTTGGACTGCTCCTGGATCCTCCGTTCCAGCTCTTCGGTCCAGGAGTCTGATGTCGTCCTCCTCTGCTTCTTCAAAGCACACTGTTCTTCATGGGAATTCCCTTGTCTTCATCTGTGGTTCCTGATCCTTCATCTACATATTCGTTCCATTTTTGGTCTCTCGCCGGATCCTAAGTCCTTGTTTTCAGATGTCTTCATCATCCGACCCTCCTGAAGTCCTCGCCTTCTGATGTCCTGTCCTTCCTGAAGTCAGTCAGCTTGTTGTTCTGCCTCTTGGAGCCTCCTCGATGCTCTTGGTTGAGTAACCTGGGGGTACGAAGTCCAGATGTCCATATGTCTTTGATATCTCATTCTCCAGTTTTCATGACACCTCCATGATGCTCTTGACTGAGTGCCCTGGGGAATTAAGTCCAGATGTCCTGATGTTCCAGACATCTTCGTGTCAAGTTGTCTTTGTCTTCAGATCCTTTCACAGCTAAGCGTTCAGACCCTTTTGGCTCTTTCGTCAAAGAAGCCTTCATACTCTTTGGCTCCCTCATCAGGGTAGCCTTCTTCTTGGATATCCTGGTTCTGGATCTACCTCCTAGTGGGCCATCCTCTCTTCAGTTTCGGTCTTGACCTTCTGATTCGTCTTCCGCGCTGGGTCTAAAGCCTTCGCTTCTTCAGGTTGGCCTGCGCCGATCATGTCGGGTCCCTAAAGCTCAGTTCAGGATGGTTGCTGCTACGAGTCTTGGCCGGATTCCTTCATACTGAGTTTTAACTCTTCTGTCGTTTATCCAGTCATCGAGTGTCTTCATCAGTGTCCCTGATGTTCTTCTCTTCAGCCTTACCTCAACCTTATCAAGTATCGTTTGATCATGTTTTCAAGAGTCCTCATTTTATTGTGTCTTCAGTCTTCAAGCCTTGTTCCTGTTCCATCATCTGCCCTCGACCTCTGTCCGTCCTGGTGCATTTGCTGTTCCCGTACGGCAGGTCCGAAAGGGCTATCGAGTGGCCGGAGGGCTACCCCAGAGACCAGCATTGTGTTGTTGGGTCACTACTGATGCGTCAGGTTCGGCGGAGGTCCGAGTCCCTGGTCTTCTGCCTGTCCACCTGTGCTTGGACACGTCTCACCTGTCTCGGTGCTTCCACGGAGCTCCTCTCTACAGTCGCACCATGGTCCAAGGGCACACAACTCTCCCCAGAACCGGGATAGCTCCCTAGCGCTCCCGCAACAGTGTAGCTATAATTTGGGCTAATCTTTCCTAAATGCAGTACTTTGTACTTGACCACTATTAAATTTCATTTTCCATTTGCATGTCCAGTCTCCCAGTTTTGCAAGGTTTTCTTGCAATTTCTCACAATTATCTTGTGATTTAACAACTTTGAATAATTTTATGTAATCAGAAAATTTGATTTCCCATTTCTAGGTCATTTACAAATACTGTATATTAAAAACAGTGGTCTCATGACAGATCCCTGGTGCACTCTACTATTCAACTTTCTTCATTGGAAAAATTTACCATTTAGCACTGTTTTCTATCTTTTAACCAGTTCCCAAACCACAATAGGACACTGTCTCATCCCATGACTTTTTAATTTCCTAAGAAGTCATTCATGATGGACTTTGTAATGCTTTCTGGAAATCCAGATACATTATATCAACTGGCTCACCTTTATCCATATGTTTAGCTATGCCTTCAAAAAAATGTAGCAGATTGGTGAGATAAGACTTCTCTTGGCTAAATCCATGTTGGCTTTGTCCAATTAAACTATGCCTATCTATATGTTCAGCAATTTTGCTCTTTATGATAGTTTTTACCATTTTGCTTGGCACAGATATCAGACTCACTGATCTGTAGTTTCCTGGTGTTACATTGGCAACCTTCCGCAATTTCATTTTCAGTTCTTTTTACTTTGAATATACTTGAAAAAGGTTTTATTATTGTGTTTTTCCTTCCATGGCAAGCTTCTTTTAATTTCTGTTTGCCTTCCTTATCAATGCTTTGCATCTAACTTGCCAGTGCTTATGCTGTTTCCTGTTTTCTTCATTCAGATCCTTTTTACATTTCTTTTAGCTATTATAGCCTCTCTCACCTCAACTTTTATTTCATTTATTTATTTATTTATTTAAAAAAGAGCTTCTGTACCACTACTCCATGTCAGTAGTCATTTAGCCTTCCTTCTACTTTTTCTAATGCATGAATACATCTGGTTTAGACTTCCAAGATGGTATTTTTAAACAATGTCCATGCCTGACGTAAACTCTTAACTTTTACAGTTGCTCCTTTAAGTTTTTTCCATATTTTATCATAGTCACCCTTCTGAAAGTTAAATGCTGACACAGTAGATTTCTTTAGTGTCCTCCCTCCAATTATTAAGTCAAATCTGATCATGCTGTGATAACTATTGCCAAGTGGCTCCAACACTATTATCTAAGGAGGCAGGGGTCCAGAGGCCTGGGCGCCAAAGGAGAGCCAGAGACAAGAGCAGGAGATGCCTGAACAGGAGAAGGCTGGAGCCTGAGAGGGCCAAGTCCAAGAGATACCAAAGGCGTAGTCAGGAACAGTCTGGAGTTGAGGTAGGCGGCAGAGCTAGTCAAGGTGCAGTGGAGCGAGAGCCAAGGATGGGAATCAGTCTGGGGCATAGTTCCAACGAAGCGAGGGTCAAAGACAGTAATCAGTCCTGAGCGTAGTTCCAATGAAGCAAGGGTCAAAGCCAGTAATCAGTCCTGAGCGTGGTCCAAGTGTAGCAGGGGTCAAAGCCAGAAGTCAGTCCAAGCAAAGCTAGGGAGGAATCAGGAACAAGGTCAGGAACAGGAACCAGGAACGAAGTAGGAACAGGAACCAGGAATGAAGTCAGGAATTAGGATGAGCAATGAGCACACGACAAGCGTGGAGACCTGTTGCCAAGGCAGGGCCTGATGATGTCATCATCCGGGGCTGCGGGTTGGATTCCTGCTGCGGCTTCTTTAAAGGTAGAAGAGGCACGCTTGCGTGCCCCTAGGAGGAAGCAGGCCACTGGACGGTGGTGTCTCCCCACGGCAGGTGGGGAGACCCGCCGGGAACTGGAGGAGTCCGTGGAAGAGCAGGAAGAGCCCGAGGAGCTCGCAGAGGGACCAAGGGATACCGAGGAGGCAGAAGGGGTGTGGGAGTGCAAGTGGCTAGCCACTGCCGCCTAGGGATGTGAATCGTTTTAGGACGATTAAAATTATCGTCCGATAATTTTAATATCGTCTTAAACCGTTATGGAACACAATACAATACAGATTCTAACGATTTATCATTATAAATCGTTAGAATCGTGAGCCGGCACACTAAAACCCCCTAAAACCCACCCCCGACCCATTAAATTAAATCCCCCCCCCTCCCGAACCCCCCCCCAAATAACTTAAATAACCTGCGGGTCCAGCGGCGGTCCGGAACGGCAGCGGTCCGGAATGGGCTCCTGCTCCTGAATCTTGTCGTCTTCAGCCGGCGCCATTTTCCAAAATGGCGCCGAAAAATGGCGGCGGCCATAGACGAAAAAGATTGGACGGCAGGAGGTCCTTCCGGACCCCCGCTGGACTTTTGGCAAGTCTCGTGGGGGTCAGGAGGCCCCCCACAAGCTGGCCAAAAGTTCCTGGAGGTCCAGCGGGGGTCAGGGAGCGATTTCCCGCCGCGAATCGTTTTCGTACGGAAAATGGCGCCGGCAGGAGATCGACTGCAGGAGGTCGTTCAGCGAGGGTTCCGGCGCCTCGCTGAACGACCTCCTGCAGTCGATCTCCTGCCGGCGCCATTTTCCGTACGAAAACGATTCGCGGCGGGAAATCGCTCCCTGACCCCCGCTGGACCTCCAGGAACTTTTGGCCAGCTTGTGGGGGGCCTCCTGACCCCCACGAGACTTGCCAAAAGTCCAGCGGGGGTCCGGAAGGACCTCCTGCCGTCCAATCTTTTTCGTCTATGGCCGCCGCCATTTTTCGGCGCCATTTTGGAAAATGGCGCCGGCTGAAGACGACAAGATTCAGGAGCAGGAGCCCGTTCCGGACCGCCGCTGGACCCGCAGGTTATTTAAGTTATTTGGGGGGGGTTCGGGAGGGTGGGGGATTTAATTTAAAGGGTCGGGGGTGGGTTTTAGGGGGTTTTAATGTGCCGGTTTTTCGATTTTTTCGATTTTTAACGATTTTTTCACGATATTTTACCCCCCCAAACGGCAACAATACGATTCCCTCCCCCTCCCAGCCGAAATCGATCGTTAAGACGATCGAGGACACGATTCACATCCCTACTGCCGCCAGGGAGGATGGGCCGGGTCCAGGAGCTAGATGCCGGAGGTGAGTAGGCCCGGTTGCGGGCTTGCCGCAACGGGGACACCCAACAAGTATGATTTTTGCTTGTATTAGCAACCTACCTGTTAAGAAGGGTAATTTGGAATGTTTCTGCTCTGTCTGCTCTTTACTTAAAGGCACCTTGTCCACTTCAGCATTTATTACAACCTCTCTACTGGGATGTCCTAAAATCTCTGTTCTCTTAGTATCCTTCAAAGATACATTATTCTGAATCATGTGTATTAGAACGACTGTCGGATTTCCTCCTATCATCTAGTTTAAAAGCTGCTCTATCTTCTTTTTAAAGGTTAGTGCCAGCAGCCTGGTTCCACAGTAGTTAAGGTCTTGACACAGGCATATGGAAGGGACTGCAGTCCAAAATGGATTGTGTATGTTTCATGTAATTGCAAACCTTTTTTTTAATTTCTGAAATGTCAACAGCAGTGGAAACTTGCAGATGAATCATAAATGAAAAAATAAATCACAAGCAAAAGTAAAATTCTAGATAGAAAAAGGGAAAGTAGCCCCACACAATTAGAACATTCTTTTAATTAAAATTAATACAAAGAAAATTAAAAATAAAATAATTTTTATTGAAGATAGTTAAAAATTAGTTCAAGAATATATCAGCAAATATGTTAATTAAAGTTATCTTGCCTTTGCCTTATGCAAGTGTCCATTTGAGACTGCTCTTTACAACACGTTTATTTCTTCTTCCTCAGCCTCCTGCTTGTATAGTCACCTACTATTGCATACCTAAAAAATACACAATCAACCTAAACAAAGCGCATATGGAGGTCAATATTCAAAATGCATTCAGTGCTATTTAGCCACATAAGTGTAACTTAGGTGAATAAAAAGTTAGCCTCATAAGTTGTGGGCGGGTAGGGGTGGAGCAGGTTAGCTTTATAAATTATGTGGCTAACTAGTGATATTCAGTCTTAACTGCATACCTTATGCAGCTAAGTCAGACCGGCCATAGACACAGGTCTAACTTAGCCAGTTATATGGCTAAGAGCGGATATATATGCGTATATTCAGTGTTTTAGCCGTGCCGCTGAATATCGCGTCTAAGTTAGCTGCATATGTTATCTGGTTAGCTTAGAAAAATGGCAAATTTTTGAATATTGACCTCCAGGTGTTTAGTGGGATGACTTGATCAAATCCAGTTGTAATCACCTGTGATAGTCCCATTCCAATAGATTTATAAAAAAAATGATACCAAAACAGGCACTGTGATAAAGGAGAAAAGCACATTTCACTTAGGGGCAGATTTTTAAAAAGTACGCGAGCGATTCCCCGGCCCGGGAGCAGTTTCAGAGGCCTCTGCCATGCCCCCGAAATGCCCCGGGCCAGAACCATGCCCATGGCCCTGCCCCCGGAATGCCCCCTCCCCGATGCCGAGCCGCCACAACACCCCCCCCCGACACGCCCCCCCCCCGGAAAGCCCCGGGACTTACGCGCGTCCTGGGGCTTGCGCGCGCCGCTGAGCCTATGCAACATAGGCTCGGCACACGCAGGGGGTGGAAGGGGCAGCTTTTTGGGGGTTACGCGCGTATCTTACGCACGTACCCCTTTGAAAATCTGCCCATTAATGTTCAGTAGGCTTATAGAGTGTCAGTACAAAGCTACTACTCTGTGTAACATATGGAGAGAGAAAAAATCCTTAAATACTTCAGAATGCAATCCAACACCATGCAAACTTGGCAGAAAGACTCAGAAATAGTCTGAATGGTATTGGGAGCCACTGACCTGATTAAAAAGAACTTCCAAGTGCACCTCTCTATTTGCCTATACATATTACATTTTATGAACTCCAGAAAGAAGCTCATTTTGGCAGAATGCAAATATTAGAAGGACTAGGAGACAGTTTGAGAGACTGAGATCATTCCCAACATACCCTGGCTTAGAAATGAGGCTCTTTCTTATCAAAGTATGTGCAAAACAAGCAACTTTGGAGACACTGCCCCTGAGAGAGGTCTGAGGGGGGAAGTGATTTTTTCAGTGTAAATTTGGTGATGTCTAATTTGGCTCAGAACTGAACATATGTAACAGGATATATATATATATCATAGAGCTTCTTCTTAAACTTTTCTAAGAGTATCAATTCCAATAAAAATGATATTTCTAGATAATGAAAGTATCAAGCTGGTTTTTCTGTATAAATATAATTAACTATGTAACTCCCTCTTCTCTAGTGGTCATCTTTAGGGGCTGCTGATCGCTAGCTTACTTGTTGCTGCCTCTGGAATTAAACACAGATGTGTTTTGTGGGAAGACAAATTTAAATGCAAGGCCTAAGGGATCACCAAATGTAGTCCGAAGCAGAGGTTGTGTTCCAAAACAACAGAAAAGACTTTATTGGAAGTCGACAACATCAAAGTCCAGTAGAAAGGCAGAAAAATCAGCAACAATTCAAAATACCAAATTCACAAAATCTGCAAAGTTGTTACTCACAGTTCTTCTCACATTACTTGAGAACAGTCCAATAGAAACTTCTCCCTCTCAGGCTCCCACCAAAGCCCCTTACTTCCTCCAGGCCCCAGGGAAAAATGGGGAAAAAATGTATTGTCCTTTTACCACACCTCCAGCTTCAAGCTCCCCCAGACAGATAGTATCCCATAGACTGAAGGGTCCTAATCTTGCCCTTACCATAGAGATAGTGATCAGTATGTAGCCCCCATCCCGGTCAGCTCTTGGGCACGGGGCACACATGGACGACCATGGACCATGCAGTGACCCATGGGCCTCCTGAGGTTCTCGCACAGGAGGGAAAAGTTCAGTCTTTTCAAGGCCCTTGGGGTTTTTTTTTTTTTTTAAATCTCTCTGGGGCTCTTCTGTGCATCAGTTCCATGCACACTACAAACCACACTTTACTTCAGTGGGTGAGGTTAAAACAAAGTCTTTACTAAATAAAGTAGTGGCAGGAAAATCTACATCAGAACAATGTACCAAACCAAATATGGAAAAAAAATAACTCTGTCTCTTCTCACACTCTCTCCCAAACAGGTAGGCTCTTAGGGGCAGGTACCCTTCCACCCTGAGCTCTTTTCTGTTCCTTTTTCTCTCTAGAGACTCTAGCTGAATTGGATTCAGTCTTTGTGGACTTTCCTATGTAGGATACCTCTTCTCTGCCACCTCCAAGTGCACTTGTCCCTCAAATTTTGGGGAATCTCTTTCTCCTTAGGGTTCCTCAGAAACTGAATGCTCTTCAGGAACATTTTTTTCTCCTTTTTAACTCTGCTCTCCTTCTATCCTGGAACTCCTTCCTCTCAGATGAGACCTTTGCCCTCACTATGTCATAGGGGCCGACGGTCAGCCGACGGTCGGCCCCTGTGACATTGTGAGGGCAAAGGTAGCGCCGGCGCCATTTTGAGTACTGGCAATACGGCTGGAGTGCAGGAGGTCGCTCCCGGACCCCCGCTGGACTTTTGGCAAGTCTTGTGGGAGTCAGGAGGCCCCCCCAAGCTGGCCAAAAGTCCCTGGGGGTCCAGCGGGGGTCCGGGAGCGATCTCCTGCACGCGGGCCGTATTGCCAATATTCAAAATGGCGCCGGAGCTACCTTTGCCCTGTCACATGTAAGGGCAAAGGGCCATCGGCGCCATTTTTTTAGCACAGCTGATAGCGTGGGAACGGGAGATCGCTGCCCGCGGCCCCCCTGGACCACAGGTATGTGTAAAAAGTTTTTTGGGGGGGTCGGGAGAGTGGGGGAGGCTACAGGGGTAATTTTAAAGGGTCAGGGTGGGTTTTTTTTTTTATCAGCGCGGGCCTCACTAAAAGAAATTAGTGATGTGAATTGGAATCGGAACCGATTCCAATTCACATCTCGTAACAATCAGATCCCCCCCCCCCAGCCGAACCCGATCGTTAAAACGATCGGGCACACGATTCACATCCCTAGTAAGTAGTTATCCAGCTAAGTGGTGGCCACTGATCCAGGCAGTTATTCAGCTGCAGTCACTTAGCCAGATAAGTCAAAATGTATCTGGCTAAGTAGCTCTGAATATGGACATCTATGTCTTTTATTAGAGGGAGAGGGATCTGGAAATGGGAATAGAGAGGATCTCAGAGGAAGGAAATGAAGAAGGAATCTTAGGAGGGGTAGAGAAATAAGAGAGGGAGGGGAGTATGGGACATTCAGGGAGGATAAGGAAGGGAATGAAGGGAATGAAGGGAGAGGAGGGCTGAATAGGAAATGAGAGGAGGAGGGAGGATTAGGGACGTGGTGTGGGAAAAAAGGGAGTATTGGAGATAGGAGTGGAAGATAAGTAGGAAAGGTTAGGGTGAAGAAGAGAAGGAGGAAAGCGGGAGAACTGGGGACTGGGTAGAGAAGGAGGTGATATTAGGATGGGGTGGAGAAGGAAGGAAGCCATAGTTCCCCCCCCAATCACACTTCTATCCCATCTTTCCTTATTTTCCTCTTGAAAGCTCTTTTGATCCCCTCACACACCCAATACCCCTTCTAGTCCTCTCACTCACATCCTACACCACTTTCAATTTCCTCAGTTACTTACACCCACATTGATCCTCTTATTTAGGCTCCATACTCACCTCAATCTTCTCATTTTCATCTCCATTTCCACCCCTCCCCTCCCCTATCCATCATCTCCTTCCTCGCTCTCATTCATTTCCATGCCCCCCCCCCCCACATCCCATCATAATCCCTCAATCACCTCCCCTTTCCCTCAGTTGCCCTGGTTCACTTCCCCTTCCTCGCCATCCCCCTCAATCTCTCTTACTCACTTCCCCCTAAATCCTCTCACTCACCCTGGTTCATTCCCTCCCTTCCCTGTTCCCTTTCCCTCAACCCCTCTCCCAATCCCCTCAATTACCCTGGTGTTCTCTCTCTATTCACCCTCCCTATCCCCTCACTCACCTTGGATCACTCTTTATCCCCCTCCCTCATCTACTCACCCTGGATTACTCTCCCTCCCATCTCCCTAACTCACCCTGGATCACTTTCCTCCATCATCCCCTCACTCACTCTCATTCTCTCACTTTCTATCCTTCTCTTCCCAGATTTCCCTCAATAACCCTGGTTCAATCCCTTCTCCCCACCCATGATCCCCCTCACTCTGTGTCAGGAAATAGGATAGTGACCTCGGATCACATACTCCTCTTCTGCTGCTGAGGCCTCAGTCATGCTTTCAGCCATATGATTCAATGTGCAACAATCAGATCCTGGAAATGTAGAAGGCAGACTTGATCCGTGGCACTGCAAAGTCACTGTCTTTCTTCTCCTATTTCCTGACATGGAGGGTGAGTGAGGGGGATCGGGAGGAGGAAGGGGGTGCCAGATGGGAAGAAATCTGCTGCATCACTGCCATCAATGTTTTTCTTCCAGTGGAGGAACAAATCAGCATCCACTGCCTCTTCTCCCAGGGCTCCTGGTCTCCCATGGCAATTTGGCCAGGTCTGGCCAATTCCATAGCAAAGGCTGAATTTTGCAGCTCTTACTGTGGCCATGGAAACACAGGACACTGGGGACCCTGATGTAGTCATCTTTTCTGTCTTAGGTGGCCCATGTTAACCCTCATAACATGTCAATGAAACCATTTACATTTTTTTTTATTTAGGTCATCCATATGTGCATTAGTGTTACCTCTGGGGACTATTAGTAATGCTAATCCATATGCATACCAGTATGCATTGTATATGTAAATTAGCTAATGCCTTTTACTATATTTAAACTTTTGACTTCCTTGGTTACATCATATCTGTTGTCTCTGCATCCTCTCTTTCCATTTTTTTTCATGCTTGTAATACCCTGGTATCTGAGTTTCCTATTCCTTCCTTTCTTTCCCAGGTCTTTCCAAGAGCATTGAGGAGCTGCTCCAAAGAATTGGTGTCCTGCAGACTAGGCATATTCCCAGTGGATGCATACATACAATCCTTGGGTTTGTCCTAGATAGAAAGTGATGCCCTTTATTGGAGGTGGTGTTGTATAAGCTGCCTTCGTTCCAGCTTTAAACCTACTGTTTACTGATTTGCCCATAAGGCATTCTGAATGGCTGCTCCATATCTAGAAGCAGCAATAGGTTTGCCAACTGGCTCCAGATATTTAGGACAGGTTGATCCAGGCCATGATTTTACAAGCAAGGAGTCATAGTCCTGATTTCCTTCTAAACCTTTTTTGAACCCAGCTACACTAACTGCACTAACCACATCCTCTGGCAACAAATTCCAGAGCTTAATTGTGCGTTGAGTGAAAAATAATTTTCTATGATTAGTCTTAAATGTGCTACTTGCTAACTTCATGGAATGCCCTCTAGTCCTTCTATTATCCAAAAGTGTAAATAATCGATTCACATCTACTCGTTCAGGACCTCTAATGACCTTAAAGACCTCTATCATATCCCCCCTCAGCCGTCTCTTCTCCAAGCTGAACAGCCCTAACCTCTTCAGCCTTTCCTCATAGGGGAGCTGTTCCATTCCCTTTATCATTTTGGTTGCCCTTCTCCATCACAACTATATCTTTTTTGAGATGTGGCGACCAGAATTGTACACAGTATTCAAGGTGCGGTCTCACCATGGAGCGATACAGAGGCATTATGACATTTTCCGTTTTATTAACCATTCCCTTCCTAATAATTCCTAACATTCTGTTTGCTTTTTTGACTGCTGCAGCACACTGAGACAATAATTTCAAAGTATCATCCACTATGATGCCAAGATCTTTTTCCTGGGTGGTAGCTCCTAATATGGAACCTAACATCGTGTAACTATAGCAAGGGTTATTTTTCCCAATATGCAACACGTTGCACTCATCCACATTAAATTTCATCTGCCATTTGGATGCCCAATCTTCCAGTCTTGCAAGGTCCTCCTGTAATGTATCATAATCCACTTGTGATTTAACTACTCTGAATAATTTTGTATCATCCGCAAATTTGATAACCTCACTCGTCATATTCCTTTCCAGATCATTTATATATATATTGAAAACACCACTTCAAGTACAGATCCTTGAGGCGCTCTACTGTTTACCCTCTTCTACTGAGAAAATTGACCATTTAATCCTACTCTCTGTTTCCTGTCTTTTAACCAGTTTGTAATCCACAAAAGGACATCGCCTCCTATCCCATGATTTTTTAGTTTTCTTAGAAGCCTCTCATGAGGGCCTTTGTCAAAAGCCTTCTGAAAATCCAAATACTCTACATCTACCGGTTCACCTTTATCCACATGTTTATTAACTCCTTCAAAAAAATGAAGCAGATTTGTTAGTCAAGACTTCCCTTGGGTAAATCCATGTTGTCTGTGTTTCTGTCTTTCTATATGCTCTATGATTTTGATCTTTAGAATAGTTTCCACTATTTTTCTCGGCACTGAAGTCAAGCTCACTGGTCTATAGTTTCCTGGATTGCCCATGGAGCCCTTTTTAAATATTGGGGATACATTGGCCATCCTCCAGTCTTCAGGTACAAAGGATGATTTGAATGATAAGTTACAAATTTTAACTAATAGATCAGAAATTTCATTTTTGAGTTTCTTCAGTACTCTAGGATGCATACCATCCGGTCCAGGTGATTTTCTACTCTTTAGTTTGTCACTCTGGCCTACTACATCTTCCAGGTTCACAGTGATTTGGTTCAGCTCAACTGACTCATCACCCTTGAAATTCATCTTTCTGGGTGAAGGGGTAACAATTTAACAGCCCTATTTTTTTTTTTTTTTAAATAAAAAATGTTTTTTTTTCTTAGAAGTTTGGTGTCCTTGTTGCCTTTTGCAGGTTTAATGCTGTGTATGTGTGTGTCTCCTAGTGAATTACATGATTGCAGAATTGTGAGGGTTTTCTTATAAGAGGAGGTTTAGGCAGGTTGAATGTATGTTTAGTATAAAGATATTTGTGTAGTAGGTAGGGATTGACAATGGAGTTTGTGAACAGAAAGGGGTAGATTTTCAAATGGCCCGGCCACGCGCATAAACCCTGGGACATATGTAAGTCCTGGGGCTTGAAAAAGGGGCAGTCTGGGGAGGCGGGCCAGGGCTAGAAGCGCAGGCAGTGTGCTGGCGCGCGCAACTTGCTCCTGCTCCGAGGCAGGAGAAAAAGGTAAAATAAGAAAATTTGGGGTAGTTAGGATAGGGCTAGGGGGAGGGCATGATAGGAGAAGGGGAAGAGAGGTTAGGTTAGGGTGTTGGGAAGTTCCTTCCCAGTCCACTCCTTAATTGGAGCGGATTGGGAGGGAACTGGGGAAGGCCCGATGCATCGCCGCACGTATTTGCTAAAGTTGACCCCCCTTTTGCGTCCCGACCCAGCATTTTTTAACATGCGTGCGCACCTTTAAAAGTGGCAAGAAAGGATTCCAAAATAGAATATCTTTCACACCTTTCCTTCAGATTTTTTTTCTAGATTCCATCTGAATGGAATTAAATGAAGACTGTACCTTGGAACAGCTCCCATTAGTTTTCATAGGATATTTTTTATTAAATATTTATTTCCCTTTGTATACTGCCAAAATTAAAAGCGCATTGAACAGAGTTCAAATTCTCTTTTTTCATCAATATATATTTGGGAAAACCCAATATTCAGTTGCATCCACTTCCTGGAGGCTAAAAATGGAAGCAAATTGACGCCTAAATGTAAGAAGAGCAGAGTGTTTAGCTAGAAATGAGAGGAGAGGTTTTACAATCAACAGGTTTCCAAGAAGCAAGAAGTATTTAACACCAGTACAATGGTTTAGTGAATGCAGGTAACCCTCTTGTGGGCTCTGCTAAGTGAGCCTGTTGTTGCCAAGGTCAGCTTTCCAGATTATATTTGCATCAAGCTGACGTTGATACATGCTGCCAGATGGCAAAGGACAAAACACGTTTACTCAACACAGTGTGTGACCTACTTACAGCCCAACAATCTGCTGCTTAATACTAAAAGCAGAAATCCATTGATTAAAAATTTAATTTTGTTTCTTATTTAGCTCACATGTGATATGTACAGTCTGCTTGACAGGGGCAGCTGCTCCAACAGGGAAAAAATAGTATGACGTGTAACATATTTATAGTATAAGATGAAAGGAACATGTGACTGGGGACAGATGAATGAAATTTTGAATGATTATGTGACATCTCCTAGCCTTCTAATGAAAAATCAACATGTTTTAAACTGCTTATGCATGAAGCAGAACTCCATGCAAAATTTACAGCACTAGAGACAGAACATATGATTAGACAAAAAAGTCCATTTGGATATGCAGAAATAAGATTAGCACAAAATTTTATCCTAAAACCTTTGTTATTCTGTGGAAATAAGCAGAGCATGCTGCCTTGCAGGAATTGGAAAGTTCAATGCTGGTAGGTAAGAGGGTGAGAGAAAGAGGTTAAGAAAAGTACTGCATTTATATATCAATGCCATGTGTAGCAGAAGTAGGAGAAAATTCGAACAACAAGTAGATTTAAATCAAAGGTCTGACTGCAGTTTCTAAACAGCACTAGCACACCTGTCAATTCAATCTTTTCTATACCACCCCAGCAATATATCTCAGTCTGCAATGGAGAAAGACTAGCTCACTTTCTATACCCATTTAATTTAGTTACAGTACAAAGAAGGTGGAAAATAATCGGAGGATGGCTTTTGTGATTAGGAATATTGAGAATTATACAATGAATACCAGCCCATGTCGCATAAGCCATAACAACAAAGTAAGTGTCAATGTGAATGGATAAGCACCAGTTTGGTCCACCCTATCTGCCTGGATATCTCTTCCTTCACTGCTCTGTCTAAGGATATCTCCCAATTGTCAGCTGCAGAAGTTTAATTGTGTGCATAAACTCATTCTTTATCCAACTCAATCTTTACCTTTATTGCCCTCAGCCATTCCAAATCAATGAGTATATATTTATCCATTAATTCCTGTAAACTATCCTCAAATTCTTGATGTCTGGTTTTTAGTCTTTCCATGCTCAATACACATGAAATATTTATTTATTTATTTTTATCTTCAATTTATGAACCATCTACCCATGCAAGAGCTCCAGAGGGATACATAACATTCAATAAAAATATGACAGCAATTTTAAATACACTGCAGCACTTTAAGAACATCATACATACTCCAATTCATAAATCACAGACATGAAATATATTTGCATACATTTGAAACCAAGTTAATTTGGAAGAAGGAACCATCTGAAGAAAATAGGATAAAACATAAGCATTGTCAAGTTAAGTGTAAAACATTGATAAGACAGGTGAAGAGAGAATTTGAATTGAAGTTGGCCATAGAAGCAAAAACTCATAATAAAAACTTTTTAAAATATATCCGAAGCAAGAAACCTGTGAGGGAGTCAATTGGACCATTAGATGACAGAGGGGTTAAAGTGGCTCTTAGGGAAGATAAGGCCATTGCAGAAAGACTAAATGAATTCTTTGCTTCCGTCTTTACTAATGAGGAAGTTGGGGAGATACCAGTTCTGGAGATGGTTTTCAGGGGTGATGGGTTAGACAAACTGAACAAAATCACTGTGAACCTGGAAGATGTAGTAGGCCATATTGACAAACTAAAGAGTAGCAAATCACCTGGACCGGATGGTATGCATCCTAGGGTACTGAAGGAACTCAAAAATGAAATTTCTGATCTATTAGTTACAATTTGTAACCTATCATTAAAATCATCCATTGTACCTGAAGACTGGAGGGTGGCCAATGTAACCCCAATATTTAAAAAAGGCTCCAGGGGCAATCCAGGTAACTATAGACCAGTGAGCCTGACTTCAGTGCTGGGAAAAATAGTGGAAACTATTCTCAAGATGAAAATCGTAGAGCATATAGAAAGACATGGTTTAATGGAACACAGTCAACATGGATTTACCCAAGGGAAGTCTTGCCTAACAAATCTGCTTCATTTTTTTGAAGGGGTTAATAAATATGTGGATTTAGATTCACATTTTTTGGAAGGGGTTAATAAATATGTGTATTTGGATTTTGAGAAGGTGTTTGACAAAGTCCCTCATGAGAGGCTTCTACAAAAACTAAAAAGTCATGGGATAGGAAGCGATGTCCTTTAGTGGATTATAAACTGGTTAAAAAACAGGAAACAGAGAGTAGGATTAAAAGGTCACTTTTCTTAGTGGAAAAGGGTAAACAGTGGAGTGCCTCAGGGATCTGTACTTGGACCGGTGCTTTTCAATATATATATAAATGATCTGGAAAGGAATACGATGAGTGAGGTTATCAAATTTGTGAATGACACAAAATTATTCAGAGTAGTTAAATCACAAGCGGATTGTGATACATTACAGGAGGACCTTGCAAGACTGGAAGATTGGGCATCCAAATGGCAGATGAAATTTAATGTGGACAAGTGCAAGGTGTTGCATATAGGGAAAAATAACCCTTGCTGTAGTTACATGATGTTAGGTTCCATATTAGGAGCTACCTCCCAGGAAAAAGATCTAGGCATCATAGTGGATAATACTTTAAAATTGTCAGCTCAGTGTGCTGCAGCAGTCAAAAAAGCAAACCGAATGTTAGGAATTATTAGGAAGGGAATGGTTAATAAAATGGAAAATGTCATAATGCCTCTATATCTCTCTATGGTAAGACCGCACCTGGAATACTGTGTACAATTCTGGTCGCCGCATCTGAAAAAAGATATAGTTGCGATGGAGAAGGTACAGAGAAGGGCAACCAAAATGATAAAGGGGATGGAACAGCTCCCCTATGAGGAAAGGCTGAAGAGCTTAGGGCTGTTCAGATTGGAGAAGAGAAGGCTGAGGGGGGATATGAGAGAGGTCTTTAAAATAATGAGAGGTCTTGAATGAGTAGATGTGAATCAGTTATTTACACTTTCGAATAATAGAAGGACTAGTGGGCATTCCATGAAGTTAGCAAGTAGCACATTTAAGACTAATCGGAGAAAATTCTTTTTCACTCAACGCATAAAGCTCTGGAATTTGTTGCCAGAGGATGTGGTTAGTGTAGTTAGTGTAGCTGGGTTCAAAAAAGGTTTGGATAAGTTCTTGGAGGAGAAGTCCATTAACGGCTATTAATCGGGTTTACTTAGGGAATAGCCACTGCTATTAATTGCATCCGTGGCATGGAATCTTCTTAGTGTTTGGGTAATTGCCAGGTTCTTGTGGCCTGGTTTGGCCTCTGTTGGAAACGGGATGTTGGGCTTGATGGACCTTTGATCTGACCCAGCATGGCAATTTCTTATGTTCTTATGTATATTTCAATTGCCATGAAAACCAGACAGGTTTAGGGTTCTCAAAAACTGAATTGTGTTTCTCCGACACAGACCATCAAATAATTATCAGGAATCTAGATTTGAACATATTTTCTGTTCCATTCTAGCTAGATGGCTAATTAAACAAACCACTGGGATAACCTGTATGGAGCAGCAATTATAACCTTAGCAGCAGTGGTATGACTACATTAGTCTTCTAAAAAGGCTAGGATAACCTGCATGAAGTGTTTGTGGTTGTAACCCAAACTTCAATGAGCATGGGGAAGGTTAGCCAGCAGGGGCTTCCATCTTCCATATCAGGTGCCATCAGGAAAGGAAGCAAGTCCAAAATGATTTCAGGTCAGCGACCTGGCAGAAAATCAGCACTGCTGGATGTTTTTGACAATGGCCTTATTGGTTTTGGTAACTCTATAATTGTTAGAAAGCTTCATGGTAATACATGGAGGAAGATCTGGATGTTGGATGAAGTTTTGATCTTGTAAGAATCAAAGAGAAAGATTAAAAGGCATGTAATTGCCTATCATTGGAGGTGGAGGATGGCAGGATACTGTATCAACAGATTCTGGGAACACATGACACATATGGAGAGCAGTCATAGCAACAGTGTTGAAAGTTCAGGTACAAGACATGGAGTGGTAGTGGTGGATTTTGGATGGGGGTAGGAACTGGTGCTGGGTTAGTTAGGGGAGTTGTGTACTTATCTACCCAAAGTAAAAGAATCTCAACTGGGCAGACTGCCGTTCATGCAGTGTTGAATGATTGATAATTCCACTCAGCTATGGTATCTGAGGATTGAAGGTTGGCAAACATAATGCCCATTTTCAAAAGGACCTCAGAAGGGATCCAGGAAACTATAGCCTGGTGGCCCTGGCATCAGTGCCAGACACAATAGTAGAAACTATTCTGAAAAACAAAATTACTGTCCATCAGTTAGATTTTTTGAAAGGGTTAAAATTATCTGGATTTTCAGAAAGCATTTGACAAAGTGTCTACTGACAGTCTGATCAGGAAATTAAAAAGTCATGGGATAGGAGGCAATGTCCTATTGTGGATTAGAAACAAGCTATGGAAAGGAGAAGGGGAGTAGGACTGAATGGTCACATCTGTCAATGGGGAAAATAGTGGAATGCCCCAGAGATTTGTAATATGGCCAGTGCTTTTTAAAATATTTATTAATGATCTGGAAAAGGGAGTGATGAGTGAGGTGATCACATTCACAGATGACACAAAATTGTTCAACGTTATCAGATTACT
Organism: Rhinatrema bivittatum; assembly: GCF_901001135.1. Taxonomy (NCBI): domain Eukaryota; kingdom Metazoa; phylum Chordata; class Amphibia; order Gymnophiona; family Rhinatrematidae; genus Rhinatrema; species Rhinatrema bivittatum. The sequence continues at coordinate 97,332,032 of NC_042617.1, read as the reverse complement.
AGCTTAATTATATTCGAAGTCAGCGGCTTAATTATATTAAAATGGCGCCGGCCATTTAATGGCGCCGGCCAAAATGGCGCCGGCCAATTTAAAGGCGCCGGCCAAAATGGCGACGGCCATATTGCAAAATGGCCGGCGCCATTTTGCAATATGGCCGGCGCCATTTTGCAAAATGGTGCCGGCCGTACGGCAACACGATTCGAGTGCAGGAGGTTGTTCCCGGACCCCCGCTGGACTTTTGGCAAGTCTTGTGGGGGTCAGGAGGCCCCCCCAAGCTGGCCAAAAGTCCCTGGAGGTCCAGCGGGGGTCCGGGAGCGATCTCCTACACTCGTGACGTCGGGGGATAGGAACCAAAATGGCGCCGGCTCTACCTTTCCCCTGTCATATGACAGGGGAAAGGTAGCGCCGGCGCCATTTTCTATCAACGCACCCGTAGCCCGAGAGTGGAAGATCACAACGGGACCCCCCCACTGGACCCCAGGTAATTTAAGACATTTGGGGGGAGTTCGGGAGGGTGGGGGATTTATTTTAAAGGGTCGGGTGGGTTTTAGGGATGTTTTAGTGTGCCGGTTTTCCCGCCCTCCCCGATTTACGATTTACACGATATTTACAAAAACAAAACCGCGACGATTCGATTCCCTCCCCCCCCAGCCGAAATCAATCGTTAAGACGATCGATCACACGATACACATCTCTAGCTAATAGGTAGCACATTTAAAACAAATTGGAGAAAATATTTTTTTCACTCGGCACACAATTAAGCTATGGAATTTATTGCCAGAGGATATGGTAAAATCAGTTAGCGTAGATGAGTTCAAAAAGGGTTTGGATCAGTTCTTGGAGGAAAAATCCATAAACTATTATTAGCCAGGTAGACTTGGGAAAGCCGCTGCTTATCCCTGGTTATGAGCAAGAAGGATTGGACCTTTACGGGATCCTGCTGAGTACTTAGGACTTGGATTGGCCACTCTTGGAGACAGGATGCTGACCCAGTATGACATTTCTTATGTTCCTATGACCAGAGTTTGTCTGATCTTTTTCTTTGCATTATTTCACTTCAAAGCTCACCAGATTAAGTGACTTAAAGCAAAATAGAAATAACAAAGTCTTAGGCAGCAGTTTATATCCCTTAGGGCTTGGCAGCATACAGTGCCTGCAGTGCAATTGAACTGGGAAACAAAATTAATTTATAAAAAGTAAATTGCTTCCTTAAAGAATTTCAGCTGGATGAATATTAAAGAAGTTTGGCTTTGTAAGTCTTTTAATAGTTTTGAATAGGAAACAGCAAAACTTAGCAATAACTCTGGCGCCAAACAATGATATACATAGGCCACCTGCTAATAATACCTTGGAATTTTGAAAAGCTTGGTACAAAAGCTTGCAACAATTTCTCAGTCTTAAAAAAGGCCAAACTGTTTTTTATTGAAAAGAATAACTGATGCCATATTTCAAGGCATGAATCTTGTAATATGCATTCAAACCCTATAAAAGTGGTACTCTTAATTGCCAACAGTGTAGAAAAATGCTGCGACTTTTTGCATTGTGTCTGTCTGAATGCATGTTCCATATATTGTAATGCCTAGAACAGAATTATGGTAATAGGCGGAATATAAATTATTGCAAATAAATAAAATAAATAGAGCTGCTGAAAATAATGCAGTGTTTCTTTTGTAAGCTTCAGGGGAGAATGGCACTTTTAGGCATGTCATTATAATCAAGCAAAAAACAATAGATGAAGCATTTACTTTAGCAACTGTCAATATGGGCTATATTGATATCATGACATTTATTTGTTTATTTATTTATTTATAGCTTCTTTATACCGGTATTAGAAGCTACATCATACCGGTTTACATAATAACTGCAGGTTGAAATTACAATAAAGAGGTGCAGGGTATGGGACTAGAAGGAACATGAGCGATAGAATAGGGAATCAATATAAGAAGTGTAACAAGTGGCAAAAGCCTGGTAAACAAAGTAAAAACTGAGTAACCTAACTTTATACATAGGCTCTGGTCAAGCATTAATGCAGCAAGGAATATAAGTGCGAGTGTCTATTCGGGATAGGCCTGTTTAAAGAGCCAAGTCTTTAATTTGGATCTGAATTTGATGAAGCAAGGCTCAAGACGGAGGTTTGAGGGTAGTGCGTTCCAGAGGGTAGGACCGGCAATGGAAAGGGCTCGATCCCTCGTGGATGTTAGGTGTGCCTTCTTGAGGGATGGCAGATGGAGGGCACCTTTATTAGCTGCTCTGGTGGGGCGGTTAGAGAGTATGGAGCGGAACGGCTCGTCTAGCCAATTGGAATTGTGTCTGAAGATAGATTTGTGGATGATCGAAAGGGTTTTATAGTGGATGCGTGAAGATATCGGGAGCCAGTGAAGGTCTTTAAGGATGGGAGTAATGTGATCAGATTTACGGGCATTAGAGATGGTCCTTGCAACTGCATTCTGTAGCATTTGAAGCGGTTTGATGGTGGAAAAGGGGAGCCCTAGGAGAAGGGAGTTACAATAGTCCATTTTTGAAGAGAGGGTGGCCTGGATGATGGTACAGAAATCATTAGCATGGAGTAAGGGTTTCAGTTTTTTCATGACTTTGAGCTGATCTACTATCAACTAGGGATGTGAATCGTTTTAGGACGATTAAAATTATCGTCCGATAATTTTAATATCGTCTTAAACCGTTATGGAACACAATACAATACAGATTCTAACGATTTATCGTTATAAATCGTTAGAATCGTGAGCCGGCACACTAAAACCCCCTAAAACCCACCCCCGACCCTTTAAATTAAATCCCCCACCCTCCCGAACCCCCCCCCAAATAACTTAAATAACCTGCGGGTCCAGCGGCGGTCCGGAACGGCAGCGGTCCGGAACGGGCTCCTGCTCCTGCATCTTGTCGTCTTCGGCCGGCGCCATTTTCCAAAATGGCGCCGAAAAATGGCGGCGGCCATAGACGAAAAAGATTGGACGGCAGGAGGTCCTTCCGGACCCCCGCTGGACTTTTGGCAAGTCTCGTGGGGGTCAGGAGGCCCCCCACAAGCTGGCCAAAAGTTCCTGGAGGTCCAGCGGGGGTCAGGGAGCGATTTCCCGCCGCAAATCGTTTTCGTACGGAAAATGGCGCCGGCAGGAGATCGACTGCAGGAGGTCGTTCAGCGAGGGTTCCGGCGCCTCGCTGAACGACCTCCTGCAGTCGATCTCCTGCCGGCGCCATTTTCCGTACGAAAACGATTCGCGGCGGGAAATCGCTCCCTGACCCCCGCTGGACCTCCAGGAACTTTTGGCCAGCTTGTGGGGGGCCTCCTGACCCCCACGAGACTTGCCAAAAGTCCAGCGGGGGTCCGGAAGGACCTCCTGCCGTCCAATCTTTTTCGTCTATGGCCGCCGCCATTTTTCGGCGCCATTTTGGAAAATGGCGCCGGCCGAAGACGACAAGATGCAGGAGCAGGAGCCCGTTCCGGACCGCTGCCGTTCCGGACCGCCGCTGGACCCGCAGGTTATTTAAGTTATTTGGGGGTGGGGGATTTAATTTAAAGGGTCGGGGGTGGGTTTTAGGGGGTTTTAATGTGCCGGTTTTTCGATTTTTCGATTTTTCGATTTTTTAACGATTTTTCACGATTTTTCACGATATTTTACCCCCCCAAACGGCAACAATACGATTCCCTCCCCCTCCCAGCCGAAATCGATCGTTAAGACGATCGAGGGCACGATTCACATCCCTACTATCAACCATCTTTTTTCATTGCTGAATGGAGTTTTCCTTTCACAGTAACCAGTCTCATTGGTTCTCTATCCAGATCAGTGTTTTCAGAGTTCACAATTTCATAACATGCTGCTTCTACCCTTTGTCTTCTTGATGGAACCAAGTCTACTTCAAATCAATATAACATGCAGTTTGGGGACAGTCATGTTACAACAGAACAAGAATTGCCTTATTTTATCCCGGGCATGATAAAGATATTAGACATGACTTTCAAGATATTGAAAAAGACATAGTTGGTAGTTTATGCATAAAATTGTACTTACACATAAGGGCAGATTTTCAAAGGATTACGTGCGTAACCCCCAAAAGGCTGCCCCTTCTACCCCCTGCATGCGCCGAGCCTATGTTGCATAGGCTCGGTGGTGAGCGCAAGCCCTGGGACGCGTGTAAGTCCTGGGGCTTTCCTGGGGGGGGGGGCCATGTCGGGGGTGTGTTGAGGGGAGTGTTGCGGCCAGCACATCATCGGGGGCGTTCCAGGGACGGGGCCACGGGCATGGTTCCGGCCCAGGGGCGTTCTGGGGGCGTGGACATGGCCTCCGGACCAGCCCCCGGACTGGAACATGGCGCAACGGCGCGCGCAAGTTACGCCTGTCTCGGGAAGGCGTAACTTTTGAAATAAAGTTAGGGGAGGGAATTAGTTAGGGCCGGGGACGGATTAGTTAGGGGAAGGAAAGGGAATGTGGGGGGCGCCGGAAAGAAAGTTCCCTCCGAGGCCACTCCGATTTTGGAGCGATCTCGGAGGCAATGAAGGCAGGCTGCGCGGCTCGGCGCGCGCAGGCTGCCAATTTTGTGCAGCCTTGCGCGCGCTGACCCACGTTACCATGCGTATCTTTTAAAATCCGGCGTACTTTTGTTTGTGCCGGTTGTGCAAAGAAAAGTACGCTCGCACGTACTTTTTTAAAATCTGCCCCATATTCAGGTGAATTTTCAAAGGAGTTACACATGTAAATGTAACATACTATAGTAGCAATTTTCCAAGCCCATTTAAATGCATAAAATGCACTTAACGTGGGAAAAACTACTGACAATTCAGTCATATATTGTAGGAATTTTCAAAAGCCTTCTTACATGCATAGGGGTAGATTTTCAAAGGGTTATGCACGTAATATATGCGCGTAACCCTTTAAAACCCCCCGTGCGCACGCCGAGCCTATTTTGCATAGGCTCGGCGGAACACGCAAGCCCCGGGACGCGAGTATGTCCCGGGGCTTTGAAAAAGGGGCGGGGAAGGGGGCAGGGTCATGGGCGTGGTGCTGGTCTGGGGGCGGGACCAAGGCCTCCAGCACAGCGGATACGCCTGACAGAGGCAGGTGTAAATAATTGAAATAAGGTAGGGGGAATTTAGGTAGGGCTGGGGGGTGGGTTAGATGGGGAAGGGAGGGGAAGGTGGGGGAAGGTGGGGAGAGCAAAGAAAAGTTCCCTCCAAGGCCGCTCCGATTTCGGAGCGGCCTTGGAGGGAACAGGGAAAGCCATCGGGGTTTCCCTAGGGCTCAGCACGTGTAAGGTGCACAAGTGTGCACCCCCTTGTGCCTGCCGACCCCGTATTTTATACCATGCGCGCGGTAGTGCGTGCATGATATAAATCGGTTATACATTTGTGCGCTCCGGGTAGCGCGCACAGCTGTACCCCGCACGCGCTGCTTTCAAAATCTGCCCCATAAAGTGCATTTACAACATGTAAAACCCAGTTTTAAGCGAGTAAATCCTTTTGAAAAGTATCCCCATAAGGTACACCTTTGCATGCTTAAGTACGACATTATGCATATAAAGTAACAAGAAGTTTAATTTATATTCTGCCTTTTTCGATACTACAAAGCAGATTACATTCAGACCTACAATTCCTGATTTCCCTCTCCCTAGAGGATTTATAATCTAGGGGGGTCATTCATTAAGCCGCAGTATTTTTCATCATAGGAAAAACACCGCAAGAGTAACAAGGCTATCGTATATTAGGGATGTGAATCGTGTCCTCGATCGTCTTAACGATCGATTTCGGCTGGGAGGGGGAGGGAATCGTATTGTTGCCGTTTGGGGGGGTAAAATATCGTGAAAAATCGTGAAAAATCGTTAAAAAATCGAAAAATCGAAAAATCGAAAAATCGAAAAACCGGCACATTAAAACCCCCTAAAACCCACCCCCGACCCTTTAAATTAAATCCCCCACCCCCAAATAACTTAAATAACCTGCGGGTCCAGCGGCGGTCCGGAACGGCAGCGGTCCGGAACGGGCTCCTGCTCCTGCATCTTGTCGTCTTCGGCCGGCGCCATTTTCCAAAATGGCGCCGAAAAATGGCGGCGGCCATAGACGAAAAAGATTGGACGGCAGGAGGTCCTTCCGGACCCCCGCTGGACTTTTGGCAAGTCTCGTGGGGGTCAGGAGGCCCCCCACAAGCTGGCCAAAAGTTCCTGGAGGTCCAGCGGGGGTCAGGGAGCGATTTCCCGCCGCGAATCGTTTTCGTACGGAAAATGGCGCCGGCAGGAGATCGACTGCAGGAGGTCGTTCAGCGAGGCGCCGGAACCCTCGCTGAACGACCTCCTGCAGTCGATCTCCTGCCGGCGCCATTTTCCGTACGAAAACGATTTGCGGCGGGAAATCGCTCCCTGACCCCCGCTGGACCTCCAGGAACTTTTGGCCAGCTTGTGGGGGGCCTCCTGACCCCCACGAGACTTGCCAAAAGTCCAGCGGGGGTCCGGAAGGACCTCCTGCCGTCCAATCTTTTTCGTCTATGGCCGCCGCCATTTTTCGGCGCCATTTTGGAAAATGGCGCCGGCCGAAGACGACAAGATGCAGGAGCAGGAGCCCGTTCCGGACCGCTGCCGTTCCGGACCGCCGCTGGACCCGCAGGTTATTTAAGTTATTTGGGGGGGGGTTCGGGAGGGTGGGGGATTTAATTTAAAGGGTCGGGGGTGGGTTTTAGGGGGTTTTAGTGTGCCGGCTCACGATTCTAACGATTTATAACGATAAATCGTTAGAATCTGTATTGTATTGTGTTCCATAACGGTTTAAGACGATATTAAAATTATCGGACGATAATTTTAATCGTCCTAAAACGATTCACATCCCTATCGTATATGACCCTGTGGCTTTGTGATTCACATGGTATTTCTCTCCATGAGGAAATATAGTGGCCTGTGGTAAAATGCAGCAGCTCATGTTATATTCCCATGTGGAAAAATATCGCAAGTACAAAAGTACAAAAGTCCTAAATAACGAGACTGTGAGGGCGCCATTGCTTAAAGGGGTCACTCAGCCCTGAGAATGCCCCCCTCCAAACAAAGTAGTAAAACCCCTGGGGTCTGCATAGACCCCCTGTCCAAACCCCACCCAATGCCCTTGGAGGCAGCCATTGTATAAATCTTTTTAAAAAAGAGCTGTTAAAGCGGTTTAGTGGACTCTTAGGCCGGCCTGACGGAGAAGATGGAAATAGTCTCCGGACTAGCGGAACAGGCCGGGAGGCAGATACTGGACGGATTGAAGAGAAGGATCTTCACCCTGGAAGCCCGCGCTCCCCCAAGAGGAGCCCGTAGGAGCCGGGCCGCTGGGACTTAGGCGAAAGGAGAATTCGATGAGAAGATCCGAGGTCAAGGCAGGCAAGTGAGGAACAGGACCAAGGCTGGCACTGAAGGCGGACACGAACCAGGACTGGAACTGAAGCAGGCAACTGGAACAGGAACCGGGATCAAGGCTGGAACTGAAGCAGGCAACTGGAACAGGAACCAGGATAAAGGCTGGAACTGAAGCAGGCAACTGGAATAATTACAAGCTGGAACTCCAGAGGCACACTGTAATGATAAGCAAACTTGTTGCAAGGCAGTAAGCTGATGCAGGCACCAGCCTTAAGTATTTGCCAGGGTCAGACTTCAGAAAGGGAGGCGGGGCATCTGACATCAGAAAGGGAGGCGGGGCGCCCAAGGCAGGAAAGGCCCTTTAACTCCTGGCCTTTCGCGCGCGTGCACACCCAGGGAGGAGGCCCTTTAACTCCTGGCCTTTCATGTGCACGCACCCCCAGGGAGGAGGGGCTAATGCAGCGAAGGTAAGGTCCCGATCGCGGCACTCGCGACCGGGGCCGCAACAGTACCCCCCTTCTTACGCCCCTTCTTCGAAGGCCCAGGTTTACCGGGATGCTGGCGATGGAATTGGAGCAGTAGTTCCTTATCTAGAATGTTATGAGCTGGTTCCCATGTGTTGTCCTCCGGGCCACAACCTTCCCAGGCAAGTAGATATTCCCATCGTCGTTGGTGGAAGCAGATATCCAGAACCTCCCAAACTTGATAGGTTGGCTCATCGGGCACGGAAGGATCCGCCGCATCAGGAACTTGATGATGGTACCTGGAGAGGATGAGAGGTTTTAACAAGGAGACATGGAATACATTATGTATACGCATCGAGGAGGGTAGGCGTAGCTGGTAAGAAACGGTCCCCACACGCTCAACTATACAAAAAGGGCCACAGTATTTCGGAGCCAACTTCCAGGATGGGATTCAGAGTTGCATGTTCTTTGTGCTGAGCCACACTCGATCTCCGGGAAGGAAGATGGGTGCTGGCTGTCGGTGACGATCTACCCAATTTTTCATGGCCCTGGCTGCTTTGGCAAGTCTCCCTTGGATGGATGTCCACAGAGATTGCAACTGTTGGGCAGATGCTTGTACTGCTGGAATTGCACTAGGAAGCGGCAGTGGCAGAGGTGGTCGTAACTGTTTTCCATAAACGATGAAAAAGGGTGAATTGCCTGTGGCTGCATGAGAATGGTTGTTATACGAGAACTCTGCCCACGATAATAACTGCACTCAGTTATTCTGTCTTTCATTGACGAAGGAGCGAAGAAAAGTCTTCAAAGAGCGGTTGGTGCGCTCCGTCAGCCCATTGCTTTGGGGGTGAAAGGCAGTGGACAGATTGAGTTGCACATTGAACTTTTTACATAATGCCTTCCAATACTGGGCGGTGAACTGCGACCCACGATCAGAGACAATGTCCTGGAGCAGACCGTGGATCCTGAAGATATGTTGAGTGAACAAGCTGGCTAGTTTGAGAGCCGATGGTAACTTGGATAGGGGAACAAAGTGGGCCATTTTGGAGAACCTGTCTATAGTTACCCAGATGACTGTATTCCCTTCTGAGGCTGGAAGGTCCACCATGAAATCGGTGGCGATGTGGGTCCATGGTTCCACTGGAATGGGCAACGGTTGGAGTAGACCCCAAGGCTTCCCCGTCCACGGCTTCTGTATTGCACAGGTGGGACAGGAGTCTACAAAAATGCGGACATCTTTCCTCAAGGTTGGCCACCAGTAGAAGCAGTTTACCAAGTCAAGAGTTTTCTCGCGGCCAGCGTAACCCCCCGTAAGAGAATTGTGGGCCCAGACCAAGACCGCCTTTCGAGACCGTTGGGGAACCACCGTCTTACCAAGAGAACATACAGTGGTCCCAGAAAGATTGATCTTTGCGGGGTCTAGGATGTATTGGGGCTGGTCCTGCTCTTCCTCCAGCTCCATTGAGCGCAAAAGTGCGTCCACTCGAACATTCTTGGCAGCCGGCCGGTAGCGTAGTGTGAAATTGAAGCGATTGAAGAATAGAGACCAGCGGGCCTGTCGAGGATTTAAGCGTTGGGCTTGGGACAGGAACTCCAGGTTTTTGTGGTCCGTATATACTGTAACGGGATGGATGGCTCCCTCTAACCATTGTCTCCACTCCTCAAAGGCGAGCTTGATAGCTAGTAACTCCTTATCCCCAATACTATAATTATTCTCGGCAACAGAGAACTTCCTGGAAAAGTATGAGCATGGCATGAGCTGACCGGAGTCAGTGCATTGACTAAGCACAGCTCCCACTGCGATGTTCGATGCGTCCATCTCTACGACAAATGGACGAAGCGGATCAGGGTGACGAAGACACGTATCCTGTAGAAAAGCCTCTTTGAGGATTTTGAACGCTTGACAGGCTGAATCAGGCCAATCCACCTCGACAGCTCCTCTCCGAGTTAGGGCAGTGAGAGGAGCCACGATACGAAAATAGTGTGGCATGAAATGTCTATAGAAATTTGCGAAGCCGAGGAAACGCTGCACCGCCTTTAGCCCCCTCGGCCGGGGCCAGTCTCTGATGGTGGCTACCTTTTCAGGATCCATCTTGAATCCGGTGGTGGAAACTATGTATCCCAGAAAGGGAAGAGACTCTTTCTCAAAGCAGCATTTCTCCAACTTGGCGTATAATCCGTTGTCTCTGAGTAACTGACGGACATGTAGGCGATGAGAATACAAGTCCCGTGAGTAGATTAATACATCATCCAGGTACACGATGACAGACGTATTCAGTAAATCACGAAGTACCTCGTTCATGAGATGTTGAAATGCTGCCGGGGCATTACATAGTCCGAAGGGCATGACGAGGTACTCATAGTGCCCTTCCCTGGTATTAAAAGCAGTCTTCCACTCGTCCCCTGGTCGAATACGGACAAGGTTATATGCGCCCCGCAAGTCCAGCTTTGTGAAGATCCTGGCTCCCTGTAATCTATCCAGGAGTTCAGGAATCAGTGGGAGTGGATAACGATCTCGCTTGGTGATGGCATTGAGACCCCGATAGTCAATGCATGGTCTTAGCGACCCGTCCTTTTTACCTACAAAAAAGAAGCCCGCCCCTGCTGGAGATTTTGAAGGTCGGATAAATCCTTTTGCCAGGTTCTCCGAGATGTATTCGGACATTGACCGAGTCTCTGGTAGTGATAAGGGGTATACCCTTCCCCGAGGAGGTGTCGTTCCTGGTAAAAGCTCAATGGCACAATCAAATGGCCGATGTTGAAGCAGGATCTCCACCTTCGTCTTGGAAAATACGTCAGAGAAGTCAGCATATGGTGCAGGTAGAGCGATGGTGCTGTGCAAGAGAGGGAGAACGGACACTCTCGGAACCTTCAGGCAGTTAGCGAAGCAGAAGGGGCTCTATTTCACGATCTGTAGTGTGTCCCATTGGATAATCGGAGAGTGCTTCTGTAACCATGGTAGGCCTAACACCACAGGGTGGACGGCCTTTTCCAGAACAAGGAAGGCTATCTCCTCCGAGTGGATCGTCCCGGTGTGTAAAGTCAAGGGTATCGTGGAAGCAGAGATTCTCCCTGGAAGAAGTGTTCCCCGGATGGAGGTAATCCGCAGCGGTACCTCCCGAGGTCGAGTGGGGATCTGTAACTGGCGTACCAAATCCTCCAGGATGAAGTTGCCCCCTGCTCCAGAATCCAAAAAGGCGAGGGTCTCCAATGATCCCCCTGGGTATTCGAGTGTGATGGGTACAGTACATTGAGGAGCGGTACCAGCACAACCTAGGAGGAGCTCCTCACGACCTCCTAGGTTCTGGCGTTTTCCAAACGCTCTTTACAACGAGCGAGGAAATGGCCTTTTTGACCGCAGTAGAGGCACAAGCCTAGAGTACGGCGGCGCTGTCTCTCCTCTGCAGTAAGCGGAGTATGCCCCAACTGCATGGGTTCTTCAGAAGCAGAATCAGGACATGTTGCTCCTGGAGAGGGGACTGAAGATAGTGGTCTGGAGAATACAGGAGCTAGAGACGGGGTACATTGAGTGGGTCTTAGTTCTCTTGCCCTTTGTTGAAGGCGACGATCAATACAACCAGCCAAATCTATGAGGCCGTTGAGATCCTCTGGAAGATTGCGGGCGGCCAACTCATCCTTGATACGCCTGGACAGGCCCTCCATAAACACAGCCCGGAGGCTGTCATCATGCCACCCAACTTCAAGAGCAAGCGTGCGGAAATCCATGGCATAATCTGCTAAAGGGCGGGAACCCTGGCATAACTGCAGTAGTTCCGAGATGGCGGTGGTTAAGCGAGCCGGGTCATCAAAGGCTAACTTGAAATTAGAGATGAACTGTGAGAAATTACTGAGCAAGGGATCATTCCGCTCCCAGAGTGGAGACGCCCAAATTAGAGCCTTCCCATCAAGCAACGACAGAATGTACGCCACCTTTATGGCATCAGTAGGAAACTGTTGAGGAATCAGCGTGAATCGTATAAAACATTGGTTCAGAAAACCTCGGCAAGTCTTAGCCTCTCCAGCGTAACGTGACGGTGCCGGTAGCTGAGTAATTGAACCAATGTTTACCGCTGAAGCTGGTGGCAGAGCAGGCACTGGATCTGGCATGGCATCCAGACGATTAGCAAGTCGTTCTACAGTCGCTGCAAGAACATCCATGTAATGCTACAGTTGCTGCACACGCTGGGCAATTCCAGGGATTGCCTGAAGACCTGACAAATCCGCCGAGTCCATGGCCTTGCAAACTGCTAAAGCGGTTTAGTGGACTCTTAGGCCGGCCTGATGGAGAAGATGGAAATAGTCTCCGACTAGCGGAACAGGCCGGGAGGCAGATACTGGACGGATTGAAGAGAAGGATCTTCACCCTGGAAGCCCGCGCTCCCCCAAGAGGAGCCCGTAGGAGCCGGGCCGCTGGGACTTAGGCGAAATGAGAATCCGATGAGAAGATCCGAGGTCAAGGCAGGCAAGTCAGGAACAGGACCAAGGCTGGCACTGAAGGCGGACACGAACCAGGACTGGAACTGAAGCAGGCAACTGGAACAGGAACCGGGATCAAGGCTGGAACTGAAGCAGGCAACTGGAACAGGAACCAGGATCAAGGCTGGAACTGAAGCAGGCAACTGGAATAATTACAAGCAGGAACTCCAGAGGCACACTGTAATGATAAGCAAACTTGTTGCAAGGTAGTAAGCTGAGGCAGGCACCAGCCTTAAGTATTTGCCAGGGTCTGACTTCAGAAAGGGAGGCGGGGCATCTGACATCAGAAAGGGAGGCGGGGCGCCCAAGGCAGGAAAGGCCCTTTAACTCCTGGCCTTGAGATATAGCTAACTTCAGTTCAAATAAGGTGGCTTGCAAATTTTTTGACAAATCACATTATTTGGTTAGTATTGTTTAGGGTATTAATGAGTTCATTAACATGTGTCTGCATGCTAACAAGCTCGTTTCAGTACTCATGGTGCCTGGGCTCATGTAATGCAAGATATTTGAAATATTTCACGCTATCACTTTCTGAGGGCATTTGCTGAGTGAAAACCAGCATTTTTCTTGTGATAAATGTCCTAATGTGGCTTAGTGAATGACCCCCTAAGTTTGTTACTGAGTCAATAGAAGACGAAGTGACTTGCCCAAGGTCAGAAGGAGTAGCAGCAGGATTTGATCTGTTACTTCCCAGGTTTGCAGCCTGTTGTTCTGACCAGAGGCTATGCCTCCACACTATGGGAACAAAATTAAGGAAACATCCCAAAGAAAACATTGCCCGTGCATCCCTGTAATGCTCACAGCACACTGCTAAGTAGTCCTTTTCTTTTGTCTTGCTTGCAATGGCTGCTGTCTATGACTATAGTTTTAGAGGAAGAGGAGCTAATTTAAACCAGCTTCACCTTGAAAATCACATTTTATGGGACAGATCAGATTTGCCTTGATTGAGTCTTGATTTCTATCAGTGAGTCATTTTTTTAGTATTGCACACTGGCACAGACTTTATTGCAATTTATCTTATATTTTCAATGTGAACAACCCTAAATTAGCTCTGCTCATCTGGTGGGAATGGGAATGGGGCAGATGACATCTGTTTATTTGGGAAGCTCTTCCACCATAGTTATCTGTTTCATGAGTCACTGTCATCAACATTTGTAATCAAAATTTTTTAAACATGAGAGTTGATTTATGGTTGACCTGGAGTTAGCTCCGCTTTAAACCGTATTTGGGTAGAGGAAAATGCAATTCGTATTCCTATCCCAATTTAAAGCAGGCTCAGATCAAATAAGAACTGATTTGCCTGTCCCTTTATTGTATATAAGCACTGTGGGTTGGTAAGTAAACAATATACAGATTAATGTAAACATCAAATACAGCATGAGCAAACAGATATTGTAAAACCTCATCACATGTTTCTGACCAGAAATGAATGCACAGAAGTCAATTCCAATTGGGTATTTACATAAAGGGTGGCTTGCACAGCAATGCTCTACCAACTGCCAAAGTCAACAACAGACATACAAGGCTGATGCAATGCATGATTGAGCACCCATTCTCCTAATGCGTACCAATCCACCTCTCCCAGGTGCCCTATTTAATATTAAAATTAGCTGCTGCGGTAAAAAGGAGGCAGTAGGGGAAATGGTGCGTCCCTAGCACCTCCTCGGCGTCGGGCGCCCAGTGAGGATATGGAAACTGAGGCTCAATACAAGTGTCTGTCTGTCCTGCTACTGGCACAATATAAACCCAAAATATACATGCTCTGATCTGTGTATATTGTGGGTGCATATTGGGTGCCCAGAATTTTTTTTTTTTTTAGCAAATTCTTTTTTTACATGATTCCACTATCTGTGGTCCCTCCTGCTTAGTATCGCAATGATATTAGTAGGAGGGATCACAGAAGCAGGACATATATATATATATATTTTTTTTTTTTTTGCAATGAGCCCTTCAGTATGGCAGACCTTTATGCCAGCCCTGAGCTGGTGTAAAATTTGTCGCGTTTCAAAGGCGCTTTGGCTGCGTGGGAAATTATTTTGCATCGTGGGGATTAGCTACAAGCCTCATCTACATGTACTTTGCATGTGATGAGCGCTATTAGCCTTGCGCTCCATTGGATGTGTGCTTTGGACGCGCTGATCCCTGTTTTGCATCGGGGGTTATGGGCACGCGTCCAAAATGCACGTCCAGCTGTATGTGGAGTCGTGCACTGGCCGCAGCGCACAGTACTGCATCAGCCTGACAACGAGGTAAAGACTCCCAAATAAGATGATGAGATGAGATCCTTTACAGGTTTATTTGTGTTTCCTAAACAATAATACCATATATTTCTTCTTATTCTTTAACAACCCCAAATCAGCTTTTCATTTATTTCCTCAGCAGACTCAAGGTGACCATGTAATACAAATGTGAAGCTAATATAGCTCAGTTGCATAGAAGGCAATATTCAAAGCCATTTACATAGAGAAAAAGAATGTAATTATGGAAATTGTCCATTGGAAAATTACCCTCCCTCAAGGTGGCTAAAAGTGTGCGTGTGCACAGTAGACCACATTGGGAGGAGGTGATCCTGGATATGTCTATAGGTCAGGGAGGAAATTGATGCATGCGGATTACCATTTATGAGTTTACGTGTGTATTTTTAGTTAGAAATATTGCCTTTTTTTTCCTAATCCAGCTCCACATACAATTTCTTTTCTAATTCAAGTGACAGGGAAATAAACTCAAATAGAAGAATAAGCAGTTACAGATGTTTAAAAGTAGACGTGTACACTGCCAAGGACAGTATAGGAGGGCCAGGTCGGTGGGCCAGGAGCAGCACTGTGGGGGCTGGGGTTCATTTTCTGGGTCAGGTCTTCCACTCCCCAGGCTGGCCAGGGCTGGGGATGCTGCGGAATAAGAAGAGCCAGTGCTAGGGGCCAAATTTAGGTTCCATGATTTCAGGGTCCAGAAGCAGCCCTTGTGCAAGGCCCCCAGCCAAGGACAGTCACTGGAACGAGCGAGCAGGCTGAGTTTGGAGTGGTGTACGAAATAAGGGGAAAGTCTTTAAGCAGCTGCAAAAGAAGGCTCAAGATTGAGGAGAAAACCTAAAGGAGCAGGAGGAAATTGCCAGGCCTCCTCCCTTCCTCTCCAACCAAACAAAAAAACCCAAAAAACCAACAAAATGCAGGCTGTGAAACATGAGCTTAATATGAGATTCCCTCTCTGTATTAAAACAGTATACAAACTACAGAATTAATTTTCAGTATGAGCAAGCAATCATCTCTGATGACCACAATCAGCCCAGAAATGACCAGGAGTATATTCCATAAAATAGTCATTACGACATCATAAAGATAATTCTTTTCTTAGAAAACAATTAAGAGTAGAGACAGTGTATGTTCTGGCAATGAGATGGTCCTCCTCAACATGAGCGAGGGTGTGCCCTTGAGGACCGTAATGGACAGCCTGTCTCCACTCTCAGCCCTTTACTGATAAAGGGGCTCTTCTATGAAGTGCTCCTGGTGATTGCTCCTGGCCCCTTTTGTTTTTACTCTGACTCTGTGAATGCTTGAGGCTAACACTTGCAGCGATCTGATTTAGTGTAAAGTAACAAGGAAAACTTGTCTTAATAAGGTGGAAAAACTAAAAAAAAACCCTCGATGAATGACTACCACTACTATTTATCACTTCTGTGGTGCTGCTCAATATCTGCAGCACTGCACAAAATCGCATAAGAGATAGTCCACTCAGTAGAGTTTACAATCTAATCAAGACAAACATACAGGGCAAAAGAGACAGCTACACTAACTGCACTAACCACATCCTCTGGCAACAAATTCCAGAGCTTTATTGTGCGTTGAGTGAAAAAAAAATTTTCTCCGATTTGTCTTAAATGTGCTTCTTGCTAACTTCATGGAATGCCCCCCAGTCCTTCTATTATTCGAAAGTGTAAATAACCGATTCACATCTACCCGTTCAAGACCTCTCATGATCTTAAAGACCTCTATCATATCAATCATTCACGTTTTTATGGACATGGTGGGTGGGACTTCTGCTCTGCTGTTGCGATGATCGGCTGCTGCTGCTGCTGATGAGGCCTGTCCATCTCAAGCGCACCCAGAGCTGCAAATGTTCACAGGAGCACATAGGCAGACCCGGCACGGCATTGCAGCAAGCAACAGCATCACTGGTGACCAAGGAAGCTTCTGTGCAGCAGCAGAAAGGGAGTGTAGCACTCATCTGGCTACAGCAAGGTATCAGGAGGGGAGGAATGAGTATGCTGGGAGGGGGAAATGAGTGTTTGGGGACCAGAGAT
This sequence comes from Rhinatrema bivittatum, assembly GCF_901001135.1. Taxonomy (NCBI): domain Eukaryota; kingdom Metazoa; phylum Chordata; class Amphibia; order Gymnophiona; family Rhinatrematidae; genus Rhinatrema; species Rhinatrema bivittatum. The sequence goes on along the minus strand of NC_042617.1, from coordinate 97,315,469 downwards.
GTGCTCTGAGGGGGTGGGGAGGGGGAATCCTTCCTGCAAGCCAAAGATGTCAACTTGAATGGTGAGTACAGTATGAAATTGTTGTTTCTGGTAGGCTAGGCACATTTTATAACTTTTTGGAAACGTATAGGTGTTTCTGGTAGTTAAGGGGTACTTTGGGAGGTTCGGAACACATTATGGGTATTTCCATTATTTCTTATGGAAAAAATAGTCTTGACTTACAACCAACTTGAGTTACAACCAGCCCTCTGGAACGAATTGAGTTCGTAAGTCAAGGGTCCTCTGTAATTGCACTGGAGAAGGTATAAAGAAGGGCGATCAAAATGATAAAGGGGATGGAACATCTCCCCTATGAGGAGAATCTAAAGAGGTTAGGACTGTTCAGCTTAGAGAAGAGATGGTTGAGGGGGGATATGATAGAGGTCTTTAAAATCTTGAGAGGTCTAGAACTGGTAAATGTGAATTGGTTATTTACTCTTTCGGATAATAGAAGGAGTAGAGTGCACTCCATGAAGTTAGCAAGTAGCACATTTAAAACTAGAGAAAATTATTTTTCACTCTACGCACAATTAAGATCTGGAATTTGTTGCCAGAAGATGTGGTTAGTGCAGTTAGTGTAGCTGGGTTTAAAAAAGGTTTGGATAAGTTCTTGGAGGAGAAGTCCATTATTTGCTATTAATCAAGTTGACTTAGGAAATAGCATGGGATCTACTTAGTTTTTGGGTACTTGCCAGGTACTTGTAGCATGGATTGGCCACTGTTGGAAACAGGATGCTGGGCTTGATCAGCCCTTAGTCTGACCCAGTATGGCAATTTCTTATGTTCTTATGATTCACTGCCAAAAAGTATAGAGTCATGCATTGGGGGCACTGCAATCCAAAGGAGTTGTATGTGTTGGGGGTGGAGGGGAGGTGAAAGACTGATGTGCACAGATTGTGAGAGAGACAAGGTGATAGTGTCTACTTAGCTATCTTCAGATCATCAATGTAACAATACGGTGGCTATGGCCAGAGGGATGCTGGGCTACACAAAGAGAGGAATAACCTGCAGGAAAATGGAGGTGATAATGCCCCTGTAGAGATCATTGGTGAGGCCTCACCTGGAATACTGTTGTGGCAGACCCTCCCGGTCTGGCTACTAGAGCCACTGTCCCTGTCCTTATAATATACTTAGAAAGGGAGCCATCCATACCCTTCAGTCCCTCCCACCTGGAGGTTCTGATTGGATGACTCAGTGCTATTTAGCTTATCCATTTTAAGACACCATGAGATTCAGTTAGAGAGAAGTGAGAGAGCAAGATGTATTTTTCGCACACACTGGTGAGGCCTCCCAGTCTCACCCAAAGGAGTTTCTTTTAGAAGTGACACCTCCCAGTGCACTCCTTGCCTGAGGGTCCTTCTCCTATTTTACAGAGAGATTTTAAGTCTGATACCCCTTTGGGGCGAAGAGGCTCTCTGTAGGGGACCAAAGACCTGTAAGCCTACTCTGCTCACTAGGTAGGCAAGCACCAGTGATGGATCCTGCTGCAAGAGACAGTGAGGGAAGAGAAGATATCCATTTTAACCTTTGAAAGTATGATTTGGACTTTGAATTAAGTGGGGATGTTTTTGGATCCTCATTCCCCACTGGGATGGCAGTGCTGAGAAATAGCCTGATCCCCTGATTTTTCCACAAAAGAAATCCCAGAAGCAACAGCTAAGGAAAATGAACAACTGAGTCAAAGGAAGAAAGAGCAAGAGGAGGAGACTCCATCTGGATCTCTGCACATCAATGAACCATGACAGGTTGGGTATCTAAGGGGAAGAAGATATCTAAAGCTAGGAGTTTTGCAGTGCAAGTGGGACCTTTTCCCTAGGAAACCCTTACAGCAGCTGGGAGAGTATGCATATTTAAAATCACCATGGGCTCTACCCAGATGTCTGCAGCAAAGGACACCTATCTACACAAAATGTTGCATTGGAGGTGGAGCCTTGGACCGAGGTGGGGTTGATGCAACCCGTAGGTAGGGACCTATCGGTCCCCACCTTCAACAGGTGGAGTGGGCGGATAGACAGAGGCCGTAGAAGCTTCACCTATGCCAGCCCTCATTCCCTACAGGTTGAGCCTTTGGGTGCCAGGGCCGGCAGGACTTAGGTGGGCCTCTGTATGTAGTCAAAGTTGAGATTGGTTCAGCCTAGAGGCAGCAGGTGAAAGATGGTACAGTCTTATTCTGGACAAAGTAGTATCCTGGAAATTTGAGCGCCATCTCTCTGCTTCTGCAGGAGTGCATGAAGAAAATTCTACTGGCTCTGGATGTGCTTCTCTTTGGCAGCTCCAAAAACCACAGTGTTAAACCAGCTCATACCGTTGCCTAATGAAAGCTTCCACGGGTCCGTGCTTGAGCTTAGATTGCTAGTGGAACCTTGCCACCTCATAAATGTAATTGTGCATGGCGATAAAGTACTCCTTATCTCTGTTCCTGAGCCTGGAAGACAAATGACTTAATGCCCTCAGCTTTGAGACCCATAGTGTAAATGAGTATGCCACGTTGCATCTGCATTACCTCATTATCTTTATGTGGCTTTGCTGCCATCCTGGTCTTGGCAAACTGGCACTAGTGAGGCCAGGATGCCAGATCAGCAAAGTTAAGGCCTGTGGGAGGGTTGAGCTTCTCCCTCTTGATGCACTGAGGGGGTTCACTTTGAAACTGGCTCCGAGGCCATCAGACATGCTTGAGGTTTAAACTTATGACACCACGCCATATTACAGACAGTTATGTACAGGGTAATTACGATAGGTAGCACTACCCCAAAGAGACTCGGCCGCTCTGACTGAACAAGAGTTGGTGCCCTTCAGCACCTTAGAACCTTTGCTGACACCTATATTAGCACAGCCTCTAGTGAACATTACACATGCTGAACTTCTGAACATTACACGCCATATCCCAAAGGGGAACTAAGCTCTCTTCTGGAAAATTAAAAAAAACAAACTAGTGAAAATAAGTTCCCCCTACTACCCCTTCAGTTTTAAACACTGGACTGTAATCACCCATGAGCTGAGATAGAGCAGGAACAAAACTCTGTTCAAAGTTTCTGTTGACATGACCTCAATAGTTGGACTTTGCCCTGAGCACAGAATATTTCTGTTTCGGAGACTCTTATTTTTAGCGTAGGCAGTCTTGGGGGTCCTACTAAAAGTGGTGAGGTAGAGATCCATTGCTATTGCAAAAGAAGAAACTGTAAGCATACATATAAATAAATATAAATGAACAGTACATTATTTATGGCGTGCTGCAGTATGATGACAGAATAACAGATCTTTAGTCAGAAGAAAAATCAATCCAAATTGGTTACAGTAAGTGGGGAATACCTTATGTCGATGCTGATTTCCGTCTGTGTCTTTTTTCAACTCATGTAATTTTCCTTTGGCAGAAAATTATTTGTGTAAGTTAAAGGCACAGACAGTAATCAGCATGGTCCTTTCCATTTCATGGTTCACAGAGAAGGAAGTGGGTGAGCAGTCGCTCCCTTGAAGTAGCTGGTGTGTTTCCTGCTACTACCATTCCCAATGTTGCTGGTATGGGTAGTGAATGTGAAATATTTTGTGACAAGATTGTGGGTGGTGGGGAGACTGAAGGGAAAAGGATGGAGAGTGGAAGGCTCAGTGTCATACACACCCACTCCAATGCAAAAGGCTCACTCTATTGCCTCCCTCTCCCACTCCAATGCAAAAGGCTCACTCTATTGCCTCTCTCTCCCACTCCAATGCAAAAGGCTCACTCTATTGCCTCCCTCTCCAACTCCAATGCAAAAGGCTCACTCTATTGCCTCCCTCTCCCACTCCAATGCAAAAGGCTCACTCTATTGCCTCTCTCTCCCACTCCAATGCAAAAGGCTCACTCTATTGCCTCCCTCTCCCACTCCAATGCAAAATGCTCACTCTATTGCCTCCTTCTCCTACACCAATGCAAAAGGCTCACTCTATTGCCTCCCTCTCCCACTCCAATGCAAAAGGTTCACTCTAAGGCCTCCCTCTCCTACACCAATGCAAAAGGCTCACTCTATTGCCTCTCTCTCCCACTCCAATGCAAAAGGCTCACTCTGATTTTTTTGATCATTTAATATTTTTTTTCATGATTTTGAAATGAATAATTTCCCACAGTACCTGCAGTGTTCACAAAAACATGTCTACATGTCTTTAAACAAAAAGGCATATACAGCGAAGAAATCACTGACATTAAGTGATCCACAGCTGATGTCAAACAATAGCACTTATTAAGTAAAGATTGTTTTTTCCATAGGTAAAAAATAAAAAAATAAGTCATTTTTGAACAAAGTCCAAGGAATTTTAATTTCCAAACATGTTTATTGAAGAATCAAGCATACAGAATAATCAGTTGGTGCAATTATCCTTTTTTTAAAAATTTTTCTCTCATCTTTCCCCTCCTTTTCCTTCCCAACACAAAATCAAGAAAGTTCAATGCAGTGCCATCTTATTTATCATTTAAAATATCCTTCATGGGGGAGCGTGTGAGAGGTGGAGAGAGACGCCCCCAAACGAACCGAGCACTGTGAGAGGACTGCCCCTTGTAAAATCGCACCGGAGGAACAGTTGAGAACCCGAGAGGAGGCGGGGTAAAGTGACATCATCCAGCAGTGCCTGCCTTTAAAAATCAAGCGGCAGACCCGGGAAAGCTTGGGGAGCGGTGTGAGAGGTGGAGAGAGACGCCCCCAAACGAACCGAGCACTGTGAGAGGACTGCCCCTTGTAAAATCGCACCGGAGGAACAGCTGAGAACCCAAGAGGAGGCGGGGTAAAGTGACATCATCCAGCAGTGCCTGCCTTTAAAAATCAAGCGGCAGACCCGGGAAAGCTTGGGGAGCGGTGTGAGAGGTGGAGAGAGACGCCCCCAAACAAACCGAGCACTGTGAGAGGACTACCCCTTGTAAAATCGCACCGGAGGAACAGCTGAGAACCCGAGAGGAGGCGGGGTAAAGTGACATCATCCAGCAGTGCCTGCCTTTAAAAATCAAGCAGCAGACGGCGCACCGTCGCCGACGGAGCACCTAAGCCGCTCGCTCCAAAGGGGCGAGCGGCTTGGTCCGGCTTAGTCCGGAGCAGTCTGGACAGTCTGGCACTTGGAGGTAAAGGTGCTTCGGAGTGAATATTGGTTGAAGTTTGCTGTTTACTTATCCCCCATTTCTATGGGGAGGAAAAGAAAAATTAAAAGCTTCCCAATTTTGCCAATAACAACGATGGGCCCTATGGACGATCATGTGGTTAGACGGATCGATTCACCAGCTGAGGACCATAAAGGGGAGCAATTTTAGGCTTCCCTGAGTCCTGGTGAGGGACCATCTTCTCCTCCTCAACCTAAGACATCATTTCCAGATGACTTTTTACAACTAGAAGCTGATAGTCAGTCCCTTGGAAGTGGCTCTGCAGCTTCAGGAGGAATAAAGATAAGTGAACAACTATCTATATCTGTTACAGGTTCTGAGACAGGGGGGGCTGAAGAGGCCAGAGCAATGGCCAATTAACCCCCCTGATAACATAACCTTGCAAGATCTATGGAAATTGATGTCAAGTGTTAATAAGAATGTCTTGCAATTGTATGAGTCTATGTTAGCCGGTGTTAGTTCAAACAAAACACAGATAGAACAACAAATAAAGGAAGTAAACATTTTAAAAGAAGATATGGGAAAAATTACATCTAAAATTAAATTGGTTGAAAATACTGAATCTGCTCATATTAAAGATAGTATTGTTATACATAGAGAGTTAGAAAATTTAGAAAACATAATGAGAAACAAGAATTTGCGTTTAATTAACTTCCCTAAGACTAGGCTGTTGTCACCATTTGAGATTTTTAAAAAATATTTAAGGGAAGTAATGCAATATCAAGAGAGTGAGATTCCAGCAATTTCAAAAATATTTTATTTCCCCAAAAAAATTGAAGAAGAGGAGAGCTCAGAATCCCCTAGTATAGGGGTCTCCACCTTCCTCGAGGAATCAATAGATATTATTCAAGTGAGGGCAACTTTATTTGTGTCTTTCTTAATGGAAGCTGACAAAGATAAATTGTTTAGGGTTTTCCTAAAAAATAAAGATCTGAATTTCTGTGGTCAGAGAATTCTAATTTTTACTGACGTCTCCCGAGCCACTCAGGCTAAAAGGAGACATTTCCTGTCCCTGAAAGTTAAGCTGCTTGCAATAGGAGCAAGTTTCTTTTTAAAATATCCCTGTTTATGTTTAGTGAACTATCAGGGTAATAAATATAGTTTCTCTGACCCCCTACAATTGGAGACATTTTTGGTAGATAAGAATGTGGTAGGAGGTAGTAATGATGTCCAATAGAAAAGTAAATACTCTCTCTTTCTCACTTTATTTGTTTTATTTAATTTGATTATAGTAAAGCTCCCTCATTATGGGTTATGTAATGAAGATGTCAAATTGTATGATGTATTATTTGTAATGTAATAACATTGGAATTACTTCCTATATTTTTGTTTAAATAACTTTAAATGAAAATTCAATAAAGATTAAAATATCCTTCATACTCGGTTTTTTCCCATCATCAACAAATGGTGCAGCGCGTTCTGCCACTGTAAAATGCTCAGTGCGTATTCTGTTCACTAGCATTGTAAAATAGAGATTTTTTTGACAAAAGAAATCATTTTGTTAACCACAATTTCTTGTTCTTATTACCAGGTGGAAGAGAAGACATATCCTACATACTTGGCCAGAAATCCAGCAATATACTGAGCCAAAACTAGTATTTTATGTCAACATTTTGAGTACTGCACAAGTCCAGAATGTCATGAGCCAAAGCCCCAATTTCTTTTTTACATTTATACAGAGATCAGATTGGGTACTTTTAGCAAGCTACACCCATTTCCAAGAAAAATAGAATCTAGTCATGAACTTATAATGCATTTCTTTAAATATGACATTTGTAGTTACAACATTGATCTGCCAAAAACACTGACCAAAGTTTCTTTTGGCAAAAGTATATGTGGTTCGTGTTTCAAAATTTATTTTTTTATTTTTTTTTTTAGTAAAGATTCAATATTCAAGTCTGGTTTCATTTGCTTTAAAGTATTTTTCAACTTAGGTAAAGTGTGCTTATTAAGATCCTCCACATTAAATAGATCTGTGTAAACCTCACATTCCTGAGATAAAAGATAAGGTATATCTAAATGTAGTGTCTGGCCTGTAAATACCCAAAGAAATCCTTTGGGTCTACATAATACATTTGCTGTAATTCTGCACAGGAAAATTCCAGTCCCTGATCATCTAGGAATTAACCAACAGCTAGTTATGAGGATCATTTACTAAGCATTTTTCCCATAAAGACAGAATGGAAGAAAAGCCTTAGTAAATATGGCCCTATATGTGTTAAGTAAGTTATTACCTCCTTCCAAAACAACTCTATTTGAAAACAAGACCAAAAATTCTGAACATAACTATGTCTATGATTAGAACATTTAAGGCATTTGTCAGACTATATCAAATGTGTGCTATAAGCCTATGTTTAAGGCATATATATACTTCGTAAAAATGTGTATTGAGTTTCCCTTAATATAATATTTTCTGTATGGACATGTCTACAATACTCCATAGAAATAATAAGTTTGGAAATATTTGTACTGGCAGTCTCCTTTTTACAAATCCACCTGTAAATCTGGCATTATTTGCAATAATTTTTGCATAGAGCAGCAAATCAAAATTTAACAATAGGATGAATCTACATGAAGATTCCACCTCTGGTTCTTTACCCAGTTTAGGCCGTACTATAATAATTGCTTTCATAGTAGATTTTGGAAACTGACCTCTGATCAAGGTCTCCTCATAAAAACATCCGAATGGAATGACTACTTGGTCAAAAAGAAACAAACATTTTGCATTATATCCATCAGGGCCTGTGGATTTGTTAGCTTTATAGAGGTCACATTGAGCCACTGTATGGCTCAGCTAAACTTATTTGACTAACTTAGCCTATATATATTCAGCAGCTTGACTGTGCCATTGAATATATCTGGCTATCTTAAAGGTTATCCAGCTAATTTTAGGACAGGTGTTCAGGCCAATCAGAGTTAGCCAAATAAGTTATCCAGCTAACTCTGAATACTGGCGCTAGCTAGATAATTTATCTGGCTAACTCAGCTCCTTCCATTTATGCCCCCATAACACTCTTGACTTATATGGCTAAATTCTGGATGGATAAACAGTTATCTAGCTAGAATCTAACCGGATAAGTGCCCAAGTATTCATTTAGCTGGATAATTTCTGAGTTATCTGGTTAAATGCTTCTGAATAGGGAGTAGGGACTTCATTATGCTTTATACCTTCTTTGACATCTTGTAGGGTAAAAGGTCTATTTAATTTAACTGCCTGTCAACTGAGGGATATTTAAATCCTGACAAAGCATCTCTAAAGTGACATCTACATTTTCTGTTATAGTATGCAATTTCTCAAAGAATTCCCGCAGAATGCCACAGATTTCACCATATGAAGTATATTTGTTATCCCTTTATCATCTTTTAAGGAGTGTATATAATGGTTTTCCTTTCCAAATCCTTATGACATTGGCTAATAGTTTCCCAGCTTTATTTCTAAAATGGAACAATTTGTGTGTCTGATGCAGCATAATATGATATTATTGTTCACATTATCTACCTGGGTTAATCTTATTTTCATATTTTCAATTTATTTTCTAATGTCAAGATGCTTTTATTAAAATATTTTATTTTACAGGATATTATTTCATCTCTTAGCACCACTTTTCTTGTTTCCCAGAATAATAAAGAATTGTCTTATAAGTGTTATAATTTCACTAAACATCCAACCATTTTGATTGCAAGTAGTTACCAAAATCTCAGTCCTCACCCAGATACATTGGAAACTTCCATATTCTTGTAAAACTATTGCTGTCATGCACTTCCACATCTATCCATATCATAGAATGGTCAGAAATTTCTGTGGGTCAGTCTCTGATAATAGAATACTTCACAACAACCCCATGAAAGTGTACATATAATCTAATTGTGACCAAGACATATGTGCCCTTGAGATTTGAGAACAATCTTTTTCCGTTGGATGTAATGTTTTCCATGAATCCATAATTTGTTATGCTTTACTCAAATACGGAATACTCTAATTAGCACTCAACCTAGTTGAACTGCCTGAGGAAGATCTATCCAATGTTAAATCACACATTTTAAGTCTCCAGCCATAATAAGAAGTTCTGCCATATTTACTAACAGTATTCCTTCTACAATAGCAAATATCCCATGGTTGTAGTCATTTGGAGTATAGATATTACATAGAGTAATTGATTTGCTTGTTATAATAAGAAATCTCCCATCTGAGTCCTTTATCACCTTGGAAGTAATAAAAGAAACCAATTTATCAATCAATATTGTTACTCCCACATTCCAATTTATTGCATGAAAAAAAACACTATTTCCTACCCATTTCCTTGATAATTTCATGTGTTCACTATCATTTAAACTTGTCTCTTAAAGAAATACTCTTTGTGTTTTTTGCCTTCACAAAGCCTGCAGCATTTTCCATGGCTTTATAGATGAGGCCAATCCAGCTAATTCCATGATATATATCTAACCACATTATCATGATCTAAATAAAGTACCGTATAACTTTCAATTCTCACAGCACACAATTCACACAGTAATGGTGATGACCTGTCAATCTAGGCCAACAACTATGCTTTGTTTTAACACTTTTCACAAATGTAAAATCCCTGTTAATCCCTGTTAAAGGTTGTAGCACTGTATTTCCTACTTGATTGCTTTTAACCAAATGCAATGCATTTGCCATCCAAATGCCAATGCATTTCTCCTTTCTCATGATATCACACTGGGTCCCCCTGTCTCTGCATGGATCCAGATTCCATCAAATACCAAGTTTAATGGACAGCCATTTAATCTTATACTGTGAGATTTGCATTCCCTCCCCAACCAAACTCTGAGAAGCTATAAATTGTTAACTCTCAAAATGTATAACCTTCCCTTTGTCCTCTATTCCCTTCCCCTATTCTTTTCCATAAAACAAGCCTACTACATATAAAAAATTTACCATTACCCAAAAATATTCCCAAATATCCCAATGACCCATCCTCGGGCTAAGACCACTATCAAGATGCTCAGATGCCTTCTCTGCTTTCTTTAAAACACTCACATAACAAATCACCTATATTATAAATAAAAATAAATAAACTGTGAATATATAGAGACTTAATCTGTAGCTGCCTTCTACTCAAGGCAACCACATGATCACCTTTCAACAGCGCTCTGAATCTTGTGTCTCCACAAAAAATGTCACACAAATTCTTTCCTCACTTACGGTGCGCAGATAATTCTGTGAGGCCATCCACCTTACAACAGCCAGCATAATTTTTGGCACAGGCCCAAGAAATCAAACACAGTTTGAATCTCCTCAAAAGAACATTAGTAAAAGGAGGTGACATTGCTCCTGTATAAGTTCCTCATAAGATCTCATTTGCAATACTGTGTACAGTTCTGGAGACTGCACCTTCAAAAGATATAAACAGGATGGAGTTGGTCCAGAGAGTAGCTGTGAAAATGGTCATTGATCTTCGTTGTAAAGCATATGGAGACAGAATTAAAGATTTAAACATGTATATCCTAGGAGAAAGGTGAGATAGGGAAGATAAGGTAGAAACATTTAAATACTTCATAGGTATGAATATATGGGATATGGGTCTCTTTCAATGGAAAAGAGACAAGAATGAGGGGTTATGGGATGAGGGTGAAAGGCGGTAGACTGAGGAGTACTCTATGGAAATATTTCTTTACAGAAAGGGTGGTGGATGCAAGGAACAACCTCCCAATGGAGGTAGTGGAGGTAAAGACAATGTCTGAATTCAAGAAAGTATGAGACTAGCACAGGGAATCTATGAGACAGTTGGATGGATTGTAGAGCTGAGCAGTTGTGTGGATGGGCAGACTAGAAAGGGTGTATGGTCTTTTTCTATCATCATTTTTCTCTGTTTCTGTGTTAGTACTTTATTTTCTTCACTTCAAAGAACCCATTTGAAAACTGTAGCCCTTGCCATCAATTCCATAAATTCAACTGTATTCGCTTATTCAAATCTCAAGTAGTCCTTGAATAGCAGCTTTCAGTTGTTATCCTTTAGGGAATTCAAAAATGCCTTCACCGCTGCCACAGTTTTCATTGTTGAACTGTCCTTTCATGAACACTCTTAAACATGCTGGAAACAGCAATAAAAAAACTCATATTTTTCTTGACTAGCACAGAATATCAGTAAAAAATATTTTCTCTTTCATGCCATTGTGTTGGAAGAATCGTGAAAAATTAAAATGCTGTGGCCCTCATGCCGAAGTTCACCATGTTTGCAATAAGCCTGCAGAATTTCAAACTATGCAAAATTCAACAATTTGCAATCACTATTCTTGCTTTATTTTAATTTGCATTCCAACTGCTAAGATAGTGTGGTCGCGCAGAATGGACCTTCCCCATTAGATTAATTAGGCCTAATCATGGCTTCAGAGGCAATGATTTTAGGACCCCACACATAATTCAATCTCTCCCCATTTTTTAGAAAGCCCTCAAATCACAGGTTACTTCATCCTGACCTGTTTTCCAGATCATCCATTTTCATTTCCATTGCTTTACAAAAGAAATTAAAGATAGATTTTCAAAGCTCTACGTGCCAAAGCCAGGAGGTATGCGCGGGTCTCGGCCTGGCGCACACTGAATGGATTTTACAAAGCACGTGAGTATGTGCATATCCCCTGGTACGCACACAAATCAAAATGTTTAAAAAGGGTTGGGGTGTTGGCATGGTCTGGGAGGAGCATGAGTCGGACATGGGCGTTTCGGGAAGTTGTGCTGGGGTCCCTAACTGCGTAACTTTACTTCTGCTATGGATGGCGTGTAAGTATTAAAATAAAAAAAATCTAAGCGAGTCAGCGGGGTTTTAAGGGTTGGGGTTAAAACGATAAAAGGGAGGCTAAATAACAGGGGGGGGGGGGGGGTTAGGACATCTGATCTGTTAACTGGGCAAACTGGGAATGAACTGGGTAAAAGGGCTATTGCGTTGGCGCGCATTGTTTTTAAAATACTCCCACTCATGTGGTAGAGCCGGCATTTGCACGCACATGCATGCATCCATATAAAATTGTGAAACATAGAAACAGAAATATAGGCAGAAGAAGTCCAAACGGCCCATCCAGTCTGCCCAGCAAGCCATGCAGTTTATCCATTTTTTTTCCCACCCTTTTTCTCCCTCCCACCCATTACTATTGGCTTCCAGCACCCCCCGGCCCCAACTCCCTTCCACCCCTCCACCATGCAGAGAGCAGCGCATATGTATGCACATACAGCTGATTTTATACTATGCCTGCATATACACGCGCATGTTATAAAATGGCTGCGTCCCTTCGCATAAGCCAGTATACACTGATACATATATACCCAAGGTCCATCAAGCCCAACATCGTTTTTCTAGTAATGGCCAGGCCAGGTCACAGGTACCTGATAGATCCCAAAAAGCAGATCTATTTCTTGTTACTCACTCCCAGGGATAGCAGCAGCTTTTTGTCTATCAGGCTATCAATAACTTATGGACTTTTCCTTTAGGGACTTGTCCAAATCTCTTTGAAACCCTTCTGTGCTAGTTGCTTTGACCACATCTTCTGGGGTGTAACTGAAAATGTAGTTTTTATGATTTGTTTTATTTATTTATTTACTTATTTATTTAACATTTTTATATACCGAACAATTGTTTATCACTTCATGTCGTTCACAATATAATAGGGACAGGTATTAATTATTGTCCAAATACAACAAATAAAACTTAACTATAAAATTAAAATAAAAAATAAAACTAGCAGTAAATAAATCTTTTAAGATGTAAAAGAACTAAAACAACGTACACATAAAATAGAATAGAAAGCCCAGTAAAAACTGTATATTAACTAAAATTATCTAATTAAATAAGACTACAAAATAATATAATGCAAACATTTTTTTTATAAAACCTGCATTGGGCCAGTAACTAAAATACTAATCTTCTTATAAAACTACAAAACCAATTAAATAGAGGGAGAGTCAGCTGGTTGTTAGTTTTAAAGAGCATCCCCTTATTTTAGTATTATTTGAAAGGGTAAATAAACCATCCCTTATTTACCCATTCTGCCCCACTCATGATTTTATAACCTTCTATCATGTCCCCTCTCAGCCCTCTCTTTCCTTAGCCGAGAGCCCTAAGCTGTTCCATCCCCGTTATCATTTTTGTTCCCTTTTTTTGTACCTTTTGTTGTTCTGCCATGCCTTTTTTGAGATGGGAGGTGACCAGAACTGCGCACAGTATTCAAGCTGGTCATAAAATGGATAGATACAAAGGCAATAGGACATTTTCCGTTCTATCCTCCATTCCTTTTGGGTCATTCCTAACATTCTATTTGCTTTTCTGATCACTATTTGGCCCTGGATTAGCCAGTAAGCAAAATAAGCACGCACATGGGGCACCAAGGGAAGGGGGGGGGGGGGGGCAACCACAGAGGGTTGAACATGTTCATTTTTTCTGCTGCCTCCTAGCTACAAGTCAATAATTAGCATATATTGCTTACTGCTGGTTGGAATTAAATAAATACATTATGGTCATTTCAAACCGGTGAGCGTGCATAATTTACACACATACATCGACCCGCGTCCAGGGCTGCTGGTTTTTAATATTTCTCACACTACTGGTGTTTAACTTATTCTTAAACTACATATATGCAATTTACATCCAATGCACCCACTTCTTAGTCCCACCTAATGCACCCATCTCTTATCTATTTACTTGCTTGCAATCTACCTCAAATTTATATATCATATCTGAATGTATTGTATTACTTATTATTTCATGTAATCCACTTTGGGCCTGCCTTTAAGAAAAGATGAAATATCAAAAGCTTATAAATAAATGCATAAATAAATAAGTGCTTCATGCTTGCCAATATTATTATAGATTAATGGTAAGACAATGCAAGGTTAGGCTCTTTTTTGGGTTGAAACATTTTTTTTTTCCGCTTTATGACTTTGACACTGTATTACAAAAAAAATTGTGTGTGTTTTGTTTTTCCTCTAGGTAGGACAATCTATTATTTATATCATTCTAATTGCATTTCTGATATAATCTTCTAGGTCTGATTGTCCTTTGATTGCCTCTTGATTACTTTCTTCTTTAAAGCTATTACATGACTCAGCACAAGGCTAAGGGTTGTGCACTTGATGGGTGTCATCATGAAAGGTATTTGTCATTACAATCTCTGTCACATGCTATAAGTTGCATTTTGAAACCTTTCGTACATTATCCTTGGTTAGTACTCATTAAAATTATCAAAGTCCTGATAAATCTTCAGAATTAGCAGCTTTTTAGTTTATAATGATTGCCTAATAAGCTATTTGTATTAGAAATATATTTTGACTGCTAAATAAGGTAGGGATGATTGGGCCTGAATGCACATCTGAGTGCTGTGCAAGTCTGCTGTCTGAAGGAGCAGGAAGGAATTGGTCAAGCCACAGAGGCTAAAAAAAAAAAAAAAAAGGAGAAATATTATTACTACATAAAGAAAAACTCAATGGAAAAATGGTAGAACTCGAGAAGAAATTAAGCACGAAAGAGAGCTTCCAAAGTCTTGATAAATATAAAACCTATCAGAAAAACATTTTAATAATTGTATGAAAGTAAAAAAGCAGTTTATGAACAAGATCATAAATAAAATTGAACCCAAAGGAACAAATGTCAAAAATATTTATGTAAATGAAATCAAATAAAATGAACGGTTCAAGGATGAAACTGGAGTGCTGAAATAGCCGTGTTTCAGCAACCAATATTGGAGAAAATTGAAAAAATAACAAAAGTGAAATCTGTGGTGAAAGAAACTGTTGCTTTGATATTCTCAGTTGAAAATCCCAAATGATAAGAGTCTATCCCAGTAGTTTTATATATGTATTTATTCATTCAATTTATATTCTGCTTTTCAGGCACTTCAAAGTGGATTACATTCAGGTACTTTAGATATTTGTTATTGTAATTGTTAATGGAGGATCCTATACTGAATCCAGAAATCACTCCTCTACAATGACTTCCAACCAAAGAGTTGTCCCAGACTCTTACTGGCATGCACATTCAAAGTAGGAGTACAGCTGTACCCTGCAGTATGTTAGCGACTTAAATAAGTGATCACGCACAGGCCGATACAGTACAGCGTGCTCGGCTGAGCACACCGTTTAGCACACTTTTGGCCACACGTTTTTGATGCGTGTCTATTACCCCTTATACTGTAAGGAGGAGGGCTGGGAAAGGAAATGAGAGAGAGATAAAACAGAAAGAGGGTGTTGGAGGGCTAAAAGGAAGGATGAGAGGGAGAAAGGAGAGAAAAGAAAGAGGAATGAGAAATGGTAGTTATAGTGGTGATGAGCTGAGAGTAGGGGATGAGAGACAGAGAGCTGGGACAGATAGTGAAAGACAGAGAGAGGGAGGTGGCTGTGGATTCTTGAGAGTTAGATAGAGGAATTCTATAAAGTTTCCACTTGTTTTTTCTGTTACATAGGTAGTAAAATATGATCCCAGAGGTTACAGTGGTGAGATGAACCCTTGCCTAAGATGGCTGCTAGAGCTTGTCACTTCCATCCAGAAGTGTCATCCGTGGTTGCCACTATTAGCCAGATAGACATTTTCCCTGCGTACTTCTGGAACTCTGGATCTCACCCACTGCTCAGCCTTGAATGCTGGGAGACATCCTCCCCCCCTACTCCCATACAGGCAGAGCCATTCATGTGGCCCTTGGTCCCAAAAGTTTGCCCAAACTGTTCTGTTAGCACATTAAACCAAATTTGCATACTGTATACAGTACATCTAAACTGTACCCAGAGATAAAGGTTTTAATCAGTCTGTCATAATTTCATCTGCTGTGCAGCCTCATCATACTCTGATTCTGCCTGTTACGACACCTCCTCATCTTCAGAGGCCTCCAATGTGATCTGTTCTGAGCTATCTGAGCTGCCTCCTCACTGACTACCTGACTTTTTCTGTGATGCAGCCTTGTTTCCACCAAGGCATCTCAGCAAGCTTAACTTCCAGCCTTGCCAAGCTCCTCCTCACTGCTTGCACTACTCCCAAGCTCCAGCTCTATGTAACCCAGTCTTTCCAGTACACCTTTGCCTCTTCATAGAGTCACTTTTGGCTCTCTGACCTGGCTGCTGATACCTTGCTTTATGCCTTGTGGCCTCAGGGCCTTCTTGTTTCTTGCTTTGTGGCCTATCTAGGCCTTACCTTACCCTGTGAACCCCAGTCCTTCTTGCTCCTTGCCTTGTGGCCTATCTAGGCATTACCTTGCCTTGTTGCCTCTGGGCCTTCTTGTTTCTTGCTCCTTGTTTTGCAGCCTACTCAGGCCTTACCTTGCCTTCTCTGAGCTGTCTGTTCCTTTGCTCCTTGCTCTATGGTCTTCCTAAACCTTACCATGCCTTATGGCCTATCTAGTCCATTATTTGCTCTTGCTCTGTGGCCTACTCTAGGCCTTACCTTGCCATGTGGCCTCCAGGCCTGCTCTACTCTTGTATCCTGCCTTGTGTGGGCTATCCATGCCTCTCTGTACTTAGTGGCCTTCAGGTCTATTGCTTAGTGGCCTACAGGCCTCTAGCCTTGCTGACTTTAGGCTTCTATGTTCCTTGTTCCGTTTTGTTTTGCCTAGTCCTTGTTTGGTCTTGTCCTAATCTGTCTTGTCCAGTCCTTTCTTTGTCTGATCTAGTCGTGCCCTACCCAGTCCAATCTCTAGCATCCATTCCCTGTCCCTGTCCCAGTTCCTGCTCCTGCTCCATATCCTATTCCAGCCTGTGTCTGTACTTAGTTTTAGTCCATGCTTAGTGTCCTGTCCAGTATCCTGTCTTGTTTGTATTTTGTCTTCAACATGCTATATCTCCTCCCCCTCTGCCATCTCCTTGCTAAACTTAACCTTCCGCACGTCATATATGCCGATGATGTGCAGATACTTATTCCGGTTAAAGACTCTATACACAAAGCCATTGAAACTTGGAAATCCGCCCTCTCTGAAATTAGCAGCCTCCTATCCAACAACTTTCTCGCCCTCAACGCTACTAAAACGGAACTCATCCTTATTTCACCCCCTAACATCTCCCCCACCCATCTTATGACCCCCCCCCCACACACACACAACAATAATCCCTCCACTAACATCACCTTCCCCACCTATGTACGAAGCCTCGGCGTATCCATTGACTGTCACCTTAATTGCAAGAAATTCATCAATAACACCCTTAAAGATTGCTTCTACAAACTGCACACCCTTAAAAGACTCAAACCACTCTTACATCTCAGTGACTTCCGTACTATATTACAAGCACTCATTCTATCAAAAATAGATTACTGCAACTCCTTGCTTTTAGGCCTGCCTAAAAACACCATACAGCCTTTACAACTCCTCCAAAATGCAGCTGCCCGAATACTCACCAACACCCACAAAAATGATCACATAACCCCGGTACTCAAACATCTACATTGGTTACCCGTAGCATCTAGAATTACCTTCAAAGCCCTCACTTTAATACACAAATCTCTTCACAACCAGAACATGCACTGGTACAAAGAACACCTCTCCTTTCACAACAGCAATAGACCCACTAGAAAACAATATCTAGCAACATTACACACCCCATCACCTAGGCTTACTAAACTTCGTACCACAAGCGAAAGGGCCCTCTCCCTAGCAGGTCCTTTACTCTGGAATAAACTACCTACCTCCCTCCGCCAAGAAACCTGCCCAAAAATATTCAGGCAAAACCTGAAGACCTGGTTCTTCAAACACTCATACACCTAACATGCACACAGTCACTAGCACCCCCCCCCCTCCAACTCATTACCTCCCTCCTCTTCCCTCACCCCCCCATCCTTTCCACCTCCTATCCACACCGTCTCCACTTCACCTGACACTCTCCCATCTCCCCTACACCCCATAAAGTGAAATTACCAGGACAGCATATTGTATATTGTACATAAGAACTTGTTATTCCCAAACACGTGTTTATATGCCGCCTACAAATGTTGATATCCTTCCTATTTATCAGAATTTCTTTGCCCCCCCCCCCCCCCCCCCGTTTAGATGGATAACCTCTATCATGCATACCAATTAGTTAATTATTTTTTGTATTGTTGCGGTCTCGGTCGCCGCTTCCCCCAGCCGCTTCCCCCAGCCGTTTCGGTCCTCCGCGGGCCTGCAGGGCCTTCGGGCGCCATGCGCCGGCTCCCACGCTGCCGCTGGCGTGCTCTCACGGCCAGCCCCGCCCCCAGGCGCGCGCGCGCGGCTGACCTCCGGTTTTAAAGGGACCAGCGCGGGAAAACCCGACTCCTCCCTTCTCTGACGTCAGACGCTGCAGGGCTATTTAAGCCCTGCAGTCCCTTCTCTTCTTTGCCTTGCAACGAGGTTCACTACTTCCGGTAGTTCTAAGTTGCGTTCCTGGATTGCCTGTTACCTGCCTGACTCCGCTCTGCCTGACTCCGCTTGCCTGCTACCTGCCTTGACCACGGATTACCTGACTCCGCTTGCCTGTTACCTGCCTTGACCACGGATTGCCTGACTCCGCCTGCCTGCTACCTGCCTTGACCACGGTTTGCCTGACTCCGCTTGCCTGTTTCCTGCCTTGACTCCGGTTCGTAGTTTTGACCCTGCTTATCTTCAGCCTGCCCTGACCTCGGTTCGTGACCCCGACTTCTGCTCGCTCGCTGCCTGCCCAGATTCCAGTCCGGATTCCACTCCTGGGTTTCTTCGTTCTCGCCTAAGTCCCAGCGGTCCGGGTCCCTACGGGCTCCTCCTGGGGGGACCTCGGGCTTCCAGGGCGAAGTCTCCTAAGTCCTAGCAACCCGGGCTCCCACAGCTCCTCTGGAGGAGTCTCGGGTTTCCAGGTGAAGATCCTTTTGCCCAGTGGGAGTTCTGCCTACCGACTGTTCCCTCGGGCCAGTCGGCCCAAGGATCCACATCCGGATTGTCTCCAGCACAACAGTTTGCAAGGCCATGGATCCGGCAGACCTCGCCGGGCTACAGGCCATTCCGGGTTTGGCCCAGCGGTTGGTTCAGCAACAGCAAGTCCTGGATTCCTTGGCTGCTACAGTAGAGCGGCTGGCGTCTCGCATGGATACCGAGCCGCCCGCGCCCGTTCCAGTACCGGCACCTGTTCCTGCACCACTGGTAACCCTCCAGTCCCCTACGCAGCTCCCAGCGCCCTCTCGCTATGCCGGGGATGCCAAGGCATGTCGAGGGTTCTTAAATCAATGTTATGTGCGCTTTGCACTACTGCCTAACCAGTTTCCTACTGATGGCACCAAGGTGGCGTACATTTTTGCCCTTCTGGACGGACGGGCCCTGAATTGGGCTTCCCCCATGTGGGAGAATAATGATCCTGCACTGGGGGACTTGAATCGCTTTGTGGAAGAGTTCAAAGCGGCCTTTGATGAGCCAGCACGACAGGCTTCCGCTACTTCAGAGTTACTTCAGCTCCGGCAAGGGTCACGGACCTTGGCAGACTACGCTTTGGATTTTCGCACCCTCGCCCACGAGGTAGGCTGGCAGGATGAGGCCCTCCGGGGCGTGTTCCTGGAGGGCTTAGCCGGTCGTATTAAGGACGAGCTAGCGGCTCGGGACCTGCCGGAGACCCTGAGTTCCCTGATTGACTTAGCAGGTCGAATTGATCGGCGTTTGCAGCAGAGGGCGAAAGAGGGGCGCCCTTTCCGACGTTCGACGTCTGTGACTCCCAGGTCCTCGAATTCGAGTTCGGGGTCGCGAGGACCTACATCTTCACCTGCAACTGCCTCTGACGAGCCCATGCAAGTGGGTCGTTCGTCTTTATCACCCGAGGAAAGGCAGCGACGCCGGGACTTAAGACTGTGCCTGTACTGTGGAGGAAAGGGCCACTACCTTGCCCAGTGTAAAGAACGGGCGGAAAACTCCCGCGCCTAGGTGTAAGGGAGGAGTGTCCCCTAGGCTGCCTTAGTCCTGCTCCTCAATGTACTATACCGGTAACCTTGGAATATCCAGGTGGTTCCTTCCTCACGCAAGCCCTAGTTGACTCCGGGGCTGGAGGCAACTTCATTACTAAAGAGTTGGTGCAACAGTTGAATCTCTCTACGCGACCTAGGACTCCTGCCTTGCGGATAACCTCTATTCAGGGTACTCCTTTATCAGGGTGCATCTCCACCGAGACCGTCTCGTTGATTTTGCAGACGGGCTTGTTACACACAGAGGAGATTTCCTTGCTAGTGTTGGAGAGAGCTGTACATCCGGTAGTTCTCGTGTTACCCTGGCTTCAGAAACACTCTCCTGTGATTCGCTGGAAAGATTTTCAGATTATCCAGTGGAGTTCGGAGTGTTTCCAATCTTGTCTCCAAGCGAAAAGATTCCAACGGATTCCGCTGGCCCACACCGTACCGGTATTACCGGCTCCGTATGCTGACTTTCAGGATGTCTTTTCCAAGGAAAAAGCGGAATTGTTACCGCAACACCGACCTTTTGACTGTGCAATAGAGTTGCTTCCAGGTACTACTCCCCCCCCGGGGACGAGTTTATCCTTTGTCTAAGCCAGAGACCCGGGCCATGTCCGAATATATCTCCGAGAATCTGGCTAAGGGCTTCATACGCCCTTCCAAGTCTCCCGCCGGAGCAGGTTTCTTTTTTGTTGCCAAAAAAGACGGAGGCTTGCGGCCTTGCATTGATTACCGTGGCCTCAATGCTATCACCAAGAAGAACCGGTACCCGCTTCCCCTCATTCCGGAGTTGTTGGACAGACTCCAAGGAGCCCAAGTCTTCACTAAATTGGACCTCCGCGGCGCATATAATCTGGTTCGAATCCGCCCCGGGGACGAATGGAAGACGGCGTTCAACACCCGGGACGGCCATTATGAATATCTAGTAATGCCGTTTGGACTGTGCAACGCTCCCGCTGTATTCCAGCACTTGATGAATGAGGTTCTGCGTGACTTATTGCATTCCTGCGTGATCGTCTATTTGGACGACGTTCTTATACACTCCCCGGATCTTGCTTCCCATCGGCAACATGTGAGACAAGTACTCCAGATTTTACGAGACCACCATTTGTATGCTAAGTTCGAAAAATGTCTCTTTGAACAAGAGTCATTACCCTTCCTCGGGTTTATAGTGTCTTCTACGGGTTTCCGGATGGACCCCAGCAAGGTATCCGCCATCAGGAAGTGGCCCCGACCTGAGGGGTTAAAAGCATTACAATGCTTTTTGGGGTTTGCTAACTTCTATAGACACTTTATTCCTCAGTACTCTCGCTTGGTGGCACCTTTAAACCGCGCTAACTCGGAAAGGGGCAAACACTCGCCTTTGGCCTGAGGGAGCTTGTGAGGCTTTCGAACAATTAAAGAAGGCGTTCCTCCGGGATACCTGTTTACGTCACCCAGATCCAACTCGGCCATTCTTTGTCGAGGTCGATGCCTCTAACATTGCTGTGGGAGCGGTCCTCTCACAAGTCTCTAACTCCGGACATCTCCTACCCTGCTCCTATTTTTCTAAGAAGTTCTCCTCAGCCGAGTGCAATTACGGTATTGGGGATAAGGAGTTGCTGGCTGTCAAACTTGCGCTGGAGGAATGGAGACAGTGGTTGGAGGGCTCTCTTCATCCGGTTACAATTTATACAGATCACAAGAACCTGGAGTTCCTTAATCAGGCCCAACGTCTTAACCCTCGACAAGCACGATGGTCCCTTTTCTTTAACCGTTTTAATTTCATTCTGAAGTACCGACCCGCCTTGAAGAATGTACGGGCTGACGCGCTCTCCCGTTATGAACTTCAGGAGGAAAAGGAAGACCTCCCACAACACATTATTGATCCCGCTAAAATCCAGTTAGCTAGCACCACAGTCTCCACCCTAGGACGAGTGGTGGTTTCCCACAAAGACTGAAGAAGGGTGTTAGCTTGGGCCCATGACTCACTTTCAGGGGGTCACGCCGGCAGGGAGAGGACGCTCGACCTGCTTAGCCGCTATTACTGGTGGCCTCGAATGCGACAAGATGTCCGAGTATATGTTGACTCATGCCCAGTATGTGCCCGGCAAAAACCGCTTAGTGGTCGGCCCTGGGGCCTCCTGCAGCCGCTGCCTATTCCCGTGGAACCATGGTCCCACATAGCCACGGACTTTGTAGTGGATCTGCCCCTCTCGGAAGGTAATACGGTGATTTGGGTAACGGTAGACCGTTTTTCTAAGATGATTCGCCTGGTACCCTTGCCTAATCTGCCCTCTGCACCTGAACTCGCACTCCTGTTTACTACACACGTCTTCCGGGTTCACGGTCTACCACAGAGTATCGTATCGGATCGAGGGCCACAGTTTACGGCTCGTTTTTGGCGTGCCCTTTGCAGGAAATTTGGGGTCCAATTAAATTTATCCACGGCCTTTCACCCCCAGACTAATGGTCAGACGGAGCGCACGAACCGCACTCTTAAAACTTTCCTCCGCAGTTTTATCTCCGAAAAAGGGAATAACTGGACTTCTCTCCTGCCTTGGGCAGTGTTCGCCTACAACAACCATACCCATGCTGCCACAGGACAAACCCCTTTCCAGATTGTGTATGGACGTCACCCAAGGCCTCCTTTGCCGCTTCCTATTTCCATTCCATCGCCTGCTGCCTTAACCACAGCACGTCAAGTGCATCATCTCTGGAAGAGGATTCAACTCAAACTGAACACCGCAGCAAAGAGGTCCCAGCAGTATACCAACCGTCATCGACGACCAGCGCCAGTTTTTCTGCCAGGTACCAAAGTGTGGTTAAGCACTCGGAACCTCCAACTACCTAACCGCTCTCGTAAGTTGGCTCCTCGATACTGCGGGCCTTTTCAGGTTGCGGAGCGTATTGGTACCGTTTCCTACAGACTTCGCCTTCCGTCTTCACTTCGCATCCATAACGTGTTTCACGTATCTTTGCTGAAACCGGTGGTATTGTCCCGGTACCATCATCCCTCCACAGATGCACTATCATCTCCTACGTCTACTGAGACTACGTATCAGGTACGAGAAGTCTTGGACGTTCGCTTCCATGCCCGTCGCTGGGAATACTTGCTGGCATGGGAGGGGTGTGGCTCCGAGGAGGACTCTTGGGAACCAGCTCGGAACATCTTGGACAAATCATTGCTCACTCAATTTCATCTGGACCATCCCGGGAAACCTGGCCCTCGGCGGAGGGGGCGTAAGAAGGGGGGTACTGTTGCGGTCTCGGTCGCCACGGTGGCGCCCGAGACCTTACCTTCTTCCCGGGTCCCGGGGAGCTGCCGCGTTCCGCGGCCTCAGGACCCCGGCCGCCGCTTCCCCCAGCCGTTTCGGTCCTCCGCGGGCCTGCAGGGCCTTCGGGCGCCATGCGCCGGCTCCCACGCTGCCGCTGGCGTGCTCTCACGGCCAGCCCCGCCCCCAGGTGCGCGCGCGGCTGACCTCCGGTTTTAAAGGGACCAGTGCGGGAAAACCCGGCTCCTCCCTTCTCTGACGTCAGACGCTGCAGGGCTATTTAAGCCCTGCAGTCCCTTCTCTTCTTTGCCTTGCAACGAGGTTCACTACTTCCGGTAGTTCTAAGTTGCGTTCCTGGATTGCCTGTTACCTGCCTGACTCCGCTCTGCCTGACTCCGCTTGCCTGCTACCTGCCTTGACCACGGATTACCTGACTCCGCTTGCCTGTTACCTGCCTTGACCACGGATTGCCTGACTCCGCCTGCCTGCTACCTGCCTTGACCACGGTTTGCCTGACTCCGCTTGCCTGTTTCCTGCCTTGACTCCGGTTCGTAGTTTTGACCCTGCTTATCTTCAGCCTGCCCTGACCTCGGTTCGTGACCCCGACTTCTGCTCGCTCGCTGCCTGCCCAGACTCCAGTCCGGATTCCACTCCTGGGTTTCTTCGTTCTCGCCTAAGTCCCAGCGGTCCGGGTCCCTACGGGCTCCTCCTGGGGGGACCTCGGGCTTCCAGGGCGAAGTCTCCTAAGTCCTAGCAACCCGGGCTCCCACAGCTCCTCTGGAGGAGTCTCGGGTTTCCAGGTGAAGATCCTTTTGCCCAGTGGGAGTTCTGCCTACCGACTGTTCCCTCGGGCCAGTCGGCCCAAGGATCCACATCCGGATTGTCTCCAGCACAACATGTATATTCTACTCTGTTAATTGTATGTTTTTAATGTTCCTTGTATATTCTACACAGTTAATTGTATGTTTTTTAATGTTCCTTATATAATTATACAAGCCGTTAAGCCCGTTAAAACGGGCTACATTAACATTTTTTTTTGGATCATTTCCTTCCCCCTCATTCTCCCTCCCACCTCCCCCACTCTCTCCCCTCTCCCCTCAGTCACTCCTCTCTCTCCCCCCCCTCAGTCACTCCCCCCTCCTCCCTCCCTCAGTCACTCCCCTCAGTCACTCCTCCCTCCCCCCCCAGTCAGTCACTCCTCTCTCCCCCCTCCCCTGAGTCACTCCTCCCTCCTCTCTCCCCCTCCCTCCTGTCACTCCTCCCTCCCCCCAGTCACTCCTCCCTCCCCTCAGTCAGTCACTCCTCCCTCCCCTGAGTCACTCCTCCCTCCCCCCTCCCCTGAGTCACTCCCCCCCCCTCCCTCCTCCCCTCAGTCACTCCTCCCTCCCTCCTCCCCTCAGTCGATCTCCCCCGAAGACCCGGAGCGGCGGCCCGAAGACCCGGAGCGGCAGGAGCGGCCCGAAGACCCGGAGCGGCAGGAGCGGCGGCCCGAAGACCCGGAGCGGCGGGAGCGGCGGCACCGGCCCGAAGACCCGGAGCGGCAGGAGTGGCGGCCCGAAGACCCGGAGCGGCGGCGGCATGCGTGCGAGGGAGGGACAGACGGACGGAAGGAAGTCTGTCCCTCCTTCGCGCGCATGCCACCGCCGCTCCGGGTCTCCGTCTGTCCCTCCCTCGCGCGCATGCCGCCGCCGCTCCTGCCGCTCCGGGTCTTCGGGCCGGTGCCGCCGCCGCTCCGGGTCTTCGGGCCGCCGCTCCTGTCGCTCCGGGTCTTCAGGCCGGTGCCGCCGCCGCTCCGGGTCTTCGGGCCGCCGCTCCGGGTCTTCGGGCCGGTGCCGCCCGCTCCGGGTCTTCGGGCCGCCGCTCCTACAGCGCCATTTTTATTTTTAAGAGGCACACTGTGACCGACGTGCTCGCATGCGTGGTAGAGCTGCTCTCTACTGCGCATTTGCGGCACGTCGGTCAACCTTCGTTTATTAGGTTGATGATAATTGTAAAGCCTATTGCTCAGTTCTGTTCTCTGTAAACCGACGAGATGTTCCCAACGTTCGTCGGTATATAAAAGCTATTAAATAATAATAATAATAATAATAATGCTCACTACCTTGGTTTGTCTCTGTCTGTATGCAGCTTTAGTTCTTGTTCCGTGTCCAGCTCCAATATCCAGTCCTACTCTGTTCTAGCCTATCCAAGCCTTGCCTCATCCTGCTTGTACCAAATCTTGCCTTGTTCTTCCTTGTTCCAGTTGCCCAGGACCCACCATGATGTACTGCTGCCGCACACAAGCCCTACTGGTCTCCAAAGCCCAAGGGCTCAACCTGCAGGGGAGAGGACTGGCTAGGCGGAAGACCGTCTTATGTCTTGCCAAGTGCAGAGCAAGAATGGATGGCAATAGTGGAGATAAGTGAGGAGAGAAGCAGTGGGGGATAAAAGTAGATGGTGATTCTAAGGTGGTGATAAGTGTTAAAAGAAAATATCTAAGGGGTTGTGAGGAGAACATCAAAAGGAAATGTGTATGTATGAGTGATGAAGCAGTAGAGGAGAAATAGGAGGAGATTGAAGGATTATCAGTAGGAGAAAAGGTTGATTTTGGGAAAAATATGAGAGGAGACCCAAATGTGTTGCAAGATAGAGGGAGACACAAGAAGAAGAAGAGAAGAATGAGAATAGGCTGTTAAAGGAGATCAAAGTGGGTGGAAATACTCAAGAAAAAAGGGGAGAAGTGGAGAAGTGGAGAAGTGGAGGAGGAATGGCATGAGATAGAATAAGAGAAAATGTATTAGTAGATAAGGTGGTTTTGTACCGAGTAAGATTGATGTCAGTGAAGTTCTGGGAATGCAGAGAGCAACTGAGTGAGTTTCCTCCTGCCTGAGCAGAAATAAATACATTTCCTCAGAAGGTACCTACGTGGCCAGCTTGAGGTTTCTGGGATTGTTACAGAATAGTTTTAGTGACTGCAGTGGGCTGATATAAACCCTCCCATGGAACAGAACTAAATATCCTCTGAGTTGCTCCAAAAGTCTATCTGCAGTATGAGGGAAACATGCCAGATATTCACTCAATTTCCTGGCTCAGTAATTTTGCCAAACTGAGACTAGTATTTTTTTTTAGGGGGGAATATTTACGTTTTTACATGGGTAAAGAAGCGTTCAGCTGCATAAAAGCATTTTCAAATTAGTGTTCCATCCCTCCCCTCGTATGGAGGTAAAAGTATAGCTGCACATTATATAGTGGCGGTGTTGGGTTGGGGATGTCAAAGCAACTAGGAGATTTGATTTCTAAATTTCTGTGTTACCTCCTCCAATAGCGTCGGGGCCCCTGCCCCGATGCTGACAGCACAGTTCCACGCGAAGCAGGGCGTCCCCTCCTCCGATGGTGGCAGGGTTCCCTCCCCAACGCCGGCAGCACGGCCCCGTACCAATCAGGGCGTTCCCTCCTCCGATGACGTCAGGGTTTCCTCCCCGACGCCGGCAGTGTGGCCCCGCGTTAATCGGGGCTTGGACACGCCCCCTTGATGTCAGACGCCGACGGGGATCAGATTGCGTGGGAGATTTGTCTTCTTAGGGAGAGTCTTCTCCCGCGTTCACTGCTTCGGCCACAAGTGCTTTTTGGATTATTTCCTGTTGCTTGTCTATTGACCGTTGCCTGCCTGACCTGGACTGCCTATCTGGATTACCCTGCTGTGCCGCCTGCCTTTTGGATTGTTTGCTTCGGTTCCTGCTGTCTGCTGCCTGCCCTGACCTGGACTGCCTATCTGGATTACCCTGCTGTGCCGCCTGCCTTCTGGTTTGTTTGCTTCGGTTCCTGCTGTCTGCTGCCTGCCCTGACCTGGACTGCCTATCTGGATTACCCTGCTGTGCCGCCTGCCTTTTGGATTGTTTGCTTCGGTTCCTGCTGTCTGCTGCCTGCCCTGACCTGGACTGCTTATCTGGACTGCCCTGCCTGTCGCCTGCCCTGACCTGGACTATCTCTTGGATTGCACTGCCTGTCTCCAGTCCCGTGTGTCTCTCCTACACAAGGTAAGCGGTCTCCGACCTTGGTTCCACACTATCCGAGAAACATTCTGCATACATTTTCAAGCACAATCTGTACACTGCTTCCATGCAGATATAAAGTAGACGGGTGCAAACGTATCCATGGTGTGCATGCTGGCCATGTTAACTCTCCAAAGAAATTCCATCTGCAAATGAACTTTCAGTCCCATGACTGCAGGCCACGCAGAAAGTACCAAAATGTCCTTCCCCATGTGCATATGAGGCAGTGTGAGTTCAAAAATAGATTGAAAAAAAAAATAAACCTCAGATTTCTTTTTTTAAAGTTAAGTTTTACCTCTAAAGGTGTCTAAATCAAGGCAAAACCAGGTTATACCCAATAAACCAACTCCAAAAGTCTTGCTGAGTAAAACCAAGCTATTATCCACCCCATAAATGCTGGCAGGTAATATAAATCATTAGTGTTTCAGATAACTTTATTGGCATAAAAATTTTACATGTTGCCATTATAATGATAATACAAATGGAAAAGATTAATAGAATAGTAATAAAAAGTATATGATAAAATGACAGTGCATTTTCCCTGATCAGATTACATTTCATGATGACAGATAATCACCATGTGGCACATCCAGTCTGCTCATCCATATCACCATCTCAGCATTATAGTCCCTTCCTCTACATCAGATATCCTCTGTGCTTATCCCATGCTTTCCTGAATTCTGATATCATCCTTATCTCCACCACCTCCACAGGAACAATGTTATATTTATCATCACCCTTTCTGTAAAGAAAGAATTCCACTATTATACAAGACTGTGGCTTAATTAACAGGAAAGTCGAGTCTATTGAAAATGCCCTAAGACATCTAAATCTTCGAATTTTAAACTTCCCTAGAGTTGTGGGAGAGCTTCCACGTGTTACAATTAAAAGATATTTCCTGGGCCGCTCACTGAGAGCAACACAAACGCTCTGTTCTTACTTTTCCTAAAGTTTTCCTACTTTAAACTTTCTCCAAGTCAAAGAAAAAATGCCTCATACAAAGAGAAAGGCAAAGCTGAAAACCTTGCCATTTTCCTCTACAATGGAACCGTCACAATGGAGCATTACCTAGTGTTTCGGGCAGGGTTTGGAGCAGAACTCACCCGTCCTTGTCAAGGAAATATCGTTGAGCCCAGGAGCACCAGCAACGCCGTCTCCACTGGGCGCTGGCCTGGTGAGGCCAAGGGAAAAATCGAAAGAAGACCTGGAAATTGCAATGGTTCCAGAAGACCAGTGGGAAGTGATGAAGGAGCTGGAGCTCTGTGCCGAGAGAGGACTGGTGCAGCAGGGAAAACCGGCAACTCCCGTATTAGGGTCAGCTGGAACCACTGTTAAACTTCCTTTCGAGACTAGTACACTGAGTGCTGGGGACTCTGGCCGGAATATCTTGCATGACCAGAGAGAAAAACCCCAAGGTCAGTAAAAATATAATGATTAAACCTCCTGTTGTAGCACTCGACACCTTATGGAATGTAATTGTGAAACTGGAAGCATCTATAACATGATTAACAGAAGCCGTGACTGAGACAAATACATTTTTAAAAACTAATACTGATAATTTGATAAAACAGGAAAAGAAAATTACAAGTGTGGTTGAACGTTTGATTAAAGTAGAGAAGATTCAAATCCAAACGGAAGGGGAATTATTGAAAAAAATTGAAAATGTAGAGAATGCAACCCGTGCACTGAATTTGAGAGTGCTCAATTTCCCAGTGTTGGACCAACTTTCCCTGGTTGAACTCTTCAAGGAATATATGATGCATATCTTGAAAATTCTAGCTGCATGTATCCCAGTCATTGTTAAGGTGTACTACATAGGGTCTGAGAAAAGACAAATGAAAAATCAGGAAAATATGGAAGAACAGAATTCCACAAATCAAGCACCATTGAATATCTCGGAATTACTTCAAAGTTCTCAGGAACTAGAAGTGAAAAAAAGAGAGACACTCTTGATAACCTTCACTTTCATATCTGAAAGAGATAATATAATGAGATTTTTTTTTAGATCGAGATTGCCAACATTTTATGGACAAAACGTTTGGTTGTATCCTGACCTTGCAAGGAACACACAAATACGTAGGAGAAAATTTCTAGCTCTTAGACAGGATTTGTTATCTAAGGGGGGAAGTTTCACTTTAAAATACCCATGTAGGGTGCCTGGTGAATTATAAGAATGAAAAATATGACTTTACTGACCCGGAACAACTAAAGGGGCTTTTGGGATTAACATCATAGTTCTCTGATAAATAAATTAACCAGGGGTCCAGGGTTTCTATTGTATTTTTCATATCTGCTCCATATTTCAATGTCCTCCCTCATGATTATATGGGGCATTGGGATATTTTGGTTTTTGTTAAAGGTTACGTTTATGCTATAAATATTACTGTAAACCTCATTGCTACTTAAACAAGACATATTCTTGTAATTTGTTTAATATGCAAATAAAAATAAAATTAAAAAAAAGATATTTCCTCGAGGTGTTAGAATATTCTCCTGAAACGGCTCCCCCCTGGATAAAGTTTATTTTTTACCAACCCAGGCTAGTGCACAAGGGCAAGCTGCTATAGTGGATCTAGAAAATCTAACTGATTTTATGGAAGCTTCGACCTATGAAATAGCAGAAAGAGCAATGCTGCTGATTTCTTTTTTCAGCGAGAAAGAACTGAGCGATGTCATGCGATCTTATTTTAAGAAAGTAAATACTCTTTTCATGGGACAAAAAATCAGGATATTTCCTGACATGACCAGATCCACACAACAGAGAAGAAACGGTTTCCTGGCGTTACGCCAGGAAGCTCTAGCCTTAGGAATGACCTATTATCTAAGGTTTTCTTGCAAATGTGTGATAAAATTTAATAGAGATAGTTATGTTTTCTTCCAATCGGAACAGTTGAGGGTTTTGCTACAAGCTAGCAATGTCTAGAGTGGTCATCATCATTGTAAAACACAGAGTATTGGGTTATGCCTTTCTATTAAATATTACTTGAATTTGCTCCTCATTTGCTTATGATACCTCCCCCCCCCCCTTAATAGAGGTCTAATGGGTAGCTTAAAGTGGGAAAATATTTTCTTAAATTGGTTATTCTCCTGTGTTATTTAATTTTCAAGTGACACCATATTTCTGTGCAAAGGTGATACTTTGTTAAAAAGTTGAAAATATCAATAAAGATTAAATTCAAAAAAGAATTCCTTAGATTTCTCAAGTCTGCCCCCTTTCACCCTAATTCCATGACCCTTCATACCAGAGCCTCTTTTCCACTGAAAGAGGCCCGTTGCCTGTGCATTGAATCCTTGGAGGTATTTACAGTAAATATAACTACCATATCTCCCCTTTCCCTCCTTTCCTCCAATACATACATTTAGATCCCTGTCTGTTCCAATGTGCTTTAAGTTGAAGACCATCGACCATATTAGTTAGGGATGTGAATCAGGCTTCTGACGATTGAAAATATCGTACGATATTTTCAAAATCGTCAGAAATTGGGGGCTCCCCCAAAACAATAGGAAAACCCCACAAAATTGTTTGTGGGGGGTCTCTTATCGTTTGGGGGAGGGTGGGAAAAACGGCACACAAAAATAACCCCTAAACCCACCCCGACCCTTTAAAACTAATCCCTTAGCTTCCCCCACCCTCCCGACCCCCCAAAAAACCTTTTACAGGGACCTGGTGGTCCAGTGGGGGTCCCAGGAGCGTTCTCCCGCTCCCGGGCCGTCGGCTGCCACTAATCAAAATGGCACCGATGGCCCTTTGCCCTTACCATGTGAGAGGGTATCCATGCCATTGGCCGGCCCCTGTCGCATGGAGGGAGCACTGGATGGCTGGCACCATCTTTAAAAATGGCATGGGCCATCCAATGCTCCTACCATGCGACAGGGGCCGGCCAATGGCATGGATACCCTGTCACATGGTAAGGGCAAAGGCCATCGGCGCCATTTTGATTAGTGGCAGCCGACGGCCCGAGAGCAGGAGATCGCTCCCGGGAGCCCCACTGGACCACCAGGTACCTGTAAAATGTTTTTGGGGGGGTCTGGAGGGTGGGGGAAGCTAAGGGATTAGTTTTAAAGGGTCGGGGGTGGGTTTTTTGTTTATCAGCTCGGGCGCAGCCGATAAACAAAACCGCGATCGGGCCAGACGAAAAAAACAACCCACGATGTGAATCGGAACCGGAATCAGAACCGATTCCGGTTCCGATTCACATCTCTAATATTAGTAGCTGCCCTATGGACCGACTGCATCTGGTTTATATCCTTTTGAAGTTACCATCTCCAGAACTGTGGATAGTATTCCAAATGAAGTCTCACCAGAGACATACAGAAGCATTATCACCTCTTTTTTTCCTGCAGCCTATTCCTTCCCTTATGCATCCAAGCATCATTCTGGCTTTTGCCGTTACCTTGTCTACCTGTTTGGCCACCATAAAAGCATTAGATAGGATCACCCCCGGATCCCATTTCTGTTTTGTGCATAGAATTTTACTCCCTATATCCCATGTTTCTCTGTCTACCACATCTCTGTGACTGCCACTACATCCAAGTCAGCCTCTTCCATGTCTGCATCTAGATCTGGGACTTTATTTACCATATTATAAGCAATAGTGTATGTAGCTTTCTAGATGTTTCTCCTTTTTTCCCCGTTTACCTGTAAACGTTTAAAGATTTACTTACATGAGTATTTTTACTTGGCTTAGGGCTTTGTTCACCTATCCTTGACAATCCTAGTTTAAAGCCCTCTAGTTTGGCAGTGAGATACCGCATATGTTGCTGCTATAGCTACTGCTGCTCCCAGAATTATAGGTTTTTCCTGTTCATTAGTTTGTGGGAAGTCTTTGATTTTTCTCTGTCAATTTTGGGAGATGTGCATTTCTGATGTCTTTGTATTGTGCATGGCACAGAAAGAAAGGCATTTCTGTTTCTAGTTCTCTGGTGTTGCATTGCATACATAATCTGCTTCTTGGGATTTCCAGTTCAATTTTTGTCTGCATATTTCTATTTCTCTTCTGTATTTGGTGAGGCTCTGTCTGTGTTCTGCATGTGTGACAGAGGTGAGGTATTCTGTTAGGGTGTAGTTTCTGTGTAGGGATCTGGAGCACACCAGCTTTTTCTGATTTCCACTCTACAGCTCCCATTAGTTACTAACCTACATACATCAAGCCACCTGAGTTCAAATCATTAAACGTGGAAAATTCATTTAAGGTGTACTAAATGACAAATTTTTTCCCCCACGTGCTGCAGCATTTTAAGAAGGAACTGTTATTGATCATTTGGACTGGTACCTTCTTGTCCTTTCAGTATTTATTGGAAAAAAAAAACACTATTAAGCACAGCTGGCATGCAAGTTAGTCTACTAAATATTTTGATTTAAAATTTGAATTATAATAACTGTTTTCATTAAAAAATCATTTAAACTTTCATAAACAGTGTCAGCTCCAATATTACACTAAATCAATATATTACTGGAAATGGGAATTGAGATTGCTTCAGTTCTCCTGACCTACGGGAGCATTTGTTGAATTACAGAATTAAGGACTAAGAACCATCTTGAATCAGTATTGTCATTATGCAGATGACTTGCCCTAGAAATAAGGATGATTTTTGCATTAGTAATTACAGTAAGTCCACATCCATCACATGGATTTAAACGGCCAAATTTGTCTATTTTGTGTTAAGAATGAAAAGTGCATCTTTTAATGGGAAAGACAATCTAGATAGTAGGCTAGTGGTACTAGATTAACAATCCTTTAGTTTTTTAAATTTATTTTTATATTACTATTTATTTATTTACTATTTATTAATTAATTTATTTAAAATTAATTTAAGGTCTGCATATATCCTGCAGTTTGTAGCAGATCACATCATACATACATAGTTAAAATCAATAACACAACAAAAGACAAATATTAAATCATCAATATCTGTTAAAATTGAATTTATATTCTGCTTTTCATTAGAAGAAAGAGAGAGACAGAGAGAGAGATTATCCACAAGGGGGATGTAGTAGTTAGCTATTTATATCTCTATAGGAGGCCCAGCTAGTAACTCGAGGAGAGGTTTAGGTAGTAGTGTAGGGGTTAGGGGCTACTTTTACATGCAGAGTAAGACATACGAACAGAACAGTACACTCTTGTGAAGATTTGATGTCCTTTGGAGTGAGGAAAATCACACAAAGATGAGATTTGTACAGTGTTCTCTCAGCCTAGCTTGCTGTTACCCAGATACAGAGTCCATCAAGCTAGGCTGGTAAAACTGAGCATCTGTTTTGCCAACTGCTGATGGTGGGCAGATTTTTTAAAACTTTTTTTTTGTTTTGGTTTCTCTGCTTAATATCGCTTATGTAAATGAAAAGATTTCAGAGCAGCCTCAGAGGGAATGGGGAAAGCCATCGGTGCTCCCCTAGGGCTCGGCGCGCGCAAGGTGCACCCCCTTGCGTGCGCCGACCCCGGATTTCATAACATGCGCACGGCTGCGAGCGCATGTTAAAAAATCGGGTGTAGATTTGTGCGTGCCGGGTTGCGCACACAAATTTATGCCTGCGCATAGCTATTAAAATCTGGCCCATAATGTTTTGAAATCATATAATACCACAACATCTTTGAATGAGCCAATGTAAGGTAACACAGTCAACAAAGAATACAACTTTCTCCAGGAGCAATACAGTAACACTAGCCTATACATTTAAAGAATGTGGAAAAATATGGCTGTCAATGTTGCTGTAAACTTAGGATATCAAAACTCTAAACAGCAAATACTGTGCAAGTTGCTCAGTACAATTCTGCATACAACAGTTTTGCTATTTTAGTGTTCAGTCTCTCATAAGCTGCTTATGTAAATGAAAAGATGTAGTTTTTCTATTTTTAATATGTTCCATGTATCCTGCAACCCCTGGGGTCCAGTTTTAAACAAAGGTTTTGTCTTAACCTGGTTTCCTTGGTCAACAAAGCAAAATAAATATATAAAGGCTGCAAGTCATAGCAGAGAGTCAAACTGTGCTCTGGTTTTGCAATTCCTGCCTGGCAGTAGGCCGAGACCACCAAAATCATTTCACTTTGTGCCAGATCTGGATTACAATCCTTTTATTTCCCCACAGAAAGATAAAGCAGAACTTTATTAAACCAAAGACTATTGTAAAAAAACCAGTCAATTCCATGATTCTAAAAAGAAAGGTTAGCATCATCCCTTCTTTTTGAGTTGTTCTCTTTTCTTCTTTTCTCTTTCTTCAGTATAATCAGAGGACGAGTGTAAAAACTCACTTTGACTCTTATTTAATTTAATTTTGATATACATTCTGCCTGTCGTGATTGGTCAACCAATTTAAATTTTACAGTCTAAAGAATCTACTTAATTAGCAGAGTTAGGATTTTACCAGGTAACAAACAGGTAAATGCTTTAACCATATAAGCATTGTTCCTCAATAACATATGAATAATAATGAGCTGCTTTGCCATATAAATAAATAATAATATAAATAAAACATGCTTGCCTGAAAAATCTCATGCTGCATTATTTTATAGAACGTTAGTTACAACTCAGGAGTCACAGCTAACTTTCTCCATGTACACTGAGTCACTAATGCACGATGATGCCCCTGGGCCCCTGCTTTAATAGGCCCTACTTAACAGCCTGAATACCTCCCCCTCCCCCCCGTATAGGTAAAATCTACAGGGTGAGCAAGTCCAACCCCCCACCCCCCTACGTCACTGCCACATGAGGTAGTCAAAGTAAGTAATAACAGATTTTAAGTGAATGAAGGTCCGGGATGGAGGCTCGAACCCTCCTCGAACCCCTTTCATTTTGTAACAATGCACTCCCCCCCCCCATATCCCGGAGCCTGATGCTCACCCCCGACTCCTTGGTTCTTACTGTAACATCTTTGGTAGTTCAATGGGAGCCCGGAGCACCTC
Organism: Rhinatrema bivittatum; assembly: GCF_901001135.1. Classification (NCBI taxonomy): domain Eukaryota; kingdom Metazoa; phylum Chordata; class Amphibia; order Gymnophiona; family Rhinatrematidae; genus Rhinatrema; species Rhinatrema bivittatum. The sequence goes on along the minus strand of NC_042617.1, from coordinate 97,280,261 downwards.
TGATGGTTCCAGAACAGATGCCACCATTTTTTTAAATGGCCTGCCTAGCCGTGGTCCTATCATTGCCCCATCACGTGGGCCTCCATCACTGCCTTCATTCACTTAAAAACTTTATTTACATCAGTAGACTAATGGAGTGAAGAAGAGGTGAGACAATGGGTCTTGACAGAACCTACACTGGGCAGGGGGTTAATTTGGGTCACTAGGGCCCTTTATGAAGATGGTGGCCCCAGGCTGTGGTGCTTCAATTGCATGAAATTTTGGGGGGATACTTACCCATGGTATTTTACCACACAGGAAAATACCACAGGGTTTACTAAGCTGTGATACTTAGTATTGGTTACCAATAAAATATCGAATTGATTACAAAATCCTGTGTATTTTACATAAAATTATCTACAAGAAGCAGACAGACTGGTTAAATGCAGCTATTAGACTTCATGCCCCATTACACAATTTACATTCTGTAAACAAAGGCCTATTAAGCATTTCTTCGGCCAATCAGCTCATCTTTGTCAAGTACGATACTGAGCAATCTCACTGTTATAGTTAGTGAGGTTTTGGGTGGACCCTTGGACACTGTGGCAGCTGACCACGCCCATGGGGGGAAGTCCCGTGAGGGGCCACAGGTCAGGCTCAGCACGTACCCCCCGAAAACCTGCCCCAAGTTCCCCCTGCGCACGCCGAGCCTATGTTGCATAGGCTGCCGGCGCGCGCAAAACCCCGGGATGCGCATAAGTCCCAGGGCTTTCCTGGGGGGGGGGCGTGTCACGGCCGGCCGGTCATTGGGGGTGTTCCAGGGGCGGGGCCGCGGGTGTGGTTCCGGCCCGGGAGCGTGGCTGCGGCCTCCGGACCAGCCTCCGGACCGGAACATGGCGCGCCGGCAGCCGGCCCAGCGCGCAAGTTACGCCTGCCTTGGGGAGGCGTAACTTTTGGAATAAAGGTAGTGGGGGGAATTAGTTAGGGTTGGGGGTGGGTTAGGTAGGGGAAGGGGGGGGAAGGTGGGGGGAGGTGGAAGGAAAGTTCCTTCCGAGGCCGCTCTGATTTTGGAGCGGCCTCAGAGGGAATGGAGGCAGGCTGCGCGGCTCGGCGCACGCAGGCTGCTGATTTTGCGCAGCCTTGCGCACGCTGACCCCGGATTTTAAAAGATATGCGCGGCTATGCGCATATCTATTAATATCCGGCGTACATTTGTTTGCGCCGGTCGCGTGAACAAAAGTACGCACGGGCGTAGTTTTTTAAAATCTACCCCTTTATGCTATGCTTCCTATTATTTATTTGCTCATTGAATTTTATTGTTAAAATTTAATTTTTGGAAACTGTTGTGGTGGTCCCACCGAACAACGGTATAGAAAACCAATAAATAAATAAGTAAATAAATACTGCAGCTTAGTAAATCCCATGGTATTTTCCACCTTCGTGGAAAATACTGCAGCTTAGTAATTGATAGGGATGTGAATCGTTTTCCATATCGTCTTAACGATAGAAATCGTGTGGCAGGGCAAGAAAATCGTCTTAGGCACGATTTTTTAGTTAAAAAATCGTTAAAAATCGTTTTTTCCGATTAGTGCGCACTAACTCGAGTTAGTGCGCACTAACTGGGAGTTAGTGCGCACTAACTGAAAATGATACAATTTGACACTTTTCAGGTCAGTTAAGGTCAGTTTAGGAATGAATATGTATTCCTATTGGCTGCCCTCTTATTTATTCATGTTACCAAGTTTCCTACTGACAGTATATGGGGGATGGGAAATGGAAACAGTTGGTAGCTTGACAAAACAAGTAATGTGATCAGTCAATGTGACTAGAACTTGTGCCCTAACCCTGATACCAGGGGTATTGTGATCTTCCTGCACACAGTGCCCTATCCCTATTAATACCAGGAGTGTTGTGATCTTCCTGCACACAGTGCCCTATCCCTAATACCAGGGGTGTTGTGATCTTCCTGCACACAGTGCCCTATTCCTGATACTGGGGGTGTTGTGATCTTCCTGCACACAGTGCCCTATTCCTGATACCGGGGGTGTTGTGATCTTCTTGCACACATCCCGGTATCAGGGATAGGGCACTGCATGCAGGAAGATCACAACACTCCTGGTATTAATAGGGATAGGGCACTGCATGCAGGAAGATCACAACACTCCTGGTATTAATAGGGATAGGGCACTGCATGCAGGAAGATCACAACACCCCTGGTATCAGGGATAGGGCACTGTGTGCAGGAAGATCACAATACCCCGGAGGAGTGAGGGTCAGGCAGCTCCCCCCTGTCTGTGAAGCCAGCCTCTCACTAGTAATGCAGGGAGGGAGCTGTCTCAGACTTCACCATCCTCCCCCCCCCCCTCACCCACACACCATTCACTAGCTGGGACATGGGGGAAGTCAGGAGTGAGGGTCAGGCAGCTCCCCCCTGTCTGTGAAGCCAGCCTCTCACTAGTAATGCAGGGAGGGAGCTGTCTCAGACTTCACCATCCTCCCCCCCCCTCACCCACACACCATTCACTAGCTGGGACATGGGGGAAGTCAGGAGTGAGGGTCAGGCAGCTCCCCCCTGTCTGTGAAGCCAGCCTCTCACTAGTAATGCAGGGAGGGAGCTGTCTCAGACTTCACCATCCTCCCCCCCCCCCTCACCCACACACCATTCACTAGCTGGGACATGGGGGAAGTCAGGAGTGAGGGTCAGGCAGCTCCCCCCTGTCTGTGAAGCCAGCCTCTCACTAGTAATGCAGGGAGGGAGCTGTCTCAGACTTCACCATCCTCCCCCCCCCCCCCCCCCCCCTCACCCACACACCATTCACTAGCTGGGACATGGGGGAAGTCAGGAGTGAGGGTCAGGCAGCTCCCCCCTGTCTGTGAAGCCAGCCTCTCACTAGTAATGCAGGGAGGGAGCTGTCTCAGACTTCACCATCCTCCCCCCCCCCCTCACCCACACACCATTCACTAGCTGGGACATGGGGGAAGTCAGGAGTGAGGGTCAGGCAGCTCCCCCCTGTCTGTGAAGCCAGCCTCTCACTAGTAATGCAGGGAGGGAGCTGTCTCAGACTTCACCATCCTCCCCCCCCCCCCTCACCCACACACCATTCACTAGCTGGGACATGGGGGAAGTCAGGAGTGAGGGTCAGGCAGCTCCCCCCTGTCTGTGAAGCCAGCCTCTCACTAGTAATGCAGGGAGGGAGCTGTCTCAGACTTCACCATCCTCCCCCCCCCCTCACCCACACACCATTCACTAGCTGGGACATGGGGGAAGTCAGGAGTGAGGGTCAGGCAGCTCCCCCCTGTCTGTGAAGCCAGCCTCTCACTAGTAATGCAGGGAGGGAGCTGTCTCAGACTTCACCATCCTCCCCCCCCCCCCTCACCCACACACCATTCACTAGCTGGGACATGGGGGAAGTCAGGAGTGAGGGTCAGGCAGCTCCCCCCTGTCTGTGAAGCCAGCCTCTCACTAGTAATGCAGGGAGGGAGCTGTCTCAGACTGGTATCAGGGTTAGGGCACTGTGTGCAGGAAGATCACAACACTCCTGGTATTAATAGGGATAGGGCACTGTAAGAGATGACTGTAGTAGACTGAATAAAGATCTGATGTTTCTGCTCTCCTCACACCAAACAAAAACAACACACAAGCAGAGAAGCCCTTCTTACAAAGCTGAGCTAGTGAGTTAAGTAGGAGGAAAAGTAAACATACTTGTGCCAGTGTGGCTACTTAAAAAATACACTTACCAACAATCAATTACATATATTTGAACTGTGTACAGTTCCAGCCAGGACCACCTTTCTAAAATGCACAGTGATTGGCAAATTCAACATGCACTAGCATTTCTGGTGCCTGCTAACAAAAATAATAAACAAACAAGTTCTAGTCACGTGAGTGCTGATCATTACATTACTTTTTTTGTCAAGCTTCCAACTGTTTCCATTTCACATCCCCCCAACCATTACCTCAGTATTAGCCTTGGTAACATCAATAGATAAGAGCACAGCCAGCCAATAGGAATACATACATACATATTCATTCCTAAGTGACCTTTACTGACCTGGGAAGTGTGAACACTTTGTTTCATTTTCTGTTGGTGTTCGTTAGTTTCCAGTTCCATTTCCCATCCCCCCAACCATCACCTCAGTGGTAACCTTGGTAACATCAATAGATAAGAGGGCAGCCAGCCAATAGGAACACATATTCATTCCTAACTGACCTTCAGTGACCTGGAAAGTGTTTATTTGTATCATTTTCAGTTAGTGCGCACTAAATCGAGTTAGTGCGCACTAACGGGGAGTTAGTGCGCACTAACTTGAGTTAGTGCGCACTAACACGATTTAACGATTTTTAACGATAAATCGTTAGAATTTCTATTGTATCGTGTTCTATAACGATTTAAGACGATATAAACATTATCGGACGATAATTTTAATCGTTGAAAAACGATTCACATCCCTAGTAATTGACCCCTTAAGTTTGTACCTGAGGCAGTGAGGGTGAAGTCACTCATATCCAGGTTATTATTACAGTATCATTGACATTAGTAAGATATGCCTATATTATTAGAAGAGCTTGATGTGTTCACATCAATCCCCACCTCCCACCCACCAAAAAAAAAAAATCAAAAAAATCAGAGAGTTCATATTTAGTATAATTCTGTTTTTTCTCCTCCATGCTTTTCTTTTTTCTTAGTGAAGAATAAAAATTGGATTTATGTTTGGCAAAGAAGATAGACTAAAGGTTAAATTTATTAGCATTTTATAACATTTCTGCTAATTTCACAGTCATGAAGCTTTGTATGTTTTCAGCCTTTTAACTGCAGCATGTAATACTATTATATACTAAGACTGTGCATGCCAATGAGACTATTTTTGATTTGTTCCAAATGGAAGGAACCGAACAAGCCTTCTCATGATAATTTTGAATGTTTTCATTTTTTGCACAAAAAATTCCATCCGGACACCTTCCATCCCCTACATCTCCTCGAGAAAGACTCAGGGCCTGGACGGCACTCATCTGGGTCCTGCCCATGCCCTTCGACCCCCTCCATTCTGCCCTGTGTCTAGCCTGAGCTGTGTCTAGCCGGGGCCTCCTCAGATTCCTCCAATCTCTTCTGAAGAACTTACCGGGGACCTCCCCAGCCCCCACTTACCCATTATGTTGGGAGGGATCACTAAGAAAAAGGCAAGAGTGCCCATAGCTCGTGCCTCCACTGTCCTTTTAAAAATGGTTCCAGTGGCCTGGAAGACAGCATCAAAGTGATGTAATTTCAGTGCATATCTCAGATGTGCCAGCAACATTATATTGTACAGCCACACCTAAGATGGCTGGTACCATTTTTAAAAGGATTCAATGGAGAAAGAGCTATGGACGATACTCCTGTCCCTTTCTTGGTGATCTCCCCAAACAAAAGTGGTAAATGGGGATCACGGAGATCCCCTGCCCTGGCAAGTTCTTCAGAAGCCAACAGAGGAGTCTGGGGAGGTCCCGAATGGGAATGACTCATTTATCCAGGTAGGCCTGTGCCCTGAAGCAATGGGGTAGGATGGAGATCAGAGGGTCCTAGACAGGCGCTGACTCGGCTCAGTCTGAGTCTTTGTTGAGGAGTAGGGTTGGGGTGGAAGGCTTCAGGAAGTTTCTGTTTCTTTTTGCTTTGGCTTTTTTTCGGTTTGGGAAAACATTAAACAACCAAAAATTGCCCCCCCCCCAAAAAAAAAAAAAAATGAAGAAACAAAACAAAATGAAATTATTGGACCTGTAGATCTCTATTACATACCTGTAAGGGAAAAAATGGCAATCTCAGTGCAAATTGAAATTCTTTCACACATACGGGAGCGTATCCTGAAATTTCTTATCAAAGAATTTTAAATTCTTATTTCAACTGTAAATGTAGCCATGGCCCTACAAATTGCCACAATTAAATGGCAGTCTTTGTAAAGTATGTGTAAAGAAACAGAGAAAATGACAGCAGATAAGGAACGTAAGGCTCATCTGGTCCACTCCTGATGCAAAACACCCAGTCTAAGGGTTTTACCCTCTCATCCTCTGTGCTTTACCTATTTTCTCTTAAATTCCATTGCTCTTTTGGTCACCACCACCTCTACTGAGAATCTGTTCTATATGCCTATCACCCTTTCAGACTTATATCATGATTCCTTGTTCAACAACAGTGGCATACCTAAGGTACGGGGCACCCGGGACAGTTACTACCATTGGCAGCCCCGCACAGCAAACCTCTCTGTCTCCTCTGGATCCCCTCACTGAAAACTAGTAAATTCATACTAATAATATCATTTCCAATGAGCTGATGAATAGAATAACATCCAGTAACTAAGAGCTCATATAAAATTGTTAAATGTTTCTAAACAGCAATAAAATATTTCAAAATGGCAGACACATCTGATACCCAATAATTAAAATTAATAAAGACAGAAAAATTCCCCTCTCTCCATACCAACAATCTTTTGGTTTCCATTCACCCTTAGCTTGTCTTGGATTAGTGGAGCAGCACAAAATTTCTTCACACACACACACACACATAACACAGGCAGAATTCCATTGACACACACACACACAAACAACCCAGGCAGGCTCCTATTCTCTCACATGCACACACACACACACACACACACACACACACACACACACACAAAACCCAGGGGGAGAGAGGTGGGATGCTCGTGGGAGGAGTAGACAAATCCTATATATAGAAAACCTCCCATACTAAAACAGCACCAACTGCCAGCACTGAACCCTGCAAATATTACACTGGGCCCTAAAACACCAATGCACCTCCTATTAGGAAAACAGCACAAGCCAAGCTGCTATAGATCCCTACACAGAAACTACATGCTAGTAGAATACCTCACTCACAGACCCTCAACAGATATACAATAAGGAGACCACAAAGCATGAATTAAAATATGCAGACAAAAATTGAACTGGAGATGGCTACAAGCCAGACTCTGTATGCAGTGCAATAATGGAAAAATAGAATCGCCATTCCTCATAAAAAAAACAATAAAATCACTCTCATACATGCTCTCTTTCTCACACACACACACACACACACACACACACACACACACAATCACACATGCTTTGTCGCTCTCTCTCTCTCTCTCAAACACACACATATGCACGCTTTCTCATACATGCTCTCATTTTCTCATATACATACACTCTTGCTCTTTGCACATACTCTCTCACACACAACTCACATGCTCTATTGCATACAAGGTCTCACTGACTTACAGTGTACACTACCTGCACTCTTACTTTCTTTCACATGCCCTCTTTTTTACATGCTCTTGTATTCACAGACTCTCTGACTCATGTCAGGTTTCTCCCTCTCTTCTTTGACTGTTGACAGAAGCCCTGAGGGCCTGTTCCACTCTTTGACTGCTAGTGGGCTAGGCTACACTAGGGATGACGTTAGAGGGGTGGGGGGCACAGGTTGAATCAGCCAGAAAGGGGCTCCCTACCCATGATTGAAGGACAAGAGGGGTTCCCTTCCTCAAGATTGAGATTCTACTCTATACTGCTCCAAAAAACTCCATGATGTCTTTTCCATTTCTTCCAAGACACCTCATGCAGCCCACATGATCCCCCCTCTCCATAGCCTGTGCCCCCCAAAATACCCCACAAAGCCCTTTCCCTTCCAACCAAGATTCTATCAACAAGCACTCTCCCCTCCTCTCAGACACCACGACCCCAGGAAACACTTCCTCCCAGGCCACTTGTTGATGGTGACAGTCATCTCTTCCCATCTACCGTTGATTCCTCAGAACCACACGGGAAGGTACAAATAAACAGTACTGCCCCTTTCTCTGTGCCAGCAGATGCACGCTGATGACGCTTCCCACCGACGTGCAGCAGATGCTGCTTGGGGCTATTAGAGTCCTTCCTGCAGCGCAAGGAGTTGTCTGCTGGGGGACTGCTAAAGAGTGAGTTCTGGTGCAATCGTCGCAATTTACCCCTCCCCCACATCAATGTTCCCTCTCAGGATTAGGTTGCTGTATGCAAAAACGTTTGCTCGTGAGCAAACATTTGTGGTTTCATTACCCTGTGAGTACTACTTTCTTTGATGCAAAAAGCCTATCAATTTTATTCTCACAGCAAACCTGTTTTTAGAGGAAGGATTGATTACAGCATGCACACAAACTTTGTCACATACACATACACTAACACACTTGCATATTCACTCTCATACTCTCACACATAAATGCTTAATCCCCCCAAACACACACACACACGCTCACTCTCATGCCTCTCATTCACACCCATGCACATGCACACTCACTCAGTTCTCCTCTTCCACACACACACACTCATCTCAGTAATTGCCAGCCCTTCACTGCCAAACACTTTCAAAACACAAACCCTTGCAAATCAAAAGAAAATAAAAGACACCTAGAACCTTGCCATACCAAACCATACCAGAAAAGCCTCTGGACTCAAACAGCAGCAGCCTTATCTATGACACGGCAGCAATGCAAATATTATACAATACCCTAGAACTTGTTCTGTTAACCACCTACTGGGGTTAACAGAACAAGCTCAAGCTGTACTGCTACAAAGCCTTACAGAAAAAAAGCAGAGATACTGCCCTTAAGTTACACACACAGAACACAGACGGAATCTTACCTAATACAGCATACAGGTCTACAAATTAGAAACAGAAACATATGGACAAAAATAGAATGGAAAGCCTGAAAGAACAATTTACAAATATGCAATGCACATTCCCAAAGATAACATATGCCAATCACTAAAAATTCAAAAAACATTTTTTTTTTTTTTACCTTTGCTTTCTGATCTTATTTTTCTAATCGGTTTGTCCCAGGCTTTTTTTCCCCACGTTCCCTTTCTTGGTCTTTTCTGAATTCCTTTTTTCTCTTTGTTTCATCTCCACCGGTCTTTTTCCCTTTCTTCCTCAAACACACACTATGGCTCTCATTCTCACACGCTGTCTCTCTCTCTCTCACATACACAGCTCTTACTTTCACATGCTGTCTCTCTCTCTCACACACACACTCTTATTCTCATATGTTCTCTCACACAAACATACAAGCTGTCGCACACATGCTCTCTCTCACACACACACACAGACACACACACACACACACACAGAGGCTCTCACATACTGTATCTTTCTGTCTCTCACAATTTACAGGCTCATTCCCACACACAATCTCTCAACTCACTGACACACATTCCCACACACAAACACACTCTAAGGGAGCCTCCTCTTTGTAGGTCACTGCGGGATGGGCTCTGTGGCGGCCCTGATCTTCTCGGGCCACTGCAAGATGGGATCTGCAGTGGCCCTACCACAGACTCTGATCTTCTGCACACGGGACGATGCCCCTCCTCCTTTCTGTCTGCATGGCTCCGGCAGCATTTTTCTTCCGGGGTTGCATGGGCAGGAAGGAGAAGGAGCATCTGGTGGTTTGGGGGTCTCTTGTTTTCTTTGGGCATTGCCAATCTTCCTTCACTGGGGGATAAAAGCTTAGAGGGAACAGTGCTCCACATCCCCCCATTTCCCAAAATGATTTTGGTCTCTATTGGCTGTGTCTTCTTTTTGGCCTCAGGGGTTCTTTGCTTTTTGGCCACTGGCATAGAGTTCTGTCGTGCGGGTGAGGTGTGGGAGGGGGGGGCTCCCGATGACACCCTCCCTCCTAGCTGTCACCTGTGGCGGCCACCTCACTGGCCTCTTAGTATTAGTATGCCATTGTCCAACAATCTTTCATTCCATTGAAATATACTTTCTTCTTGTAAATTAACATCTCTGAATGATTCAATCATATTCCCTCTCTTCCTCCTGTCTTCTTGATAAGTATATCTTTAAACAGTCATAGGGAATTGGGCAAAAAAGAGCAGATCTAGAAAGCTATGTGTACTAATACTCATAGTGTTGGATATAAAGTCCCAAATCTAGAGGTAGTCATGGAAGAGGCTGACCTGGATATAGTGGCAGTCACAGAGACACAGTGTGTACCAGGCTGTAATCTATTTAAGAAGGCCAGGGTGGGAAGAAAGGGAGAAGGAGTGTCATTATATTTAAAAATAATAATATTAAATCAACAGAACCGCTGGGCTTATGAGGGGAGGCGGCACTGGGCGGTAATCTGGAAGAAGGGAATGAAACATCTATTTATATTGATCGGATGCACAGATCTCCTTTGCAGGCAGAAGAAATGGATATAGATGTAGTTGAAAATGTTTACAAAACTACTACAAAAAGACAAGTTACTATTGCTAAGTGATTTTAATTTGCTGGATGTTGATCGGGACATCCCAGCTGTGATGTCATTTATAAATAGGAATGTCCTTCATTGTCTGCAGGAAGAAACAGCTCCGGCATCGGGGAACAAAACCAAAATGTGAGGGATGTGTATACTGGACCTACAAATGAGGAGATTTTGATGACATAGGGCGGCAAATATTTAGGGACAGCTAGTGGCTGAAGATTTGCTGCCTTCCATCTCAGCTGATTGTGCTGAATCTTATTCCGCGAGAACAGCCCTCTGCTATTCTGTAACAGCCCCTTACAGGAGGTTGGGGGGAGGGATTTTGATAGCATCAACAGTGCCTAGGAGTGGCAAAGCTCTAAATCTGACCCTGATGCCACTCCCTAGTTATTTCCTCATAATCTCACCATTCAGCCTCCTCCCAGATTTATCCATGCTGGGAGACTGCTCAGGTTGATGCTTCCTTTGTACGCCCTGTTTCTTGCAGTCCAAAGAAGCCTTTAGTAGATATATAAAAGGGGAAAATGGTTTACACTTCATCACGCTCAAAACTGTAGTCATTTTCTCTTACAGTATGTCACTGCTTTAAGTATCGTGATGAATGATTCATATCTCTTTAAAAAGAAAGATTTAAAATTGCAATTTATCTTCTATTTTAACTGCCAGTACAAGTGCAGTAATTTTACTCTATAATTGTTTTTATTTTTTTTTTTAAATTACAATGAAAAACTATCTCCTATTTATATTTGAGTGCATGAAAGTGGGCTTCACAAGGAAACATCTCACAAGAGCAAAGTTTGAAAAGTCCTACCATTTCTGCCAGTTTAAGACCTCTGCACACCTTTTATCGTTTTGCTATTGAAAACATTTTTTTTTAAATGTCCCCCAAAAATGGAATGTTAGCACCCACTAATCAGCCTCAAGTTCCAGAGCACACAGGAACTTCCTGGATGAAGTAGTATTGGAGAGAAGATTTACAAAACTTTTAGGCTTTAGCTGGGTTTTTTTTTTTTTTTTTCAAAGTCCATTTTCTTCCCTTGGTAGAAGGCTCTATTTCCAGAGCAATTTTCTTTGACCTCAATAGATTGTCTCATCTTTGGTTTAGGATATCTGACTTGTTGGAGTCAATTATATAGTAACAGAGGCCTCTACCTCAGAAACTGTCAATTAATTAAGGCCCACCAGTGGGTGGTCCTTTTGTGCGAAGTTTCCTGGGGCTTCTTAGAAAAATTGAGACCACTTTGAAATAGTGCTGCTGGTGCTCTGCTTCTCTTCCAACCACATTATAAACAAAACAAAACTTTTCTTTTCAAGAAGTGAAATGACATGGAATAATATCTGCCTTACTGGAGTATTAACAGCAATTCCCCTGTGAGGATGGGGAGTTCATCATTTTAATGTGCTTACTTTCCTTTGCAGGGGAGTCTAGAAAAACAAACTTACTTGAAGAGAGAAGCAATCTCCCTGCATCCTTCCCTTATATCTTCCCCGATACCCAGGTTCCATATCAAACTTGTTACAAGTGAGAGCCCCAAAAATGCCTTGGGGGCAGGGGAACAGTATGCAGAAAAAATCATTCAACAGAGCGAGAAAAGCTTTGAACATACAATGCTGGCACTAGAAATGGAAAAGTAAAGAGCAAAGATAAGAGAGAGAGAGAGTAAAAAAAAAAGTAAAAAAAGTAAAGAGCAAAGGAGAGAGAGAGAGAGAGAGAAGTTAGAACTGAAATGAGAGGGTAGAGGTCCTTAGCAGAGGGGTGTGGAAGCTGGACATGGTGTACCTCACAAGAGACTGATCCTCCATGTATGGGGAATAGCAATGACATCCAGGCTTAAACTTAGGCACAGAAAAATAAGCAACTGTCTCTGGCACAAAATTGTAATAGAGGCCGGGCTTCTGCCGCCATGCCACCACCTCAGCCTGTCACCATATCACCGGCTTCCTGTCAGCCAGGGCACACAGACCCTGGCATGGCCCCCATCCCTAGCATGGGTCTCCATGGTAACGGGGAACCTGTTTGGGAGGAGGGGCATCACACTGAGTTTTCTTGCAGGGGTTTTCCGGCGGGGACATGAGGACAGCAGGGCTGAAGTGAAATTAGAGGTGGGGACAAGCAGGGCAGCTGGCAGGTGCCCCGCAGCGCCCTGCCTGAAGCTCATGCCTTCGGTCAAGCAATGGGGGGTAGCAGGAACAGGTGCATGAGGGTGGGAGCTACGTGGAGCTGGCTTGGATTGGTTGAATGGCTTTACGCCTGTAAGGCATTAGGTATTCAAACTCTCAAATCCCAGCTTGACTGACTCCTATATAAATGTGTCTCTTATGTTTCTGGTGCAGCAGCAGATGAAAACGGGAAGGACAAGAGACGTATGCAAGAAGAGCTGTGCCTGCCTGCATGTAGGCTGGGGGCTGATTATTTGTGGATGCTACCGGGTGGGGGAAAAAATAGAGATATGGAGATATTAGTGGGAGGGGGAAATGGAGATTTGTGGATCCTGCTGGATAAGATGTGGAGTGGGGGATGCTCCAAGCAGACAGAGGAAAGGGGGGGAATGCTGTGGGCTGGGGGAATGGGAATTGGGGGATGCTATTAATCAGAGGAGCGCAGGAAGAGTGAGGGAGAGAGAGGATAATGCTGGGTAGGGGAGAGGAAAACTGAATGGAGATGCTGCTGAGCAGGGAAGGGAGGGGGAGAAAGAAAGAGAGTGAGAGAGAGTATGCGTAATGTGTATGGAGGAGGGGTGTGTGTGTGTCAGGCTGGGCAATGTTGTCTTTGTCCCTATCTGGGCTTGGGATGAGGAGGCAGTGGCTTGGGTGTTTCCTGTGGATGGAGAAAGATCTTGCAGAAGGTCATGGCTGGCATTGAGAATTATCCTTAGCAATATGGGTAGAATAACTAGACAGACTGAGATATGCTGTTTTTTTTTCTGCTGCCATCTACTATGTTACTGGAAGAAGGGAGTCGTGTTATGCGTTTCAAAGAGGGTACTCAGAAGTAATATTAGTAAACATGTCTTCATTGAAGAGATAGTACGTGTATAATTATAAGTGGTAGTTGTAGCAGGGAGAGGAGAAGATGGGGGTTCCAGAGGACAAGAGGAGAGGATCTGAAATTTGGTGGAGGGTGGCTTCATTTCTGTCCAGGCCTCCAGCATGTCTAATACTGGCCATGGGGGAGAGAGGATGATCCATGGGGAGGAGGGGGTGAAGGACCCATTCTCCCACCCCTCTGATAATTTCTGGGGTACAACACTGCGCTGTTGCATGTGGGGCACCCAAACTTTAAATATGGCTCTGGTGACAGGACGTTGTAAAAGGTCAGATGCATTGTGTGTACAGCAATAGTACTAATATTCCATTGATTTCTGCAATGCTTTATACTTGGATCTTCTTGGGGGCACTTAAACTACTTAAACATATCTTTTTTCATTTGCTTTTGAATATGTACTACCTTTTGTATTTGTTAAGGATTAGCTGTTGCTGAGTTAGTTGCATTGTTCATTTTGCCTGGCAGTGACAGACAGTGTGGTAAAGGCCAAAATGGTTTTATGCATTTTTTAATTTTTATTGAATATGTATTGTTGTTTTTTCTGTATGAATTCATATAAGTTGTGGATATGATGGTATAACCTGCCTAGAACTGTGGATTGTGCATATTATAAATCTGTTACATAAATAGGTGATCTGTGCATCACAATCCAAATCAACAGTCATTGAGCTGGACCAAACTGAATAAATAGGCATGGCTTAGAAGATTCATGATTTATAAACCAGAAGCTACAGTTGTTCTTCTGCATTCTATGGGCCAGATTTTAAAAAGTGCGTGCGGGCGTAGATTTGTTCGCGCAACCCGGCGCAAACAAATCTACGCCCGATTTTATAACATGCGTGCGCTGCTGCACGCATGTTATAAAATCCAGGGTTGGCGCGCGCAAGGAGGTGCACAATTGTGCAACTTGTGCGCGCCGAGCCGCGCAGCCTTCCTCCGTTCCCTCCAAGGCCGCTCTGAAATTGGAGCGGCCTCGGAGGGAACTTTCCTTCCGCCTCCCCCCACCTTCCCCTCCCTTCCCCAACCTAACCCGCCCCCCAGCCCTTCCTAGAACCCCCCCTTACTTTTGTTGAGTAAGTTGCGCCTGCCTCTTGGCAGGCGTAGCTTATGTGCACCGGCGCCCGCAATCCCGGGCACAGCGGCAAATGGCCGTATACTATGCGTGTAACCCTTTTAAAATCCACCCCTATGTGCTTAGGGAGGTTGATTTTCAGTAGCCCTTGCAGAGCTAAAGTTGGAGAGTACAAAGTACCCGTTAACTTTAGCCTTTAATTTTCAAAGCAGACCTATGCATGTAAGTCTGCATTGAAAATGTGCAGATTCTGCCAGTATGTGCATACAGATATGCATGGAAAGCCACAACTGCTCCCAAGTGGGCATACCACATAATCATTTTCATATATACTTGTGAAAGATTCAAGTATGCACATAAATAGTTTCACCACCCCACCTCTGCCCCCTCGAATGACTCATTAGTCCATGTAAAAGTATGTGCCAAATCGTGCTCCACACCTGCTTTCCCCTAGACTAACTCCTGGATAATTTTCAATAGCAAATGTACGTACATATACTGGGGTATACGTGTGCATATCCTTTTGAAAACTAATACTATAAGAGGATGTTTATGTAAGGATTAATATCATAAAAGTATATGTGGTGAATTTTCAAAACATTATGCTCATAAAATTAGCATATATGCAAATTCCATATTTTATAGAAAGTAAAAATATGCGCATATTTTCACTGTCACACACACATATATTGTACATGTGTAAAAAAGTGGGGGTCTAGGTGTTCCCAGGTGGACCAACATCTATATGCATAAATTTCCATTTTAAAAGACAGGCATTTAGTTTTGCCAGCTTGCATAATTTTATTCCTGCTAATTATCTGGCATAAGTAACATTAAATGTATGTAGTACTGACCAGGTGGGAGGTCTGGGTGAACTAGGGGAAGTTCAGGCTGAAGAACCAGGAGGGTCTCAAGGACATGAAGAAGGACTGGTGAAAATGGTAATTTCCTTGATGCGCACGTCTTAAAATACACACATTACATAAGTAAAATCCCAATTTACACGTGTAAATCCTACTTTATTTTTCAAGTGAAATATATGCACGCATATTTTTAAAAAAAGGTAGGAAAAGTATGCATGTTCAATGCATTGATATACACTCTTTCAATGCATTGCATGTATTCGCGTGCAAGCCTACATACGTATGTATGATGCAGGGTAGAGATATGCATGTTTTTAAAACATGTGTATATCATATGTACAAGTTATAAAATACTAGCATATATCTGCTTGCAGTCATTTATATGAGTATGTGCTGCTGTGCGCTTTTATTTGAATGTTATCCTCATATTTATAGGGACGGTAACTTTCAAACAGACATGCAGATGCGCATGTACATGGGTATATGGGCACATGATCAGATATGCAGCAATTTTATATCCTGAGCGCACATCATGCACGTTTTTAAACAGCCCTGGTGCGTGTATGTATCTTCCTAATTTTAAGCTTGTGTATGCACAGCAGCGTAAGTCGGCTTTGGGAAGCACAAATGAGGGAATTTTATAACAGACCCCTGTCCAATCCATGACCAGTTTCACCAGTTCATCCACCAGTTTGCCCAGTCTAGACCTAGGTCCTCCATACTCCCCTGGCTCTTTAGCCTGCACTCCCCCCAGTTAACCCTGATCCCTCAAGCACTTCAGAGATGCCTGCAAATAGTTTTATAAAGACTTACACCTCCTCCATAGCAGAAGTGAAATTTGTGCTCAACACTACCTGGGCTCGCTCCCAGGTACGTAGCTACTTGCATGCAAATATCTTGGCCCTGGCCCAAAATGCCTATCTGCCCCCCCCCCCCCCCCAATACACACACACACACACACATTCCACTCCTTTTTATTCCTGATGTGAGATATTTGCACATCGCTACTTGTGCGCACATGTGAGTGGCTTATAAAATCGGGTGGACGTGCTCATGTGGTACATGCGTATCCATCTCCCGATTTTGGTGTGCATCTGGCTTTTACAATTCACCTTTAATGCACTTACATGTAATATTTTTATATTATTTAGCTTTGTTTTCCATGCATATATACACTGCATATGAAAATGTTATGTACATTACACATCCCTTCAAGGAGCTACAGTATACACTGTTTTGCACTTATTGTGAATAACTAAATTATCCACTTGTGATTTAACTGTTCATTGACTCATTCTTTAAATGTCTCTGTATTAATTTTTATAGTGAATTTAATGCTTGCAGCATATATTAGATTAACAGCACTAGAAACAGCTTTTTATTCCATTCAATAGGCAGAACATTGGCAACAACAGTACCAGCTTCCCCAAGCTATCCTGACAATGTACCTCAACCATGTTCTGGCTGAACAACCTCTAAGAGCGAGAGGGTACTTGCCATAACATTTTAACCTCTGTCTTTCTCCTGAGACAGCCAATAGTAAATATGACAGTAACTTTTAAAAAGCCCTGCGGGCACACATGCTCGCCCATATGCCAGCTCGCATCCAGACACAGCCATTTTATAACATACATGCGTGTATGTGCGCATGTTATAAAACAGGCTGCTCGCTCGTACATGTACGCATAGTTTTATATGAACGTGCGCATGTGCGCACAAATCCCGCCTCTACCACATAAGAGGAATTTTATAAGGCAGGTCCACCGACGCCATACCGTGTTTTCCCAGTTCATTCCCAGTTTGCTCAGTTTAGGGAGAGCACTTCCAAACACCCCTAATTTATTAGCCTCCCTTTCCCCCTGTTAGCCCCAACCCTTAAAACCCCACTGACTAGCCTAGATTTTTTTGTTTTTGTACTTACACACCATCCATAGGAGTAGTAATGTTACGCGGCAGGGGATCCCAGTGCGCGCCCGTGCACGTCAGTATTTACATGCACATCTCTTGGCCTTCTCCTGGCACGCCCCTGACTCCCTATACCATGCCCACACCATTTTTTCTGAACTTTTGACTTTTGCGTGTACCAGGAGATATGTGCTTACATGGGCGCTTTTAAAATCTGCATGATGCGCCGGCCCCATTTTGGCGCTCCTAGGGCTTTTAAAAATCATCTTTATGCTTTTTGTGATTTATTCACCGTGAACTGGACTAACAATACCAGCTCACTTCACAGCAATGTCAAATGCTAATGACTGTTTGCTATTACCAACCTGACCCTCATTTGATCCTGACATAGAGGTGAAAGAGTCTGTATCCTTGGCTAAATTCATTAAGCCAAACATTCCCTCATGTAGGGATCTGGGAACATTTGCATCAAAAGCAGAGAGTGCAAAAAGTGGAGCTTTCAGCTATAACAATTACTTGTGGAAAGCACATGTTTTGTCTTAGGGGCGGATTTTAAGAGCCCTGCTCGCCTAAATCCGCCGAAAACCGGGCGGATTTAGGCGAGCAGGGCCCTGCGCGCCGGTAAGCCTATTTACATAGGCCTACCGGCACGCGCAGAGCCCCGGGACTCGCATAAGTCCCGGGGTTTTCGGAGGGGGCGTGTCGGGGGCGGGCCCGAACCGCGCAGCGTTTTCGGGGCGTGTCGGGAGCGTTCCGGGGGCGGGCCCGGGGGCGTGGCTACAGCCCGGGGCGGCCCGGGGGCGTGGCTGCGCCTTCCAGACCCGCCCCCAGATCGCGTCCTGGCGCGCTAGCGGCCCGCTGGCGCGCGGGGATTTACTTCTCCCTCCGGGAGGCGTAAATCCCCGGAGAAAGGTAAGGGGGGGGGGGTGTAGACAGGGCCGGGAGGGTGGGTTAGGTAGAGGAAGGGAGGGGAAGGTGAGGGGAGGGCGTTAGAGGATTCCCTCCAAGGCCGCTCCGATTTCGGAGCGGCCTTGGAGGGAACAGGGGTAGGCTGCGCGGCTCGGCGCGCGCCGGCTATACAGAATTCATAGCCTTGCGCGCGCCGATCCAGGATTTTAGTGGATACGCGCGGCTCCGCGCGTATCTACTAAAATCCAGCGTACTTTTGCTGGCGCCTGATGCGCCAGCAAAAGTACGCCTATTCGCGTTTTTTGAAAATCTACCCCTTAATTTGTAGCCCCACCCAAGCTCACAGAAACATAATGAAACTAATCCATTGATTTTAGCTGATTTTTCTTAAAGATGTGCAAGAATGAGTATTACATTTATTTATTCTCATTAATTAATGAGAATTTGCCACTTTTTGTTTTTTTTTTCTGTGAATTATTTTCCATCATTTGACTGCTTGTGAGAAAGATTTGGCATTAAGTCCTGAGGTGATAGTTTTTGAGAAAAGCATACTACGTTGCCTGTTTCTTATAAAGCTATTCACAAAATGAAACCTACTTTCCATGTGTCCTTACCACAAGTCATGTATAATTCATGAATTGAAAAAGCATATGCCACCCCCCCAAAAAAGAAAAACAACAACAAGCAATCCCCACCAAAAAATAACTAACTAAATATATATAAATAAAATTGTGCTAGGACAACTTTATTGAATGAATTAAAAATAAGCCTGCTGAAACACAAAAAAATATTAATTTAACATGACTGGGCTTTTTAGGGCTCGGAGAGGCAATCATACTATACAGGTTTCTTCATCGGGGAAGGGATTTATCTTTCAGGGCCCAAGCGTTTAGAATGGAATGGATCCATGGAAACACTGACCATGATAAAGTTAGGATTTTGCGGCCCCCTAAGCAATAGTCTTGCTGTCTCCCATTCCCTCTCCTGGACAAGGGACAACAGAGCAAAAGGTCTAAGGCACTGCTTTCTTTGCTCTCCTCTATGTGCTCCATGCTCACCTCTTCCTTTCATGTCTCTGAATGAGAGAGGGGCTGGATTAAGGAGCAGAACTGCTTTGCTTTTCTCCCTGCTGTGTGCTCTGGCACTTCCCCCCTCTCCTCCTATTCCCTGCACAGTGGAGTAGGGAGAGGCTAGATGAGGGGGTAGATCAGTTTTTCTAGTCTCACCCCCTCCCCTCCTGTGAAACCTAGCACAGCTGGGAGGCAGCAACTCTTCAGCTGGTCTGCTGCTCTTCCCCCCAGCAAACAGTATTTATTTATTTATTTATTTATTTATTTATTTTTAGTTTTTTTATACCGATTTTCCTGCATAAAATGCATATCAAACCGGTTTACAATGAAACAGAATAAGCAGGAAGTAAAATTCCTTAGTCTAATACATTTAAACGTCAATAATGAAATAATTTTAAACAAAGCAAAAAGCTAAATAACATTAATAAAAGTTAAATTATTAACATAAACATACATATAAATATATTATATATATATATATATATATATATATATATATATGTATATATATATTATATATATATATTATAATATATTATAAATATAATTATATTATATTATATTTTCCACCTCAGACACAGGCCGCATGTGCCTCTTGGATGCTGAACAACAAAGTGGGTGTTCCAAAAAGTAAGTCTTTACTGCAAACGTTTTCTTAAAAGTGAAAACAATATCAGCTGGTAACAGTCGCTGGCAGATGCACCAGTTCCAGTGCTGGTAGCAGATGCACAAGCATAGTAAAAAAAAAAAAAAAGAAAAGAAAAGATTCTTTTGAGCGCTGTCTCTTCCCTTTTCTGGAAATTTGGTTTCCCTGAATTTGGTGCTGGGCGCCCTGACTCGCACAAGGCCCCTTGATGTAGCTGTACTCCCAAGAGTTGAAACTCTGCTCTCAAACACCTAATTGTTTTCTCTATAAAATGGTGGGGTAATACTGGACGTTGCACAGCTCCTTGGGACAGTCCTGCTTACTTCTGACTTGTCTCTGGATTCCTTTCTTGGACTCCTGTAGATCTTGAACTTCTAACTCCATTGGTTTATCAGCACTACTTCTGGAAACTTTGACCAACTGTCCAGCTCTGGAGAAACACTCAACAAAAATACAGCCAAATAAAACCACTTCTCCACATAGAAACAATTTGTTTTCAGTAGTACACAACTGCAACATACAGGCGGACAGAAGCAAAAAAAAAAAAAAAGCCTCCGCCAATAGGATCCATCTTCAAAAGTCTGCAACTGCAAAACACATAGGGAAAACACAGAAAAACAGCCTTTGCCCTCCAGTCCCAGCATGGACCATGTTTCACTATAATATGTCTGCTTTATGGGGACTGGTTTTAAATCCTTCTCCAGGAACTCAGTGTCGCTGGATGCATCCAGCATCTCATGCTGACTGCAACTTAATCTCTAAATGTTCTGGGAGAATATTTTCCGTTTTTTGTTCTCACCCCTTGTTGCATGTAAACCGGCATGATGTGGTTTCTAATCATGAATGCCGGTATAGAAAAACGCTAAATAAATAATAAATAAATACATTACAGGAGGCTACAAAAAAATTCTGCTTATTGACTGGTCTAAGCAAATCAGTGAATACTATAACTTAGGTCTCATAGAAAGACATCCCCACTGTGCCCTCTATGCTGTGTGCATGTGTGCATCCACACAGATCATGAACCCCCGCGCACATGGCAAAACACAGAACACACAAGAAATTCCGTTATCATTTGCATTATACTGGCTCACGCACACTTTTGAACATGGCTTATAAAAAATTGCACAAAAGAACATTTTTGCATGCGTGGCCTGTCAACGTTGGAATGCTACATCTAAAAAAGGGAGTGGGAAGGGACATTCACAAATTACTACAAAATAACAATACTGATTGATCTACATAGAATACTTAAAAATTGTTCATGTCTAAAAAGTTGTCCGCTGATATAGTGAGTATAAAGATACTCCAAAGAAGTAAATAATCCTGTCTAATCAATAAAAAAAACATGCTACTCAGTCTCTGAACTGAGACGTCTCGGAGAGACACCGTTCAGCTTGAAAATTCAGGTTTTTTCCACCTGAGCCAGCGATTTGTCCAGATCCCTACACCATGCTAGAAAATATGGACCTGATCAATATCAAAATATTTTAAGTCTTCAAACCCATGATGAAAATCAAGGCAATGCTGTATCATTGGAGCCTCTGTGCATTCTGCATCAAACTGCAATGTGCCACCATACAGACGTGGACTCCACGCTTAGTCTTGCAGGTTTTGACAAGGGTACAGAATCACAAACATGCTATTGCAGTCAGTGGACTACTGCAACGTCCCTAAAAAGTTCTTCACAGGACGATGAAAGACTTGTAGTATCAGTGATATTGAACAGATGAAACATCTAAATGGGGGCTGTCCTCTACTAGCATCTCCCATTAGTATAGCCTGGGGGAAAGTTTCTGAAACAACTTGATTTCTTCACAAGTACACGATTCTCAGCCTGGGATTAGGATTTTACAGGATATATAATGTATTGAACATGGATGCTTATTAATGAGTATGAAAATTTAAAATATTATTGGCTTGTACAAGTCAATAAGCAGAATTTGTTTTTGAAAACTCGTGAAATTGGTTCTCTTCTGAGCTGGTGCCTGTTTTCCAATTAGTCAATAGTCGGGAATGAGGAATCACGTGTTTCATCTGAATCAGTCAAAGAATAAGGCTTTTTATGTAGCAGCTGGTGATTGGTCACTTTCTAGGTGGGAGTGTGGCCTTTATTTTTAATTTTCCCAGCCTTTTGAGATTTTGTCGCAATCAGCAGGTGATGCAGAATACATTTGGTGACAGTCAATATCTTCAGAAAGATTTTAAATCAGTCCCCATGAAGTAAGTATGTTATGCCAAAACATGGTCCATGTTGGGACTTGAGGGCTGAGACTGTTTTTCTGCATCTACCTGCCATTTGATATGTACATTGCAGTCTCCGGAACCTGTTGATAGAGGCAGTTGTGGATCCCAGAAAATGGACTTGTTTTTATGCAGGAAAGTGTTTTATTTTTCTGTATTTTTATTGAGTTTTCCAGAATTTTTAAAATAACCATGCTCACTTATTGCCTGTAATTTTGTACATTATGTGGCAATATAAATATTACAATGTAACCACTGATCAATTTAAGAGGTTTTATGAACTCTGTGGTCAATGAATTAACTTATCCCTCATTTGAAGGTCAACCTATACAGTATGATGGTAACTTTCAAAGCGACGCACGGGTGCACATGTGCTCGCATTCGTCAGCAAGCACCCAGGGACATGGCTATTTTATAATAGATGCGCATATATGTGCACATGTTATAAAATAGCCTGGCTGCATGCACAAGGATCCCCAATTTTAATTGGGTGTGCCTGTGCGAGCTTATGCAGCTTCTACCACATAAGTGGGGGGATTTTAAAAAGTATGCACACTGACGCCATTGCCATTTTTCCCAGTTCGTTCCAAGTTTGCCCAGTTAAGGGATAGGACTTCCAACCCCCCCAATTTAATAGCCGCCCTTCTCCCCTGTAAAGCCCAACCTTTAAAAGCCTGCTGATATGCCTAGAATTTTTTGTTTTATAACCTACATGTTATTCATAGCAGAAGTAAAGTTATGTGGCAGATAACCGCGGTGTGCATCGATTCACATAAGTATTTATAGGCAAATTTCATGTTAAAAATCTCCGAATGCCCATGTGCAGTCCCTTTTGCAAACTTTCCATTTATACGCGCAGTGGCATGCATGTGCGTATCCAGGTGGCTTTTAAAATCCATTCGGCACGCGCCAGCCCAACATATTCACGCATCCCCTAATTTTGGTGTATATCGGGCTTTTAAAATTCACCTTTATATGAACAGACATAGACTAAATTAACAATGTGCTTGTGTTTCAACAGGTTAATTTTGGAATAATTTTACAAAGATAGTCAAGCAGTGTGCTGAATATTTTTATTTTTATTTTTGAATGCATGCTGTTGTATGCTTCTTTCAAAGAAGCATGTGAGCTGAAAACGCCTCAGAGTGAAGTATTCTGGAATTATAGTTTCTGTGTTTCTTGTCCTGAACCTGCAGACCTATAATAGCATGGAAAGAAAAAAAGGTTTCTCCACGGCTACAGAAAACAGAATGACTCACAGACACTGCTAAAGCTATTAATCTTTAGGAGATATACAAGAGGGAGGCAATTTTTTTTTTTATTTCAGTGGATTAAAACCTGCATCTAGACATTACAAATGAATAGCTCGTACCGTGTATATGACAGCTGCTCTGCAGCTCATGTCACTAAAACCGAAGAGCTGCTGGTTGTGGAACTTCTAAAAATTTGCCTGGTTCTGAAAAATTTTGGCAAGGAATACCAATACACACCTCTAAGCCATTTGACATTTTAATGAACAGGAGAATTAAAACCAAGCAATACATAATCTTTTGTCACACTTAATCCACTCATATCCTGCAGAAACATGCTTTTATAATAAATGACAGCTTTCTACTCTATTTTTGCTATTTAACAGGACAGAAGTTCTACTGTGGTCACAAAGCTGTAATGTATAAAATAAATCTGTGGATTCTCTGCCTTTCCTCTCCCTCTCTCCCTCTACTACCAACTGACCTGAGATTATTTTCTGTTGCTAATCAGTTTACTGGGTTCCATGTAGCTAGCAACTGTATTTGTCCATCTTTGTAGGGGCATTGAGTTACTGTCTTTAAAAAAAATAAAAAAAATGAAGGGTCCACCTACTTCAATAAGGGAGCAATAAGGCAAACAATAAACATGATTGCCTTGCCAGTATCTCTTTCTGAGTCATAAAGTAATGCTGGCACACACAAGCATTAAATATCGACTGCACAGTACTATGTATAGTGATAAATAAAAACAGAAAATGGGAGCCATCATTTCTACCCACAAGCATATTATACATTATAATGAGTTTTGCTTACAGCTCACACACATGAGGAACATTATCTTTATAATGTTACTGAAGTCAGCCAGACCTGTGTTGTTTGCCATGCATATTTTATGCTCCTGAATAAAGCTAATTTGCTCTGTCACGTGATTGTTCCTTGATCAGCAACCTTGATGTGGCTTCACATTACATTCTAGCCTAATACAGGAGGATTATTGAGAAAAATCATATTACCATGATAGCCTCCAAGGCCTAATGAATTTCCCACTAGGAAGAGATGGTTCCTTATTTATTTGTTTGTTTGTTTGTTTATTTATTTATTTATTTATTTATTTAGTGGTTTTCTATACCAGCATTCGTGATAGGTATCACATCATGCTGGTTTACATTTACATAAATAAGAAGAATGAATTAGCCATGCTCTCTGGGTGACATTCTTTGGGCAGCATGGGACAGAGCTTCTCCCTTAGAAATCCAAGCTTTGCTCTGTGCCCATGTGCAGCTATTCCTGTGCGATTATCTCTTCTCCTCAGTTTTATTTTTCTGTGCAGCTGGATGGTCACGCGGAAGTTTTTCTCTCTCATATTCTCCTCTCTTTTCGGATTTTCTTTACTCTCGAGTGAACCCACAACATCACTTTTAAATGCTATCATGCCCCCAAACATGCCTAACTTCAAGTACTGCTAATGTGGCAAAATGATATCCCTTACAGATGGGCATAATTATTGCTACCTCTGTCTCGGGCCTGAGCATGAGCAATTGTCATGCTGTGACTGCGGGAGGATATCCCTGTGAGCTTAAAGACAATCAGTGGCAAAGATCACCCAACTAAAGGCAGGTGAGGGGATTTCATTGGGCTCCTATGCCCCATCACCGATGTCCAAAGACCACCATGCCAGCCAATCTTCACCCAGGCCCAAAACACAATGCTTAAATTTACTATCCTGATTGGGGGGGGGGGGGGGGGGGGGAGAGAGAGAGAGAGAGAAGAGAGAGAGAGAGGAGACCGAGAGAAGCAGAGATGATGAGAGAGAGAGAGCTCGAGGAGAGAAGAGAGCATGATAGACGGAAGGATAACGACGACCTGAAGAGGGGGCATGAGAGAACTAGAGGGAGGAGTAGATAACTGACCCTCTAATCCGGTCATCTATATTCTCCACTGTAAGAGGCACTTCAACTCAGGTGGGTTTTTTTTTTTTGGGGGGGGGGGAAGAATATAGTGGACAGATCCAACCTGAAAGTCTCTGTTAAGTATATTGAAATAGCTTCCATAGACTATATAAGAGGTTTTAGCATTGGTAGCGGCTTTTTGAATTTATTGAGTTTACATATTAAAAAGTATAACAGCTGTAAGCTAGTATTTAGAAACCCTATGTCAGGTGTGTGTGGTGAAGTATTACATAAGAATAATGAATTCCAATGGCTCAGACTGTGTTAGTGCCCACCCATGTTAACCTTGGACCCAGTCAAAAATTCATTTCTGGCTACACTACTGATGTATAGTCCCTCAAGTTAGGCTTTCTGAAAACTATTTTCCAAGCCCTCAATTCTCATGTTAAAATAATTAAGCAGAAAAATGAAATTAATCATAAATTGAATATAAAAAATATTTCTTGCACCATTAGAAAGCTTAAAGGTGAATTTTAAAAGCCTGACGCAGGCCAAAACCAAGAGATTCATGCACAAGTTGGGCCGGCGTGCGATGCATGGATTTTAAAAGCCATTCGTGTTCTCATGCATCTCCCACCTTGCGCACAAATACAAAGTTTCAAAACAGGGGCGGGGTGTGGGTGTTCCTGGATTTCACATTGAAACCAGTGTGTAAATACTTATGTGCACAAGCACGCGTCAAGGTCCCCTGCCGCATAAATTTACTTCTGCCATGGATGGCATATAAGTAATAAAGTAAACAAATCTAGGCTTGTGAGCAGGGTTTTTACAGTCAGGGCTAACAGGAGGGAAGGAAGTCTATAAACCTTGGGGGGTTTGGAAGCTCTATCCCTTAACTAGGCGAACTGGGAGTGAACTGGGAAAATGGTCAATGATGGCATGCGTGGCTTTTAGAATCCCCCCCTCTGATGTGGTAGAAGTGGTATCTGTGCACATAGTTGAGCACCCACTAAACATTGTGCACTCATGTGCAGGCGCTCAGTCTATTTTATAACATGAGCACATAGACACGCATATGTTAGAAAATAGCCGCGTCCTTGGGCGCCAGCCAGCAAATGCGTGCACATGTGTGCCCACACGCTTGTTTAAAAGTTACCATCATAGGCTTGAAGGTATCCAATAAACTTACTTTCCAGTTTCTAACTAGCTTTTCCTTAGAGTAATACCAATTGACTGATTTAAGTCCAGACATTATCATATTCAGGCTTCTTCATAGGGATGTATGGGAATTTTTCAACTTAAGAACTTTATTTAGAATGGACACAAATCCAATACATATTTCCACATGTCCCTTCAAATCCTCTAACTTTGAGCAGGGCATTCACAATCCTTAAATCACTGTTTTTCTTTTCTTTTCAGAGTAATTTTGTAGAGACTGACTTATTTTCCTGTACCTATTGAGAGCCCTGACCAAAAATGGATAGGACTTTGAATAAGCTTTAAAATAAGCACTTATTTGTTTTTGTATCCCTTTAGGAAGCCAAGTCACAAGTAAATTTAATTTTTCTAATTATATAGAGCTACAAATATGGTCAACCTCATGGAGCTACAAGAGGGGCTGTGGTAAAGGTTGAAGTAGCCCAGATGGATTTAAATAAAAGACATACAGAGATGAATAACTCCAAACTGCCTGTATCATCTGCAAATAAGCAGTTCAAATAAAAATTCAAATGTCTGCATGCAAATGCCAAAAGTCTTTAAAAATAAGATTGGTGAGTTAAAATGTGTGACACTAAGGGGGTCATTTATCAAAGTGCTATATAGCGTTTTCGCATGCATTAAGGCATTTTCGCATGCAAAAAATGTTTTTCCCTACCTAGATGATTGGCTACTTGTCTCCCTGCAGTCCACAACTCTTCAAGTGCACCTAGTCGAAATGATTCTCTGCCTGGAATATCTGGGTTTCATCATAAACTATGAAAAGTCCAACCTTCAGCCAATGCAAGTGTTGCAATTCATAGGAGTTTTGGGGAAAGCTTTTCTTCCCACCAAAGAGCCTTGGTGATTTGCTCGCTAGCTCTACAGCTACAGCAGCAGTCACATTCCTCGACGTGCCAAATTCGGATCTATGTCGTCCCTCATACTTGCCTTCACATGCGACGTCTACAGTGGGGACTCAAATCCCTGTGGTCCCAGTACAGTCAATCGATGTCAAAAATAGTAACCTTGACTCGGGCTATGAAGATAGATATAGCCTGGAGGCTGACCCCGGTGGTCTTAACTGTGGGAGCACCATTTCACGGCCTGCTGTTATCAACTAATCCTAACAACAGATGTATCAATGAAAGGTTGGGACACTCATGTTCACTGCCATTGATGTAGTTGCATGTTTGAAAACTTTTAAAAACCGGCATACCAAGTTTGTCCCTTGGTTTAATGCCAGTTTACTGTTAAAAAAAAAGGCAAAGAAGGTTGGAAAGGGCATGGGGCACTCACCATCTGCTTCCAACCGTAATGCCTTTAGAAATTTCTTAGGCACATACTAATCTCTTGTCAATGCTGCCAAGAAACCTTATTTTTCATCATGCATTCAGACCTCTTTAAGAGTTGTTTTTTTAAATTTTATGACAGTTAAGTGGTTGCCCATCCCCATCATGCCTTGGTGCTGATCTAGAACTGAGGTCTGCTTAGTGTGAAAAACTTTCCACATTTTTCAATGACAAGGTTAAGACAATGTGGGGCAGAATTTCAAAGGGTTAAGCTTGTAAGATACGCGCGTAACCCCCAAAAAGCTGTCCCTGCCTGCCCCTGCGTGCGCCAAGCCTATCTTGCATAGCCTCTGCAGTGTGCGCAAGCCCCGGGACGCGCGTATGTCCCGGGGCTTGCAAAAAGGGGCGGGGCGTGGGTGGTCCGGGGTGGTCTGGGGGGCGTGGCGTGGCCTGAGCCTCCAAGCACAGCGGCTATTTGCCGCTGTGCCAGGATCGCGGGCCAGCCGATGGCTGGTGTAACTTCTTCAACAAAGGTAAGGGGGGTTCTAGGTGGGGCTGGGGGGGGGGGGCAGGTTAGGTAGGGGAAGGAGGGGAAGGTTCGGGGGGGGGGGGGGGGGGGGGGGGGGCGCGAAAGGATAGTTCCCTCCGAGGCCGCTCCAAAATCGGAGCGACCTCGGAGGGAACGAAGGCAGGCTGGGCGGCTCGGCGCGCGCAAATTGCACAATTGTGCACCCCCTTGCACGCCGACCCTGGATTTTATAACTTGCGTGCGGCTGAGCACGCATGTTATAAAATTGGGCGAAGATTTGTTTGCGCCAGGTTGCGCGAACAAATGTACACCCGCGCGCAGGTTTTTAAATCTGCCCCTATGTGATCAGTTGGACAGGAAAACATTGCTAGACTTACACTTTGTGTTAAGCGAAATTGCCAAAATGGAATGATTTCTCACTTATATCTCACATGGAAACTATTCAAATTATTGGAAGGATGAACCCTTCATTTTGCCCACAGAGACAGTAACTTTAAAACAAGTGCAAGGGCACTCACATAAGCACATATGTGGACATGAGCATACATATGCTATAATTTTAAATTGATCATGCAAGTGTGTGCATATTTAAAATAAGCCTAGCGTTACGTGAAAAAATGTTATTAGCGTATCTTTCCTTGGGACTTGTTGGCATTTACACGCACAAGTGAGCACATTTTTAAGCATGCACACATAAAGGAAATAACCAGT
Source organism: Rhinatrema bivittatum (assembly GCF_901001135.1). Classification (NCBI taxonomy): domain Eukaryota; kingdom Metazoa; phylum Chordata; class Amphibia; order Gymnophiona; family Rhinatrematidae; genus Rhinatrema; species Rhinatrema bivittatum. Next base: position 97,251,411 of record NC_042617.1, on the reverse strand, counting down.
TTGACCACTTAGTCTACCAGTTTTCCCAGTCTAGCTCTACGTTATCAAGACCCCTCTGGTTCTTCAGCCTGCACTTTCCCTAGTTTACCAAAACCCCTCACCCAGTCAGTTTTTGGCTATAACAAGTTTTATTCTGACTTACACCTGAAAAAGAGCAGAAGTAAATATGTGCAGGTAACAGCCCAACATGCACTGCATTCACTGGATTTAAAATTGGGATTTATGCTTGTAAATGGTGACTCCACCCTAGAACACCCCTAGCCTTCCCTGAATCTGTCCCTTTTTTTTTTTTTTTTTGCAAGTTCTTTTGCACACACAAGCACATATACGCACATAATTTGCTGGGTTTAAAATAAGAGTTGCTCGTAGTTGGCCCATATACTTGCATATATGAGCCTTTTAAAGCAAGTAACTGTCAGAATTCACATCTAAATGTATGCTCCACCTCACTGCTTAAGACAGTTAAAGATGATATCAGACCTGTTATCTCAAACCTAAGGAATTTGTCTTTGCAAGCTGGTTCTCTTCTGATATCACTAAAGCAAGCCTCCATTTGTCCAGTTTAGCTTCATCTATGTTGCTGAACTACAGGCAAATCTCATTACTCTCCTTTGCTGCTAAAATTATCGAGGCTGCAGTATTTCAGCAACATCTGACTTTATAGAGGATAATTCTAACCTTGACTCTCAACAATTTGGTTTCTGAAAAAACTATAGTACTGAAACTCTTTTAGCATCCTGTACAGACCCAATTTGGCAAAGCTTTGACACTGGCACTAAGTATATTATAGTCCTACTAGACATTAGTGCCACTTTCAACACTGTAAATCATGACATTCTAATCACCCTTTTCACTGAGATGGGAATAGGTGGAACTTACTAGCTTGGTTTAAATCATACTTAGCTGATTGGTCACAACAGATACGGATTGGCTTTTTCATTTCTGACTGGCATACAGTTTCAACATGCATTCCAGAAGGATCTGCCCTTTCAGTTACATTATACCTCTTGCCATCATGTAAACTATTAACAACTCTCAGAGTAAATTACAAATTGCATGACATACAATTTTTTGTCCCTTTGAGATCAGAGTAAATTACAAATTGCATGTTGATGACATACAATTTTTTTGTCCCTTTGAGATCATCATGGAAATACACATTTGATTTTCTAATCATCTGTTTAACAGCTATTAAGTGCTGGCTTTCACATCATAGGCTACTGCTTAATGCTTGCAAAACAGAGCTTCTCATCTTGTCACAGCAGGTCTGTGTGGATTGTCCCCTAGTCTTTATGTTTAACAGTTATCCCTTACCGATCAAAAATGCTGTTTGTAATTTAGGGGTCATTCTAGATACATCTTTATGCGTGACCACTTTAAAACTGTAGTTAAATCTGCCTTTTTTACATTAAGACTTTTATGCAGGCTTAAACCATTCTTAGTACAGAATATTTTTTGTACCACCTTACAGGCTTTAATATTTCCACTACTGGATTACTGCAATGCTCTGTTTATTTGTTTGCCTAACTTATCTCTGAGTATTACAAATAATCCAGAACTTCACTTTGCGTATTACTAGAGTTATTACGCTGGAAGCATAAGCTGTCATTGAAAACTTATGCCCCCAGCACTATTACTAAAGAAATGCTGGAAGCCCCGGCATCATTGTGTATGGAATCTCAGGTTTAAAAACAAAGTTCAGGTAGGAGGGTTTCAGGTGCAGGGTGGCGGCGTGGGGGGGAGGGGGGGATGTTAAGGAGGCAGTAGGTTTTTTTGGATTTACTGGGAAGGGAAGGAGACAACGGCTGGAGTCATTAAAGGCTTTTTTTTTTAAATTTAGAGGTTTTTGAGGAGGTCTTGACCAGCCAGGGTTTAGGTATTGGGCCAGGAGGCCCATGGTGAAGGTTTTTTTTTTTTTTGTTTTTTTTTAAAGGATCACCACCTTAACTGGATATTTTTTGAAGACATCCCATGCTAAAGTGCATAGTTTTGATAAATCCTTTCTTTTTTGTGAAAATTACTATTGACATAAGCTGATGTGATATCTTGCAGGAAACATGTGACCCAACTATATTAGCATTGGTTCTATTTCTCCATACAAAGAAGGGTCACTTTTATCTAAAGGCACCAGACCTTGCACAACAGGGGATACACTACATGAGCACATAGGGCTTTCATCTTATGAATCTATTGGCCAGTGCCCTGAATCTCAGGCAACAGAGAATAGCCATCTACTTCCTGCTCAAGCCCCTTTATAGGGAAAAGGAGGAGAGGGTATGAAATTGGAGCGCAGAGAAGAACCAAGAAAAGCCACTCTGCTCCCTAAACCAGTCCCTCCCCTCCTATCTTTCAGGGACAGGAGGAGAGGAGGGTAGTCTGTAGGAGACACTGAATAGCTACTCTGCTCCCTCAGCCAGCCTTGCAATAGGATGGGAGGGGTGAGACTGGATCGGACAAAAGATGAAGAATTCAATTTTTGTCTGCATATTTCTATTTCTAATTTGTGGTATTCTGCTAGTATGTTCTTTCTCTGTGGGGATCTGTAGCATTTCACCTTGCTCTGTTTACCGAATAGGAGGTATATTGATGTTCCAGGACCTAGTGGGCTATTTGCAATTTTGCCTTGTCATATAGGGTTGTTGCTGTTTGAGCTCTTGGAGTTAGTGCTGTTTTGGTATGTCAGATTTTCTATATAAGTTCTAAGTTACTTTTTTGCAGGGATTTATGTTACTTCACACAGTAGCTGATAATGGAGGGAGTTTGTGTCATTGTTACTAAGGTGACAACAGAATCTGAATTATTGTTCCTATGGAGAGTAATAAGGGAAACATCCTAATTCAGACCAGCCAGCTACTTTAGGGAGCACCTTCAACCAATGCAGTTACTGGATTTCTTTTAATTTAAAAATATGTCTTTTTAGTTTTGTTTAATGCATTCTACCCCCCAAAATCATAGATGACACATTTATCAGAAACTGTGATCACATCTTCGCAAGAGGGTCACCATCAGAGACTGCTGAATCGTTTCTCTCATGGATTCTAGGATGGGGACAGGTTTAACTTGAAGGGCTCTAAACGGAATTGGTCTTAAAAATGAAACAGTCTTCAGCTCACACCAAGTGCTGCATTCCAAAAAAAATAGAGTTTACTAAATAAAAAAAATAAAATAAGTCCAGCATGTAAAAGAATAAACACAGTCTAAGTACATAGGGCAGGAAACACAGTCAGTAATGCCAAACTGGTTCTTGTACCTGTAGCAGATATAAAAAAAAATATAGCAGACACAGTCTCAAAAGCAAAAAAATAAATCCTCAATACACTTGATTATTAAAGGCTGGATTTTAAAAGGCCTATACTGGGAGATACGCGCGTTTTCAAAGGCATGCGGCCACGTGCATAGCTCCTCGTACCCGCGGAAGTAAGACCTGCCGAAAAAGGGGCAAGCTGGAGGCGGGGTCTGGGGGGGGGGGGGGCCTGTGGGCAGGCCGAGATGACGTTATTAAGGCACTGTCCCGTTGCCACGCAAGCCGGGAACGCCGGACCTGTGCAACTTACTGCTGCTCTGGAGAGCAGGTAATTTGCACAACAACAAAAAAAGGGTTAGTTAGCAAGGTTTTAGGGGTTGGAGCAGTTAGGAGAAAAGGGAAGCAGGTTAGCTAGGGGATTTAGGAAGTTCCCTTCCAGTCTGCTCCTTTAAGGCAGGACTTCCCTTGAAACCCTTCTATCCAGGAAAATCCTCCCCCCCCATACAAAGAATAGTAGCATTCTACCTGGTGGTTGTCCCATCTCCTTAGACCTTCCTCCTTTATCCTTGGAATCAGGAACCCTTCTCGGATTTGGACACAAAGTCCCCATGCAATATTCTTCCACCTCAGAAGGAGAAAATCCCTCTCTTTCCTTGGAGTCCAGTGAGAGCCACAACCCACAGCTGCCCCTCACTCGTTACCTATGATGTTGAACTTATCACTACCCCCAGTGACTCCCTCAGTCACTATTTACACCGCTAGTCTAATGGCCCAGCCTCTGGGAGATGGACCCACCAGGTAGAATGCTACTATTTTATGAAATGACCGCTGCTCCCTTAGAACCTCCCATTGCTGGAATTTTCCTCACTGTAAAGCATAGTGGGCCCTAGTCAGCTCTACATGTCCATACTGTATATATCAAACAAGTTTAATGTTTAAGAGTATGATGTCCAGTTATGTGTTTTTACAAGCTTGTTCTGGGAAGGGTATTGCTGGGGTCATAACGATTGTTGAGTTTAATTATTAAACCTCAGTGTGGGGGGCTATGGACCTGGGAGTTAATTGAGGTGGGCATTAGGCCGAAGGTTTGCTGAGAGTGCCTAATACCCTTGTATCAGCCTTGTTCTTACCATAAGGTCCTTAACACCACACCTCCATTTGCATGGGTGTACGCAGGCCAGAAGATGGTAGCAGTGCGCTCTCATCGTCCCGTTGGAAGGAGAGCTGGAAGGAAGAGGAGGCAGTGTATGGATGCCCTCCCATCAGTCAGCAAAGCAAATAAAGGAAAGCTGGCAGCATCAGATCGATGGGAGGGGGGGGGGGGGGGGGAAGCGAAGAGGAAAGTGCTGGGTTCAGGGCCGAGAAGGAGATAAAAGGGGGCCCACTCACTAAAGTTTGCCCAGGGCCCCTTAAGTAATTAAAGAGGCCCTAATACAAAGCACAAGAAATATAAACTGACTAGGAGATTTTATTTTATTTAAGGCCCACATTGATAGGTTTTGTAATTCTCGTTTCATTTAGAAAGCTCTTACCACTTGGGGCAAGGATTGTGGCGGTGCTGTGCACGACCAGGTAAAAGGATGTGGGTTTGATTACTGGATCAGGTCTTCTGCTCCCCAGGTCAGTGGGGGCTGAGCATGCTGCAGAGGCAGTGCTCACAGCTCCTGATTGGGGGGAAGAATCAGTCATGGTGCAATAGTGACACTAAATGGCTGGATTTAGGGCTCATGATTTCAGGGTTCCAGAAGGAGTCCTGCTGCATGACTCCCCCCCGGCTGAAGACTGCTGCTGCAATGACCTGGATTTATAAGTCGGGAGGGGGGGTTATTTATTTATTTACTTACAACTTCCTAAATCAGTACAAACAGCTGTTCTAGGCGGGTAACATAGAAACATCAACATTAGTAAAAGAGTTCTGGGAAGGGTGGAAATATCTCTGGGCAGTTGTGAATGAAGGCTTGTAGTGCCAGATCCCAGGCCTGGTTCCGATAAGCTCGAAGCCCAGGGGCTGCCAGGTCACAAAGAAACAAACAAACAAAAAAAAGCCCTGAAAACTAATTTAAAGTCCACATGAAAGTTACTTTCTGGAAATTTGTCTTTACTTAACAAAATTAAATTAATGCTGCAAATCTGTAGTCTACGCTTTGCCAAAGAGAAAGAAAATGCAATTGTACACGTAAATTACATGTGTATTGATTATTTTCACAAAGTTAGCTAGACTGTTTTGGCTAATCTGTTTTCCAGCAGCAAACATTGTCCACGGAGGGATCAATATATATTTCATGATCTTCATTCACTCCAACAACAATTCTTAAAATAATAAGATTTAACTTTATCAGGCACATAAACAGCAATCTATCTTTGTAATAAAGCATTGGGCATCAAGGAATTAATCCACTGGAGTTTGCAAAAGGGTGCTGGTTTGAATGGGAAGAGATAATTGTTCTTTATTTGATATATTTATTTGTATTTAACATAATTTTTGTTACATTTTAAAAAAAAGATCAGTCCTATTAATTGGTAGAGAAGCAAATCAGATAAAAAAAAGATTCAGACATCCCTACAGTTGTAAATCAAACAGGCTTCTATTATACAAAATGTGAGATTATTCTTCAAGCACTGCACTGAAGTTTTCTTTCATCTAAATATAAGGGTATATCCAGATGTGTCTAGGCTGACACAGAAAAGGAGACAATTCCTTTCATTGAGACCTAGAGCTCTGCAGATTGGGGCTTCTTTTATTCTAAAATTTCCATGTAAATGTTGTGTTAAATATAAAGGCCTCTCATATGTATTTTTTAATCCTTCTCTGTGATACATGGTTCTTCAGTCTGAGGGTAACAATTTAATTCAATCTGACCCTCCTCCAGAAGGTTGAGTGCCCTATATATTTAGTATACACGTGGTATTTCACTGTTCTTGTTACTTTAATTTTCTTGTGATTTGCCTTCTTAATAACTGTTATTGGATCCCTAATTGTGGACTTATGGAACTAAAGAACTGAATGTATATTTACTTTTTCTTTTGTTTTTTGTAATTTCTTGCTCTTCTCTTCTTTTTCTAATTCAAGATGTTTTTCTTGAAATTTAATGGAAATTGAATAAAGAATTTAAAAAAAATGTGAAAATGTGCAAAAAAATATACTCAGGCATTGATTTCCATGAAACAGATTTTAATGTACCCTGAATTAGCCTGAATTCTTTACAGCATAAGAAAAAAATACCATCCTTGAAAATCTTCAGATATTTCCCCATTTATAAGAATCAGGATTTGTATAGAATAAAGAACATACAGGTTGATTTTAAGACCTGTGCATGTCCATGTGCGTGCAGTTCCCGGGGCACGCACATGGCCATGCTGATTTTACAACATACGCGTGCCAGTGTGCACATGTTATAAAATCTGATGGCCGCGCGCTTATGTGGGTGGCTCGTGACTCGCGCGCACAGTGGGGGGAATTTTAGCAAAACACACGCGATGACGCAATTGGGTCTCCCCTAGTTCCCTCCCAGTCTGCTTCAATTAAGGAGCGGACTGGGAGGGAACTTTCCAATCCCTAACCCTACCCTTCCTACCTCTTTCCCTCTCCTCCCCGACTATCCTAACCCTAATTTTTTTAATTTTAATATTTACTGCTCCCCGGGAGCAGAAGTGCTGGCTGGCGCAAGATTCCCTGGGACAGTGGTTAATGGTGCCGTCCCGCCCTGCCCAGACCACAACCCTGACCTGCCCCTTTTGCAGGGCCCAGAACTTCAGTGCATTACAGAGGTTATGCACATTGCCGGGCCCGTTCTAAAATGCGCGCTGTGCATGCAAGGCCGGCCATGCACGTAACCCCCAAAATTTACACGTGTGGCCCTTTTAAAATCAGGCTGATAGTGAAAGAACTCTCATGCATACTGTTTTGAAAATAAATAGCAGAAAACAACAACAAAAAGAAGCAAAAATGGTATCACAAAAATTGCAATTAGAAACAGTAATCCCTAAAATTTGTATCAAAACCTTCCCAAGAAGTGGCTGAGCTTTCAAATGTTTCACAGTGCCCTTAATGGAAATGATCTTTAAATGATTCTCAGTCATGTAGCTGGCAGAACAAGATTTCTAATGAAATTTTTTCAAGCAATGTGCACAAAACAAAAAGAAAATGCATCCACATATAATAGTCATATGTTCCCCAGTCACATAGGCTTTCTTTTCCATGCCCGTGGCTGTTTAAGAACATAAGAACATAAGAAAATGCCATACTGGGTCAGACCAAGGGTCCATCAAGCCCAGCATGCTGTTTCCAACAGTGGCCAATCCAGGCCATAAGAACCTGGCAAGTACCCAAAAACTAAGTCTATTCCATGTTACCATTGCTAATGGCAGTGGCTATTCTCTAAGTGAACTTAATAGCAGGTAATGGACTTCTCCTCCAAGAACTTATCCAATCCTTTTTTAAACACAGCTATACTAACTGCACTAACCACATCCTCTGGCAACAAATTCCAGAGTTTAATTGTGCGTTGAGTAAAAAAGAACTTTCTCCGATTAGTTTTAAGTGTGCCCCATGCTAACTTCATGGAGTGCCCCCTAGTCTTTCTACTATCCGAAAGAGTAAATAACCGATTCACATCTACCCGTTTTAGACCTCTCATGATTTTAAACACCTCTATCATATCCCCCCTCAGTCGTCTCTTCTCCAAGCTGAAAAGTCCTAACCTCTTTAGTCTTTCCTCATAGGGGAGTTGTTCCATTCCCCTTATCATTTTGGTAGCCCTTCTCTGTACCTTCTCCATCGCAATTATATCTTTTTTGAGATGCGGCGACCAGAATTGTACACAGTATTCAAGGTGCGGTCTCACCATGGAGCGATACAGAGGCATTATGACATTTTCTGTTTTATTCACCATTCCCTTTCTAATAATTCCAAACATTCTGTTTGCTTTTTTTGACTGCCACAGCACACTGTACCGACGATTTCAATGTGTTATCCACTATGACACCTAGATCTCTTTCTTGGGTTGTAGCACCTAATATAGAACCCAACATTGTGTAATTGTAGCATGGGATATTTTTCCCTATATGCATCACCTTGCACTTATCCACATTAAATTTCATCTGCCATTTGGATGCCCAATTTTCCAGTCTCACAAGGTCTTCCTGCAATTTATCACAATCTGCTTGTGATTTAACTACTCTGAACAATTTTGTGTCATCTGCAAATTTGATTATCTCACTCGACGTATTTCTTTCCAGATCATTTATAAATATATGGAAAAGTAAGGGTCCCAATATAGATCCCTGAGGCACTCCACTGTCCACTCCCTTCCACTGAGAAAATTGCCCATTTAATCCTACTCTCTGTTTCCTGTCTTTTAGCCAGTTTGCAATCCACGAAAGGACATCGCCACCTATCCCATGACTTTTTACTTTTCCTAGAAGCCTCTCATGAGGAACTTTGTCAAATGCCTTCTGAAAATCCAAGTATACTATATCTACCGGTTCACCTTTATCCAAATGTTTATTAACTCCTTCAAAAAAGTGAAGCAGATTTGTGAGGCAAGACTTGCCCTGGGTAAAGCCATGCTGACTTTTTTCCATTAAACCATGTCTTTCTATATGTTCTGTGATTTTGATGTTTAGAACACTTTCCACTATTTTTCCTGGCACTAAAGTCAGGCTAACTGGTCTGTAGTTTCCCGGATCACCCCTGGAGCCCTTTTTAAATATTGGGGTTACATTTGCTATCCTCCAGTCTTCAGGTACAATGGATGATTTTAATGATAAGTTACAAATTTTTACTAATAGGTCTGAAATTTCATTTTTTAGTTCCTTCAGAACTCTGGGGTGTATACCATCCGGTCCAGGTGATTTACTACTCTTCAGTTTGTCAATCAGGCCTACCACATCTTCTAGGTTCACCGTGATTTGAACATTTTTAAACAAAGTTTGCTATCCCTGTTTCTCACAGTGATTCCATTTGAAAATCAAACTCTCAAAGAACACAAGGGAAGAAACCTGAGATAGTTGTGAATTAAGGCCTCATTGCCAAAATAAGGCTGGTTCTTCTTGAGCAGGTTGCCCAAAGATAGCCCCCCAAATAAAAAGAAAATACATATAAACTAAAGGTGTCAGCTCTGTTGTGCTGGAGACAATCCGGATGTAGATCCTTGGGCCGACTGGCCCGAGGGAACAGTCGGTAGGCAGAACTCCCACTGGGCAAAAGGATCTTCACCTGGAAACCCGAGACTCCTCCAGAGGAGCTGTGGGAGCCCGGGTTGCTAGGACTTAGGAGACTTCGCCCTGGAAGCCCGAGGTCCCCCCAGGAGGAGCCCGTAGGGACCCGGACCGCTGGGACTTAGGCGAGAACGAAGAAACCCAGGAGTGGAATCCGGACTGGAGTCTGGGCAGGCAGCGAGCGAACAGAAGTCGGGGTCACGAACCGAGGTCAGGGCAGGCTGAAGATAAGCAGGGTCAAAACTACGAACCGGAGTCAAGGCAGGAAACAGGCAAGCGGAGTCAGGCAAACCGTGGTCAAGGCAGGTAGCAGGCAGGCGGAGTCAGGCAATCCGTGGTCAAGGCAGGTAACAGGCAAGCTGGAGTCAGGTAATCCGTGGTCAAGGCAGGTAGCAGGCAAGCGGAGTCAGGCAGAGCGGAGTCAGGCAGGTAACAGGCAATCCAGGAACGCAACTTAGAACTACCGGAAGTAGTGAACCTCGTTGCAAGGCAAAGAAGAGAAGGGACTGCAGGGCTTAAATAGCCCTGCAGCGTCTGACGTCAGAGAAGGGAGGAGCCGGGTTTTCCCGCGCTGGTCCCTTTAAAACCGGAGGTCAGCCGCACGCGCGCGCCTGGGGGCGGGGCTGGCCGTGAGAGCACGCCAGCGGCAGCGTGGGAGCCGGCGCATGGCGCCCGAAGGCCCTGCAGGCCCGCGGAGGACCGAAACGGCTGGGGGAAGCGGCGGCCGGGGTCCTGAGGCCGCGGAACGCGGCAGCTCCCCGGGACCCGGGAAGAAGGTAAGGTCTCGGGCGCCACCGTGGCGACCGAGACCGCAACAAGCTCTACCAAACTACTTTGCTAGTCTTCCTTCAACAAATTTTTATTTTGTGACCTAACATCATTCTCCCATTCTACGTACGGTTTTGATGAATATATATATAAAACTTTAAATTAGAATAGCAATTTGAAATGAAGTTGGCCATAGAGGCAAAAACTCATAATACATTTTTTAAAAATATATCCAAAGCAAGAAACCTGTGAGGGAGTCGGTTGGACCATTAGATGACCAAGGGGTTAAAGGGGATCTTAGGGAAGATAAGGCCATTGCAGAAAGACTAAATGAATTCTTTGCTTCCGTGTTTACTAATGAGGATGTTGGGGAGATACCAGGTCCGGAGATGGTTTTCAGGGGTGATGAGTCAGACAAACTGAACGAAATCACTGTGAACCTGGAAGATGTAGTAGGCCATATTGACAAACTAAAGAGTAGCAAATCACCTGGAGCAGATGGTATGCATCCTAGGGTACTAAAGGAATTAAAAAATGAAATTTCAGATCTATTAGTTAACATTTGTAACCTATCAATAAAATCATCCATTGTACCTGAAGACTGGAGGGTGGCCAATGTAACCCCAATATTTAAAAAAGGCTCCAGGGGCGATCCGGGTAACTATAGATCAGTGAGGCTAACTTCAGTGCCGGGAAAAATAGTGGAAACTATTCTCAAGATCAAAATCGTAGAGCATATAGAAAGACATGATTTAATGGAACACAGTCAACATGGATTTACCCAAGGGAAGTCTTGCCTAACAAATCTGCTTCATTTTTTTGAAGGGGTTAATAAACATGTGGATAAAGGTGAACCAGTAGATGTAGTGTATTTGAATTTTCAGAAGGCGTTTGACAAAGTCCCTCATGAGAGGCTTCTATGAAAACTAAAAAGTCATGGGATAGGAGGCGATGTCCTTTCGTGGATTACAAACTGGTTAAAAGACAGGAAACAGAGAGTAGGACTAAATGGTCAATTTTCTCAGGGGAAAAGGGTAAACAGTGGAGTGCCTCAGGGATCTGTACTTGGACCGATGCTTTTCAATAAATATATAAATAATCTGGAAAGGAATACGAGGAGTGACGTTATCAAATTTGCGGATGATACAAAATTATTCAGAGTAGTTAAATCACAAGCAGACTGTGATACATTACAGGAGGACCTTGCAAGACTGGAAGACTGGGCATCCAAATGGCAGATGAAATTTAATGTGGACAAGTGCAAGGTGTTGCATATAGGGAAAAATAACCCTTGGTGTAGTTACATGATGTTAGGTTCCATATTAGGAGCTACCACCCATGAAAAAGATCTAGGCATCATAGTGGATAATAGAGATGTGAATCGGAACTGGAATTGGTTCTGATTCCGGTTCCGATTCACATCATGTTTTTTTTTTGTCCTGCCTGATTGCAGTTTTGTTTATCAGCTGCGCCCGAGCCGATAAACAAAAAACCCACCCCGACCCTTTAAAACTAATCCCTTAGCTTCCCCCACCCTCCCAACCCCCCAAAAACTTTTTACCTGGTGGTCCAGTGGGGGTCCCAGAAGCGATCTCCCGCTCTCGGGCCGTCGGCTGCCACTAATAAAAATGGCGTCTATGGCCTTTGCTCTTACCATGTGACAGGGTATCCGTGCCATTGGCCGGCCCCTGTCACATGGTAGGAGCACTGGATGGCTTGCAGATTGAACAGTACATGTCATTATATATAACTGCATCAACCCACGAAGTAGTTATCCTCATTATAAACTATCTTATGCATTAAAGTCATAATTTTATATTGTATTCTTCCATTCACTGGAAAGCAGTCTAACTCATGCACTTTAAATTTAAAGGTATTCTCCACCAGAACTCCCAGAACCCAGCAATATGTACCTGTGGTGGAGGATTATTTTTCCCATATGTACTACTTTGCATTTGTCCACATTAAATCAAATCTGCCATTTAGATGCCTAGTCTCCAAGTCTTACAAGTTCCTCACAATCTGCTGAGGTTTTAATAACCATTTAATCCTGACTTTCTAATCTCTCAGGTTGTGTTGACTGTTCTGTCTACTTTCACCAACCATGGACTCTTCTAAGCAGCAGCTGTCTGAACATTTCAAAAGGAAGATAATTCTTACAAAGGAGGGGAAGGCTATAAAAAACCACCCTTCCAGCTAGCAACACTATTAACAAATGGAAGTTACATGAAACTATTGAAGATCTGGAAGACCCAGAAAAATCTGATAAAACTGTCCAAAACCTCTTCAGATCTGGAAAAAAACAGAATTTACAGATCATTGCAAATGACCTGCTGAAAACTTTAGCTGCACTGGAGTATTTGTCGAAAGGCCCACAGTACAGCGTTGCTTATATAACAATGATCTGCAAGGGAAGATGGTCAGAAGGAAACCGTTTCTACGAGCTCATCAACAAACGTAATTGTCCAAAGTATGCAAAACTTAACTTTGATGTGCCTGAAACCTTTTGGAATAAAGTACATTGGATTGATTAAAAGAAAATTGAACTCTTCAGCCACAGCCACACAAGGTATTGTAACTTTCATTTGTTAACAATGTTTCTGACAGTGGAAACTGGAAGATGGAACCAATTGGAAATTTTTGTATTGTCAGCCCCTGTTTATAAGAGTGAATTACATTATTTTCATTCTGAAATGCTCAAACAACTTAGAGGGGCTCATGGGTATTGAAAGGAGACAGAACAACAAATACAACCTGAGAGGTTAGAAGGGTCAGAGATTTTATTCAACCATGTAATTGTCTTCGCCTGACTAACTGAAAGCCTAATGAGTCAATCAACTTTTTGGGTCTTATTAAAAACCTTTTTTTTTAAAAAGTAACAATGAATTAACTTGAAGGGTATCCAAACTTTTGAACATGCCATATTCACTATTTTACTGTTTCCAATGTGTTAAAACCAGCAAATAAATAGCAATTTAGCATTAAAAACTGCAGAAAAATGTGTTTAACTTTGTACCACATAAAGGTTCTGTGAGCTTCTGTTCACTTAGGGGTAGATTTTCAAAGGGGTACGTGCGTAAGATACGTGTGTACCCCTGGAAAACCTACCCCAAACCCCCCCTGTGCGCGCCGAGCTTATTTTGCCTAGGCTCGGCGGCGCGTGCAAGCCCCGGGACGAGCGTAAGTCCCAGGGCTTGAATGGAGGGGCATGTCGGGGGCGTGTCGGGGGCCTACCGGAGCGACGCGGCGTTTCGGGGGCATGTCAGGAGTGGCACGGTGTTTCGGGGGCGTGTCCGGGGGCGTGGTTCCGGCCTGGGGGTGTTCCAGGGGCATGACAGCGGCCCCTGGACCAGCCCCCGGACCGGAACATGGAGCGCGGCAGCCGGCCCGGCGCGCGCAAAGTTATGCCTGCTTTGAGCAGGCGTAACTTTCGTGATAGAGGTAGGGAGGAGGTTTAGATAGGGCCGGGGGAGGGGGTGGGTTAGGTAGGGGAAGGGAGGGGAAAGTGGGGGGAGGGAATGGAGGCAGGCTGTGCGGCTAGGCGCGCGTAGGCTGCCGATTTTGGGAAGCCTTGCACGCGCCGACCCCGGATTTTAATGGATACACGCGGCTACGCGCGTATCTATTGAAATCCCGCGTACTCTTGTTTGCGCCTGGTGCGTGAACAAAAGTACGCGTGTGCGCAGATTTATAAAATCTGCCCCTTAGAGACTCATTGAAATATACAGTTTCACCAAGGATTCCTGAACTTTTGTACACAACTGTATATTTATATTTTTCTATCTATATATATAAAAACAAAGTGGGAAGGGGCGAGGCGGTGGCCGGCTGGGATAGCGGCCATTAGGCCCTGTCCCGAGAAGCACACGCTGACAGCTGGCTCGCGTGCGGAAGATACTTCTGCTTGGTAGGAGCAGTAACTACTAAAATAAAAAAAGGTGGGGAAAGCTAGCGTAGGTTTAGGGGTCAGGGTGGCGAGGGGAAGAGACAGGAAGGATAGGGTTAGGAAAGTTCCCTCCCAGTCCACTCCTTAATTGGGGTGGGCTGGGAGGGAACTGGGCAAAGGCCCGATTGCGTCACCGTGTATACTTTTGAAAATGTTCCCCCCCTTGCACGCGAGTTGTGGGCTGCCAACACATGCGCATGCAGATGTTAAAAATCCGGCTCACAAGTGTGCGTGGATATCGCATTTTATAAAATGATCGCATCCATATGTGTGAGCCTGGAACTGCGCATACATGGACTTGTGCATGCTCATTTTAAAATGTACCTTATAGGGCCTTCAAAGCCAGCCAAGGAACCCAGGATCTCAGGATGTACACAATTAATATTCATCACGCATATTTTCATATACTTGGTCTCAGAATCAGGTTAATTTCCATAGCTAGGTTACCTGGAAAAGGACTGGTGAACCTGAGAGCCAGGCTAGTACACATCTTCCTTAAGCTATGCCTTTGCAAAGAGAAAACTCAGATACATCTAATAGCGATGGGCATTCAGGAGAAAAGAAATAGGAAATGAGATGAAATTTCCTATTTTGTTTTGGATTGATTTAAAACAGAATGAGTTAAATTCCAACAAAATTTTATTGGAATCTTGTTTCGTTTGAAAACCCAGGGAATAGGGAATAGGCTAAGACACTTAAAGGTAGATTTAAAAAGCCTTGTGTTATGACTCCTGCCCGCGGAGTTTCCCCCGCAAGCAGGCTTCTTACCTCCTGTGCTGCCGTTTCCGATGCAGCCTGGAGGCCGCCGATGCTGGAGCCGTTTCACGGCAGTTGGGACCTGCCGCCAACCTGCCGCGCCCCCAACATCCTATGCGGTCAGGAGGCCGCTTCCAGTCTTGTCCTCACTCGCGGCAGGGAACCGCGAGGCAGCGTCGTCTTCAGCAGCAGGAAGCCGCGGACTTCAATTCTCCATCTTCGTGGCCCAGAGGCCGCAGTCCCTGGTCTCTCCAGGCAGCTGGAGCTGCTTTTGATTTCTCTGGCAGCGGCAGGAGCCGCTGCCGCTGTTGGGGCCTGCCTGCTTCCTGATGTTCCACTTCCTGATGTTCCAGGCTTCCTGATGTTCCAAGGTTCCGCTCCTCCTTCGCTCATTCTGAGACCTCCAGACCCTCCAGCTCCTGTGGTTCTCCAGATGACACCTTGTCTCGTCATTGGAGTCTTGTCCCAGCTGGATTCCCTTCTTGTGCTTGCGAGTCCTCTTGACCCTCCAGCTCCTGTGGTTCTCCAGATGACACCTAGCCTCGTCATTGGAGTTTCATCTCAGTTGGATTCACTTCCTGCGCTTGTTCCGCTCTCCGCATGGTCCGTGACCAGCCTCTTCAGGTTGTGTAGGGCGTGCAGTGGGACAGGGTGGTCCGCGACCAGCCCATTGGGTCCACCCGTGTAGGTGGGCTGTGTAGAGCGCCCTGAGAGACAGTGCCAATGTCCGAACCTTCCAAGCTCCTCGTCTCGTCCAGACTCTTCCAAGTTTCCCGTCTTGTCTAGAGTCTTCCAAGTTCCTGGTCCATATCCAGAGTCTTCTCGTTTTGTGTCTTCTGTGTCACAAGGCCTCCGTCTGCCCTCATCCTCAGTCCGGCCTGCTGCTTCTTGCCGATACCTGGTGGCAGGTCTGAAAGGGCTGGGAATGGTCGGAGGACTGTTCACTAACCAACATAATGTTGTTGGCTTCCAGAAACATGCAGGTCCGGCAGAGGGTCAGACTTTGTCTTCGCCCATGCTGGGACACGCCTCGCCAACCCTCAGTGCTGTCTTGGATTTGTCTGGGGTCGTGCCGAGGCCCAAGGGCACACAATCCCTTCCAGATGGGACCGCTGTCCTAGCGGTCCCAAACATAACACCTTGCGCATGCAAAAACAGCCACATACCCACATAAGTGGGCCGCGCGGGAGCTAGGTGAATTTTAATTAGCCAGGAAAGGCACACGTACACTGAGGTAAGTGCACCCAGAAAGAGTAGGTGGAAAAGGGGCAGGGCCAGCGCTGATGTATGTAACTCCAATTTTCCTCAGCTGACATGTGTCACTTTGCTAAAGCTCCTTCTTAGGTGTGAGCATTGGGTGGGGGGGAGGGGAGGAGAGAGAGAGAGAGGGAGAGAGACTCTTTATAAAGCTCAGTCTGATTCTCTACATATAGAGCATTGTAAGGGGGCACAGATTTGAGAGTTTTTGGGATGTGGGTTGGGTTGGGGGTGGTGTTACAGACACATTCAGAGGTATCGATTGTAAAATTGACATCATTAAAGAATTTTAGACCTTAAAGTGATGAAAAAGAGTTGATTTGTATAATGCAGCTAGCACATATTGCAGAGTACAAATCAACTCTTCATTAGAATTGTCATCATTTATAAGGTCAAAAATTATTTAATGATGTCAATTTTACTATGGATACCTCTGAATGTGTCTGTAACAATACTCCCCTAACCCCAACCCACCTCCCGAAAATTCACCCTGAATCAAAGTGCCCCCTTACAATGCTCCATATATAGGATATCAGAGTGAGCATTAAAGTCTCTCTCTCTTTCTCTCTCTCTCCCTATAAAACAGCATGTATTTTTGTGCGCAGTGAGATACACCTGTTTATGTGTGCATCTGCGCCCTTTTTAAATCTACCCTAAAGTAGAGGCCATGGCCTATGGCCGAGTGCAACACTGAGGTCTTGGCCTAGACCTTGGTCCAATGCTGCAGTCTAGACTGAGACTCGAGAAAAAGCCCAGGCCCGTGAAATTTGCCAATGCCCCCCATACTTACAGAACCTGATGCCGTTTCCTGGCTTGGTCCTGGAGCTCTGCCCAGACTCAGCCCAACATCACAGCCTGAGACTAGGTCCCGACGCTGGGGCCTGGGCCTAGGCCACGGTTCTGGCCCTGGCTCGATACTGCAGCATCGGCCCCGAGGCTGGATCCCTACACTTGGTCCTCAGCCCATGGTCAGGCCCAGACCCACAGCCCAAGCCTCGGAGCACCTCTTCAGCATCTTTTTTCTCCTTGTCTTCTTTACATACTGATGCCATCTGCTTGGGTCGTGCCAGAGTTAATTCCGGTGCAACCTCCCCAGCGGAGGATGCCATTTTGATGTGCATCATCAGATGCAGAAGTGGATTCTGCCCTCAAAAGCTCATGTCTCAATAAATTGGTTAAGTCTATAGGGTGCACCCGCCTCATGTCATTTTTGCCACACCAGACTAACACGCCCATCCTTCTGAATATCTGTACTACAGGATTTATCTGTGTAATATCAGTGTGAGGAAAAAGGTACAAGTGTGTGATCATCCAATATCATAGCCTTGAACTGGTTGCCACTCTGTTTCCAGTCCATACTAAATATATTAAGAATATGCATCAATTTCAAACAAATGCCATAAATCAAACAAATGAGACCATTTTTGATTCATTCCAAATGGAATGAACTGAAAATAGCTTCCTACGAAAACACACACAACTTTTCAGGTATTTCTGCATTTGTGACATTTTTGAAAATAAAAAAGGTGAGCCTGTAGTGACCAAGGCTCCAGCCTCCTTGGGATCCTGTGACCCTCAATCTTAGGCCAAAAAACTAATCTGGCCCAGATAGGGCTTGCCTGGAGCTGGCCTAGCAAAGGCGGCGTGGCCTTTCCCACCCTGAATAAAGGTGCCAGGGCTGGGAAGCGTCTCCCCAGTGGCCACCAGGAATGGACTAAGTACCTATCGTTTCACAATGTCACCTGAAGCAGCTGGACAAGGACAGTGAAACATGGCCACGTTGGTGTCATACAGATAAGTGGTTTTAAATACTTGCATTTTGTTGATAACTACCACGTAAGAGTTGTGGTTCATTGGGAAAAAGTTAAAATAAAAAACATAAAAGAGAGAAAAAATGTGAACACATTTGTGGGAATATGTACTATGTGTTTTGAGAAGATGATTAAAAGGGATTTTGTTTCTTTTTTTTGCAAGTGATGGCAGTAGGATGAGCATTGCAAGCACCAACAGAGAAAACTAAGGGGTAGATTTTATAAGGTGTGTGTGCACGCGTCCATGTGCGTGCAGTTCCCAGCACGCACACATGGACGTGCCGATTTTATAAAATGCACGTGTCAGAGCACGCATGTTTTAAAATTCGATGGTCGCGCGCACATGCGCACTGGATTTTATAATCCACGTGCGTATATGCGGGTGGCGCGTGCAAGTGGGGGAGAATTTATGCAAACTCCGCGTGGAGATGCATTTGGGCCTTCCCCTACATAAACTCCCTCCCTCTTCCCCTCTCCTCCCCACCCTCTAAACCCTACCTATCCTTCTTTTTGTTGTTGTTGTAGAACTTACTTCAGATCTCAGCTGAAGTAAGTTGCGCATGCCGGCCGGCTGCCAGTGCGCAAGTCTTTGGGACAGCATTCAATGGCGCTGTCCCGCCCAGTCCCCAGCCTGCCGCTTTGAAGAGGCCCGGCACTTGTGCATGTACCAGGGTTTACACTCATGACTGGGCCTCTTTGAAAATGCGCACGGCGCGCGCAAGGCCCAGACATGCGCGTAAACCCTGGATTTTATGCCTGCAGGCCTTTTAAAATCTGGCTGTGAGATTTTGGTGGCTTATGCTGCCTGAGGTTTTTTCCCTTTTATTTTTAGCTGTGAAAATATCCATTTGATAATAATAAACATTAAAAATTGAAAATTAACAATTCTAAAACAATTTTTTTTTACATTTTGAGACTAATATAGATTTTGGATGTCCAGAAGAATTGAACATTGGGACAATTGCTTTTTTGAGTGAGGTGATTTATCAACTTTCTTACTTTGCCATCAACCCAAACTTGACACACTCCCCAGCTCTCTCTATCTCTCTGCCTTCTCCCAGGCTCTAGCCCTCACCCTCTTAATTATATTAATCCCCCGCACCCAGCAAGACCCCCAACTTTGCCTCTCGTAAAACTTAACCTCCTCCCAAGGTTTTTTTCCTCTGACACACCAGGCTCAACCGCCCTCACCTAGGCAAGATCCCCCAGAATTTAATGCTTCCCCATCCCCCTGTTCTCTCTCCCTTCCAACACAAGCAAGACCCCACTTTCTTTCTCTTCCCTCCTAGGCTTGGCTTTTTACACTCTCTCTCTTTGCCCCAAGCTCACAATTCCTCCCACCGTCAAGCAAGACCTCCAACTTTATCTCTGCATTTCTCCCCCCAGTCTTCTCCCTCAACTCTTTCTCTTTTACTCTGCCTCATCCCCCTCCCTCCTAGCAAGACTGCCCCCCAACTTCCAGCAATATCCCCAGCGTTCTCTCTCTCTCTCTCTGCTCTTTCCTCCCCCAGGCTTGATCCCATCCCTGTCTCTCTCTCTACTCCCTGCTTCCCAGTTCTCTCTCTGTCTTTCTTACTCTCCAAGCTCCTCTCTCTAGCTCTCTCTTAGAAAGACACCCCCCCCCCCCCCACACACTGCAGCAGCCTCTTCTCTGTAGGCCTTCACAGGCCAGCAACTGCAGCCACAGCCTCCTTTGTCTTCTGGCTTGTGCAGGCCAATGTTGACACTGATGTTTCTTCCTGGCACTTCCTCCTTTGAGCCTATGCTGCTGGCTTTCACTCCCTGCCCTGAATTCTGCAAGGCAAATACAGAATTCTGTGCAGGAAGGGAATTCTGCACAAAATCTGTGCAACTGCACAGTGCAGACGTCCTCAGGACTTATCTAGCTAATTATCTGCTTCTGATGTACTGAATCTTTCATGCAATGACAATCTTTTACAAACTGCATTTCTACATTTTTATAATGGCTCACAGTATAGTTACAACCAGCATCAAAATATTTTCTGCAGCTGCCTTTCCATTTTTATGCCATTGCTGTAACTGTAACAGATTAAATTCAAGCCCATAAAAGCAGAGAGCAGAATCTGTGACTGCTGTTACTTCCCTCTTTGTAATTACTGAGTCATGCCCTACCTGTTCTACCCTAATACTTTTATCACAATTCCTGCTATTTCTCGGACATCTTTCATACTTTCATCAATTTGCCAAGCTTTATCTTACAAATAGATGAGAAGATGGGAATAACTGCTCCCATATACAACTTCAATTTGCCTGTTTGGGAGCTATCATGCGTCAAATGTAAGTTAACATGTGCCTTTTGTAGTGTGTCTTATTTTATGAGTATCACTAAGTGCTATTTGCCACCAGAACATGGTTCTGGGTCAAGCAAATGGGTGAGCAATGACATTTTTCTATGTTCAGAGACACTGCCAACCTTTATAATAAACTATATCTATATGTTTTCTTTTTAAGAGTGTGACAGGTAACTGCTTCCCCATGGACTAAAATATAATAGTCTGATGGTACAGAGTGAAACTACACTAGAATTAGAGGCAGAAGGCATATCAACGAATCAAGCTGTTTAAATGATTGAATGTTCCCTGGTGATTAATAATCATAATAATGAACATCATTAACATGTACACCCACAAACCTACATAGTGGTCAATTCAACTTTAATCTCTAAAAATAAAAATTCCATGTCTTCAAAGTTGGATGCATTCTTATGTTTAGAATGCAAAAATAATAATGACAAATGGAACCTGTGAAAAATTTCATGAGTAGAGTCAGTGGTTGCTGTATAACTTAGTCTTGGCTATAGCAGTAACTACTTCTCTCTCACTGGAGACTGACCCCATCAGTAATTCCTCTTCCACCTAAGCCTGGCCAGAGCAGCACCTCTCTTATGAGAACCAGAGAACCAGGGAAGCAGGGGTAAAATCCTACTGACACTCCTTATGATTTTGGGCAAGTCACTTCATGGCCACAAGTACAAACTCGAGTCTTGATTTACTAAGGTTTATCTCCCATTCTGTGTCTATAGGAAAAATGCTTAGTAAATAATCTCCTTAGATTGTAAGACTTCTTGGGCAGGGAAATACCTACCATAGCTGAATGTAACTTACCTTAAGTTACCAATTAAAGCACATAAGCTAAATCTAAAAAATAAATATGTGGGATGAGATGTGACAGCAGCTCCTCTCACCTTGGGTTGGCTGCAGCAGGTGCTCATCTTGCATCCAGGCATGGCTGCAGCTGTGGCTTTTCTCCTTTTCTCCTGACACTGTGGTTGCTGCTGGTTTTGCAGCCATTGAGTAATCTGTTATACTAACAACTTGTGGCAAATTCTGGTACTGCAGCCTCTCACTGGAGACATACACACATACATTAATAGCGCATAGATAATAATACCCAAAGTTTTCATGACAAAAGAATGTTTTTTAAAGCTTAAAATACCACTTTCCTATTTTTGAAGGATGCTAGAAGTATAAAACCTCTAAATGAAATTCAAACATAAATGCACACAAATATATGCACATGGATATACTCAGAGACACATACAACTAGAACTTGAATATGTACATCCCTGAAGTTCCAATTAATAAGTAGAAAAACAAAGAATCGCTTGTGGTAGATGAGCATCAAAATACCAACTGTGGTGCTTCAACCCTACTGCTAAGAGACGAGGATTATAACAAAGATGTCTAAGATGTATGGAGCCATCCATAGTACAAGCCAGCATTGACTTCATGGAGGAATGATGTTAGAGTGCACTCTAGTATATTCTCAGTCTTCTTTCCTTCAGTTTAGAACATGACTGATTGATATAGCACAGTAGCAGCATATGGAAATTAAAAAAAGGAGTGACAAATTTATCTGACCATGGAAGGGAAGGCAAATGTTCCTGGCTTGAATTTAGCTTGAATTTAGCTTGAACAGACACATTATAATTTATTTTTTGCATCTCCATAGAAGCAACAATAATGTGGTACCCAACAATGGATCTGCATCAGAGACAAGCGTATTTTGTACTTATCAATCCCTGCCATACAATGGAAGTAGACACTGCACCAAATGAAAACCAACAAAAGAGAAAGAGTGGGAGTGAGGCACAAAGAGAGTGATGAGAGAAAGAGAGAGAGAGAAAGTGGTGATCTCTCAAAATCAGAAACAGAGAAACAAAAGGAGGAATACAAGAAGAGTATAACAAGAAGAAGAAGGAGCAATATTCTATATAGCTTCAGTTCTAAATTCAATGCATTTCTTATGCCAAAAGTGCCAAATATGTTCCACTCCTGCACTCACAGACCACTTACCAAAATTCAAAACTAAACTGATCTAAAATACTCCCAATGACCTAGCTCCACATCAAGTTTCATTGAGCTAGGTCCAGCTATTTAAAGTTATATATGAAGACACAATGCCACAATGTTTCCTGGTTCCCACCTTTGGCAAGAACAGACAGAAGGAACTTTTGCACATGCCCTTGGGAACTGTGCTGAGAGGAGGGAACAGGGGAATAGTAACCGGATTAAAAAGTTGTGGGTTTGGTTATAATTTTTCATGAATATATGTGGGTATAGAGTGTTTTGATACAGGAGTGTCAAAATCTGTTTATGCAGTGGAAATGCCATGTAACAGTCTTAGGAAACAGCATGAAGTTTTAAGTAGGTGTAGAGAGATGTTTATGCCTATGAAAGTACTCACAAAGTTTAGGGTGGAGAAGAAAATATTAAATATTGAAATATTCTAGCAGTATGGGACAGAAAAGGGAAGAGGAAATGGGAAGAGGAAATGGGAGGGAGTCACGAGGTAGCCAATAAACTTCATGTCATAAGGAACAGACTAAGGGTGAGTTTTATCAAGCTGCAAGCCGTGATAGGGCTATAGTGTAAGTTAAACAGCATATATCGCGTGATAAATGCTGTATATCGCAAGATATAGCCCCATCATGGTGATATCATGGGATATCCGCGATACCACAATTTTTTGGCCAGAAACCTGCCCTTATTACAAAGAGTTGCTTTGCATGGCATTTGCATGAATGAATTTTGCAAATCCATGCAAAACAGCTCATGCATACCTAATCCTTTGAACAAAATAACATGGCTGACTTAGACATTTGTCAGCCACATTATTTTATCTACACCTTTATCAAAATGATTAATCTACCATGTTAGCACTGAGACTCTAATATGGGTCCTGATGCTCCCAGTAGATGTAAAGGGCCCTGCGGCACCAACACAGCACCCTCTAGAATTAATCCAAAAATCACCATAGAGGTCTTATTAGAATTACCCCCACTCACCCCGGGACTGCCAATTGAGGTGGCCCTACCCAAAAATAAATAAATAACTAGTTGATTAAGTTGCAGGACAACAATGTCCCCTTCCCGGCCACTCATCTCCTTCGTTAGTCAAAACCACCTCCCAAATAGTAACCACCCTTCTTCCCCCTTTCCATGAGAACATTAGGCCTGTAGGACCCCCCTCAAACCACCCTTGACCCCCTTTCCAATAGAAAATTAATCAAGTAGAGTCCCCCTTAAACCTCCACAACCCCCCAACAGAACAAAAATAACAGTGATGGCTTAGTGACCTCCTCTGGACATTCTGAACCCCCACACCCCATTATTTCAAAATAGGCATATCTACAAAAGAAAAGGGCCCGGGATGCCCCCTAGCCCTGAGCCCGGTTGATGCCAGACCTTGCCCGTGTTACATGAATGTCCTTTTCCAAGGGGAAATGTCTATTTTCATGAATAAAAGGCTTTTAGAAAAATTGACCACCCTCCCCACAGGTAGATGTATGTGCAATGTTCAACAACATGTATACATTGACTCACAGTGAGCCGAGGCATTCCTGAAGGCGGGAAATGCAACAACTCAGGTAGTTTTGAAGGGAAAAAATACTCACAGAAAAAGCAGAAGCAAAATTTCTGTGGATACTGTTTCCCTTGGCAATTTTCATAGGGAACGTATGTACATAATTTTCCTTAGAGAAATGGTGCAAAATCCACAGAGAAAAATACCCACGGACTTTGCACCTACCTGTGGATAATTAAAAATTGTTCCCTTAAAATATTATCAAGTGGCTAGTAGGAATGCCAGAGAAGATCTTATATTTCATAACTGGTAATGTTTGATACTTCTTAGCTGCACTATGTTTATGATCCTAGGTAAAGTACATGTCTTAATTACTCCAACTCTCCCTCTACCATCAAATAATTAGAACCAAACAATTTTTAACATTATATTGTACAATACCTGTAATAGCTTACCACTCATTATTACAATTTGTGAATTAAATGTATTTCTAATTACCATGGAAAGAAGATCATAACTGAATGAAAAGCTACATTTGTTTAGATATTTTTTAAATAATTAAAGATCATATACAAAGCAACGAAGTGCCATGCCGATGATTTTCTAATCAACAGTGTGCGTCCACCCTTTGTTTTGGGTTAAGAATATGTGAGAGGTTTGGACATTTGCGGGCTGTTACATGCACAAATGATAACCAATTTTTAAAATGAACTTACACGCTTAAGCTAACTTTGCAAATTTATCCCAGAAAAACCTCCTGTTAATTTGTACAGGGAAATTTTCCAAGAAAATTTAAGTATATTCTTCTCAAAATTGAAAATTAAGGAAGTAATTTTCAAAAGGATTTATGTGTGTCAAACTGGGTTTTATGAACATAAATGGACTTTACGTGCATAAATGGGCTTTTGAAAAGTGCTACTTTTACATGCATAATTCCTTTGAAAATTCAATATGGCTGAGATTTTACACATGTACATGGGTTTTGAAAATTGCTACAATATATGCTACTTTTTTTGTGCATAACTCCTTTGAAAATTACCTCCTATGTATGAAATCCAAACCCTGCCCAGACTTTGCCCCTACAAATGCCTCTTCACTCTGCCCATAAATTTCATGCATATCAGAAAGGCAATTTTCAGAAGGGCAAAGGACTGTTTTCCCATAGAAATACCTTTGAAAATTAACTTTTCTCCATGAAGCAGGAGACCATTTTCCAAAAATCCCATGTTAGGGGTTGAGCGTTGCAATTTAAAAAGATCTGTTCAGTGATAGCCCCTAAAATGGGATTAATGCTAAGCTTCCAAGAGCTCTCCCTGCCAAGATACATGCATACCATGAATGATACATGCATGACCGTGGATGAAGCTTTCAAGCAAAAAAAAATAAAAGAATAGAGAAGACACTAAATCTCATCTCCATCCTCAAAATAAAAAGAGAAAGAAGAGATTTCTTAGTAGCTAGCAAGAGTTAATAGAGCATAGAACAAAGAAGCTAGACCGCAGAACCCATGAGAGGAACTGGAATATTTGACATCCATTTTACACAGTGAGTTTGGCAACTGATTTCAAATTACTTTTCAAGTACAAAGCAATCTTCAGCTATTAAAGAATGCATTTAAAACTGGTTCAAAAGTCAAAAGAGGGTTTGTGAGAACCTTAAATGAAAATTATTATGGTAATTTCATTATATACCATGGAAGGTCAATGTTCTGGGCTATTAAGGGTTGACGATATCCTTTTAACAATATAAAACATTTTGGTGCAAGCAATCTTTTACAATTTATGTTTTCTCACAGCATTATGAATTGCTCTTTAAATCAGAAACACAAGGTCTTTCCTTTTTCTGGTGGGATTAGCAGTTGGTAGAATACAACACTGCAGTGGAGGGTGCCCTCTGCTGCCCTGGAGCTTTCTTTTACAAAACAATTGCCTTTGAAGGATTTCTGAGGTAAACACAGAGGTCAGAAATTCCCCTGAACATATTTCTTAGTTACCGCTTTAAATTCCTCATTGTCTGGAAATTGGAGTGATTACAACTACATAGCAGCTTTGACTACAACACAGGTTTGCTAAGACAACTGTTTATGGCATCCTACAAATTAATGTCCAAAAATAAATCACTGTACCTTAGGCTTTTCATCCAGTATCTGCTGACGAATCTCTTTATGTGTCTCTACAAGTTTTTCTTGCCTTTTACTTTGAGCATCTTCTAACTGAAATAGATAAAAAATGTAAGATTAAATATATGCAACACAAAATTAAAAAAAAAAACACAAAACACAGTATGCTGCACAAAGATTTGCTTTAAATACCACACTGACAGTAGTTGGGGTACCCACATTGCAATGTTCTCCCACCTCTTATGCTTCATAAATCACCTCCATAAAGCACTAGAGCCTAGAAGTAGAACTCTTTTTAACTTTTTCCCAGTTCTACCCAGTGGCCAAATACACATTTAGTAGGAAAGAGTGAAAAGCACATTGCTAATCATATCAACTGGCAGACAGTCACAGTCACTGGCAGTTTGAGCTATGAAACATCTTGTTAATTGTAGGAGAATCGCTCCTGGGTGTTTGGTAGATGAACTGCCTATCACATTTCAGTTGCCAGCACTGCATGCCCAGTTCCATAGGTCTCCAGTCTTGGTCACCCTCGGATTCTCTGTAAAATCCATTAAGACCAGATTCTCCCAGTGAAACTTGTGTGAACAGGTGGTAGCAGGTTGGACTAAAGAGGTGATGGGTTGGCGAGGAATCAATCCAGATCTATTTGCCCATATAACCTATTTCAGTGGGCTTTCCTTTAAAAAAGAATTGTCAATCTGGAATAAACTACTAAATGGCAGATGAAATCACAGTTTATTTTTCTACACTGATTTTAATACATTTAAACAAACAGGAATGGCTTCTACCACAAACATTTTGTTCCTTTTTTCAGAATGTATCTAGTGCAGCACAATTATTGTATTCCAAATGAAAATGAGTTTGAACTTTATTAGCCAATGTATACCAGTTTCCATTTATAGCTCACAGAATATGAATGTAATCTCATAGCACATGATAAAACCTTACAAAGAGACATGATGCACCTGCAAAAAAAATGTAGCTCATACTAGACAAAAGCATCCTTGACTAGATTTTGCTACTGCCAATATGAATGGATATTAATTCTAATTCAGCTTGGAGGGAAAGTATTTTAATGGTTGAAAAATACATTACACTGCAGAAAATTAAACAATTCTGAGATATAACTTAGGCCTGGATTTATCAAAATGCAGTAAGTACTGCATGCGATAGCAAAAGGGGTGTGTTTTATGCTAATATAGCATTGAGAGATAGAGAGAGAGAAAGAGAGAGAGAGAGAGAATAGCCATAATGCTACTCCCATAGGTAGGTATTTGTACCCCTATGGTAGGCCCACCTAGTAACTCGAGGTGGGGTTTAGGTAAGAGTGTAGGGGGTTAGGGGCCACTTTGACATTCTACGCGACACCTACGAACAGAACAGTGGTCTCTTGTGAAGATTTGATGACCTTTGGAGTGAGGAAACTCACTCCAAGATGAGATTTGGGCAAGGTTCTCTCAACCTAGATCGCTCCCGGACCCCCGCTGGACCACCAGGGGCTTTTGGCAAGTCTTGGGGGACCCTCCTGACCCCCACAAGACTTGCCAAAAGTCCAGCGGGGGTCCGGGAGCGACCTCCTGCACTCGGACCGTCGGCTGCCAGTATTCAAAATGGTGCTGATAGCCTTTGCCCTTACTAAGTCACAGGGGCTACAGGTGCCATTGGTCAGCCCCTGTCACATGGTAGGAGCACAAGATGGCGCCGGCCATCTAGTGCTCCTACCATGTGACTGGGTCCGGCCAATTGCACGGATACCCTGTCACATGGTAAGGGCAAAGGGCCATCGGCGCCATTTTGATTAGTGGCAGCCGACGGCCCGGGAGCGGGAGATCACTCCAGGGACCCCCACTGGACCACCAGGTACATGTAAAAAGTTTTTTGTGGGGTCGGGAGGGTGTGGAAAGCTAAGGGATTAGTTTTAAAGGGTCGGGGTGGGTTTAGGGGTTATTTTTGTGTGCCGTTTTTCCCGCCCTCCCCCAAAACGATAAGAGAACGCCCACGATCAATATCGTGGGGTTTTCCTATTGTTTTGGGGGAGCCCCCGATTTCTGACTATTTTGAAAATATTGTCCGATATTTTCAATCGTCCGAAGCCCGATTCATATCCCTAGTGACAACTGGATATTCCATTAGTCAAATGGCATATTTTGCATACAACAACAAAAAAGATATTTTAAAAGGAAAATTATAAAGCCACCTGCACAAATTTTCTGAAGGGGACAGTGCCAAGCTTAGTAGAAAAGGTGAACTGAGACTTATTGACATTTCTTCCCAACTTTGATAAAGCAGCAGTACTTTGCAAACTGAAGCAACCAAGATTGTCCTACATGGTCAAGGAATTCCAGGTGAATTGCTGATAGTTTCTTTCGCTATCATTTGCATAAGTTTTGCTGATGTACCATAGAAACAGGATCATAGGAGGTAATATTCAAAGGATTTACGCACATAAATGTAACATATTATCATAGCAATTTTCAAATGCCATTTATTTGAGTAAAGTGCACTTACTCAAGTAATGCTATGGATAGTTTAATGGTATATATTGCAGCAATTTTCAAAAGCCCACTTACTGGAGCAAAATGCATTTACAAGTGACAAACCCAATTTTAAGCATGTAAATGATTTTTTAACTCAGGCCCATAGAATATAATGGCAGATAAGGCCCATTAGGCACATCCAATTTGCTCAGTGTAGCTCCAAGTGCAATGCCATAAACCTGTGCTGATCTCTGGGTTTCCCCTAACATCAGCAACAAAAAAGAGTTAAAAAAAACAAAACAATCAAATTGCTAAAGGAAATGGAAGGTATGATTTACATCAGCAGTAAAGAGGAGAACCAGAAGTATCATTTAGAGATTTAGAGATTTTCAACTTTACAGTTTAGATTGAAATTAATGCTGTAGCTCACACATGCAGTTCAGTGATTCCAAAAGTCTGATTCAATTTCCTGAGCCTCAAATGACAAACAGGGAACAATCTCAGAAACAGGAATACCCCTTCAGTCAAAACTCATTGTACGTGCTTGGCAGTGACTGCATATATGTTCTTGTCAATATGTACTTGCCACAGACACAGATATATGAATTTACTTATTTATCTTCATACATAAGAACATAAGAACATAAGAAAATGCCATACTGGGTCAGACCAAGGGTCCATCAAGCCCAGCATCCTGTTTCCAACAGTGGCCAATCCAGGCCATAAGAACCTGGCAAGTACCCAAAAACTAAGTCTATTCCATGTAACCATTGCTAATGGCAGTGGCTATTCTCTAAGTGAACTTAATAGCAGGTAATGGAGGTACAGGTGGAGAGCCCTTTTCAAAGGCGTTTTACTTGAGTAGTTGGTGAATAGACTGGCTGGCTGAAAATTGCCTTCCCTCAATCCAGTCAGAAATTGCATGGCATGGGCACTTTTAGTCAGACTGAGGGAGGGCTCTCCCAGGGGCGTGGTCATTAAAAAAATGCACTTTGATTGTATTTTCAAATCTGCCCAAATTATTTTTCCATGGAAACTTCACCAGCAGAAAGAGCAGGAGCAAAGTTCATGGGTCCTTTGTACCTGTGGGCAATTTTCAAAGAGAAAGGAAGTTGTAAGATACATTGGGCTTCAGGCAGGCAGGAGAAAGGGGATCAGGGGTGCAGAGTATAAATGGGATTCAGCTTTGAGTGGTTGAAAGGGAGGGGATCGGTTGCTGATAGCACAGGGATAACATCTAGATTTAGGTGAGGTAGCCCTTTGCCTAAATTTGGGTACCTCATAGTTCCCTTGCCCTGGCCTTGCCCACTTTTTGGTTGTCTAAATTTAGGCACTCAGCCTGACTCAACTTTCAGAGGAGCCTATTTAGAAGTCTAACTCCCAAAAGTTGGGTGTTTAAATCTTTTGAAAATTCACCCCTAGGGAATCAGAGCTAAAATGAGAAAAACCTGTTGGTACATCTGGCCCTAAATGTTGTTTTTGGTCCATAGCATACTCGTGGGCTTTTTTGTTTCTACAAAAACAATGTCACCTAAAAAAAGAATCTTTTTTTTTTCTCTCATATCTACAATTTTGATAATCTAGCAAGGGGTACGTAAATCCATTCCTTGAGGACCTCAAGTAAATCTAGGGTTGTGTTTTTTTAAGAATATTCACGACAAATATTCATGAGACATATTTACATAGATTTGACCTCAGAACCATGGTAATTTTTATATTATAGTTGCTCTGAAAACCCAAAGTGGTTTACGCTTCTTGAAGATTAAAGTTGCTTACTCTTGGTTTAGCAAACACACATGTCATCAACTCTCTCTTAAAGCCCAGACATTTCACCTCTGTGATGGCCCAGTCTCTGCCAGACTGGGGAGTAAGACAACATTCCAAGGGATTTATACATTAAAGTGCACTGAATTTAGAAGGTTAGCATGGCCAGCTTTCATGCAGCTGATGTGCTGAAATGGGCTTTAGTGTTGTGTCCGTCGCTGTCCGATGTCTCTGCTCCGCCCATCTTACCTCATTGGCGACTCCCTTCGGGGTTGATGGAAGGCTAGCTGCTGCGGCGTCTCCAGGCCGTCCTCCTCCAGCGTTCCCAGACCGGCTCGATGCTTCAAGCCGCCAAGTTGACCAGATGCCTAAGGGCACGTACGCGCAGCCCGACTAATGTACCAATGTTGGCACGAACCTCAGGGGCGTCCCCCTGAGATGACGTCACCAACTCCAGATATTTAAGGTCTCAGTTTTCGCTAACAAGATGAGTTAGCAAGGGTTCGCTTCCTCCTGGTCACTGCGGATGGGATTCACTCTCCGCGACCCTAGCTACTCTGCCTCCTTGGACTTCACTAGAGGTACCCGCTCCTCAGGGGCCTCGCTTTCTCTTTTTCTTTGCAGGTCGCAGTCCGGAACCAGTACTCGCTCCTCGAGGGCCCACGTCCCGGACTTGCTCCTGAATACCACTTCTGCTAAGAAGTCATCGCTGCTTACAACATTGTGAGTTTCCATCTATCTCTCAGAGCTTTCCCTGGATACAGGTACTTGCTCCTCGAGGGCCTAATGTATACCATCTCCTGGGCTGCCTTCAGAGACTATTGTGTGAGTGTTACCATCAAGGACTTGTTCCAGAACTCTGCATATACTGCCTACTCACTGTCTTAGTTTCTCTACAGCTCAGCCACCCTGGGATCGCTGTTCCAATACCTGAGGGTCTACAGCCCAGCCAGGCGCTTCCAGCTCACTACTGCCACCTCTGGTGGTTTACTATATTGTCTAATAAAAGAACTAGGGTGTGTCTGTCTCCTACACTAAGCCTGACCAGTGGGCCCTCTTGGGATTTCCCCTGAGGACGTGGTCACCTGCCACTGGTCCAACGATCCACCCACAACTATTCTAAATAACTACAGATTGCTAATACCAGCTTATACAACAGAGCTTTCTGACATTTAGCTCCTATTCCACTGAAGTAATGATATGCAGAGCAACCCCAGCTAAAATGGTTGTGCTAATCCAAGTGCAAGCCTTTATTGTGCAACTATATACGCTGCTTATCATTCCACCCCATGCTAACAAGCTCTGTAATTTTTTTTATCTTAGATTAGGACCTTTTTCCTCTACACCTTAGATTAAAAAATTGGTCCATAGTACACTAACTGATCCCCCCCAATACTAATTCTCTTCCCATACTTCAACTCTTCTTACTCTAGACTAACAAACCAACAGAAGGAGGAGAGTGGCCTACTTTAATCCTGCTGGCTTGCCATTCTCTTCACATTTTGAACTGCACACATCGGGAGAAAGTATTTGGGGTCCAGGTAAGGAATTCTGCACTGCATGAGGAGGAGGTAAATTGGATAGGGGCACAGTAATGGCTGTTTGGTGTCCTACGGGTGGGAGAAGAATTCAAACGGGAGAGATATCGGGGGGAGGAAGGGAGGGAGTGCCAAGCCCTGCTGCCCCTTGCATTATCCCTGCTTTCCAAATCCTCCCCCATTCTTTCATGTTAGCACACAAACCCTGCTGGTCAGGGCTGGATTTAAGATGGAGCCTTCTATAAGCAGAGGACCTAGGGCAAGTGATTCTCTCTTTCCCTCCCCTGAAAAACAGACAGCAGCAGGTGGAGTACCAATTTTTGGACATTTTTCAAATTTGGTGTCCAAGACATGTGCCTATGTTGCCTATCCCTAAATCCAGCCTTGCTGCTGGTGGTCTAGCATTTAACACTACTTCCATGGGTCTTGTAATATTTACTATGATCATGTTTCTATGGTAAATTTAGTGTTAGCTGTTACACAGGGGTATAACAGCTAATTACTCATTATCTCCTTATTAACATGATTTGCATATGTGAACAGGTTCAATTTTAGCATATCCATGCTTTACTGATTTAACGCTGGTTTTCTCCACTGATATATTTATAGTGCTTTGCACAAGCGTTAGTTTATGCACTAACAGCTGGTGATGAGCGTGCTCATATTTAGTACACTTTAATGCAAAAACGTAAAAAGATGTTTCCACTCTGGCTTGCTACTCTGTAATGTCCAGTGATTGTTTCTGTCACTAAGCTGGTTTGAAATGATACTAGTTATTTATGGGGTTTTTTAAAATATTTATTTAGAGGCTTTTTTATACTGTCATTTAGAACAGTTCCTTCACAATGGTTTACAGAAGGCACACAATATAAAACAATATAAAAACAATAAAATTAAGTCAAGTGCCAAACATGTCATTTAAAATACAGTTGTACATAAAATCATCATAAATATTAAACTAAAACTGCTAATCTGCATATCCCCTCAATCTATAAATTGACATAAAATATCAAAAAATTATAAAAATTATCCCTTACAAAGTAAAACCTATAAAATGAAACCCCTCTATATTTCACTGGTCTCCGCAGCAAATGTTGTGTGAGCAGCCAGGTTTTAAGCTCTGACTTAAAATGTTTGTGCTCAGTATGCAGCCTTAAATCTTGTGGCAGAGCTTTCACTCATGGGTAATCAGATGAAATAATGGCACAGTTCATCTTAATTCCTTTAGTTTCCACAAGTGGCTATAGTTCTTTCTCTTTCTATCTGTGCAAGGGTCTCTCTATCTTGGTCCAGGGACAAGATAAACAATCAAAATCCAGGGCTTGAATTAGTGAGGTTTCTAAGTGGTCGGAAACCACCTTTCCAGCTGGCTGAAATCTGTTACCCAGTGGTCTGTTACACAATGTAAAATAATACTCTAGGCTTCAGCACTTAAACCTCCATTTTTCAAAGAGCGTTTTTCATAGGCTCTTTTGAACACAGATCTCTAAATCATCAGTAAGAATGTATGCTTGTAAGTAAATAGAGAAAGAGCAGCTTTTAAACAAGACCATAGGGGAAAGCTGATAATCATTCCAAAGAACATAGTTTGGAGGCTGGTATTTTCCAAGGACACTGGCAAAACAGGAACATTAGAATATTTAGTTAGAGAAGTCATGGTTAAGGCTAGAATAGCCCAGAGACGCAAATAGGCGTAGATTTAAAAACAAACCGCGTGTGCGTCCATGTGTGTGCAGTTCCCGATGTGTGCACATGGGCATGGCTATTTTATAATAACCGGGTTGATGTGATGCCAGTCATGAACCGGGTTGATGTGAACCGGGTTGATGTGATGCCAGTTGATGTGAACCGGGTTGATGTGATGTGAACCGGGTTGATGTGATGAACCGGGTTGATGTGATGCCAGTCATGAAACTCGGTATAACAAAAACAATAAATAAATAAATAAATAAATAAATAAATAATATGCATGCGTCAGCGCGTGCATGTTATAAAATAGGATTTCCACGTGCAAATACACACCGGATTTTAATATCCCTGTGCACATGTGCAGGCGGGTGGCCCCTTTAGCGTGCATGGGGGGGGTGGGGTATTGTTTAATTTATGCGCTTCAACGTGACTTCTGTCTTTCCCAGTTCCCTCCCAGTCTTCTCCAATAATGCAGTGGATTGAGACGGAACTTCTCTAACCCTAACCCTATCCTTCCTCCCTCTTCCCCTCTCCTCCCCAACCCCTACACTAACCCTACCTATCCCCAATTTTTTTATTTTTCTACTTACTCCTCCTCCGGAGCAGATGTTTGCTGGTGCGCACTTCCCTGGGACAGCGTCTAATGGTGCTATCCTGGCTTGACCTCTGCCCTTCCCCGCCCAGACCATGCCCCCCAGCCTGCCTCTTTCTGAGAGCCCTGCACTTCGGCACATATCGGGGGTTATGCACGTGGCCAGTCCCTTTAGAAAATGCGCGCAGCGTGCACAGAGCCCAGCCAGGGGCGTAACTCCAGAATTTTACGCATGCGGGCCTTTTAAAATTGGCCCATTAATGAGCACACAGATGTGAATAACTCTAAACTGCTTGTATCTTCTGCTTATAAGCATGTTGTGAATACATACAGATATACAAATAAAAAACATACTTTAAAATGTCTGTATGCAAAGTCTGAATAATAAGATTGGAGAGTTAGACTGTATGGCATTATACAAGGATATAGACATATAGGCATCTCAGAGACTTAGTGGAAGGATGATAACTAATGGAACACTGATACCAGGCTACAAATGATACAAATATGACAGGACAGATTAAATTGGTGGCGCGGTGGCACAATATGTAAATGAGGCATAGAGTCAAGCTGAATAAAAGTCTTGCAGGAAACAGAACAAAATATATTGCGAAATTGGATTGTGAGCCCCCTGGGGACAGGGAAATACATACAGTACCTGAATATAACCAACTTTGAAGTGTATAAAACGCGGGATATAAATCAAATCAAATCAAATAAATAAATAGATAAATATTCAATCACTGGCAGCAGACTTCCCCAGGAAAAAGAATAATGTCCCCTGGACTAAAGGACTGTTCCCTCCAGCTTTTCTCTGCACTGTGCCAGAAAAATATGTCAAATTTCTCTATGCGATCCAGAAAACCCAAGGACTAGCATCACACTGGGAATGCCCTCCTTGAGCTCTACTCAATTCTGACCAAATTTCTCACAGAATCCCTAAAATCTCCTCCCAGTGCCTAAGTGGAAGCACTATTTATACCACCAAAACCTGCTCATCACCTTTGGGGGAAGAACCCTTTCACTACCCTAACTTGTATCTTCCTTGGACCTCTATTTGCTGGAAAATTCTCAATATTAAACATAGCATCCATTTTAGTGATCTTAAGAGTCCATTCAAGTAATACTAAAACAAGGGGACATGCCATGAAGCTAACAACCAGCACATTTAAAACAAATCATAGAACATACTTTTTCACTCAAAGCAAAATCAAGCTTTGTTTTTTGTTGCCAAAGGATGTGGTCAAGGTGACTAGCATAGCAGGGTTTAAAAGAAGTTTGGACAAGTTCCTGGAGGAAAACTCCATTAAAAATGATTGGCTAGGTAGACTAGAGTAGGTTATTGTTATCCCTGGGAGTGAGTAACAATGAATAGATCTACTTTTTGGTATCTGATGGGTACTTGTGACCCAGACTGGCTACTGTCAGTGATAAGATGCTAGGCTTGATGGATCTTGTTCTGATTCAGCATGGCAATTCTTATGTTCTTCTGTAAATCTTTCTGTCATCTCATTGGCTAAAAATTTCAAGCATACAATTTCTTGAAAAAGATGTAAGATA
Source organism: Rhinatrema bivittatum (assembly GCF_901001135.1). Taxonomy (NCBI): domain Eukaryota; kingdom Metazoa; phylum Chordata; class Amphibia; order Gymnophiona; family Rhinatrematidae; genus Rhinatrema; species Rhinatrema bivittatum. Next base: position 97,215,843 of record NC_042617.1, on the reverse strand, counting down.
CTGCAATACACAGTTCTGACAATTTCAGTGATGTTGCAATAGGGTCTACTGAAAAAGATTAACATACTCTTTTTAGGTGCTGCACCACTTCTTGGATGTAGGATCGGATCATTTCGGTCTTCTCCCTAGGACAAATAATGACCAATCAATATATTGAAGCAATTTTACAAATGTGTGTGTCACATTTTTTTTAAAAAAGCTTGATAGCATGCAACATTTATGCACTTCTGTGGTCATTTTCAAATTCTTGTTTCTGAAGAAATGTTTGCAAAACAGAAGAAAAGAGCACATATTAAATTACATAATAGCCTGATTCTCAATTTACAATACCAAACAGTGTTTAAATGAATTTTTATTGCATAGGCTACAAGTGGTACAGAATACAGTGGCATGGCTAATTACAAGGATTTCTCATAGTACCCCAATTTCTCCTGTTCTATATATATTACAAAGGCTCCCAATTAAAACCCAATTGCAATTCCTTTTATTGTTTTGAGCATTATGGGGCCAGGAATCTTATTATATGACTAGGAAATTAAATTGGTATGTTCCTGAGCGACAATTAAGATCTTGTCAAGTGGCTTTTTATTGGCATGCCTTTGTTAAAGAGGTGAAAGGAATCAGATTACAGTCTAGATCCTTTTCAGTATTGACATCTATATTATGGAATCTGCTGCTCACTGATATTTGACTGGAATGAAATTATCTTTCCTTTCGGAAAAAGGTCAAGATCTGGCTTTTTTTTTGGAAATTTGGATAGTTGATTAATTTTGAAGCTGGGTTTGGTGGAAGGGTAGGTTTGATATATAAATGGCAATTGTTTTTATTTGTTTATATATTTTGTGATTTCAATGTGATATTTTAATTGTATGGTTTTTAAGTGTTATTTTATCTTATTATTTTTAATAGTTTTATTTATGTTTTATGATGACTTTGCATGTTTTATTGTTCATTGCCTTGGGTGGTTCCAATGAATCGGGGAAGTTATCAATGAGAAGTTTTAAATAAATAAATAAGTGATAATTTTATTATTATTATTATTATTTAATTTTTATATACCGAAGTTTCATGAGAACAAATCACATTGGTTTACAATAGTTAAAAAATATTTGTTTAAAAACATTTGCATTTCCAAAATTAAAAGGAGAGAAGAAAATACAGAGTTTCATAATAAACTACTAAAACAAATAAAATAGTAAAATAAATATACAAAATTTAAACAGTAAAGAGGCAGAACAGTAAGAGCAGAGATAAAATAATTAACTAAGTGCTTATATTAAAGGTGAGTATAATCCTTCGGTTAAAGTTTTTGGAAGGCTTGATTGAATAGCCATGTTTTAATACCCTTTTTAAATATTTTAATGTCAGATTCCAACCTTAGTTCCTGGGTAGAGAGTTCCACAGCTGGGGCCCTGCAATGGAAATAGCCCTTTCTTTGACGTTATTTAAATGAGCAATTTTTGGAGAAGGTATGGGTAGCATCCATATTCCTGCTGATCTTGTGATTCTTGATGGGATATGACAATGTAGTGTAGAGGTTAACCATTCTATCTTTTCATTGTAGAGGGTTTTATGAATTAGCAATAGAACTTTATGCTGTGCCCTGTATTTGACAGGTAACGAATGGAGGTCTTTCAGTATTGGTGTAATGTGATCAGATCTTTTAGTTCCTGAGTTCTGTAATAGTTGTGGTGCTCTTGTCACTCAGATCGGTAATAGTCACTCAGATCTGTAATAGTTCTGTAATAGTTGTAGTGGTCTTGTCACATTCGCTGGTAGGCCTAAAAACAGTGGTTACAATCTTTAATATTACTATTAGTTGTAAAGCCCAAAGGAAGGGGAAATACTGTAAAGTGTAGGAAGTATGTAATGGAGATGAGTTATGAATTGTGGTTGTAGAATCATCTATAGCAAAAGATCCTCCCAGGGTAGGAGACAAGGACCCCCTTCTGGGTGCTGCCCCATGGTTTGTGTGCTGTTGAAAAGTATTGTAAAATTAGGTTGAATGTATATAAGTTGCCAAGCAGGTTTGCTACTTCTTAGTTTAGTTTGTCTAGCAAGCTCATGAATGCTAGCTTGCTGCTGGGCGCTAGGAGTTTTGCTTTCCAAGCAGTTTTGTTATCTTTGACATTACCTTTCGTACTATTCTGGTGCTTCTTGAGTGGCATATGGGATACTTTGTTTTGATGAGGGTACTGAATGTGCTCTGAGTTATGAGTGCTGAGCTCAGGTGTACTGTGTGGAAGTAGAGAGTAGATTCGACAATACAGAGAGAGGGAGGAGGGCAGAGATGGAGAGTACAGCAAGAGACAGAAGATGATGCTCAATTTGCTGCCAGCGATGCGGTCAAGGGGCAACTGTCCTTTTTATCTTAGTTAGATGTTGATTAGTATTTTATCTCTTGTATGACTTTGTTTGCTTTTGTGTTGCTTATAATGGATTTATAGTAATACAATTTTAATATTTTAATATTATTCATTGTTCTGATCATCCCATGGAAGAATGGTTTGGAAATGTAAAAAAAGAAATAAAAAGATTATAATTATCTGGTGTTGAATAGATAAACTGCCAAATTCTTCTATGATATTGCTTTCGGTCCCAGCTGCTCACTTTCAGGCTAATTTAAAATGAGCATGTGTGCACCCAAAATGCACATATCAGCCCATGAGCAGAGATACGCTGCAATTTTAAATCATGCATGTACTCGTGCACATATATTTTTAAATTACATCTCATGTGCATAAGTATGCACCTAATCCTAAGAGATTGTTCGAAAAAACGTGCTTTGCATATGTTTTCTAGAACTTTGACAGATTTTATGTGCATATGTAGATGGATTTTAAAATATGGTTGTGCAAGAGACAATTAGTCCATCAGTTTGCCCAGTTAATATTGAGGTCTTCAAGACCCTTCTGGTTCTTCATCCTGCATGCCCCAGAGTTGATTCAGACCTCTCACCCAGTCCTGTAAGCCCTAAAACTCGAGATCTATAGATTTTCTCGTCATCTGGAGCAGCGGATAAGAAGCCAGCACATGCCGTGGTCTCCGGTTTTAAAATATGGACTTACGTACGTAACTGTTGACCCCGCCCTAGAACGTTCATGCTCTGCCCATGCCCCGGCACCTTTTCTGCCCTCTTATTTTTGATGAGCGCATGGGTATATCTCCATGTACTTCATGGTTTTTCAAAATCTGCGTTGCTCGCATGCGGCCAACATACATACGAGTGTGAGCATTTTTGTGAGAGCAACGCTTTTAAAATCAACCTCTTTTAAGTTAAGCAATCCCAAATATACATTTAGCACCGATTTTGGAGCAGCCTCGAAGGGAACGGGGAAAGCCATCGGGCCTCCCCTAGGGCTCGGTGTGTGCAAGGTGCACAAGTGTGCACCCCCTTGCGTGCGCCAAACCTGGATTTTTTAACATGCACGCGGCAGCGCGCGCATGTTATAAAATCGGGTGTACATTTGTGTGCGCCAGGTAGCACACACAAATGTACCCTGTGCATGTAAGATTAAAAATCTTCCCCTTAGGGGCAGATTTTAAAAGCCCTACGGGCATAAATTCAGCTGGATTTACACATATAGGGGGCTTATGCACGCCAAGCCTATTTTGCATAGGGGCTTGGCGTGCAAGCCCCGGGGCTTGAAAAAAGGGGCGGGGCTGGGGCGGTCTGGGGTAGGGTGCGGGCGTGGCCAGAAGCCTCCGTAAGGCCTCTAGGATGGGGGATTGCGCAACCTACGCCTGCCCAGAGGCAGGCGCAACTTGCATAACAAAGCGGCCTCAGAGGGAACAGGGAAAGCCATCGGGGCTCCCCTAGGGCTTGGCACGCGTAATGTACACAAGTGTGCACACACTTGCGCGCGCTGACCCCGGATTTTATAACATGCGCGCGGCTACCCGCGCATGTTATAAAATTGGGCGTAGATTTGTGCATGCCGGGTTGCGCGCACAAATCTACGCTCGCACGTATGTAGTAAAATCTGGCCCATAATAGGAGCACCACAGGAAGGCTGAAATTTCTCAAGAAATTGGGAGAGCTAGGAAAGTCATGACTTGTGGCACTGTTTAGAGAAATGAATAATACTGAATGAAACAATGTCGAAAGACTGGTGTAAAATAAAGGTTAGGGCAAACCTTAAACCTATTAGATCTGCTGAAGATCCTTCCAGTTATCTACAAAACTCCTTACTCTCCACTTCTCTCGGACTGATGGAAAGAATTTTACTCTTCAGAATGGGCAGCAGTACTGAGCAAATGGCATCCAAAATGCAGGCAGGAATCTACTCTACACAGAGTTGCTGCGACCAGGTGGCAGACTTGTATGCATACAATGAGGTGGGCCTCCTGCATTGACTAAAGACTGGAGGATTTTCTTACCTCTCTTTCATGCATTAAAGGGTCTGGAGAAAGGTTTGTACTGTAGTGCTGTCAAGTAATCCTATGCCAATGTATTATTTGTCTACTAGCTGAACTGACAACTGCTGCATTCAGGTTTACTTTAATGTTCAAGTTAGTATACCCAGAATACTGAATTTTGGCCTCCTGCATGCACTGTGTTGGCCCCTGTATTTTTTAATTATTATGGGAGACATGTGAGATACAACATCTAGGAAATTTATATATGCAGATGATATTGCTCCTGCTGTACAACATACACATTTCCAGGCCATCAGTTATATTTTAACCAATGACCTTGTTATAATGGTAGACTAGTTTCAAAAGTGGAACCTCTGGTTAATTTTTTTTTTTTAAGTGCTCTCTGTTTTCCCTCTAGACAACAAGGCCACCAAAACTGAGCTCAAATTGTCCTTCTGTGGTAAGAATCTAAAACCTGAAGTTAATTCAAAATATCTAGAGATGACCGTGGATTACAGTCCCACATTTTAACAGCATTTTGAGAATACCTGGGGTTAAAATCTAGATCAGGGTGAACCACATAAGATGGGTAGAGTGAACATCTTGAGGTTCTGGTCCCAGGACATTGCCCACTGTGACATTAAACTTACTTTATTTTGCAGCAGAATACAGTGCATCAGTATAAACCCAGAGCTGATACCAAGCTTCTGGACCCACAAGTAAAGAGTTCAATCAGGCCCGGTGCCACCGGGTGTGCAATCTGTGCAATTGCACAGGGTGGCACATGCAGTGGGGCGGCATCGGGAGTAGAGAGAAAGGTTGCTCGTGGATCTGATACCATCAGCAGTTGAAGAAGAGCGTCCGTGGTGCTGCCAGTAGACCCGATCCCACAAGCGACAGAAGAATAGGAGGACTGTGGTGCGGCCGGTGGACGTGATTCCACCGGCAGCAAAAGAGGAGGAGGCCCGTAATGCCAAGAAAAAGCAGTGCATCTCCACCAAAATCGACAGCGTGGTCAGCACTGCTTTAGTAAGTGGAAAAGCAGCACAGTCCTGCTGGCAATGCTGCTGATTCTGGCAGGGCCGCACTGCTTCTCCACTTACTAAGGCAGCGCTGACCATGCCATTGATTTCGGCGGGGCCATGCTGCTAAGGAGGAAGAGTAGCATGCCTTGCAGGAAGTAATCCAATACCCTGTGGCCGGAAGTCATTCCCTTGGTCACGGGGCTGAAGAAGGAGCTCTGTTACTGCTGCTGTCTGCTAAGTTAAGGGAAGTGAGTGAGAGAGAACATATATGCTTGTGTGTGGGAGAGTGAAAGTGAAAGAGAGCATGTGTGCTTGTATGTGGGAAAGTGAGTGAAAATGTGAGTTTATGTGTGGAAAAGTTAGAGAGAGCATGTGTGCTTGTGTGTGGGAGAGTGAGAGAGCAAGCAGGTATGCATGTGGGGGAGTGAGAGAAAGCATAGTTGTGTATTAGAGGGAGCATTTGTGTGCACAGCTATCCCAGTTACTCTCTGCATGATAATCCATGACAATTTCAGGACATCTAAACATCAAAAGTTCCCAGGTACGGAGAGCATGAATTTTTAAAATCCTTTTTAGTTTTATATTTCAGGTGTTATTGGCTGTGTCTTCTGTTTTGAAATATTAAATTGGTTTTGGGACTTTTAAAAAAAACTTGTATATGAGGTTTTTATTCAACAGTTTTAAAATAATATTATTAATATGTTTTAGTATTATGATTATATATTTATTTTATTTCTTGATTTTATTGTTTGATGTTTGAGGAATGGTGATGGTTCTCTTTTTCATTGTTGCACTGCATAGAGGGGCGGATTTTAAGAGCCCTGCTCGCGTAAATCCACCCGGATTTACGCGAGCAGGGCCCTGCGCGCCCGTGCGCCTATGTTCAATAGGCCTACCAGCGCGCACAGAGCCCCGGGACTCGCGTAAGTCCCGGGGTTTTCTGAGGGGGTGTGTCGGGGGCGTGTCGGGGCGGGGCTGAGCGGCTCGCCGTTTTCAGGGCGGGACGCGGCATTTCGGGGGCGGGCCCGGAGGCATGGTTTCGGCCCGGGGCGGTCCAGGGGCATGGCCGCGCCCTCCGGAACCACCCTCGGGTTGTGTCTAGGCGCGCCAGCGGGCCGCTGGCGCGCGGGGATTTACTTCTCCCTCTGGGAGGCGTAAATCCCCCAACAAAGGTGGGGGGGGTGTTAGACAGGGCCGGGGGGTGGGTTAGGTAGAGGAAGGGAGGGGAAGGTGAGGGGAGGGCATTAGCGAATTCCCTCTGAGGCCGCTCCGATTTTGGAGCGGCCTCGGAGGGAACGGAGGTAGGCTGCGTGGCTCGGCGCGCGCCGGCTACACGGAATCAGTAGCCTTGCGCGCGGCGATCCAGGATTTTAGCGGATATGCGCAGCTACGCGTGTATCTACTAAAATCCCGCGTACTTTTGTTGGTGCCTGGAGCTCCAACAAAAGTACGCCAACGCGCCGTTTTTGAAAATCTACCCCAGAGAGTCTGACTTCTTGCGATTTCCAGTTCAGTTTTAGTCTGCTCGTTTGTATTTCTACTTTACAGTTCCTCTGTTCTGTATTTGGTGAGGGTCTGTTTATGCTCTGAATGTGTGACTGAGGTGAGGTATTTTTCTAATAGGAAGTGTATTCATTTATTTGGGCTTTCAGAGGGTCAAGCCCACACCCAATATACATCACACTAGACCTAATACCATATGCGTTCCAAATGTCTCTTTTGCAGGGATTTCTGGTTGGCATCACAGCAGTGCATGTGAATATAGGAGCGGATTTTAAGAGCCCTGCTCGCGTAAATCCGCCCGGATTTACGCGAGCAGGGCCCTGTGCGCCGGTGCGCCTATGTTCAATAGGCCTACCGGTGCGCGCAGAGCCCCGGGACTCGAGTAAGTTCCGGGGTTTTCCGAGGGGGGCGTGTCGGGGACGTGTCGGGGGTGGGGCCGAGCGGCGCGCCGTTTTTGGGGCGGGGCGGGGCGTTTCGGGGGCGGGCCCGGGGCGTGGTTTCGGCCCGGGGCGGTCCGGGGGCGTGGCCGTGCCCTCCGGAACCGCCCCTGGGTTGCGTCTAGGCGCGCCAGCAGCCCGCTGGCGCGCGGGGATTTACTTCTCCCTCTGGGAGGCGTAAATCCCCCAACAAAGGTAGGGGGGGGTTTAGACAGGGCCGTGGGGGTGGGTTAGGTAGAGGAAGGGAGGGGAAGGTGAGGGGAGGGCATTAGCGAATTCCCTTCGAGGCCGCTCCGATTTCGATTTCGGAGGTAGGCTGTGCGGCTCGGCGCGCACCAGCTACACGGAATCGGTAGCCTTGCGCGTGCCGATCCAGGATTTTAGTGGATACGCGCGGCTATGCGCGTATCTACTAAAATCCCGCGTACTTTTGTTGGCGCCTGGAGCGCCAACAAAAGTACGCCAACGCGCTGTTTTTGAAAATCTACCCCATAATGTAAGTGATGTTTTTACCTCAGAATACTGTACTTTGATATTTTTCATTTTTAACATAAATGCATAAAGCTTTAACTATGTGTGTGGAATGGAGCGGCGTGATTTGTGTAAGGCTATAAGGTTCGCCTAGGACACCTAATACCCTTGCACCAGCCATGAGTGTTTTTTTGGTGGGCCTGGAACAGAGAGTGAATGAATGGTGGGGGGGGGGGGGGGGAGCACAGTAATTGTTCGCACAGGGCAGCAAAAAAGCTAGCATCGGCCCTGAGTGCAATGTGGATACTCTTGGGTACTTTAATTCAGCATTTCCAAATAAGCACCTCATTATTGACCCCACTGAATAACTTACAGATTTTAACTTGCAATTTAGAGATTGGTGTACACTCAGTCATACAAAAATCTTACCTTGAAGATTTGCCCAGAAACTTTTCCAGTGGAAAATGAGAAGCAGCCCAGATTGTGACTATGGACAAGTGCCACAAACCATGGATGAGAAATATTCTTTTTGCTCTAAGCATTTCCTTAAGTGTAGTCTTACTGATTATCGACTTGCTTTTGATGTAATGAAGTGGATTACAAACTTGAACCTATGAACTAATCATTGCAAATTAAACCAATGCCACACAAAGAATAAAAACATACACTTACTCTTCCAATTGACTTTTATCCTTAGATTTAGCTTCTGTGATCTTCTCCTGTCTCTTTTTGTCCATTTTCTTCTTTAGTTCTTTTTTTTCTCTTAAAAAAGGAAAACATGAAATAAAATAGTTCATCGATCTACAGTCTCAGGAATAGCTGCACAGGTATTCCATGCCTTACTTTTCACAAGTTTCTTTCAGTTTCTTCAGCTGGCTGTTCTGACATTCATCTGCCACATCTGTCAGTTTTTGAATCAGCTGGAAATACAACAAAATGCATAAAAGCGTCAGCATTTCAAAACTTTGTTTCAAAATGCATGTTTCATCATTTAATAAAATTCAAAATATAGAATTAAACAGGATGCACAACTAGAAAAGTCAACACAGAGCATGTGGTTAAGTTTTGGAAACTATTCAGCTATGAAAATGAATTGTTTTTTTGTTGTTTTTTTTTATCTTATCGGTCAAGGATAATTACTAAAATGGGCATACTTTTCCAGACCACCCATCTCTTTCTCCCAAAATACTTTTTCTTGGTGGCTACATACCTCATCTGCATATAATAATCCCTAAATTATATTTTTGAATACTAGGGACAAAAGTAGAGCCATAATCAGCCCTAATTAATTTTCTGAATACTAAGAAGAATCAAAGACAGATTAGTAATGATGTTGCTGCCCCAAGACAGTAGCCATGGTCTAGCACCAACCCCCAAACCATGAGGAAGCGAGAAGAGTAGCAATCAATGTATGTCTGAGTCAAAGAAGGGAAGGGAAGCTGTAAGCCCAACACAATCCAAGAGACAGAAAGCACAATAGACTCAAGAGTTTAGGTTCTTTTACCGTCCCTCCAGAATTGTGTGCTTACTGTCTCCTAGATGATTGCGAAGCTCTCTTGATTTTTGAAAATTGTAACAATTGAACTTCGAGCAATAGTCATGTTTTGACTTGAGTCCTTGAAGCCACACAGATATCTGAAGACAGGGCCTATGTAGTCTCAAATACTCATATTCACAACATTTGTTGCATGCGTCTTATATTGGTCAAATAACAGACATACTGACCAACAAAATAGAAGAGGCAGTTAAGTGAGTTGAACATAAATGGAAAGAGAATTTCATTAAATAATAAATGACCTCCTTATTTCAAAGAAAATTAGTTTTAATAAAAGGAGGAAAATACTTCAGAATGCCACCTGAGAGTCACAGCTCGCTGTGGTAATCTTCAAATAATCACTGGTTAGAAAAGTCTCCTTAGTGCTGATATGCTCAAATGAAAAATAATTTTTTTAAAGACTTATTTTAAGCAATGTGTGCTAAAAAGACTATCAGCAAGCTTTAAACAGTAGTCCCAATATAGCTAGCAACTTGCTGAAAATAGTTGCATCTGGAACTCAGATTTTCAAAAAAGGTGTCTATTCATACAACAAACATTTCCTGTGGCAGTATATCTTCGAACTGGCTTGTTATCAAAAGTAGCCTCTTCCAGTAACAAACCAGTTCATAGGTGTACTGCCACATAAATATACCCACCTTTTTTTGAAAATTTGAGTTCCTTGATACAGCTATTTTCTCTTGTTTATGCAACTATGTGTAGCTTACTGGAAAGACAGGATGGGCCATTTGGTCTTCTTCTGACTGTTACTATGTTGCTATAAATCGTAGATTCATAAAATGACAGGTCTAGAAGGAATGCCAGATGTTTATTTAGTCTATCCCCTTATCTCAAAATAGAATCTACTGTACCCAAACATCTCATACAGATGTTTATCTAATCTGCACTTACAGGGGGCAATTTTCATTCAGTTTGCAGCTGGAACAAAGACTACACAGAATTTTCAACCTCAGACTTTGCAACAATTCTCAAAGGGAAAGTAAGGGGTAGATTTTAAAAGGGTTACACGCATAAGATATGAGCGCGCAACTCTTTAAAACTCCCCCTGCGCGTGCTGAGCCTATTTTGCATACACTCGGCAGCGTGCGCAAGCCCCGGGACGCGCGTAAGTCCCGGGGGTTTCCGGGGGGGGCGTGTCGGGGGCGTGTCGGGGCCAACGCGACATTCGGGGCGTTCCAGGGGGTGTGTCGGGGGTGTGCTGTCAGTCCGGGGTTGTTTCGGGGGCATGGCCGAGGCCTCTGAAATGGGTTCCGGGCAGGGGAATCGCGCGCCAGCAGCCCACTGGCGCGTGCGAGTTACGCCTGCTTCTGGCAGGCATAACTTTTAAAACACAGGTACGGGGGTGTTTAAGGGCTGGGAGGGTGGGTTAGGTAGGGGAAGGGAGGGGAAGGTGCAGGGGGGTGGAGGGAACGGGCAGCGCACGCAGGGCTCAGCGCGCGCAAGTTGCACAAATGTGCACCCCCTTGCGCACGCTGACCCCAGATTTTATAAGATACGCACGGCTACGTGCGTATCTTATAAAATCCGGCGTACTTTTGTTTGTGCCTGGTGCGCGAACAAACGTACGCGCGGGCGCACTTTTAGAAAATCTACCCCTAAGTGTGTACGTTTGCTTTGAAATTTGCTGCAGGCAAAAAGTAAGCACGATCACTTGCACCTTGCTTTTCATATGGGTAGAATTTTACGGAAAAATAGATGCAGAGAGATGAAAATGCAGTCTATACATGTACTTTTCCTACCCTGACCTACAAATAAATGCTTCTAGGTACACCTCCTCTCAATGTGGCTAAAAGTGCATGCATTTTAGAAGAATTCACAGATTTTTAGCTGCATCGAGGGAGCACAAGTTTTAGAGAGCCAATTAATGTGGGTAAAACATTTTTTACCCATGGAAATTGGTTTGAAAATTATCCTTCCCAACCACCGGTGGTGGAGATTCCGCCATCTCTCAGAAACCTAAATCTCCTATGGAGTAACCAAATCCATATGTCCTATCTCCAGTGGGAATGGAGAGCAACTGAAAACCATCCTCTTTATAACCTTCTGTTTTGATGCAGTACAAAACAGGTGATAAAAAAAAAGACAGGACCAGGGCTTGTGACTTGTGACACAGATACAAAATGTCTCATTCATATTAATTAGGGTATCCTGAAAATTAGACTGGCTGCATGGCTCCTCAAGGAGACATTTGAGACTAAGTCTAGGAGTCTGTCGATTCTTGAGAAAGAAAATTAACTATCAGGAATCTGTCAACATTTCTCAAGGAGTTTAGTGTTATTTATTTATGCTTTACAATACAATTTAATCACTTACACTATCCTAGTTCCACGATGCCCTTTGTCAGTGATCTTCTATATTACTCTCCCTCTGTAGTGGTGCCAGCTCACTACTCTAATTACATTGTTATGATTCTGGAACACAGTTTGCAAACAGTTACATGTTTGAGTCCAAAATTGGTATCATTCCTGGGCTAAATTATGAACATGATAGATCACTTTAATAATATCTTGGTGGTTATTGTCAGGCTGGAATCATTTCTGGCTTCATAAATTGAATTGAAAGTTGAAATTGCAAGTTCCTCAATGTGACATTATTTCTATTATGGGTTACAAGTATCAAAACTTCAGTGCTTTATTTACACACACACACACACACACACAAACACATCCCCACGTTACTGTTTTTAAATGTGAATGTTCATGATTTTCCTGAAAACATATTTCTTACGATTTCTCCTTCTGAAATAGTTATCTAAATGCAGAAAATAAGATTGTAAATGCAGCAGCAAAACCTTGCCCAACAATCAGGCCGATACAGTACAGTGTGCTCTGACGGAGCGCACTGTTAACCCGCCACTGGACGCGCGTTTTCCCTTACCCCTTATTCAGTAAGGGGCGGAAAACGCGCGTCCAACCCGCGGAACCTAATAGCACCCTCAACATGCAAATGCATGTTGATGGCCCTATTAGGTATTCCCGCGCGATTCACAAAGCAAAATGTGCAGCCAAGCCACACATTTTGCTTTCAGAAATTAGCGCCTAACCAAAGGTAGGCGCTAATTTCTTCGGGCACCGGGAAAGTGCACAGAAAAGCAGTAAAAACTGCTTTTCTGTGCACCCTCCGACTTAATATCATGGCGATATTAAGTCGAAGATCCCGAAAAAAAAAAAAAATTGAAGTCGGCCAGCGGCTGTCGGATCGAAAACCGGACGCTCAATTTTGCCGGCGTCCGGTTTCCGAGCCCGTGGCTGTGAGCGGGCTCGAGAACTGACGCTGGCAAAATTGAGCGTCGGCTGTCAAACCCGCTGACAGCCACCACTCCTGTCCAAAAGGAGGCGCTAGGGACGCACTAGTATCCCTAGCGCCTCCTTTTGCCCGTTTTTACCGCTGGGCCTCATTTAAATACAGAATCGCGCGCACAGGAGAGTGGCCTGTGCGCACGCCGGGAGAGTGGGCAAACGCCCGCTCTCCCGCGGACTTTACTGTATCGGCCTGAATGTGTTACAGCGTTTATGTCTTGCACACAGACAGAAAGGAGATCACGAGTCAGATGATCAGCACGCTACAGGGCGCTCTAGTTTAGCCTGATGGGGAAAGACAAGAGAAGTGGAAAATGGTCTCGGGGGGGGGGGGGGGGGGGAAGCCCTGTGGAGGAGAGCCAGAGGTCCATAACTCTACTCTGGGACCAAGCAGAAGAAGCAGAGGGGGAAGGGAAGAGGATGAAGTCAGCCAAAGAGTTCCACCCTCCTCCTAGCTGGAAACGATGGCTCCTGTTCACCATGGAAAAGGAAGTTGTGCTCATGCAGTCTAGAATTGTGTTTCCTGCACTTAAGTGGCTGCAGCTACAGCACAGTAGAGGAAGAATAACATCAGATGAGGTAAGCAGTGAAAAGGTTCTGCACCTAAAGTAAAGGTATTTATATTGAACCTTGAGACTTGTGAATGAACTGATAAGCACCGGTGCCAGCTGCTGTGACTTCAACAGCTGATTTTAAATCCTGCCATTCCCTGGGTGAGGAAACCTTCAGAGTACAAATGGGGCCCGGATACCGAGCAGGGGGGCTAGCAGACCAGGGACATGGCAGGATACTGATGGACACATGGACAGGGTGGGCTAAAAAAAAAACATTCGTAGAGAGCTATGTTTCTAACCTGTGAGAAATAACTGCTTTTTGGTCTGTGTGCAAATTTCTCCAGAGATTTCCATTTATATGACAGATCCAGGAAGAAACATGACTGGCTGCTTAGGTCAAATTCCTGGGCTATTGCCCCCCAACACTCCCGCCCTCCAGCACCTAAAAGGGGGAGATATTACCAGTCATTGTGGCCTTTTCAAAAACTCCCACTGACTATTAAATCTACTCCAGTGGTTGCAAAACTGGCACCAATGGACTCTAACAAAACAAAACCGATCAATGCCACTTGCACAGTGTTATATAATCAATAATTATCAAAAGGGGAACCAAACGGTTCACTCACTGTGAAACTCTGTATTTCTTGCGATTTCACTATTATACCATATCGTTATCACTTGTGAGGTATTTATTTGTTATTTTATAACCTACACGCCAAGTGGGAATCACCTTATCTGGTGCTTAAAAAAATTGTTCGGACTGGACACCGGACGTCCGGTGCTGATCATCTGACTTTTGATCTCCGGATGTCTGGACTGGACACCGGATGTCCGGTGCTGATCATCTGACTTGTGATCTCCGGATGTCTGGACTGGACACCGGCAAAGACACCAAATTGATGGAGTAGAAATCTGAAGACTCCATGGGAGAACGCGTCAAGGAAGGAATGCGGTGCAAAAACGGAGACATCTCTACACAAGTCTAAGGGAAGTAATTTTCAATTTCTGCCATCAACAAGCGGGTCAGACATCACCCGCTGGAACATCCCCTGAGGAAGGACGTGGATCGTCCAAAACATGTACATGTTGGGACTTTTAAAGTCTGGGAGGTATGATTATAGAACTAATAAGGAGTAAGTTCTCTGTAGAAAGAGTGTCACTTGCAACTCATATAGATCACACCGAACAGTGTACAAGTGGTGGTGTCATGGTATTTCAAAATAACATTAAGGAATACAATTTCAAAATAACATCAAGGAATATTATCATCAAATTTATTTGGAGATACCTTCCGGATGTCATTACAGACTTTTGAACTTTGAGGAGACCAGTTAATCAAGTTTTTAACATCACACACTTATATATATAAAACAAATGGAGGCGGTTGGTGAGTTCATGATTATAATATGCTTGAAAAAGGCAGGGTTGCCTACACGGTTATATGAAACCTTTCCAACCCCTCATAAAAAAATTTTTTAACACAAAAAATTTTTTTTCAGCACCGGATAAGGTAATTCCCACTTGGCATGTAGGTTATAAAATAACAAATACATACCTCACAAGTGATAACGATATGGTATAATAGTCCAATTGACTCTAGACAGCCAGGTTTTCAGGATTACCACAATGCATATGCATAAGAAACAATTAATGTGGGTAAAATTCCAGTGGGAGCACTGAGAGGAGAGGATCACCTTGCTGGTGGCTGAAAGGAATCAGTACGTTTTTTTTTGCTTGGGACATTGACTTTTTTAAAAGTATTGGGGCAAATTTAACTATTTGGGAATATTATTTAGTGTGTTTGTGCTTTTGATAGTAAGGCAGTGAATAAACAAGTTAGACTTTGTATTTTTAAATAGTCAGTCAATAAGGCAGCTAGTAAGCAGTAGGTAGTGTGTTTATTTTCAAAGTCTGTAAGGCAGCTAGTAAGCAGAACTGAGTGTTTGTATTTGAAAAAAAACCACACACACACAAAAAAACAAAAAAACCAAAAAAGTAGCCAGAGGCTAGAAATAAGCTAGGAGCAGTGTATACCTAAGTAAAAAGGTTGAAAAGTTCAGTTCAGTTACTCACTTTGATAAGGTGTTGAGGTAGTGTGATTTGGTTTGAATAGGTACCAACATTTGTTAATCAAGAGAGCAGTGAGTCACTTGGCTGACTAACTGAAATTAGACTGCTTGGATTTCCCAACCCTCTCAACCCTCCCATCCACCCCTAGCTCATCTTTTAATTTATAGGCAGGTGCCACTTTCACAAAAAAAAAAAAACCCAACAAAAACTTTATTGAGAGTTTGATCAGACCCCTGTAGGCCACTACCAGACATATAGTGAATTCACTAATACATTTAAAGGACATTAATTAGACACATTCCTACTCCCATAGCAAACTAAAACTTAACTAGGAACTGAACAAAATTGAGATGAAGGCAGCAGCCCAGCAGCAAGAGGGGGGCTTCCCAGTCTTTTGCATCAAATGTCACATGTATGATTTTTTACCCGCCGGTGAGAAGTTGTACATGTGCATGCGATGCAAAGAGCTCCTGGTTCTCAGAGAACGAGTCCGATCTCTGGAGGCTAGAGTGGCAGACCTGGAGGAGCTCAGGCAGAGGTATATAGATGAGACCTTCAGGGACATAGTAGCCAAGTCCCAACTTCAGACTGGCAGCCCTGGTGCTGCCTTGGAGGAAGAAGGTCTCATGATTGGAGAGCATCAACCGAGTGCAGCAGGAAAGGATCCTTTACCAAGGACCTGCTCTCCAGGTGATGCATTCTCCTTTTGCACCGAGGATATCTCCCCAAGGCCTACTGCCCAGGAGGGAAGGGTTAGGTTGGCCGTCATAGTTGGTGATTCGATTATTAGGAATGTAGACAGCTGGGTGGCTGGTGGGCGTGAGGATCACCTGGTAACGTGCCTACCTGGTGCGAAGGTGGCGGACCTCACACGTCACCTAGATAGGATTTTAGATAGTGCTGGGGAGGAGCTGGCTGTCGTGGTACATGTGGGCACCAACGACATAGGAAAATGTGGGAGGGAGGTTCTGGAAGCCAAATTTAGGCTCTTAGGTAGAAAGCTTAAATCCAGAACCTCTAGGGTAGCATTCTCTGAAATGCTCCCTGTTCCACGCGCAGGTCACCGGAGGCAGGCAGAGCTCCAGAGTCTCAATGCGTGGATGAGACAATGATGCAAGGAAGAGGGATTCAGTTTTGTTAGGAACTGGGGAACCTTTTGGGGAAGGGTGAGTGTCTTCCGAAGGGATGGGCTCCACCTTAACCAGGGTGGAACCAGACTGCTGGTGCTAACCTTTAAAAAGGAGATAGAGCAGCTTTTATACTAGAACAAAGGGGAAAGCCGACAGTCGCTCAGCAGCGCATGGTTCGGAGAGAGGTATCTTCAAAGGATACTAATGATGCATTAGAATTAGTGCATCCCAACAGTTAGGTTCCAATAATAAGAAAAGTAGTCCAAGTGCCTGTAACTAAAAACTCACCTGAGCTACAAAATTCTAACTTATCCCTATCAATTAAAAAGCAGAATGAAAATACAAACAAAAAATAAACTTTGAAATGTTTTTTTTGCTAATGCCAGAAGTCTAAGTAGTAAGATGGGAGAATTAGAATGTATAGCAGTGAATGATGACATAGACTTAATTGGCATCTCAGAGACATGGTGGAAGGAGGACAACCAATGGGACAGTGCTATACCAGGGTACAAATTATATCACAATGACAGAGAGGAGCACCCAGGAGGAAGTGTGGCGCTTTATGTCCGGGATGGCATAGAGTCCAACAGGATAAATATCCTGCATGAGACTAAATGCAAAACTAAATCTTTATGGGTAGAAATCCCTTGTGTGTCGGGCAAGACTATAGTGGAAGGACTATACTACCATCCACTTGGTCAAGATGATAAGACGGACAGTGAAATGCTAAGAGAAATTAGGGAAGCTAACCAAATTGGTAGTGCGGTAATAATGGGAGACTTCAATTACCCCAATATTGACTGGGTAAATGTATCATTGGGACATGCTAGAGAGATAATGTTCCTGAATGGAATAAATGATAGCTTTATGGAGCAATTGATTCAGGAACCGATGAGAGAGGGAGCAATTTTAGATCTAATTCTCAGTGGAGCACAGGATTTGGTGAGAGAGGTAATGGTGGTGGGGCCGCTTGGCAATAGTGATCATAATATGATCAAATTTGAATTAATGACTGGAAGAGGAACAGTATGCAAATCCACGGGACTCATGCTAAACTTTCAAAAGGGAAACTTTGATAAAATGAGAAAAATTGTTAGAAAAAAACTGAAAGGAGCAGCTACAAAAGTAAAAAGTGTGCAAGAGCAGTGGTCATTGTTAAAAAATACCATTCTAGAAGCATAGTCCAGATGTTTTCCACACATTAAGAAAGGTGGAAAGAAGGCAAAATGATTACTGGCATGGTTAAAAGGGGAGGTGAAAGAAGCTATTTTAGCCAAAAGATCTTTATTCAAAAATTGGAAGAAGGATCCAACAGAAGAAAATAGGATAATGCACAAACGTTGGCAAGTTAAATGTAAGACATTGATAAGACAGGCTAAGAGAGAATTTGAAAAGAAGTTGGCTGTAGAGGCAAAAACTCACAGTAAAAACTTTTTAAAAAATATATCCGAAGCAGAAAGCCTGTGAGGGAGTCCGTTGGACCGTTAGATGATCGAGGGGTTAAAGAGGCACTTAGAGAAGATAAGGCCATCGCGGAAAGTTTAAATGATTTCTTTGCCTCGGTGTTTACTGAAGAGGATGTTGGGGAGGTACCCGTACTGGAGAAGGTTTTCATGGGTAATGATTCAGATGGACTGAATCAAATCGCGGTGAACCTAGAAGATGTGGCAGACCTGATTGACAAACTGAAGAGTAGTAAATCACCTGGATCGGATGGTATACACCCCAGAGTTCTGAAGGAACTAAAAAATGAAATTTCAGACCTATTAGTAAAAATTTGTAACCTATCATTAAAATCATTCATTGTATCTGAAGGCTGGAGGATAGCTAATGTAACCCCAATATTTAAAAAGGGCTCCAGGGGCGATCCGGGAAACTACAACCGGTGAGCCTGACTTCAGTGCCAGGAAAAATAGTGGAAAGTGTTCTAAACATCAAAATCACAGAACATATAGAAAGACATGATTTAATGGAACAAAGTCAGCATGGCTTTAGCCAGGGCAAGTCTTGCCTCAGAAATCTGCTTCACTTTTTTGAAGGAGTTAATAAACATGTGGATAAAGGTGAACCGGTAGATGTAGTATACTTGGATTTTTCAGAAGGCGTTTGACAAAGTTCCTGATGAGAGGCTTCTAGGAAAAGTAAAAAGTCATGGGATAGGTGGTGATGTCCTTTCATGGATTACAAACTGGCTAAAAGACAGGAAACAGAGAGTAGGATTAAATGGATAATTTTCTCAGTGGAAGGGAGTGGGCAGTGGAGTGCCTCAGGGATCTGTATTGGGACCCTTATTTTTCAATATATTTATAAATGATCTGGAAAGAAATACGATGAGTGAGATAATCAAATTTGCAGATGATACAAAATTGTTCAGAGTAGTTAAATCACAAGCAGATTGTGATAAATTGCAGGAAGACCTTGTGAGACTGGAAAATTGGGCATCAAAATGGCAGATGAAATTTAATGTGGATAAGTGCAAGGTGATGCATATAGGGAAAAATAACCCATGCTATACTTACACAATGTTAGGTTCCATATTAGGTGCTACAACCCAAGAAAGAGATCTAGGCGTCATAGTGGATAACACATTGAAATCATCGGTGCAGTGTGCTGCGGCAGTCAAAAAAGCAAACAGAATGTTGGGAATTATTAGAAAGGGAATGGTGAATAAAAATGGAAAATGTCATAATGCCTCTGTATCGCTCCATTGTGAGACCGCACCTTGAATACTGTGTACAATTCTGGTCGCCGCATCTCAAAAAAGATATAATTTTGATGGAGAAGGTACAGAGAAGGGCTACCAAAATGATAAGGGGAATGGAACAGATCCCCTAGGAGGAAAGACTAAAGAGGTTAGGACTTTTCAGCTTGGAGAAGAGATGGCTGAGGGGGGATATGATAGAGATGTTTAAAATCATGAGAGGTCTAGAACGGGTAGATGTGAATCGGTTATTTACTCTTTCGGATAGTAGAAAGACTAGGGGGCACTCCATGAAGTTAGCATGTGGCATATTTAAAACTAATTGGAGAAAGTTCTTTTTTTACTCAACGCACAATTAAACTCTGGAATTTGTTGCCAGAGGATGTGGTTAGTGCAGTTAGTATAGCTGTGTTTAAAAAAGGATTGGATAAGTTCTTGGAGGAGAAGTCCATTACCTGCTATTAAGTAAGTTGACTTAGAAAATAGCCACTGCTATTACTAGCAATGGTAACATGGAATAGACTTAGTTTTTTGGGTACTTGCCTGGTTCTTATGGCCTATATTGGCCACTGTTGGAAACAGGATGCCTGGCTTGATGGACCCTTGGTCCTACCCAGTATGGCCTGTTCTTATGTTCTTGGTCTCCAATATATGATCAATTTCCTTGTCTAGGTGGCCAAAGAATTGGACTGGGGTAAGTGTTAGATATTGTGCACTTGGATTTCAGTAAGGCTTTTGACACTGTGGAAGCTCATAAATAAGCTCAGCAGCTAAAGGGTGTTAAACATGGGTTAGGATCTGGTTGAGTAATAGGCAACAGAGGGTACTGGTAAATGGAGTTTTTGACAAGGAAAAAGGGATCATAACTGGAATGTCTTAGGAATCACTCTTGGGTCCAGTTCTGTTCAATATTTTTATAGGTGATATTTCAATATTTTATGAAGCAAGAGCCTTGCTTTCAAGAGACAGTGTTTACGTGTGCGTCATAGCTCTTGAGGAGTAGAGGTGAGAAGAAAGTTTCTCTATGAGGACCTCCCTTCTCCTTTATCTCCAGTAGTATCTCTCTCTATCAGTAACCTCACCCTGTCTCGACTAGTCTCTCTCACTCCTCCCACCAGTCTCTTTCTCTCTCAATCTTTATTATTATTATTTGGATTTATTACCTTCTTTTTTGAATATGAAATTCACTCAAAACAGGGTATAACATGTTAGAATAGCAGAAAACCTTCAAGGGACATCCCATCTTGTCCCAACTACTCTTTCTCTCTCAGTCCCCCCCCTCTTTTTTCCTATCAACCTCTTAATCCTCCGATTAGTCTCTCACTCTCAATCCTCCTACCAGGCTTTCTCAACTTTCCCACCAGTCTCTTTCAATCCTTCCACCAGTCTCTCTCTCCACCTCCCATTTCCACCACCCTGTGTCCAATAATCTCTCAATTCCCTCATTCTGTTCCAACCAGTCCTTCTACCCAGTCCCCACTAGACTCTCAATCTCCCCTACCTCCACAACCACCCCTCCCAATTTCTTTCTCAGATGCCCCACACATCATCCTCCAACCTATCACTAGAACAAAGATAAAGGTTTGGCGGATCCAACAGAACACTTTCCACCTCACATCTTGTGCTACTTTATCCCCCAACCCCAGCTCTGCCTAGTACCAATGTTCCCCTGAGCCCTATCTATTTCCATCTTTTTCCTCCCTGCCCTCCCATTCATTCTCTCTCTTTTTCCTACCTTCTGTCCAGCACCAGTATCCTCAAGCTCTCTCCTTCTCTCTCTCTCTCAGTCTGCAACCTCTCTCTTTCTCCATGTCTCACCCTCTCTTTCCTGTCTGTCTCTGACCCCAACACCTGTTTCCTTTTCTTTGCCCTGGTACTTTCTCTGGCTCTCTATAATACATCCTTCATCCTCACCCCTTCTGGTTCTAACAATTCCACCCTTCCCCATCAACTCTCTGATTGTGTCTCTCTCAAACCATCCCCCTTCCAATCTCTCACAGCAACTTGGGAGTTTTTCTGATCTAAATAGTTTGCACCATCTTCTAAAAGAAGAATTTTGTCCTGGAAATTCTGAATAATGTTTTTCTTTAAGAAATACCTCATTCATGTGGTCAGGATTGTTGGTAAGCATGATGGACAATGAAGAAAGTATTTACCTGATAATTTTGTTTTCCTTGGTGTAGACAGATGGACTCTGGACCAATGGGTTATTCTCCCTTGCCAGAGATGGAGATGGATCAAAGCTGATGTGACAGTACATATATGCCTGCAGTGACCTCAGTCCGCCAGTATTCTCTTCAAAAGCCACTGTGGACATACTAGTAAAAACTTGATTAAAAATATGATTAAAAATGGTCAAGCATAACTGTACTCAACCAACCATAAACACTGAACTCCAGTAAGAATATAGATACCCAATCTAGGGACTGGATGAACCCTTACCAGTAATCCCTTTGGATTGAAAGCCTCCCACGGAAGGACCCCTGGCACAATCATTGGGCAGGCGAGGGCGGGAAGCTGAGTCCATCTGTCTACACTAAGGAAAACAAAATTATCAAGTAAGTAATTTCTCAATTTCCTAGTGTGTAGTCAGATGGACTCAGGACCAATGGGATATACAAAAGCTTCTCCCAATAGGGGCAGGATGCTGCCTGAGGTCCAGTTAACACCACTCATGCAAAGGCTGTGTCCTCTTGGTCCTGTACATCCAGGTGATATAACCTGGAGAAGGTGTGCAAAGTGGACCACATCACTGCTTGGCAGATATCGATGTGAGACAACAGTCTAACCTCCACCCATGACATCGCCTGAACCCTAGTGGAAAGAGCTCTATTCTGAGAAGGCAATGACTTTCCAGCCTCCAGATAGGCACCCGTGACCACCTCCTTAATCCAGCTAGCTATGGTAGCCCGTGAAGCTGGTTCATTCTGCTTCCTTTCACCATGAAGGACAAACAGGCGGTCCATCTTTCAGACTGGTTCTGAGACATCCAGATACCACACTAGCTCTTGATATCCAAATAAAGCAGGAGGCGATATTCCTCCACAAGCTTATTGAGGGATGGTAATGAAATGGAGTAATTCAAATGAAACCCCGAGACCACCTTAGGCAAGAAGGATGGAAGAGTACATAGCTGGATAGCCCCTGGAGTCATCCAGAGGAATGGCTCCCAGCATGACAATGCTTGCAGTTCAGAGATGCAAAGTGCTGAGCATACAGCCACCAGGAATACCATTTTTCAAGGTCAATAGAAGCAAGGAAAGTCTGCCTGCCAAAAAATCCAGCATTAAATTAAGATTCCACAAGTGGACTGGCAACCACAAGGGAGGCCGAAGATGCTTCATGCCCCTCAGAAAACAGGCCACATCAGTATGGGCTGACAGGGAGGACCCATTCACCTCACCCCTAAAACAGGAGAGAGCTGCTACCTGAACCCATCCTGCAAAAATTCCAGAATAAGTGGGAATTTGACTGCATGAGGGGAAACACCGCACTCCTTGCACCAGGCCTCAAATAATCTCCAGACCTGCACATACGCTAGAGACATGGAGAACTTCTGAGTGCAAAGCAAGGTGACAATCACCACCGCAGAATATCCCTGCTTCATCAGGTGAGTCCTCTCAAGGGCCAGACCATAAAACAGAATCGAATCAGATCTTCGTGAAGAACTGGCCCCTAATGTAACATTTCCCTATGCGGCAGGAGGCATAGAGGGTTCTCCACCAGAAGTCTCCATAGGTCTGGGATAGCTGGCCAATCTGGAGCTATCAGGAGGATTAATCCTCTGTGGTGTTTGATTCTGCGAATGAACCTGCCCAGTAGGGGCCACGGAGGGAAGACATATAACAACGCGTATTCCAAGCAGATCTGGATGAGCGTGTTGATTCCCAGGTACCCCAGATCTCTTCTGCAACTGAAGAATCAAACCTTCGCATTGTGAGATGCAGCCAGCAGGTCAAGTGATGGGAGGCCCCAGCGATCCACTATCAGTTGAAATGCTTTGGTGGACAGCACCCACTCTCCTGGATCCAGACTCTCCCTGCTTAGAAAGTCTGCTCTAACATTGCCTTTTTCTATGATGTGGGAGGCCAAGATCATCTGTAGATGTGCTTCCACTAATTCCATAAGGAGGTCTATCTCCTGTGATACTTGCTGGCTCTTGGTTCCGCCCCGCAATTGATGTAGGCCACCATCATCGTGTTGTCCGACATCATGCAGACCTCTTGCCTCTGGAGTCTGTGGCTGAACTGTAAGCATGCCAACCTGACTGTCCAGGCTTCCATGTGATTGATGTTCCAGGAGGCCTCTTCGTCCCTCCAACGTCCCTGGGCCACCAGTTCCTGAAGGCTCACATCTGTCATGAGAACCAACCAGTTTTGGGGGGAACAAGAGCATACTCTGCTCAGATGAGCTTCCTCCAGCAACCACTGAAGGTGGGAAAAACTTTCCATCAGCAAGTGGAAGCAAACAAAATAGTCTTGAGACTGCAGGTTCCAACGTGACAGAGGAGAATGCTGAAACAGACGCATATGTGCCCTTGCCCACGGCACCACTTACAGGGTTGCCGCCATCAAATTGAGAACTGGTAGGCAGCACCACACCGTCGGGCCTATTGTGTTCGTCAACTGACGTACCTGGGACATAAACCTCTGGATCTGTGTGGTCGGCAGAAAGACCTTGCCCTGCCTCGTGTCGAACCAGTCTCCCAGATACTCCAAGGACTGGGAAGGTGTGAGACGGCTCCCTTACCAACCGAGTTCTTGTAACAAGGAGATTACCCTGTTGGTCACCAGTTGGCTCTCTTCCAAGGACTTGGTCCGGATCAGCCAATCATCCAAGTATAGGTGCAACAGGATCCCATCTTTTCTCAACATCACCGCCACGACCACTATAATCTTGGAAAATTTTCTGGGGGCAGTGGCTAGACCAAATGGCAGCGCCCAAAACTAATAATGGTGACTTAATACCACAAAGCGGAGGAAATGTTGGTGTTCTCGTCAGATTGGAATGTGTAGGTAGGTCTCAGATATATCCAGGGAGGTCAGAAACTCCCCTGATTGCACTGCCATTATCACAGATCGTAAGGTCTCCATGCGAAAATGAGTCACCCGCAGGTGACGGTTGACACCCTTGAGGTCCAGCTTGGGGCGAAAATAAATTTCCTTCTTGGGTACAACAAAATAAATGGAATAACGCCCCATATTTTCATGGAGAGTAGATACAGGGATCACAGCTCTCATTCAGAGGAGCCTTAGGAGCATAAACTCCACTGCCTGCTTCTTTTGTTGGGAATGGCAAGGAGACATCATGAACATGTCCTGAGGAGTGCTGTGAAATTCCAGCACATATCCTTCCAGGATCCTTTTGTCCAATGTGATTTCAAGTCACCGCTTATATAAGAGAGATAGCTGCCCCCCCCCCCCCCCCCACTTGAAGGTGGGTTGGCAAACGTTCCTTGGGGAATTCGGGACAAGTCAGGACCTGAACCTTCTCCTCTCTCGGGCTTCCAGGGACAAAAAGACTGAGGCCTCCCAAAGGGCTGAGACCTCTGAAAAGTAGAGTTTCTATAGGGGCGAAAACACTGGGAACTCCTGGGATGACTCCTCATAGATGAGGGACACTGTAACTGCTTTCTCTTATCCTCCAGTAGCTGGGGAACTGGGGACTCACCCCATTTACTGGCCAGCTTTTCCAACTCATTCCCAAATAAGAGTGATCCTTTAAAAGGCATTTTTGTAAGACTAACTTTGGAGGCTGTGTCGGCTGACCACTTCTTCAACCATAGCTGTTGTCTGACTGCCATCACAGAGGCCACTCCTCTGGCCAAAGTACAGACTAAATCACAGCCCTCATCTGCTAAAATGTCAGCAGTAGGTTCCATAACCATTCTGGAATGCACCCCAGAGTCATTCACCTCCTGAGAGAGAAGCAGACAAGAATGAGCCACCAGAGCGCAACAAGAAGCAATCTGTAAGGTCATCACTACAGCATCAAAGGCTTGTTTCAGAATAGACTCAATCCATCTATTAAGGCCGCTCCTCCTCCATGGGAATAGTTGTTTGCTTAGAGAAGGCGCAGAAAAGTGCATCCACTTTAGACAAATGCAAATGCTCTCTCACCATTGGGTCTAGAGGGTATAAAGCCTCCAACGCTTTGCCCCCTTTAAAACTTGCCTCTGGGGCACCCCATTCAGATCAATCGATTCCTGAATGGCATCCATCACTGGAAAGAAGCAAGAGGCTTTCTGCAGTGAAATCAGAATGGGATTCTTCTTTGGTTCCATCATAGAATCTGACCCAGGAACTCCCAGTATTTTCAAGGTCTGGGAAATCAGTATTATGGTCCCGGGCCGTGCCCTGGTCCCTCTACCTACCTCGGGGCTGGCCCGGGCCGCTGGAATATCTCCCCGGCTGGCAAGGCCTGGCCTGGCTCCTGCCGCGGCGCTCCCTCCTCGAGGGAGACGCCGCCGATACTCCATGCCTTGCCCCGCCTCCTAGGTGCGCGCGTGCGCATGGGCTCAGTATTTAAAGAGGCCAGCACGGGAAAATGGAGGACAGCCCAGAGATGACGTCAGACGCTCCTGAGGTATTTAAACCCTGCATCTAGGCCTATGCCTTGCCTTGCAACGAGGTTCTCTCTTCCCAAGAGTTGCTAGTTGTTGTTCCTGACTTCGGCTTTCGTCCACTGGCTTCTGACTTCGACTTTTGTCCACTGGCTTCTGATTTCAGCTTTCTTCCTCTGGTTCCTGACTTCAGCTTCCGTCCAAAAGGTCTCACCTAAGACCCAGCAGCTCAGCTCCTCATGAGCTCCTTCTCATGGTGAAGATCCGGTTGGCCTCCTGGTCCCAGCTCTACTCCTCCTTCGACACCTGCCCACAGGAGACCACTCATAAGTCCAAGCGGCCCGGGTCCTCATGGGCTCCTCCTGGGGGGACCTCGGGTCTCCAGTGGTGAAGATCCTCCTGGTCTCCTGTCTGTGCCACCTCCCAGCTTCGACATCCACTGTGGGCCTTCCCACAGTGCGTCATCATCTGTCCTAGTCGGCTCAAGGGTCCATGAATCCAACAATCAGGGCTGGCAATTAATCTCTATGAAACATCATGGTTCAATACAGTTCCAACCCAGGGGGGATCTCCCCATCTTCCAAGGAGTTAGGGTCCTCCTCTGCATCTGTGCCATCCAGGTCCCTACCAGGAATACCCACGGCAAGGCAAGGCAAGGCAAGGCATGACTCAGTGTCTGCCGATAGGGATGGAAGATGGAGGGATCATCGGTTGAGGATCCATCCAGACAGGGGCAGGTGAGATAGACGACTGTGTCTGCACGAAGGCTTGTAAATCCTGGAAAAACTCCACCCATGAAAAGGCAGCCAGATCCATGCCTAGTCCAGGAGGCACTGGTGTGGGTCCAACTGAATTACCATCTCCCATGGATGAGCCAGTCAAGGGAGTTCTTAAATCTGGCATACTTCCAGTAAAGGCTGTGGCCAGTCCATCATCTGAATGGGAGAAGCCAGGCTTAGGAAAGTCCCATGAGGACAAATCTCCATGAGTATCCTCACAGCACTGACCAAAGTTGGAATCCAGGTCAGGCTATGAAGCTCTAATATGGCAAGCAGCGCAAAGAGAAAGATACTTAGGCTCCAGTGCCATTAGTGGCAGTAGCTGTGTGTTCAATCGGCTCACGCTTAAAAATGTATGCGCACAAATTTCAAGTGCCTAGGTAAAAAGACGCAATGAGGCTCACACATAGCTCATATGCACAGCTGGAGCATATCCCAAACTTTTAAAAGTTGTGCGTGTAAGTACGCACCTGACATCACATGCATAGCGCGTGCGCAGAGCTGACGCACCGCGTACACCGACGTCCTATAGAGAGTAATATGGCATTCACAGAAACAAGTGAAAAATGGTGCCACCGTGGCCTAACAGGCGGTATTGTGACAAAGTCTGAAGAAGGGCCTATCCCACCGGGGGCCGCTCAACCCATCCATTTGCCCAATTCCCCTTACCCCAACAGAAGCAGGAATGATGTTGGTGCGGCACACCGAGAATGGAGACCGGAGGAAATCCTACAGAAAACCCATCTACTCATTTCTGAATCAGAATGTAAAGAAGTTTCAGTTTTCTTTTTCAAACTCACCTGGGCTCAGTGCTTACCGGGTGAGTACAAAGATGGTCTCCAGGCTTTGGCCTTCACCACCTCGCTTGGCTTCCTGAACCTTCTGCCTTTCAGCAGTATAAGCAGCAAAGTCCATGCCGGGAATTTAATGTGGATAAGTGCAAGGTGATGCACATAGGGAAAAATAACCCATGCTATAGTTACACGATGTTAGGTTCCATATTAGGAACTAGCACCCAAGAAAGAGATCTAGGTGTCATAGTGGATAACACATTGAAATCATCGGTGCAGTGTGCTGCGGCAGTCAAAAAAGCAAACAGAATGTTGGGAATTATTAGAAAGGGAATGGTGAATAAAACGGAAAATGTCATAATGCCTCTGTATCGCTCCATGGTCAGACCGCACCTTGAATACTGTGTACAATTCTGGTCACCACATCTCAGAAAAAATATAGTTGCGATGGAGAAGGTACAGAGAAGGGCGACCAAAATGATAAGGGGAATGGAACAGCTCCCCTATGAGGAAAGACTAAAGAGGTTAGGACTTTTCAGCTTGGAGAAGAGACGGCTGAGGGGGGATATGATAGAGGTGTTTAAAATCATGAGAGGTCTAGAAAGGGTAAATGTGAATTGGTTATTTTCTCTTTCGGATAATAGAAAACCAGGGGGCACTCCATGAAGTTAGCATGGGGCACATTTAAAACTAATCGGAGAAAGTTGTTTTTAACTCAACGCACAATTAAACTCCGGAATTTGTTGCCAGAGAATGTGGTTAGTGCAGTTAGTGTAGCTGTGTTTAAAAAAGGATTGGATAAGTTCTTGGAGGAGAAGTTCATTACCTGCTATTAATTAAGTTGACTTAGAAAATAGCCACTGCTATTATTAGCAACAATAACATGTAATAGACTTAGTTTTTGGGTACTTGCCAGGTTCTTATGGCCTGGATTGGCCACTGTTGGAAACAGGATGCTGGGCTTGATGGACCCTTGGTCTGACCCAGTATGGTATGTTCTTATGTTCTTATCATGTTTTTATTATGTTTAAATTGTACATCTCAATATTGTATTGAACTATGTTTCTTTTATGTGCATTGTAACCCGCTGTGGATCGGAGGGACATACATTTTATTAATAAACAGATATCACAAAACAAGCAATTTTCCAGCTATACAATTTTTCTCCCATGAAAAATGAGATCCTGTCTGAAAAAATTCCCAACTCATCACAAAATTCTAAAAAAAAAAAAAATGTAGATACATGTGACAGGGGCTTTGCCCATCACTAATACAATCACCAGTATTTTTCCATCATAAGGCATTGAGAGATGGGTTTTGCATTTTTTTTAATCTTCCCCTTGCTAAAACCCCACCTTTTTAGGGTATAGGCAGTTGGGGGTATATAATCCCTGGGAGTATGCTCAGTTCTTGAGAGAGTTAAGTACAACTGTATGAGCCAGAAGGAAGGAGAGACCTGCAGAGGGCTGGAGATAGAGATTCCCCCCTAGCATCTCAAGCAAGAAGCGCTTGGAGAAGTAGAGTTGGAGGAGAGAAGCTGGAGATCCCCTCAGGATCTCAAAACCAGTGATTTATAGACTTTGGGCCGGATTTTAAAAGGGTTACGCACATAAAGTACACGCATAACCCTTTTAAAACCCCCCCTGCGCGCGCCGAGCCTATTTTGCATAGGCTCGGCGGCGTGCACAAGCCCCGGGACACGCGTAAGTCCCGGAGCTTGTCTGGGGGGGCGTGTTGGAATGGTGCAGCGTTTTCAGGGCGTGTCCGGTGGCGTGTTTCCAGCTCGGGGGCATTTCAGGGGTGTGGCCGAGTGCCCCGACACAGCGGCCTGTGTCGGGGCCTGCTGCGCCGGCGCGCGTAAGTTGCTACTGCCCGGAAGCAGTAGTAACTTTTAAGATAAAGGTAGGGAGGGGGTTTAGATAGGGCCGGGGGGGTGGGTTAGGTAGGGGAAGGGAGGGGAAGGTGCAGGGGGGTGAATGGAAAGTTCTCTCTGAGGCCGCTCCGATTTTGGAGCGGCCTTGGAGGGAACAGTCAGGCCGCGCTGGGCTCGGCGCGCGCAGGTTGCACAAATGTGCACCCCCTTGCGCGCGCCGACCCCGGATTTTATAAGATACGCGTGGCTACGCACGTAGCTTATAAAATCCCGCGTACTTTTGTTCGCGCCTGGTGCGCAAACAAAAGTACGCACGCGTAGGTTTGTAAAATCTTCCCCTTTGAGAGGATTTTGAGGTTTTTGGAGGCTTGGGACCAGGGCTCAGAGATCTGAAGAAGATTTTTGCAAAGGTTGAACAGTCCAGAAAGAAGGGCACTTCCCCCTCTGCTGCAGTATCCCAAATGGCTGGATCAAGTTTCTTTTTGCCCAAGCGACTAGAAAACCAAGAGTGAAGAGATTTGTATTTTGGACTCTTGTATTGGAGACAACAAAGAAGCTAAGTTGGATTCTTGAACTGAAGAAATCTGAGGAAATTTGGATTTGGATTATAAATTTTGACCCATGGTTTGGGATTTTTGCTATGGATATGGTGCAAGGGACAATGGGCAATGAAACCATTTTCTCAGTGTGACTATTAGTTGATGCTGATTTAGATTTTTTTGTGATATTAGACCGGATGCTGTTTTTATAAGTTGCAGTAAAGACTTTATTTTGAACACCACTTTGGCACCCTCAGTTTATTTTTGGAGATTGCAGCCACAAGACAGGGGCTGGCTACCTTCACAGCAATGTTGTAACTAGATCTCATGCTCTGAGGAATCAGAACCATGACAAATACATCTCCATAGAAGTGCATGGAAAAGCGAGTTTCTCATTAAATCATGTTCATTGCAGCTGTTGGACAGCACTAGAGTTAGTCACACTGGGGGGGATAAAAGGATCTTTTGTCTTTTGTAGCAAACTTAGGGCAATAGTCCAGCCTCTGCAAGTTGAAGCACCTGCTGTAGCTGGAGAACTTTTCACTCTCACATTCTTTTCATTTCATTTTATAAAATTAAATTGGCAACACAGATCACATATTCATGATGAAAAAGGCAGATCAATGCTGTATTTTCTCTCTCATAGCTGTAGGCTCTCCCTTCCTACATTCAGCAACACAATCCAGTGTTGTCAGTCTGTTACATCACTTACCCTTAGCTTATTAGTTTTTCTTTCCATTTATTATCATTTCTTGCTTTGCTGTTCCACAATTAACAATAAACAAGCAATTATGCTAGTTGTCATGAATCTTTTGAAAATCATTTCCCTTGTATATGCATTCAGCATTCTCTCCAGTTTCAGAATTAGAGGAACACTGATAGCTGTTGGGTAAAGGCTGTGGTGTTCTCAGAGCGTAAAAGTAGATGCAGAAGGTAAGATAGTACAGGTTTATTCAGGAGCTAAAGCCTGCACATGATGCGTACACAGACTCAGAAAGTCAGAAAGTTGCTGCAGCTCCCCAGTACACAAAGAGACTGGGGAGTAATCACTGTTCTGTTCAGCTACATGGGATTTGCATAGAGCCACCACATTTTTAATCATGTTTTAGTGCACCCTTTTTGAATGCTTAGAACCTTATTGTGAGTAAAGTTTAGCACACAAGATTGTGCATTAAAATGTGAGTAAAGTTACACTTAGCTTAGCGTATCTTATTACATTGTTCTAGCTGAATTTATACCAAGTGACATAATTTGGGAGGAAGCATAATAATTATAGTGTAGGTGTAGAGCTCCCCCATGTGAATGACATATATTCCTCTGCTATATATGCTCTGATGATCACCTTTGCTATTTTCTGTTGTGTGATTCTTTACTTCTCCATGGAAATTCTTATTTTGGAGATGGGATTTTTATATTTTTATGGAGATTTATTTGCATGCTGAGTACCCATTAGCCAGGGACTCAGTTAAGTTATTTTGTTTGTTTCTTTAACATCAAAGAGAGAGGGTGCTTCCCTGAGAAGGAACCCATCCAGGGGAGAAGAAAAGGAGAGGGAAAAAAGGAGTTAGGATGAACCCCATAGGGCCCATGAATATCTACTGGAGAAGAGGTGTAACAGGAGTATCATTCTGATACTGGAAGGGAGAAAAGGAGTATACTTGGTGCCAGTCAGGCACTGTGGGGAAACTAAGGAGTTAAGAGGAGAAAACTACATGGAGAGGTAGGAGATAAATGACTATGCAAAATGGATTTCACCTTTAATACTTCCCTATTATTGGGAGGGAAGCACTAACTTGCCTTATGCCAATGGGATAAGAGAAACATCAGATTGGAGACTGAATCGATTGGTTTTAACATCTTAAACTTAAGTAAAACTATAAGAAGTCAACATTTATTTAAAGCACTTGTACCACTGAAACGTGAACTGAACTGCTGTAAAGAACATTTTCATTATTTCATACTGTATAAGTAAAAGCATTGTTGGAAACAAAAGTCAGCTTCTTTTAGGTTTTTTACTGCAAAGAAACGCTTATCAGTGCTGTTTACAGAACTGTGAACTGTGACTTAAGGGAATGCAATATAAGGGCCTTGAAAGTAATCTTTTCCCCCATTCAGGAAACCCTACTGTTTGAGATATTTTGAAGTCTTAAGAGGTTTACCACCTGAATTTGTGATTTGAGATATGGCCTCTGATACCACTATCTGGGTACAACTAGCATAGGGGTTACATTAGGATTGACACTGTGTTCGTACTGGATATTGGTATTGCTATTATATTTGTTTGAATTTTCATGTTGTTCTTTGAATTTGAAGGGGCTGAACTCCACAGCTAAATGAAGCATGCTTCTTAAGGAAGCTTTAAGAACATAAGAATATAAGACCCAGTATGGCATGTTCTTATGTTTCCAACAGTGGCTAATCCAGGCCATAAGAACCTGGCAAGTACCCAAAAACTAAGTCTATTCCATGCTACTGTTGCTAGTAATAGCAGTGGCTATTTCTAAGTCAACTCAATTAATAGCAGGTAATGGACTTCTCCTCCAAGAACTTATCCAATCCTTTTTTAAACACAGCTATACTAACTGCACTAACCACATCCTCTGGCAACAAATTCCAGAGTTTAATTGTGCGTTGAGTGAAAAAGAACTTTCTCTGATTAGTTTTAAATGTGCCACATGCTAACTTCATGGAGTGCCCCCTAGTCTTTCTATTATCTGAAAGAGTAAATAACCGATTCACATCTACCCATTCTAGACCTCTCATGATTTTAAACACCTCTATCATATCCCCCCTCAGCCGTCTCTTCTCCATGCTGAAAAGCCCTAATCTCTTTAGTCTTTCCTCATAGGGGAGCTGTTCCATTCCTCTTATTATTTTGGTAGCCCTTCTCTGTACCTTCTCCATCGCAATTATAACTTTTTTGAGATTCGGCGACGAGAATTGTACACAGTATTCAAGGTGCGGTCTCACCATGGAGCAATACAGAGGCATTATGACATTTTCCGTTTTATTAACCATTCCCTTCCTAATAATTCCTAACATTCTGTTTGCTTTTTTGACTGCTGCAGCACACTGAGCCGACAATTTTAAAGTATTATCCACTATGATGCCTAGATCTTTTTCCTGGGTGGTAGCTCCTAATATGGAACCTAACATCATGTAACTACAGCAAGGGTTATTTTCCCCTATATACAAAACCTTGCACTTGTCCACATTAAATTTCATCTGCCATTTGGATGTCCAATCTTCCAGTCTTGCAAGGTCCTCCTGTAATGTATCACAGTCCACTTGTGATTTAACTACTCTGAATAATTTTGTATCATCCGCAAATTTGATAACCTCACTCGTCGTATTCCTTTCCAGATCATTTATATATATATTGAAAAGCACTGGTCCAAGTACAGATCCTGAGGCACTCCACTGTTTACCCTTTTCCACTGAGAAAATTGACCATTTAATCCTACTCTGTTTCCTGTCTTTTAACCAGTTTGTAATCCACGAAAGGATCTCGCCTCCTATCCCATGACTTTTTAGTTTTCGTAGAAGCCTCTCATGAGGGACTTTGTCAAACACCTTCTGAAAATCCAAATACACTACATCTACCGGTTCACTTTTATCCACATGTTTATTAACCCCTTCAAAAAAATGAAGCAGATTCTTTAGGCAAGACTTGCCTTGGGTAAAGCCATGCTGACTTTGTTCCATTAAACCATGTCTTTGTATATGTTATGTGATTTTGATGTTTAGAACACTTTCCACTATTTTTCCTGGCACTGAAGTCAGGTTTACTGGTCCTTAATTACCCGGATCGCCCCTGGAGCCTTTTTTAAATATTGGGGTTACATTGGCCACCCTCCAGTCTTCAGGTAAAATGGATGATTTTAATGATAGGTTACAAATTTTAACTAATAGATCAGAAATTTCATTTTTGAGTTCCTTCAATATTATTTCTAAATATTTCTCTGAGCTTACAATCTTTTCTGAAGGTAGAGAGGTTATTGGAGGGGACTTTAATATGATTCTTTTCTCTATGTTGGATAGAACTGGTCCAATTTCTAGGGATTTGAGACATAATGCTCTCTTGTTTGAGCAGCTGTTGCAGGATCCTGGGCTACTGGATCCCTGGTGATATCTTTACCCAAACAAAAAAGATTTCATCTTTAATTTATCCCTGAATAATTCTTTGTATAAGAATAGAATTTACTTTTATTGATAAGCCAGAGTTAGGGATGGTGTATTCTGCTGAAGTGGGCCTTATTTAATTGTTTAACCATGCACCTATTTTATTTAAATGTTATTTGAATATTCTGAATTTTGGTGCAAGAGGATTGAAGCTTAATGATTGTTGATGAAAGATGATAAAGTGTGCTCAGAGGTGGCAATTGAGGATGTTTTTGAGATTAATGATAATGGTAACGTGTTGAGAGATGTTTTGTGGGATGCAGCTAAGGCCACTCTGTGAGGTTAATTAATAGCTTTAAGTGTTGTTAGAAATCGGACCTTTAGGGTTTTGGAAAAGAGGGCATGAATGAATTTCCAAGGTTGGAAGAGGTGGCACAACATAAGAGGTCTATATTAAATTATATTATTACTCGAAAAGTGGGTAAGACCCTTAGGCGAGTTAAGCAGATCTTTTATGATAAAGGGAATAAGGCAGATAAATTATTGACTCATACATTGAAGGCTTCTCTGGAGAGATTTCTTGTGATCCTAGAGAAATTTGTGGGGCTTTTACAGAATATTATATATCCTTGTATACTTTGGAACTTGCAGTCTGTGACACTGGGTTTTCTGCATGTTTGGATACCTTCACTTTGCTTGAGGTACCTGAAGTTGTCCTTGAAATACTGAAGGTATAAGTCTTTGTTGTGGAAGTTCAGAAGACGAACCAGGATTTATATGCTGGTAAGTGACTCAGTAAAGACGATTTCTCTTTTATGCTTTATTGTATTTTTTCTAATTCCCTTGCTGTAAGATTAGCAGCACTGTATAATATATCTTAAATGGGGGATCCCACCAAAATCATGGATTTGGTGGGGATCCCACCAAAATCATGGATTCTATGGCCCAGCACCCATCTGGGCCATAGAATCCATGATATTGCTCTCACTACCTCCGAGGTATAGTGGTGACCCTAAGGGGTGCAGAGGGTTCCTCAATGTCTGCAAGATGCATTAGAGTTACAGCTTTTTTTTTTTTGGATCATGTCAAGATTATGTATATCTTCTCCCTGTTTGACAGTCCCACTCTCACTTGGGCTTCTCCCTTATGGAAACAAGATGACTTATATCTTAGGAACTTGGATAACTTCACACAACAATTTCACCTGAACTTTGACTCAGCCAGGCATGTTTCATCTGCAGCCACAGAACTTCTTCATATTCATCAAGGCACTCGCTCAGTAAACAAGTAAGCAGTAGACATACCCTAGCTTCTGAACTCAGTTGGGGCAAAGATAGCCAAACCGCCATAGTTTGGCAAGGTTTATCTGAGAGAATAAAAGATGAACTAGCAGCTCAGGACCTTCCTCTTATCCTAGAAGCACTTTTTGCCTTGGCTATTCAAATAATAATCATATTTCAGGAACAAGCTGAGAGAGGAGACGCCCCCCCCCACCCCCAAATTGGGCCACTCCTGTAGCTCCCAAACCTCTGAGTTGCTCAGAGTCTACCCTAGAACTGCTGATGGTTATCACTTTTGAAGATCCCATGTAATTGGGTAACACTCGACTTTCAGTTGATGAAAAACAAAGGCGAAGATGACATAACCTCTGCCTCTACTGTGTAGCACAGGGACATTTTATTAGTCAGTGCTCTGAGAGACCAGGAAACTCTGAAGAGACAAGTCTAGTTGGGTGGGAAGTTCTTTACCATCCTGCTTCTTCCCCACAGTTGATGGTACCAGTGTGCTTCACCTTCAGGAAATACTCAGTTCAAACTGAGGCTCTAATAGATACTGATACTGGAGCCGGGAGCAACCTTATTCAAGATTCGCTGTTAAGCCAATGTGGCTACCCTACCACCAGCTTGACAACTTGTTATTTCTTCCATTTTCGGAGAACTCTTAGCCGGGTATCTGACTGCAGCCACCTTGCCGATCACTATACAGATAGGGTCTCATCAAGAAAAGCTTCAGTTCCTTGTGTTACTTAAGGCATCTAGTTCTTTTGTACTTGGACTACCTTGGCTTAGAGTCCATCAACCATCTATTGACTGGGGACCATCCTGCAGGAATATTGTATTGCCTTGTCCTCAGGGACTCCACACCAGATTACCTTGCTTGAAATACTGAATCTACCACTCCACTATACACTAGGGATATGAATCATTTTTGAACGATTAAAATTATCGTCAGATAATTTTAAAATCATCCAAAATCGTTAGATACGCGATACAATACAAATGCCCCCGATTTATCGTCAGGGGCATTTGTATTGTATCTTTAAATAGGGCGCGGGAAAACCGGCACACCAAAAAAACCCTAAAACCCACCCGAACCTTTAAAACAAATCCCCCACCCTCCCGAACCCCCCCCAAAATGTTTTAAATTACCTGGGGTCCAGTGGGGGGGTCCTGACGTGATCTCCTCCCGCTCTCTGGCCACCGCTGCGTTGAGAAATGGCGCCGGTAGCCCTTTGCCCTTATCATGTGACAGGGCAAAGGTAGCACCGGCGCCATTTTGTTTCCTGGCTCCCGACGTCACGTGTGCGGGAGATCGCCCCCGGACCCCCGCTGGAGCCCCAGGGACTTTTGGCCAGCTTGGGGGGGGCCTCCTGACCCCACAAGACTTGCCAAAAGTCCAGCGGGGGTCCAGGAGCGACCTCCTGCACGCGGGCCGTATTGCCAATCTTCAAAATGGCACCGGCACTACCTTTGCCCTCACTATGTCATAAGGGCAAAGGTCGCCCATATATATTAATAGGGGCTGATGAGTAAGGTGGCCGGTGCCATCTTTAAAGATGGCACCGGCCATCCAGTGCTCCTACCATGTGACAGGGTCCGGCCAATGGCACGGATACCCTGTCACATGGTAAGGGCAAAGGGGCATCGGCGCCATTTTTTTTTTTTTTTAGAACAGCTGATGCCGCAAAATCTCTCCCTGAGGCCCCCCATGATCTTTCCCCGAGGCCCCCCTGGACCACCAGGTAATTTTAAAAGGTTTTGGGGGGTCAGGAGGGAGGGGTCGATTTAACGGGTCGGGTGTTTTTTTTTTTTTTTTTTAGCGGCGCGGGCCTCCCTAGCGATGTGAATTGGAATCAGAAACGATTCCAATTCACATATCTTAACGATCAGATTCCCCCACCCCCCCCAGCCGAATCTGATCGTTAAGACAATCTGGCACACGATTCACATCTCTACAAACTGGTTTATCTACAGGAGACAGAGTGTAATGGTAAATAGAACCTACTCTGAAGAGAAAACAATGTTAAATGGATGTCCACATCAATTTGTTTTGGAACCGGTTCTGTTCAATACCTTTGTGAGTGATATTAAGGAAGAAATAGAAGGTAGATTTTGTTTATTTGTGGATGATACTAAGATCTGCAACAGAATATATATGCCTGAAGAAGTAGAATGAAAAGTGATTTAAGAGTGATCAAAGATTTGGCAGCTGGGATTCAATGCCAAGAAGTGTAGAGTCATGCATCTGGGGTGCAGTAATCCAAAAGAGCTGTAGGGAGTGAAAGACTAATGTGCTCGGACAGGGAGAAGGAACTTAGAGTAATAGAGTCTGGAGATCTGAAGGCAGCAAAAGTGATAGGTAAAGCCAGTAAGAAAAAAGAAGTGGTAATGCCCTTGTACGGGTTCTTGGTGAGGCTGCACCTGGTGTACTATGTTTAGTTCTGAAGCCTGTATCTCAAAAAGGATAGAGACAGGATGGAGGCGATCCAGAGAAGGGTGACCAAAATGGTGTGGGATCTATATCAGAAGATTTATGAGGAGAGGCTGAAGGATCTGAATATGAGTACCCTGGAAAAGAGGAGGTTCAGGGGCAATATGATACAGACTTTCAGATACTTGAAAGGATTTAATGATACATGAACTTCAAGCCTTTTCCATTGGAAAGGTAGTAGAAGAAGAAGACACCCAGTATGAGGGCAGGACATTCTAGATGCCCATAGAATTCAAAACTGCCTACAATATCTCATTGCCTGGAAAGTTCTGGATCAGAAGAAAAGTCTTGGGAGCCTGCCACCAACCTCCAAACCCTCCAGCTAATTTGTGAATTTCACCAGCGATTCCCCAGGAAATCCAGGCCAAGAAGACAGGGGAAAAGGTTGGGGCCACTCCAGGACGGCTTTTAACTTTTCTGGATCCATACTGAGTCCCCAGAGAGAGATAATATATCCTAGAAAGGGAAGTTCTTCTTGTTCAAAGGCACACTTCTCCAACTTAATGTAGAGGTGATGCTCTCGGAGCCTTTGGAGGACCTGCTTGATGTGACAACGATGTTCTATCAGCCACTTGGAAAAGACTAGGATGTCATACATGGGAGTAGAGAAGATCCCTGAAGATCTCATTGATCATGAACTGGAATATTGTGTGGGTCTTAGACAACCTGAAGGACATCACTAGATACTCATAGTGGCCATCTCAGGTGTTAAAGGCAGTTTTCCATTTGTCGCCTTCATGAATTCTAATTAAATGTTATGCTCCCCAGAGATCCAATTTAGCAAACAGTTGGACACCCTGTAAGTGACCGAGGAGCTCAGAGATAAAAGGGAGTGGATAGCAGTTCTTCTTCATAATAGAGTTGAAACTCCAGTAGTCAATATAGGGGGTCCCAAAGAAGAAGCCAGACCCAGCAGGCCATGATGAAGGGTGAATAAAGCTTCTATTCAAGTTCTCTTTAATGTATTTACTTATTGCTTCCATTTCTGGAATAGATAGAAAATAGACTTGGTCTCTGGGTAGGAGTTTGCCTGGGATTAGGTCTATGGCAGGTGGGGAGATAAGGTCTCCGACTGCTGCTAGCTGAATACATTGGTGTAGACCAAGTATTGGGAAGGTAGGTCAGGCCTTTCATTGGCAGTCACTTGGTGGTTGAAGCTGGGCTAGATAGACTATCTGGCAGGTGGGACCCCAGCGGGAGATCACCAGAGTGCCCCAGTTGATATGGGGCTGGTTTTGCCTCATCCAGGGGAGGCCCAAGATAATGTTATTAATAGCTCCTGGCAGGACGTATAGGTGGATTTGCTCCTAATGGAGCAGGCCCATTTGCATCTTCAGAGGTCCAGTGAGCAGGGTGATTCGACCCAACAGAGACTCTCCGGTGACTGACGAGACAGTAAGCGCCATTTCCAAAGGCTCAGTGGAGATCCCATGGCAACATAAAAGTTCCTCTGCAATGAAGTTGCCGGCCGCTCCCATTTCTAGGAAGGCTTGCATGTGGATGTGGGTCTCTTCCCAGGAGAGACAGACTGGAATTAATATTTGGATAGGGGAACTGGAAAAACCTAGGTTGGCCTCTCCTACCAACCCTAGATCCTGATGTTTCCTGACTTGCCAGGACAGCATGCTGTGAAGTGAACCAAGCCCAACAATAAAGGCACAAATTAAGATGCCTCCTTCTCTTCTAGAGACAGCCTGCATAACTTTATTTGCATAGGCTCTTTGAGCCGAGCTATGGCCCCTTCAATTGTGGGAGGGCTAGATGAGAAGGGAGGACTTGAGATCCTGTGGCTGGTGTGCTAAGATGACCTCTGTCTCTCTGTAGTTCCAGCCAAATGGCCAGGCTGATGAGGCTCTCCAAGGTGGCCAAGTCTCACCCTGCAAGCTCATCATTTATGGATTCAGAGAGGCCCTGGCAGAAAATCTAAGCAGTCTTCTCCCCATAGGAGCTCCAAAGCTAGAGTTTAAAAGCAAACTGCGTTATCCCCTTACCAGGCTGGAGCCTTGTCGTATCTGCAAGAGTTCTGTGCTGTGGATGTGGTGCGGTTGGACGCATAAAAGATAAGGCAGAACTTCTCGAGGAACTGGTCTAGGTTGGAGAGAATGGGGTCACCCCTTTCCCAGAGGGGAGAGGCCTAGGCCAGTGCCAACCCTCCTAGCTGAGACAAAATGTATGTCAGCTTCACCTTGTCCAAAAGGAAGAGGATCACCTCAGGTTGAAGTGTATACAGCACTGGTTGATGAAGCCCCTGGATTCTGAGGCTTCCCATGAAAGCAAGGTAGAGGTGGCAACTGTGGTACTGGTCTGGGGGCCAGGCAGCAAGGCAGGCTCAGGAATCAATGAAGGAGGAGGAGCCGGTTGTGGAACTGGTAGCACATCCAGATGAGTCATCAGTCTGACCAGAATCCCAGTGACCTGATTCAAGAAATTCTGCTGCTGTTGTATCCATTGGGCCATATCAGGAATGGCCTACAGGGTGACCAGAACCACTGGGTCCATAGCCTCAGTAACCTATAATGGTCATGGGAATAGTGGACTCTTAGTGCTATGGTGTGATTGGCACTGCCTAGCAGGTGAGCCCCCTAGGCCCACACCAACAACTGTCAGTGAAGCCCTTTGGAGGGAATGGCTGGAGCTTTGCCTAAACCAGCCGCATCACCATAGGTTGAGCCCTTGGGTTCTGGCGGCCAGCAGATCTTAGATGGATCCCTAGGTCTATGCAAGAGTGAGAGTTCAAGTCTAGGTGAAGGTTGGTGCAAACAGCAGATAGAGATACCAGGCCGGGGGTTCGGGGCAGGCAGCAGATAAGGCAAGGTTGGATCCAGTGCAGAGGGTCAAGTTTGGGCAGTGATCAAATAGAGTAAGGGTCCAAGCCAGGGTCAGAATCCAGAAAGAGTAACAGGATAAGAAAAGGATAAGGCATGGGCAAGGCATGAACAAGGAAAAAGACAAGACACAATATGGCAAGGAACAAGACACGGAACTTGCAACATGCACCAGGGCACAAGGCATACCAGGGGACCTGTTGCTGAAACGTCTTAGCAGAGTCCAGGCCAGGCTTATGTAGGCAGGAGCTGTGGTGACTTTCCCGCCAGCCCCTTTAAGAGCCGGCACGTCAGGCGTGCATGTGCCTTAGGGAGGTCCTGGCTAATGGCGGCATGGGCAGGGTCATACTCAGCAGAGTTCCTGCTGCGCAACCATCGGGCCTTAGTTGGGTAAATGCAGCAGCTTGCACGGCCATTCCGCGAGCACCAAACATGACACCTCCATGCCTTAAAATGACTGATAAACTATGCAACTCCATTTCTGAGCACCTTAAAGTGGCTACTATAAGATATCTGGCCCCACTTATGAGTATCTGGAATAACCTATTGTCTTACTGTAATGTTGTTTTTCCCCCCCTTCAGGTTCAGTCCTTACTGTCCACCTTTTACAGCCTGGACCTGTTCAGCTGCTACCTCTACCACTCTAGTGACTGCTATGATGCTTTCCAACATGTTGTTGATTACATCTACCACTCTAGAAACTTTCTAATATATTGTTGCTTTCTAATAAATTATACCTCACCTTAGGTGAATTCCTTATTCAAAATAGTGGGTGATAAACCAAATGAAATAAAAAAAGCCTGGCGTTTCACAGGTATATCATAATACTTCAGTTCAGCACTTCAGGCCTATGTCTACACATGTGTCTACTATATATTTATATATACACAGCAACTGGAGCTGGGCCCAGTGGCAAAGCCAAAAATGCTTGTATGCCTATAGGAATTAATTAATTTCTGCGCCTTGGCAATTACAGACTAAATATCTTTTGTATGGTTTTGGATTCTCTAATAAATTCCAGCTGGGGATATAGTACGGTATTGTTCCATCAGGAAAAGTGTGGCCAATGTAGCCTCATTGGATGCTAGGCAGGACCCACTAGGACAGCTACCTTTCTAAAAACTGTACTGCAGGCACAGCAAAGTGAGAAAAAGTGAAAGCGTTATTTTTCTCCTTCCAGCTGTCAGCCATAGATCACACAAGCTTATAAATATGCCAATCAATCAGCACATCAACTCATTTTCTTTTCAGAGAGTTAAGAAAACTAATTAGGGAGTAACCAATGCAAACAAACCATGTTTGTTTGTTTTTTACCTCGGATTTACCCCATATTAAAATGTTTAAAATGTCTGAGGTGGAATTTCAGTTCAACATTAGGAAGTGGGCTTGTTAACATTTGAAGTGTGGGTAAGTGTTATTACCAGAAATATATTCTCTATGATGCTGATATCAATGGGATTTTATGCTAGTGTTGACCAGTAGCATGCACCCGTCTAACATTGTTTGACAGATCTATTAAAGCAGACAGAACATTGTTTAAATGACAACAGGCCAAGAGTTAACTATTCCATATCAAACCTCAAAAGAAAAACAAACCATACTTTGTTATGCCTATCAGATAAATATTAACAACCAGTTCATCACTTCACATTCACAAAATCTGACTGCAATTAGCAAAGAATCAGAAGCCGCAGGATTAAAGTATTGTTCAATAGCAAACCCAGATTCAGAGAGGTACTGCTATTTTTCAGGCAGAAACCTAGTTGTATTCATCTATCTTTGCTTTCTAGTGGAGGAAACAGACCTCACTTGGATTTTTTTTTTCCTTTGCCCTGCTCCAATTTCGGTGAGTCTTTCCGTGGCTACAAAGGATATAATACTTGAAAATCTGAAATAAAAAAATTACTGGCACCTATCTCTTTCAGAAATCAAAGGGTTGTGGCGGATTTCTGACCAAGGCGCATGAAAGATGACACAGTCAGTTGCTGTTGGCTCAGTAGCAGATCTATTTAGTGCCAACTGCTGAATTCAATAAGTGCCCCATCCTGGTGCTAGAGAAAACTATACTGCTGAAAGTGGTGTATCATGATGAGATGTTACAAGTACCATGACACATCTCGTAAAAGGAATATCAATTCTGGTGTCTGAGATCAATTCTGGCAAGAGTCATACATTCTACACTGCTAAAATTATCCGATGCAATGAATATAAAATAAATAAAGAAAGGGCAGCATTCCTGTTTGATGTATTTTGTAAAAAGCAGTGGTAAAAACTAAAGAATAAGCAATGACTATAATGCAGAGGCTGTCTTTTGTGAAAGAGAAAACAGAAAGTCAAGGTTTTTATCCTACACCTACCTGCTTAATATGTTCTCGTTTTTGATACTTTTCACTATAATACTGTTCTTGTCGGAGATTCAGCAGCCGTTGCTGTTGCTGTTCCTTCAGCTCTATTAATTTCTGGGCCATTTCTGCATCCAATGCTGCCAGGTCTTGTTCAATAGTTGAGGAATTGTGATCAGGACTGCTAGTTTCAGACCTAACAAAGACAAAATATTCAATTAATGCGCTCAATTCAACATAAGGTGAATTTTAAAGACCTGCGCGCGGGAACACGTGTACGCACATTTCGATGGCTTGCCCAAATGGACGCAGCA
This sequence comes from Rhinatrema bivittatum, assembly GCF_901001135.1. NCBI lineage: Eukaryota > Metazoa > Chordata > Amphibia > Gymnophiona > Rhinatrematidae > Rhinatrema > Rhinatrema bivittatum. The sequence goes on along the minus strand of NC_042617.1, from coordinate 97,172,821 downwards.
ATTTTATAACCTACTCGCGTATATACGCGCATTTTACAAAATCGGCCATACATGCGTACATGTGCACACAATTTAACACTGACGCGCACACCTGCGTGCAAATGCCGCCTCGATCACGTGAGGGGGATTCTAGTAGATACCCGCGCCAACGCAATTACTTGTTCCCCCAGTTTGTTCCTAGTTTGCCCCAGTAAAGGAGAGGACTTCCTAAAACCCCAGCTAACTTGCCTCCCTTTTACCCTGGTAGCCCTGTCCCTTAAAACCCCTCTGACTAGTCCAGGTTTTTCTGTTTCATGACTTACACGCCATCCATAGCAGAAGTAAAGTTACGCAGATAGAGACCCCGGTGTGCGCTGGTGTGCATATACTTATGCACTGGTTTCATTCGTATTTCTTGGAGCGCCTATGCCTCACCCATTCCCAGCCCCTTTTATGAAAAAAAAATGTGTTTGCTTACTGGGAGGTACACGCGTACCCGGTCACCTCTTAAAATCCTCACGGCGAGCACTGGGCCAATATACATGTGTATCTCCCAGCTTTGGCACGTGTAGGGCTTTTAAAATTGACCCTTAAGAATCAGTGTGGTTTCCTAGGGCAATTTTCTTATATTATTGCTTCAAACGTCAAATAGTGCAGATTCAGGCACCCAAGTCATAACTAGGAGTGTGTGAGGAATGTGAGAACCAATTCAACAAAACTGAACAAAAAGAAAAAACGTTTTCCAAACCAAGCTCATCGACTGGGTCTGGAAAGCTTTTTTTTTTTTTTAAAGAGATAGATCAATTGCTGATTAGACTAACACTGACTTTGGTATGTTTAAAATTATGTGTGTGAGTTGACAAGTGGAACCTATTCTAAATTGGCCAGGATTATGTTCCACCATTCAGTTAATACGTTTCCTGTTTAATGTCATCTGGCAGGATAGCACTGAGGTGACAGAAGGAACTGTTATATCAGTTTGGTTACCTTTATCGTCATTCATCGTGTTATCATGAACAAATAATTTCTCTTTTCAGTGATTGTTAACACACATTAAAATAGCACATTTCCAAGGTTCCAAAATAGTGACAGAGTGCTAGGATACTGCTAGATGGGCTCCCACTCTGCCTTGATTATTGTTTTACCTGTGGCCAGTGATATTTTTTTGTGCCAGATCATGCCAAGTCACTGACCTGGACCCTTTCTGGCTGCCCGCCAGACATGTCTGTGGAACACGAGATGAATGAGAGTTGGCTGCCGATCTCGATAACTCTGCAGGCTATATTTAGGACTGCATCTAAAGCCTTGAAGAGAAAACTGGGCACAGGGCAACCGGGAGAGTCCACACCACTGTTCTAAGTGGGGAAAAAGAAGAACGGGCCATCACAAGCCAGCAGGCACCGCCCCAGCCCCTGCTACGTGTATGCAGAAAGAAGAGCAGGCCCGCGCAGCCCAGAAGCACTGCACGAGGGAGGAAAGATGAGCAAACCATCATGCCTTGGGAGTCACCCTGCCCCTCCCATGCATGGGGGCAAGAAGAGAGGGCCATTGTGCTCCTGGGAGCTGGCACTCCCCTACTACATTGTGTTGGGGGGGGGGGAAGAAAAGCAGACCACGTTGCCTGGAAGTCAGCAATCCCACCCCCTGCACATAAAAAGAGAAGAACTGGAGGGGGGGCAGGGGGCATCAGCAGCAGCTGTAACAATAAGGTAAGCCAGAATGGAGGGAGAGGGTGGAGGGAAAGGGCTTGAAAGAGAGAAAAAAAGACACTGGTAGGAATAAACTGGTGCTCTAGAAAGTGGGTGGGGGGAGGGAAAGAAGAGAAAGCACCACAGACATTGTGCCTAGGGTAGCCAACTTTTTCATGGATCACAACTGGAGACCCCAGTAAACTTCATGTTTTGGCAGGATGGGCGGGTGCGGGGGGGGGGGGGGAGGTTGCAGACTACTGTTACTTGGCTTTCCAGCACCCCCTCAATAGACATTGTTTTATAAAATGTTATTACAACTATCCTCATAAAGTCATCAACCACAGTCTTTTTCATGCAGTTTTGTTCTCTATCACAACTAAAACCTTTCTAATACCCACCCATCTCCATACTTCCCCATAAACGCACAGTCTCCTGTCTTATACACACTAGAGATGAGCTTTGTTTTTACTACCGGGTCGTTTTTTGAGTCGGACGCTTCGGGATAAAGTTCGGTTTTCCTCGGTTAGTTTTTTTGAAAAACTAAATGGGGAAAACCGAAACCGACCCAAAAAACGACGCGGGAAAATGAAGATAAAAAAATTCCACCCCAAGCATTAAAACTTACTATAAAACATTAAATACAACCCCCCCCCCCCCCCAACCATCCCGATCCCTTCCCAAGACTTACCAACATCCCTGGTGGTCCAGCGGGGTCCCGCGACCGATTTATCCCTCCATGCCCGGCGTGCCTGCCTCGCTCGAAATGGCACCGATAGCCTCTGACCTATGTCACAGAGGCTACCGGTGTCATTGGTCAGCCCCTGTCATATGGCCATCGGCGCCATCTTGTGCTCCTGCTATGTGACAGGGGCTGACCAATGGCACTGGAAGCCCCTGTGACATAGTATGGGCAAAGGCTATCGGTGCCATTTTGATTACTGGCAGCCGACAACGAGATCACTCCCGGACCCCTGCTGGATCCCCAGGGACTTTTGGCAGGTCTTGTGGGGGGGGGGGTCAGGAGCCCCCCCAAGCTGGCCAAAAGTCCCTGGGGGTCCAGCGGGGGTCCTTGAGTAATCTCCTGCCCTCAGGCCGTCGGCTGCCAGTAATCAAAATAGCGCCGATAGCCTTTGCCCATACTATGTCACAGGGGCTTCCGGTGCCATTGGTCAGCCCCTGTCACATAGCAGGAGCACAAGATGGCGCCGATGGCCATGTGACAGGGGCTGACCAATGGCACCGGTAGCCTCTGTGACATAGGTCAGAGGCTATCGGTGCCATTTCGAGCGAGGCAGGCACACCGGGCACGGAGGGGCAAATCGCTCGCGGGACCCCGCTGGACCACCAGGGATGTTAGTAAGTCTTGGGGAGGGATCGGGATGGTGGTGGTGGGGGGGGGTTGTATTAATTGTAATGCTTGGGGTGGTTTTTAATTTAAAAAAATAAAATGTGCCCCTCCCCCCATAAAAAACTTGAAAAACGGATTTTCCACGAAGTTCGGGGAAAAACCATATCGGGATTCGGGGCCCCCGATCCACGACAAATTAGGCAATTTTGTTGAAATTGCCTAATTCGTGATAAATGATTGCACATCTCTAATACACACACATACACACTCCCAAACACACATCTTCCTACCTCATACACAGATGCACATTCCCAAACACACAGCCTCCTCTCTTAGACACTGGTATTCGCTATCCCTTTCCTTAAACCTTCCCAGCCTTTCATCTGTGTCTCTCTTGTGCATTCTGTCTATCAATATGCCCACCCTCTCTTCTGTGCACTCCCCTCATGTGCTGACCTCCTGTCTCTAGTCCTTTCCCTCCTCAAGCTCTTGTCTTTCTCTCCCCGTTTCTTCCCTTCTGTTTCCCTCTCCTCCACAGTGCCTTCCTTTTTCTGTTGCAAACTCCCCCTTGACCCAAGAAATGGATTCTTGGGTCAAGGGGGAGTTTGCGCAACCTGCAAGGAAGAGCTCTGCAGATCCCCATCGTCAGCAGGTGGAGATGGCCGAAGCAGAGGCCCAACAGGAGCTTCACCAATACCAGCCCTCATTCCCCTTAGGTTGAGCCCTCGGGTGCCAGAGCCGGCTGAACTTGGGCATAGGCCTCTATGGAGATGAAGATCCATTACATAGAAGATGATGCTGGCCAGCACAATAAGAGAAGACGAAGTCAGGTCAAGCAGTGGTCTGGGCAGGCAGCAGGCAATCAGCAGTTCAGGCTGTGGGCAGAGGTGGGCAGAATACACTCAGGGTCGAGGTCCAGGTAGAGGGTCAGGCCAGGCAGAGATCAGTCAATAGTGATAAGCAGGCAGAGGTCAGAGGCAGGTGGATGTCAGCAGTGTCAAGTCCAAGCTGGGGTCAGAAGCCAGAAGTCCAAACTGAGGAGAAGGAACAACAAAGGGCGAGAAGCCACCAGAACAAGAAAGAACACTGGGAGGCGAACGAGGAGGACTGTCCAGGAAGACAAAGACTTGGGATGAAGACGTAGAAGAACAGGAACAGAGCACGAACCAGTAACCGATGCTGGGGTGAAGAATGGTGAAGTAAAGCACTACTCTGAAGAGATGACCTATTGCTGAGCTGGGAAGTGCAGGGGGAGAGAGCCTTAAATAGGGAGAGAGCCCTGATGTCATTAGTGGGTGCCACGTGGAATTTCCCGCCGTGGGCCCTTTAAGTTGCAGAAAAACGGGTGAGGTGTGCTTAAGACAGCCTGTCATCAGCGTCACTCTCTCAGAGAACGAGTAGTCCTCTTAGATGCAGCGGTTGGACATGCAGCCATTCGGGGGGCCTGCCCCGGCATCGGACGCCCACTGCTGAGGGCACGGGGCTGGAGGTAAGTGTACTGGTCCGTGGGACGGACCTGTGGACTGCCGAATGCAATACTTTCTCTATCTCCTTTCCTCCTGTGTCCCCCTGTCTCCTTTGTGCCTCATCTGTCTCTTTCTTCCCTTCTCCCATCTATGTCTCCCACCTTCCCTCATGCTCCTGTTGTGCCTCTCTCCTTCCTTTTGACCTTCCTTCCTTACCCCCTCTGTGTCTCTTTCTTCCCTTGTTCCCCATGTGTCCATCTTCCTTCCACTCCCCTTTTCTCTGTGTCCCCCTCTGTCTCTCCCCTTTCCTCACCCTGTGACTCTTACTGTCTCTATTCTCCAACTTCCCCCTCCTCTGTTCCAGTGTCCCTTGGCTGGCTCGCTGCAGCCCCTCTCTCAGGTCTTGGCCCAGCACTCAGTGAGGGAGGGAAAGGGTCCCAGAGAGCATTGCTGCAGAGATGTGTGGAGTCACTGGGAACTGAGGGCTGTGCTGTGCCCCATATCTCCTCGTCCCATCCCATCCAATCACAACACAGGAAAGGAGACAAGTGGGCAGGAACACAGCTCAGCTCTTGGCTCTGTCTTTCCTTATAACTAGAAAGCTGTGGGAAAGAGGAGCCTCTAGCAAAAACTGGATTTTCAGTGTCCGGTCAGTACTTCATCGATTTCTAACCCAGTACTTTTTATTTTAGAAAATCACCCATGCCCGTGGCTTTGTTGGGAACAGGAAGGGAAACATTTGTGTTGTTTCTGTTGAAGAATTGCAGACCATATTTTTTTTAAATCTACCATCCCCTCAATCTTTCCTCCTCCCCACATTCAATAGCTTACTACATTTATGGAGTCGTAGCAGTTTGAATGGTGCAGAAACGATCCTTAGTTGTTCCTGTCTTGCCAGGTCCTAGTTGTCAAATGGCACTGGCTGGTGCTGAGGCTGTTGTCATTTTGTTTTATGGCCGTACAGCACTCTGCTATTAAACAAAATGGCGCCAACCTCAAGGCCCTGAGGCTTTTTTGTTTAGTATCTAGGGAAAGCTGCAGAGAGGTGGCCTTGGGATGGAGTTCAGCCCTGCCTTTGGTTCAGGCCCATTCAGGAAGCTAGACCAGCTATTTGGAGCAGCCTGGAGTTATTACATTGGAGTTCATATGACAGGCCATTGCTACTCTGGAAAGAACAATTAGTAAAAGAATGGAAAGCATGAAGATGTCCTTGGGGAATTTCAGTGAACAATCTATCAGATTACAGAATGCTACTATAAAGCACAGAGGGAAAGGTGCTGCTGCTGCCACTTCGTCCCTGTGCTGGACGTCTAAACTGTAGTTTGCATTTCCAGTGCAGCTCGTTGACAGAAGGTGCACTGGAGCGCCAGGAGTGAGTAAGTTCAAACCCCGTTCCTAGAAGGGATTTTTATGGCTTGGGGGGATGGGGCAAGGTCTGGGGAGAGTGGGGTGCGGTGCGGAGTGGACAATTAACACTGTGGGGGCAGAGGAGAGAGTGCAACGGCTGCAGCAGAATATAATATTTAAAGAACTGGGGAAGGGATGATGGGGGGAGAGCAACCGCAGAGCCCGGAGCATTTCTTTTGTAATTTAAGAAGGCATTGGGGGGTAGGATGTACACCCCTCAACAGGACCTTGTGTGGATTTCTTTTCATGGAAAAGATGAGTCCTAGGCCCTATATGTTTATATATTTTTGTTTCTATTTACTGCACAGCTTAACTGGATATCTTTTGAAGATATCCAGTTAAGTAGGAGGGCATCTGGCTAACTTAGCTGGTTATAATTAAAAATCAACTAAACTACCCAGATAACTCAACGCCTCCGTGAAATGCCACAGAATGCCTCTTTTTTATCTGGCTAGATTTTATCTGGATAATGATTTAGATCATAGCTGTGTAATGACTAAAATATAGCCAGAAAAGGTGCTGAATATTAAAAAGCTTGTCATTTAAATGGATAAATTGCAAGATATCCAGCTAAATGGCTTTGAATATTGATTTCTTGCTGTTCTGCTTTTTACCAAGAATGGCCTCAAGGCAGATTACAAAAAATTTAAATCCAACAACTGCAATTTAAACTTATAGTATTGATCAAATTTAGACTGGCATTAGGAAGCCAGTTGTACATAATCTACATGCCTTAATTGGAAGTTCAAGTAGATTGGCAAGGATGACGTCTCTGCATGCAAAATCTGGCTGAAAATCTATATCCTTGCTTTTTTCCTGAACGTGAGGTAGCACAGTTCAAGTCATAAGTGTTTGGACATCACTCTTGCCCCATAGACCTGAGACAGCCTTAGGATAAGTAGAGAGGGGTCAGGAGGAGGGGGGTCCTGGAGAAGACCTCTATTTTTTAAATTTGGGTGGAGGATGGGGCTATCTACTAACTCTGTTAAGGATGGGTGGGAGAACAGATGGGTGATATTGAGGAGGAAGAATTGTTTTTTGGGGGGGAGAGGCATATGGTGCCAGGAGCTGATTTTGAGGCCTCCTGCCTCTTTGTCTTGAGGAGGGGCCTAGGTGAATTGCAAGGCAAAACCAAACTGAAAATAAAACATTAAATGACTGAAAAAACAATCCACCCCCACCCCCAAAATGGAAATACAAACCAAAACAATTTCTATGGGCTGTACATCCCTATTAAAGGCCTGCCGAACATGTTCTGAGTTACCCTGCTCAAAGCATGGAATCGTGCTGTTATTTGTGAAGGAATGAAGATTGAAGAAAAATAAAAACACTGCTTCAAATGCAGGGTAAGGCTGTTGTTTTCAGGTGATCTGGTATGTGCTCAGGGTAGGTCACAATTAGTAACGTGTCACAATTAGGAAACACCATGCTTCCTATTTAATGCTGGTAATCAAGGACCACACATACTGCCATACCAAGACTCTAAACCCGGCCAGGATCTCCATTAGTAGTCACTAACCCAGTGGCTCAGACACAACAGACTCCAATGGTAATATCTTCCACATTTCTGAGTCTGACATCATTAAAAATTCTCTCCTCTAAACAACAAAAAAGTATATAGCATGATCCTCTAGGATCCCCAAACAAGCAATAAATAAGGGGATAAAAAGTGCAGGCAACCATTTTGTTTTTTTACCCTTTGAAGTTTTTTAATAGAAGAAAAATCACGTTACCTCTTCATTTATAATTGTACTAATTCCCCATAAATCTGAGCATAACACTGACTGCCATGTTATTATAGACCAATCTGTGTTATTTTCTTCTTTAAGAACTATGTATGACTGCTGAGAGCCTAGTAATTTGCATTCTGCTGCCACAGGTAAACAGCTACGATAATGATACACCATTATATAAATTGTTTTGTTCTGTTTATTGTTGCTGGCATATTGCTTCAGAATTTTGGAAAGCTTTATGAGTCTCATTTTCAAAAGAATACTGTATTCTCTAAAAGATGGTATAGAGAGCAGATTTTGTTGAAAGAAGCACGGGAATGAGGAAACATATGGTAACAAAAGATTGAATTAACATTTTTGGTACATTTTTATATGAATTCAATTTAATAAGGGGTAAATTGTTTTTTCTTCATAGTTTTATATGCCCCTCCCTTCCACAGCACCTCTTCTTCAGCCAGTGGGGCTTGGGTTCCTGCCAGATCCTCTTCCCATGACTCTTCATCTTCAGCCAGTGGGGCTTGGGATGCCACCAGCTTGTACCTTCCACGGTACCTCTTCTTTGGGCCTGTGGGCACTGTGCTTCATGCCAGTCTGTTCCTCCTCATTAGAAATGCGCAAAAAGGGATCCCTGCACGATAGAGCCTGAAGCTCCAAAATCCTACGGGCCAAACAAATTGACACCAAAAACACAGTCTTCAACGTGAGATCCTTTAACGTCGCCCTTTTCAAAGGCTCAAACGGCGCACCACAGAGCACGCGCGGAACCAAATTCAGGTTCCATTTTGGACACAGCTTTCAAAGTAGCAGCCGCAAATGTTTCATCCCCTTAAGGAAGTGAACCACATCAGGGTGAGAGGCCACAGACCTACTCCGCAACTTGCTCCTAAGGGAACCCAAAGCCTCAACCTGAAAAAGGAGAGAGTTATAGGCCAAACCCTTCGATAAACCCTTCTGTAAGATGGCCAGAATTTGTGGAATATCCACTTGTAAAGGATCCAGCCGCCTCAGAAGACACTATGATTCAAAGGTCCTCCAGACCCTGATGTACGCTAAAGACTTAGCTGGCCTCCAGGCCTGGAGAAGGGTAGTAATAACTGGCTCTGAGTACCCCTTCAGTAGCAGGCGCTGCCTCTCAAAAGCCAAGCTGCGAGATAGAATTGATCCTCCCAATCTGAAAATATGGGTCCTTGTCACAGCAAGCATGGCAGGTGGGCCAGTCTGAGAGGGCCCTCTTGCGCGAGATGTACCAGATATGCAAATTACAGACGTTGTGGCCACTCCGGAGCCACTAGAACCACTTCAGCACTCACCCGACCAATGGCCATGGGGGAAACATGTACAGGAATATCTTCGATGGCCAAGAGCACACAAGAGCATCCAGTCCCACTGAACCGACCTCTCTTCTGTGACTTAGAAATCTTGTTGTCTTTGCGTTTGCTCTTGTCGCCATGAGGTCCAACTGGGAAACACCCCACCTGGCACAGATACGGTCCCAAGCTTCCTGGGACAATTCCCACTCCCCTGGATCCAACTGCTCTCTGCTGAGGAAATCCACTTGCACATTGTCTGACCCCATGACATGGGGGGCCGCAATTCCCTTGAGATGATTCTCTGCCCAGGCAAATAGCTGCCGAGATTCCAGGGCCACCACTTGACTCTTCATTCCTCCTTGCCGGTTGACGTACACCACTGTGGTCGCATTGTCCGCAAATACCCAGATCATCCTGCCTCTGCCCCAGGGAAGAAAGGCTTTCAGCGCCAGTCATACCAGCCTTGTCTCCAGGCAATTGATTGACCAGGAACTTTCCTGTTCCAACCAAAGTCCTTGGGCCATCCTCCCCAGGCACACCGCTCCCCAGCATTTGAGACTGACCTCCGTGGTCACCACCACCCAGTCCAGATTTTCCAAGTCCCGACCCTTTTCCAGATTGGGCCATGAAAGCCAAAATGACAGACTGGACCTGGAACCTTGAGGGAGTGGCAAGGGTAGCTGATACACTTCAGACACCGGATTCCATATGGACAAAAGTGCATTCTGCAATGGTCTCAAATATGCGAAAGCCCACGGCACCAAGTCCAACGTGGAAGCCATGGACCCAGAACCTGTAAATAATCCCAGGCCGACGGCAGTGACAATCTCAACAGATGTGACACTTGCAACTGGAACTTTTCAATCTCTCCGGAGTGAGAAACACCTTGCCCTTCTGGGTGTTGAACAGTGCCCCCAGATATTCCAGTGTCTGGGTTGGCACCAGGTGACCCTTTGCATATTGATCACCCATCCCAATGACCGCAAAGTGTCCAACACTCACTGAAGCAACCGCACGCACTCCTCCTTTGTCTTTACTTGAATGAGTCAGTCATCCAGATAAGGGTGAACCAAAATCCCTTCCCGTTGAAGGGTTGCACCAAGCACCATCACCTTCGTGAAGGTGCTTGGTGCCATGGCCAAGCCAAAGAAAAGAGCTCAGAACTGGTAGTGGCGTTCCCAACACCATGAACTGAAGAAAACTTTAATTTTCCTTTCAAATGGGAATATGAACATAGGCCTCCATCAAATCCAGCAACACCAGAAACTCTCCTTTGCAGACTGCAGAAATCACCTTTTTCAAAGTTTCCATTCGAAAGCAAGGGACCTTCAGGGCCCTGTTGACATTCTGCCAGTCGATGATGGGCCAAACGTTTCCTTCCTTCTTGGGCACCTCAAAATAAATGGAGTACCTGCTCCGTCCCTGCTCTTCTCATGGGATGGGATCTATGGCATTTAACTGCAACAGCCTCTGCAGAGTCCCCCACACTGCCTCCCATGTGCTTCAAGAGGCCACGTGGGACTCTAGAAAGGCATCCCTGATGGGGTGAGAAAACTCTAAAGCGTAACCGTCCAGCACCCAATGGTCCAAGGTAACCTTGACCCACTCCTTGTCAAAGCTGGACTATCCACCCCCTACTGCTTCTACAAGGAATGGGCAAAGTTGGCTTCATTAAGACGACTTTCCGCCTCCGGCCCCTTGGCTGGCATTATCCATGGCAGACCTCCGGGAGCCTCAAAAGGACTGTTGCCTTCCACTAGTCTGCTTTGCATCTGCCCCAGAGGAGGACTTGCCGGCATGGAACTTACACGACTCCTGAAAACAGGCCTGCAATGGGAAGACCTTCTGGGTGGAATTTTTATATTCCGGTGAATCTGTTATCTTTGGACTCCTCCAAAGATTTCATCATCTGGCCAAATCCTCCCCAAAAAGGAGCCTTCCTTTGAATGGAAGATTACACAACTGCGCCTTGGACCACATGTTCGCCGACCAATTCTGCAGCCACAAAAGCATTCAGGCCGCTACCACCGAGACCATGCTCCTGGCCGAAGTGTGCACTAAGTCATACAGCGCATCCCCACATAAGTCACTCCAGCCTCCAAGCACACTGACTGGAGAGCCTTGTCCTCTCCAGAGGAGGCTTATTCTTGAGACTTTTGCACACAACAAGCCCTTTGCATCATATTACCACAAATGGCAGCACGGAGATTCAAAGCAGAGACTTCGAACATCCTCCTCAATTGAATCTCCAACTTGCGGTCCTGCACATCCTTCAGCCCCCACTACCAGAATGGTCGTCTTCTTGGTGATCGCTGAAACTGCCGCATCCACTATCGGTATCCGTAAGAGTTGCCTCCTCTATCAGAGGGTAAAGCTTGGCCATGGTTGGCTCACCTTTAGACCCACTTCTGGAAAATCCCATTCCCGGTTCACCAACTTGCGGATATTCTTGGAGAAAGGAAAGGCACTAGGAGGGCCCCGCAGTCCATCCAGGACCGGATTCATGCCCTCAATATCCAGCTCCTCCTGAGTCACCTTAATCCCCAATTCCTGCAACATCTGAGGAATAAGGGGTGCAACTCCTCCTTCTTGAACAAGTGGACCACCCTTGGATCATCTCCTTCCGAAACCAGACAATCCTCCTGATCCAGATCCTCCTTATTTGCCTCCGGCTCCATATTTGGAATTGCATCCGTTTCCTCATCCAGATCTGCGTCCTGCAAATCTCAGTCCTCCTGCAAATAATCAGAATCACCCAGATCTCTGGGATCAGCCTCTGAACCTTCGCAACCCGGACCCAGATGGTGCAGCAGATCTCCAGAAGGCACCACCTTAGGATGTTTAATGGTTCATGGGATGGGCAGTTCCTTAGGATGTTTAGCCTCCAACCCCTTCCTAGCCAGGAAAGCCTTGTGGAGCAGCAAAACAAACTCTGGAGAGAAACCGTTGGGATCGGGATCCACAGTCCCCTGCCCCCAAAGACTGTCCTATGACTCCCCCTCTCCTCCTGTACCACAGGGGACAAAGGAGGCAGCGAATCCACAGCTTTTCTGGCTGCCACTAGCTCCTTCCTGCGATCTCCAGTGGGACCAGATCCCCCCCCCCCCCAGGACTTACCTGGGGCCCCCAGCCACATTTCCAGATGAGCGGGGGAACGTTTTCCCCAAGGTCACCCCCAACAGCATCCCTTCACCCCCTTTTGCACAGGCAGTGCAGAGGGAATGGCTATTGAGAAGCACGGACCAAACGCTTCAGGCCTTACAAGCTGACTCATGTGACTTTGGTGCTGTGCTGCACATGGCATGCTGAAAACAGTCAGGCCGCCCACGCAGTCAAAGGCAGAGTGGTGCCCTGAAACAAAAAACAGGCCAAGCAGAATGTGGGAGGAGGCACAAAACGGGCCCGCCGCCACCGCACTCACTTGAAAAACTCCGGGGAATCGGCAGCAACTGCGGCTCCAAAAACCTTTCAAACCGCACCCGCGGTATGGCAAGTCCCTGGCAATGGGAAATGGTGCACCCAAAAACCTTCCTCAAGCCTCCAGATCCCCGGGGAGCAGAGGAAGGAAAACCCCCAGATCATACCCTACTGAAATACTGACAGCTCCTGCTGTCCTCAGCATACGCACTGCTGGGCCCCGACTGCTCCTCCAGCCGCTGTAAAGTAAAAAGGCAACACTTTTTTTTTCTTCAAAAAAGCTTAAAGGCACAAACACAGGGTACTTCCCTGACAAGAAGGTGAATCCTCAGGAGGGGACCTCGGAAATCCTGAGGGAGCCAGTGCCCTAGCTATTAGAACCTTCGGTCAACCAGGGCGAGCACCAGTCAGGAATTTCCAATCCCCCAGTTGCCCCACTCCACCTGAGGGATGGTCCACAAAGGAACCTAGCACCTTAGGGAGCCAGTATCGAAAGTCCAACTTCTAAACATTTTTTTTTTCTTTTCCAGACTGCTGGTTTAGCAACTCTACCATTTGCTGGAGATAGAGAAATACTGAGGGACTGAAAGTGGCACTCTCGGTTAAGTAGCAGTGCCTCAAAGATTTGCTCTCTGCCTCCATCTGCTGGTAGGAATACATAAACCCACTTGTCTGGACTGATCTGGGAATGTACAGGAAATAAAAATTTGTGCCATGAAAAACCTCAGTGCCAGATTAAACATTTTGTCACAGATAGGCAGGAATAGAGACAAGGAAGGGGAAGGGTGAGCAGAGTGCCATAATCCTTATATCAAGCGAGAGCGGATCCCCTTGGTCCAAATATTTGGAGCCTTCACAATTTGATGTCCTAGGTAGTTGCCTATATTGCCTATATCTAAATCTGGGCATGAGTACCTAAATATCCTATATATAAATGTCTAGGATCAGAAGCCCAAAATATAATTCATTGCTGAATTATAGTACACATGGAGAAAAAAATGTATTTTTACTGTAAAAGAGCTATTCCACTCACTTTTTCTTGCTATCCCTTTTTGCCGATTTCTCTAAGACAGCTCTCCTTCGCAAGTAGTCATTCTGGATTTCATTATACTTGGCGGTGTGCTCTTTGATAAGGTCAGTGGTTTTCTTGTGGTGCCGCTTCACCAGGTCCTTCATCTCTTTGTAGTGTTTCTTCTGTAGTTTAACAAATGACTTTTGTTGTTTGAGCTCTTCAATGGTCTGTGCTTCCACTTCTGCAAAGAAGAAACACACACAGCTACCAGATTTGAATTTGGGGTATTTTATTTTTTAATGCCAACACATTTCAGCAGATTTACATTCCAGTTAGAAATAAAAACTGTCTGGGGATCAGAGAATCTCTCTGTAGGAACAATACATCATTTGGCCTTCAGATATTTTCAACCATGCAAAACTTCTGTTGATGTGTGCTGGGTTCATCTCATTTTGCTTGCTCTTCCCAACAAGCTAAGTACTCTCTGCTCGCCCACCTGCGCTCATAGGACAGTTGCAAACATTTACGCTTATGCCTGACCTTTGTGAGCCATGGAACTCAATAGCAGTTTCCTTCTAAACAAGGATGTGCAAAAAGTAATATTTTCCTTTTAGTGAACAGATACGTGAATGATGTCATACGATGTGCATGTCCAGGAAATATACACCATGGATATTAATTGGTTGTATTTCCCATGAAAGGCAGAAAACAGTGCCGTGTGTCCATCTTGCAGTGTTTTGATAGTTTAAAGAAAAATAAAGAAAGGGGAAGGAGGCAGCTGGGGTAGCAATGTGGGCACGCGTCACCACTTTATGCCTGTTTCATTAATAATGATTTCACTGAATTCTACGCTGATCAGAAATTTCTCATACATTTTTCTGCAAGACCAGCTTTTGCCATCTTTTGCTGTGAATACGTTTGTGAACCTTTACATCCCAGGCTGTTTTCTTGGCCAGAAGGTGAGCCAGCAAGATGAGCACTTTGAAATCATCACTAGGTAGCTCTACTGACTTTAAACGGCCTCAGGAATATACGGTGTCTCCTTAATGTGCTAAGGTAGTAGAAAGTTACCGAGCAATCAGCTTCAGAGACTGAGGCTTCCACATCCTCTCTTTCACGGAGAGAGGGCAGTTTTTTTTTTATTAACGTGGTTCATTTTATTTCTGTCCACTCACAATTTTGTATTGCCTGACAATAAGCACATTTGTCCAGTAAGGGGAATCTTTTCTGCTGTTAGTGTGCTGCCTCCTACTGAAAATATAAATCTACAAGATTCATGATGGGGAAAGAGCCTAAAAAAGAAGAGATCAAAAACTTTACAAACAAATACATTCTCCGGAATGAAATACGAATTAGAATAAAATAAGAATTAATTAAAACCCTTTTTTTTTTTACTGTGTTTCTGCCTTAGATACTATGTAACATGTCTTGTGCAATATTTCAAAAGCTATTATAGTAGATGGTAATATCTACTCAGTATCAATGGCATAATTATTTTTAATTCTTCTTTTTATATTTTTTAAGCTGAATCACCACAGCTTTCCTGAATGAGAGAACGGAAACAGGGCCAGCAGACTAGGTAAACACCTGGAAGACAACAGTTTTTGGGGGTGGCACCAGGGACCTTGCTATGCATGAACACATTGGGCCCTGCCAGTGAATCTCAAGCAGGAGTGAACAGCCCTCTGCTTCCTGCTCTAGCCCCTCCCTTCCCAGGTAATGTGCAGGGAACAGGAGGGGAGGGTGATAAGGCTAGGGTAGACAGAGAAGAACAAGGGAGAGCCCGCTCTACTCTCTATTACAGCCCCTCCCCTCCCTTCCTGTAGTACAGGGAACAGGAGGAGAATTAGGCTAAGGTCAGAATGGACAAAACAGAGCAGAATCAGATAAACTTATGGGTATGAAAATGTGTACATGTGTTGCCCAAGTACTCAGCGAGGGTAATTATCAAAGCTATTTCTGCAAATAAAACAGTGCTTTACCTGTGGATGTGGGCTTCTTGAAAACTGTCCCCTCTGTACATACTTTTACCTGCAGTATTGGGAGGTGCTCCTGGAGGTGAGTTTAGTGCGGGGTTCGAAACCCTGCATATACTTTTAAATTTTCAGAGATATATGTGCTTAATTTTGACAGGAAAAGTATCCTCACAAAATAGCAGGTGTAAATGTGCATGGATACGTTTCCTTAGGTAGTTTCTTTAGGGAAGACTGCACTTACTTACAGTTTGAAAATTAGTGCAAAGTCTGTAGGTAGAAAGTTACCGCAGACTTTACAGATATGCAGACAGTTTTAAAATTAACTCCAACATTGTTAGAAGGGGGAAAAATGTACAAAATAGTAAAATAACTAAGATAAAATTACAGGATATAGAAAAGAACGAGGATGATTCCCAAGTTCAAGTGCTGGTCCATAGTGTCCCCCTAAGATTACATTTCTGGACTAGTGGCAGGATGTATATTTTTCTGCTATAGTTGCTGTTTCTTCTGTTTTCCCCAGTATTTTACAGAATTTTCCCTGATCATTCTTTTTGTGGGAAGTCTTTGATTTTCTGTCAGTTTTGGCAAATGTGAATCCCTGACATCTTTGTATTTTGCACAGTAGAGGAGGAAATGCATTTCTGCTCCTATTTCTCCAATATTGCATATCATATAGAGTCTAGCCTCTTGGGATTTCCAGTTACGACTTTGCATAATTCTATTTATAATTTTGGTCACCTATTTTATATTTGGTGAGGGTTTTTCTGTGTTCTGCTATGTATGTGTGTGTGTGTGTGTGTGTGTGTGTGTGTGTGTGTGAGACCAACCAACATGAGGTATTCTGCTAATGTGTAGTTTCTGTATAGATCAACTTGTTCCTTTAGGATGTCTATTGCTGATAATACATTTGGATTTTCAGTTTCATCTTTCGAAATAATATACAAGGCAATTTACAGCATTTTTAGAATTCAGGTACCATAAGTTCCTTCTCCAAAGAGCTTACAATCTAAGGCCTAGATTTATCAAAATGCTACAAATTTCACATGAATAGCACCCATGATAAATCTTTATAAGGTTCTCATAGAAGTCACCTATTTATACTGCTATAGGAGGGCCAGCTAGTAACTCAGGGTGAGGTTTTGGGGGTGGTTTTACAAGCACAGTGAGACATACGAACAGCACAGTACACATCAGTGAATATTTGAATTGATTTTGAGAGGAAAGTCACACAAAGATGAGATTTATACATTGTTCTCTCGCCCCAGCTTGATTAACCCCCAGAGGCTCTCTCTCTATATATATATTCCAATCCACTCCTCTCCCCTTTGAATAATTTTCAAAAATTTGCATGCGAGACCCAATAAAAAACACATGCATTATGGCATTATCTCAGGTGTTAGGGCCATAACGCACTTTGATGAATGGCCCTATTAGTGGGTACATGAAGTAATGAGAGATAAAGCAAATTGCCCAAGGTCACAAGGCATGTCATTGGGGGACATGAGTTTTGAACCCTGTTTTTCCTGGTTATTGGTCGATTATTTTAACCTTTAGGTTACTCTTTTTTCCTGCAGGGAAGGATAGTCATGCTGTTTTAGGGCCTGGTGTAATGTTTGTGTGACAGGCCTCCCAAATGGAGCCTTTTCATCACTGAGAAAGGATTCTGGGTGAGTGAAATCCTTTGTCTTCTTCTAAGGTTGTTGTAAATGATTTTGATAATGGTTGTGGGGTAGATTTTCAAAGGGTTTCACGTGTATACCTACCCCTACGCGCGCCGAGCCTATTTTGCATAGGCTCGGAGGTGCAAGCAAGCCCCGAGACGCACGTATGTCCCGGGGCTTTCAAAAATGGGCGGTCCGTCGGCGGTCCCGAGTCCCCAAGCACAGCAGCCGTGCTGGAGGTTCACACGCTGGAAGCTGGCCGGCGCGCACAAGTCGTATCTGCCAGAGGCAGGCATAACTCGGCGAAATAAGGTGGGGGGGATTTAGGTAGGGCTGGGGGTTGGGTTAGATAGGGGAAGGGAGGGAAAGGTGGGGGGAAGGTGGGGGGAAGCTAAAAAAAGTTCCCTCCAAGGCCGCTCCGATTTCGGAGCGGCCTTGGAGGGAACAGGGAAAGCCATCGGGGCTCCCCTTGGGCTCAGTTCATGCAAGGTGCACAAGTGTGCACCCCCTTGTGCGCGCCGACCCTGGATTTTATAGCATGCGCGCAGCAGTGCATGCATGTTATAAAATCGGGTGTACATTTGTGCGCGCCGGGTAGCACTCACAAATGTACCCCGTGCGCGTAGGATTTAAAATCGGCCCCTATGTGATATAGAAAATTACTGATGGGGTTGCTCCATTTACTGCTACTAAATGGCAACAAGTTTGGGGAAATTACACAATCCATGTGCAATCAGGGAGATTATTGAAGAGTGATGGCTGCATTCTAAATGTAGTGTCTCCTTTAAGGAGTTAAAAAGAGTTCATCTAGTGGGGAATGGTAATGAGGACTATATAACCCTAGGATCAAAGTTTGGTCAGAGGACTGTTAGAGGAAGCCACCAGAAGGCTGGTATGCTTGTCCTAGAAGAGAGGAGTCTGCAAGGATTTCCCCCTCATGAATAAAGGCCCGAGGCATGGAGATGTTTCTCCTTAGTGGTAAATAACCAGAGGACCCAACTTGGACCTTTTGAGAAGGAAGGAGCAACATTTGGTCTCACTGTCATGGAAGATCTTAAAGAAAGGAGATCCAAGGGGATGGAGGATCCAGGGAACTCTGTCAACTCAGAGAGTTTTGAGTGTCTTGAAAGTATATTATAGTATAACTATATTATTTATAGTTCCTGTTACTGTAAATGCATATGATACCCCCATATTTAGTTCCGAGTCTTAAAACATATATATTTTAACACACTTTTCCCCCTTATATTTCGTTTGTTACTTGTCCTGCGATTGTTATTTGTAAGGGCCTCGCCCAAAAGTTATCTGTTTTATGTAAACCGATACGATGTGCAAACGGCTATCGGTATAGAAGAGACTTTAAATAAATAAATAAATAAAATAAATAAATATTGGAAGACACCAAAGAGGTAAGAGATATTGGCTGTTGTGATGAGTGTATGGTATTCGAGAAGCCAAATGAAGCTAAGATGAGAATGGTGTTTGCTGGGAGGAATCCAAGGAATAACAAAGGAAATGGTAGTCCGTAACTTTTGGAAAATAATAGTTTGTAACAGTTTAGATGCTGCTGCAGCTTGGCTGTGAAAACCTATGAACGACTGATTTAATCAATTTACTTTCAGTTCTTTTGTAACCTCTGACTGCTGGCTCATAAAATAAAAGCTGGTTGCATGAATATACTTTAAAGAGAATTCTGGGGACAAAGTTGGAGGATCAGTCGGAAGGTTAGAGGGGAGCCCTATGTGGTTTGGTTCACTGTCCAGCTCAGGAATTCTCACCCTTTGCCTCTGTGCTTAGACCACTGCTTGACCCATTATTAAGTGAACCTACAGAGAGACAGTCACTGTGTCTTCATACAAGTACTGGACCCTTTTTGGATAAATAGGAAGGAAAAACATTCTAGTACAGCCCAGCCAGCCAATGAGGTATGCATTTTTTAAAATTTATAAATATTATGTATTTCTTGATTTTTATTTTTTGCAGTTTAGCCCCAATAATTACAGATGGTTCATTCAACCGACACCCGTGATGTGATTTCAAAAACATACCTGCATTATTTATAGAATTAAAGTTCTGCTACCGTTAATATTACATAATAATATCATAATAATAACTATGCAATATGATAGGGTGAAAAGTTTGTATAAAGCATACGTTATTTAAAATGCATGGGGGATAAATTTTCAAAACTGTACATTTTGATGCAAAGTCCGCACCAATTTGGTGTATATTTTTAGGATGGGCAATTCCTACATTAATGGCTTTTGAAAATTCACCTGTGTCCAATAATGTGTTTTTACAGCATTGTTTTGGGAGGGATGGGTGTGCGGTCATCAAATCTTAGGGGAGAGGGGGATCTCTGGGCCTGAAAATGAAGCATGGTGGTGAGGGCACAAGGGTGAAGGTTTGCTTAGAGTGCACCAGCCCTGTCCAGAAATCGATTACATTGGTCTGTAAATCTTACCTTGGGAAGATGGACCTGGTTTGTGTGGCATCAGGTAATTGTGACATCAGTCCCTGAGGTCTTCTCTTTTCAGTGTAGAACATCTGGAGGGAACTGATCCTCCAACTTACTAATCTGTGCTAGCTCATAGGTAGTAGTCAACCTCTTGATGTGCAGGCAGGCCCCCTGTGTCTCTCATGTTAAAGTTACTTAAAATGTTTCCATTACCTAAAAGCTGAACCTCCAACTCTATAAATTCCTACCCCAAATATTTTTACCTAACATGACAGAAACAGCCTTTTCACTCATCTGTATTGTTATTACCTGTTAAAATACTTTGAATGAGGTCCTCTGTTTTAGCAGGAACTTTCACGGATCCTAAATGAAAAGAAGATTATAATTTACTTTTATTAAAGGCATGACAAATGTTTTTAAATAAAACCAAAAATCTGCTTCTCATCTAGAATTATAACTTTTGAAGTAACAAGTGTTTCTGCCTGTTTATATCTCTGGTAAATAATTGTGAAATTGGTTATATAGTCTCTATATCATCTAATTTCCTTATGGGGGATAAATCATTTAATAAACCATAGTACACAAAAGTAGCAAATATATTTCCATAAGTGTAGAATGCAGTATTAAAAACCTCTCCCACTTGCTGAGCACTACATCAAATAACCCTGTAATAAGACTCACTTTATAAATATTAGACCTTGAAGCTGCTTGTGTGTGTGTGTGGATGGAGGGAGGGAGTGGTGCTCTGTGATTTCTGCTTCTGATTGTTCAATGCACTGGTTACAATCACTTTTTTTATATACTATGTTGCTATAAATTAGAAATGGAATATGCAGTTTAAGACTTTCTCTCTAAAGAAGATATTATCCTATCATCCCATGTCATGACTTTCAGAGGGAACTCATCTTGAGCTTTGCAGTCAGTTGCCTCTTAATTCAGCAAATGAGCAAGAAAGAGATTGGAACAAGTAAACTAACAAAAAAAAAAAAAAGAAAGAAATATTTTAACCATTCTTGGAAAAACCACATGCCAGCAATCTATAAGTTTTATGAAATTTTTGCCACTGGAAAAACTCCTTTAAAGTTTCTCCCAACTGCTAGTTACAGGTTTATGTAGGAGGAACTGCTTTACACGTACCTTTAAAAGGCATTTCTTACATTGTTTTGTGTTCATCTTCAACAATAAAGGCATTTTAATGATAGTTGTTAAAATGTGTGGTTTGCCTGTGCATAGATTCTTTTTATTCCTCCCCTTCCAAAAATAAGTATAAATATAAAGTGATTTTAAACAGGGACAAGGCAAAGACTTGGAAATCATGTGGCAGAAATGTAATGCACCCTATTTCCCCCACATGGTTTTCAGCAGCAGAGGAATGTTTTCAGATCTTCTCATTGTCAGAATTCAAATGTTTGCATTTTTTTTTACAGTGGAAGAACACTGCCACCTTGTGGAAACATCTGTATCACTTAAGAGCTCTTACAATTGGTCAGGGAGTACTACTGCTGCTGGGCCAGCCCTGGAGTATTCAAGTTTTTAACAAGTGCTTATCCCACTTTTTAAGAATTCCAATATGTGTCCCAACTCTATATTATCTCCATCTTCATCCCTCCTTATCTTCTTTCTTTGTACACTATTTATAGGAGTCACACTTCTCTAGCAGCCACGCTGAGATCATACACATTAATTTACAATATGGTGCCTTGGTACACAATACGTCATTTTCCATTGCAACTTTCTTTAGCCATTATTAACAGCCTGCCATCAAGATACTCAGTTATCATTAAAAAATGATGTAAATAACCATGCAGCACATTACGCAAAATGTAACCATAATGTTTAATCATATATTTGTGCTAACAGATTAGAACAAAACTCCAAAACCAAATCATTATTCTGATCCATCTGTCTTCTAGCCTGATGAAGAAGATAAAAATCTGGGGTTGTAGAAAAGTAATGGTACTTGGTATAACTGTTAGCCTACAAACAATGAAACAATTAAAATCGCTTACTAACTAACCCCCTCATTTATGAAAATGCGCTAAGGTGTTTTTGCATGCATTAAGGGCTTATCGCATGCGAAAAGCTCCGTTAACACATGCGATAAGCCCTTAACGCATGCGAAAATGCCTTTTAATGCATGTGATAGCACTATATCGTATGGTGCGATGCAAATCCGAAAAAGAGGAGGAGTTAGGGGTGGGAGTGGACTGGGTTTACAATTTTGCAAAGTCCAATCGCATGGTTTTAACTACAATGTTTTGAGTAGTGTTAAGCTGTGTGATAGCTTGCGTTACGGGGCGGTAAGGTGTTAGTGCATTTTTCAATGTCTCCTCAAAGGCCTCTTTTAGTAGGTTTGAAACCAAAAGATTGCAATAGTTTTAACAATGGGTGCTTTGGATAAAAATTGCTTGTTTATCAACTGCATTATATACATTACTATAAAAAAAAGCATAGGCATTCTTTCACATGCCCTGTGGACATTCACATACATGGAACATTAAGCAAAAATGTAACACATAAGGCCTGCAATACCAATCACAAGTGATTGACATGTGCAAAATAGTTTGCAATAGTTTTAATAGAAAATCTATGTAAATGAAATAATGAGAAACAAAAATATGCAAAATAACTCATTATCTGATATTGGAATAGGTTTTCACATTTTTAACTGGCTTTCTTCTTTTCTTTCTGGCCAGTTTCAACAGGTGCGGATGGGGCTTTGCAGTTGACTGGAAGCCCCTCACCACTGGGGTCCTGTTGGGCCTCCAGTCTTTCTCCATATGCTTCCACTTACAAAGTTACTTACTTCTTTTGGTATATATTTCCAATTCTATACTGACGACGCACAGGTAATTTTTGCTCTTCATATAGATAAATTGGCAATCCCAGCCTGGGTAACTGACTGCTTACAAGCTGTGATATCTTAGATG
This sequence comes from Rhinatrema bivittatum, assembly GCF_901001135.1. Lineage (NCBI taxonomy): Eukaryota > Metazoa > Chordata > Amphibia > Gymnophiona > Rhinatrematidae > Rhinatrema > Rhinatrema bivittatum. Next base: position 97,150,433 of record NC_042617.1, on the reverse strand, counting down.
TCAACAAATAGTTTGTCTCGTAACTTTAATAAAACTAAGACACTTTGAATTTCTTTTTCTTCTGATTCTTTTAGTTTTCCAGTTGAATACCATGGTAACTTATATACTTTCTGAGGTTCACTATCTTGGGGTAATTATTGATTCTAATCTATGAAACCTAAAATAAGCACAGATGCTAAAACTACCTTTTATAAGCTGAGGCTTCTTCGTCATGTTAAGCCATTTTTCTCTGAGGGGGAATTTTGATTAGTGGTTAATTCTCTGGTTTTCTCTTATTTAGATTATTGTAATTCTCTATACATAGGTCTTCCGTTATCCCTCTTGAGGGTTTTGCAATTGGCTCAGAATGCTTCTGGATGCATAATCACATTCTAAGGCGACTTTTTAGAAGTTGTGTGCATAAAAATTAGCATATACACATGTATATTCTATTTTATAAACCTCAAGCATACATGCATAAGTAAAGATTTGCGAGTAAATATGCATGTGTAAAAGAAGGGAGGCCTGGGGTGTTCTGGGGTATGGACAACATTTACATAAGTTGCCATTTTATAAGCAATTTCTGCATCCAGATTTTGCAGCATATTTGTGTAAATGTACACTTGTTCTATATCTAGAATAATCTAGAATCTATTAACCACAGCATTCTCATCAAACACCTCACAGAAATCGGGATCTCTGGATCGGCCTTACTCTGGTTCATATCCTACCTGGAAAACAGGCAGTAAACAGTCCAAATCGCCAACACTGAATCTAAACCCGTTCATCTCTCCCAAGGAGTCCCCCAAGGCTCATCTCTCTCATCCATCCTATTTAACATATACCTCCTGCCCCTCTGCCAACTCCTCACTGACCTCGGCCTCACCCATTACCTCTATGCAGATGATGTACAAATACTCATCCCTATACAAGAATCCCTGCACAAATCCCTCGAATTCTGGGATAACTGCCTCCACTCCATAAATTGCGTCCTCACCAACCTCCACCTTGCTCTTAACACTGCAAAAACCAAACTCATCATCATCTCCACTGGCAATGAGCCCCCTCCCCTCCCCTTCCCAACCACAACCCCCTCCCTGGCCCAACTCCTCTCCAGCAAAACGTACGTAACCTTGGTGTCATATTTGACAACCAATTCAACCTAAAAACCTTCATCAATTCTACCATTAAAGAAGGCTACTACAAGCTCCACATATTCAAAAAACTCAAACCCCTCCTCCACCTTAATGACTACCGTACCGTCCTCCAATCCTCTATATTCTCAAAAATCGACTACTGTAATGCCCTGTTACTAGGTCTCCCCACCTTAACCCTTAAACCCCTCCAAATGCTGCAGAATGCAACTGCAAGAATTCTTACTAGCACCCGCAAAACAGACCACATCACTCCTGTCCTCAAGCAACTTCATTGGCTCCCTATTTCCTTTCGTATCATCTACAAATGCCTCTCCATTATTCACAAAACAATCCACAACAATGACATTCATTGGCTCGACAACTCCCTCTGCCTACACACCTCCAACTGCCCAACCAGATACACCTATAAGGAAACCCTCCATACCCCTTCCCTCAAGTCCACACACCTCTGCACCACAAAAGACCGCACCTTCTCCCAAGCTGGACCTACCCTTTGGAACTCGATGCCAACGGATCTTCGGCTAGAGCCAAGTACACAAACATTCAAAAAAAACCTCAAGACTTGGCTATTCAAACAAGCCTTCCCTGAATAGTACCGCCCTTCTACCCCCACTCCCCTCCTACCGCTCCACCGAACACTTGCAGAAGCCCTCAAAACCTTTCCTACTTTATTGTTCCTCCTACTTCCTCCTAAATTCTTTTTTTCTCTGCCCCTAAAGCCCCCCTCTCTCTTCTTACCCTTAACACTATCTCTGTACCTTAGTACATACACTAATATACACGAATTTCACTGCACCTTTGTATATGACATGACCATACTCTTGTATATATTTCTGTACCCTTTGCATCTATTATATATTACCATACCCCCTATCTACTGTATATTCCTGCTCCCGCTAATACTGTACAAGTTATTCCCCCAGTTACGTTTCCCCCTATTTTTTGTAGTTTCTCTGTTAAGTTCCATGTAAACCTATATAATGTTTCGACGAATACCGGTATATAAAAACATTTAAATAAATAAATAAATAAATAAATAAATAAGTGAGAGTCTACATCTTATAAGTAAACTAGTGACTGGCTGGGAAGTCTGGATGAAATGGGGGAAACTGGCTGGAGAGGCAGGAGGATCTCGATGACCTGCAGATGGACTGGGTGAACTGGTAGACTAATTGGTAAAACTGGCAATTTCATTGCCCCATGCATGTTAGATCTTTTTCATGACCTATATGCATAAAAGCTGACCTACGGAGGAGGGGTGGGCTAAATGCAGGTAAATTATGCAGGTAAATTCTCCATGCATATATTTTTAAAGTTAGATATAAAACTATGTCGACATAACAGTTGCATGCTACTTAACTGGATAAATTATGATTTTTCTGGCTAAGTCTTGAAAGTGGCACGTACCTGGACAAGTTCTGATTTATCCAACAAAGTAGCAGGAAACCCACCCTCCTGACCCCCCCCCCCAAGATTTACCAAAACTCCCTGGTGGTCCAGCGGGGAAGCCGGGAACCATCCCCTGCACTATCCCACCCTCGGTGCCGGTTTCATCATGGCGCCGATAGCCTCGGCGATAGCCTTTGCTCATACAATGTCACAGGGCTACCGGTGCCATTGGTCAGCCCCTGTCACATGGTAGGAGCACAAGATGGCGCCGATGGCCATGTGACAGGGGCTGACCAATGGCACCGGTAGCCCCTGTGACAAAGGCTATCGGCGCCATGATGAAACTGGCACCGAGGGTATGAGTGCAGGGGATGGCTCCTGGACCCCCCGCTGGACCACCAGGGAGTTTGGTAAGTCTTGGGGGGGTTCAGGAGGGTGGGGGTTTGTTTAAATTTTTATTTAGGTGGCTGTATAATTCGGCGAAGATTCGTGTATTCGTGGGGAATCGCGATACGTTTCGCTTCCCCACGAATACTACGAATAGTGCAATATACTTTGCAGATCGCCAATACGGCGAAAACGAATGCACACCCCTAATACTTATTTTTCTCTACAAGCCCCAAAGTGAGTTGCAGTCAAACATATGTACAGCTGTATAGATACATAGCACAAGTCACTCATTGGACAGCATATAATAAAATCCATACAATTAAGAAAAATACATTATTAACCTTATAGAGTGTTTCCTACACTGCATCATTACTATTCAGAATGTAATGATGCCATTATGTAGAAAAACTCAGTTTATATATTTGACAATTCAGTATGTTCATTAACAAACATATTGTATGAAAATCTTTACATTACCTTGAACCCCTCTATAGTGGAGTAGATATTCCTATGTGCTATCTTATTTTAGACTTTTGAATGCTCTGTCTGCATGTCTCTTTTATCCAATGGACTACTAAGTCTCATCTGGAATATATTCCTTTCCTTACCTGGGGTTGGCTGAGCGTGGACAGATGGAGTCAGTGTTTTGGGGGTCAGAGTGGTGGTATGGTTCACTCCGTTTTCTGCTGGTGCAGGTCTGGGCTCATTATTTGCTTCTGCTGGTGTGTCTCCAGATTCAATCTATGAAAATAACATTTATTACACATTAGCATGAAGCAATTACACAATAGCAATGAAGACCAGTTTCAGTATAACAAATCTGGGTTAATTCAACAGCTCAATTATTTTTTGGTGTAGGTTTACGGTTGGTTTTATTTGAAGGTTTTAATGACTTTTTTGGCAGTTTGGATGAAAATATGCAACCCATTTCCAATTTGCTATTCTGCAACTATTCTGGAAAAAGGACTCTTGTGACAAAAGTAATTTGATGTGAAAACCATGTTTTTCTAGTGCTTTTCAATTTGATCCTATTGAACATGACCTTATTGGATCAAGGCCATTTTCAATAGGAATAATGACAGATCCATACTTTACCTTCTTCCCTAAATAGGCAATGGAGGAAAGGGCCCTCTCAGAATACCTGTGATAATGCCAGCTGAGAACCATTGCAAGGGAGTGAAGAGAAAGCCAGAATGTAGAGCTCCAAGAAGTATCTCAAATATCCCCCAGTTCAATCTAAGAAAAGGCATGCTTTTCAAAAGGCATCTTCCTAGTGCAGATAGTGAAACAGATCCTTTGGTTATCAGAATATCACAAGCAGCAGACTGCCAGTACACTCCTTGAGGGTTTCACACATGGTCTTAAAATCTAATATCAGGGCCTCATTCATGGCAGCATGGTGAGGAATATCTCTCCTATGGTGAGACCTGCTGGGGCTGTTTAGCAGAAAGTGGATATTGAGCATGACAATCATCCCTTCCAGCACATGATATAGTCCCCGTATGGTGTCAAAGAAAGAGCCTGCCAAATATAATGGACCCTACAGTCATGTTGCCAGTAAGACCTGGGTGAACCTTTATGTTTAGTCAATAGAGTGCAGGTCAGTGTGAGGAGGAGGCACCATCTAAATGCAGCCCCTCCCTTTAAAGGGTTTGGAATGGTCATATCCCCTGAGAGACTATTAAGCAGCTCTCCAGAGAGAGCTTGGGAGGCAGTCCCTTTAGGTTCAATGAAAGTTAAGAGGGAGTTAGGATCTTTCATAAGTTGTTTTTGGCTGCCCTTCCTTCCTGTTTGAAGCAAAGAGAGATGCTTGCTTCAAGGGGATTCCTTCCATTAGGGATCCAAAAAGAAGAACTGAAGAGAATGTGCAAGAACTAAAGAGATCCAGAAGATATGCTAACCATGAGTAAAGGAATTCAAACATCACTGTTGACCCCCATCCGGTGTTTCACTACCCGGGGGGAGAGAGAGAGAGAGAAGATTTACTCTCTGGGCCATAGATTTTTTAAAATGTTTATCAGATAAGAGGTTTTTGACCAGTCTAAAGAGACCCTGCCCACCTGGGAGCTCCACTTTACCTAATCCAAGACAGTGGGTGTTTCCCTGGTCCTGATATGTGAGTCCTGCACAGACAGATAGATAGGGAACACATTTGCAAATTGTCCGCATAGTAGTGGTAATTTAGTCCTTCCCCCTTAATCAGAGAACACAAGAGTGCCATATAAATATTAAATGTGACAGGTGCTTTCATCCATCACAAATAAGCTTGCCCTAGCACAATCCTCAGGGTAGTCTTTAGCATTTTTTCAATCCCCACAGGTTTTCCCCACCCAAGTGTGTTGGGATTGGTCAGCTCTACCATCCAAAAGCCAGCTGAGCATATGCAGAAGGGTGGTTGTTGATTTTGGTTTTGGAAGGAGATTTTTATAGTGGACCCTTTTAGATTCCACAGGCTAATCAGTGAATAGAGGCTTTGCCTTCCCTCACCAGACCTGGGAGGCACTGTCCTCTGGAGAGAGAGAAGTGAAAGGCTTTTTTGGAAGAAGATCTTGGTTGATTTTTTCTTGGAAGTCATCCCTGCCTGAACGGAATAGGATACCAGCTTGGTGGGATTTTGCAGTTGCCTAGCATGAAGAGATCAGAACTGAGAACATATTTTTTCCATTTTTGTGGGGTAGAATCTTTTTTGCCTCCAAGTCCCTACTCACTAGGAGGAAAGAGGACTTTCTGTGTTTTGAGAGTATTTTTTGGACTTTGCCACCTGAAGTCCAGAATCAGTGCTTAACAACTGAGAGACTGAGATTTGTCTACCAGGAGCCACATTTTGGAGTGTGGGTAGTCCAGATGTCTCTTCCCTCTAGAAAGAACTAGTAGAGGAACAGGCACTCTGCACATATTATTTTTATACAGAGATTCTGGAATTTTATTTTGCACATTTGACTTTGAACACATTTTTCTTGGTTACAGTAAAGTGTTTTTTGAACACCCACCACCAGTATCAGACCTGTTTTCTTCTACAAGGAAGTGCTTTCAAGCCAGGACATCTGAATCTATGAGTACCAATTGAGAGCAAGTTGAGAAACTGAGAATATGTTCCCACTCACATGACCCTAGGGCCCCAGAGGCTATTTTCCTCCCCACCGGAAGAACTCCAGCACTCCAGTGGCCAAAATATTGAGCAAACATGTGGAGATGGAGAACTGTGAATAAGAACTGCCCCAGGGATTGTCAGGTGGCCCTGTATTCTAGGAGTAAAGACTCTTGTGAAACATTATATGCCAAAGTTTTTTGATAAGAATGAAATGTACCCATTCCGACTTGCTGGCATCTCCATTGTAAATAGGAATCAATCATTTGTTGAGTATTTCACCAGATTCAGCCACTCTCAGCTCTAATAATATCATTATCTTTCCCTGACCCTTGTCCCTTTCCACCTATATATTATCCAGAAGGGACAATAATAAAGTTTCCTTACTCTATTTGGCTTGAAACCCAACTGAACTCTAGCCAACCTTAAAGATGTGACCAGGACCACATAGTCTTGAAAGCTTAAGAATACCATGTTCTTGTGTTGGTTTAACAAAAGCTACCTGAGCCTGCAAAGAATCCTGAAACTTCTAAACAGCAATACCACCTAATAAATTTGTGGTCAACCAACACACAGGCCGATACAGTAAAATCGGCGAGAGCGCCGGTGCTCTGAGGCAAGCGCCCACTCTCCCAATGTGCGACCAGGCTACTCTTCTGGGTGCTCGATCCAGTATTTAAATGAGGGCCCGCGGTAAAAAGAGGCACTAGGGACACTAGCGCATCCCTAGCGCCTCCTTTTTGACAGGAGCAGCGGCTGTCTGCAGGTTTGATAGCTGACGTTCAATTTTGCTGGCGTCTGTTCTCAAACCTGCTGACAACCACGGGTTCGGAAAACGGACGCCGGCATAATTCAGCGTCCGTCTTCTGACCCGCAAGCCGCGGGCCGATTTAATTTTTTTTTTTTAAATTTAAATTTTTTTTTTAATTTTGGGGCCTCCGACTTAATATCGCTATGATATCAAGTCGGAGGGTGTAGAGAAAAGCAGTTTTTTCTGCTTTTCTGTACACTTCCCCGGTGCCGGCAGGTGTTAATTTGGGCAGGTGTTAATTTTTGAAAGTAAAATGTGCGGCTTTGCTGCACATTTTGCTTTCTGGATCGCGCGGGAATAACTAATAGGGCCATCAACATGTATTTCCATGTTGCGGTCGCTATTAGTTTCGGGGGGGTTGGCCGCGCATTTTCGACACGCTATTACCCCTTACTGTATAAGGGGTAAAGCTAGTGCGTCGAACACTTGTGGCCAAACCCGGGCTAACAGTGAGCTCCACCGGAGCTCACTGTTAGCCCGGCGTGCGTAATCCCCCTACGCGCTTAAATTCTCCTGGATTTACGCGCTTAGGTCTTTGAAAATCTGCCCCTTATTGCATAAGATTAGGTTGCGCCTACACAACATGCGTCCAACTGCGTGCTAAACAGTGAGCTCGGCCGAGCCCACTGTATTGCATCGGCCTCATTTGTGAAGTAAGGCTAGGGCTTCATGGGTCTTCTTTTAATAGCAAATAGCGCAGATCTCCTATTCCAGTATTTCATTTAAATAACAGTCAGTGGCCTGTAATGAAAGAACTGGAAATCTTGCTCTAATCTTCAGCAGGCAGGTGTCCAGTTCCACATCACTAAAATCACCGTAGCTATCAGCAGAAAGAATATTGAGAAAAATCTACCGCAGGAAGCCCATGCAGAATACACTTGAACCACAGTAAAGGATAACTGAGGAATCACTTTTGAAGTCCATATTCAAAAGATAATTCAAAAGTTATTTGTCTAAATGGCAAATATGGCATATTCAGCCACTTATCCGATAAGTAATTGTCAGGCTATAATTTATCCAGATAAAAAAGGGGTGTTTGGGGGGGGCTTTCCAGGGAGGGATTGAGTTATCTGGCTAATCTAGTAAAAAATCGGGTAAATCCGGCTAGGTTAGCTGGATAACTTTAGACCTGCTTCCGAGCAGGCCTAAAGTTATCCAGCCTCATGTGGCTAGATAACTCACTACTTACCTGTTACTTGTTTTTATTTTTCCCAACATGTGCTACTTATCTGGATATTTCTGAAGATATCCAGGTAAGAAGCGAGTTATCAGGCCACATGAGGCCTGATAACTTTAGGCCTTACTGACCAATTCAATCAATGGCCGATTAGGGTTAAAGTTATCCGGCTATATGTAGCCGGCTAATTTTAAACAAGTATATTTAGTAAGATTTTTATCCCAATGAATATACTGGACAAGTTATCTGGCAAACTGTAACAGGATAACTTGACCTCTAAATGGCCTATTGAATATTGGCCTCTTTATGTCTTTGATGTTACAAATACATGAATCTTTAATCTCCTTAATAGAATTCCTAATAACTCAAACTAGAAAAGTGGAAATTATTCCCTACCTCTTTTTTTGGTTCTTCTTCATCCTCCAGTGTCAGTGCCACCAGCTGCCTAGCTCTTTGCTCCATTAGGTTTACATATCTTATTGGGTTAGATAATGCTTCAATGACATCTAAAAATTAATCAAAAATAATATTACCCATAACATGACTATAGGTATTTGTCTTTCTTGTCCAAGTACAATACCATTCCTGAAATCTCCAGTCATATCGTTATAATAAGCTGAGGTTAGAATGAATGAACCTGAAATCTGGATTTTAAAGGAAAGTAAGAACTAGTTGTATAATAATATTAGATTCATTTGATGATTTAAAAGAAATGCTTTCTCTATCTCTATAGTACTGAATGCAACAATGTGCAGAGAATTAATGGGTTATTTAATGGTCGTGTGTGCCTGCTTTTCTCTCAGGATTTCAAGAATTTAAAGTTTATACGTAAAAAAGAGTCCTCCAATGCAATACTAATGATACATATCTTTTCCACATGGGGCTTTTCATCCTCATGACTTCTGCAGTCATTTCCCATGAACAAAATTATATGTAATGGGGTAGAGAAATTATTAATGTGATGAAATGTGATGAGTATTTTCATTTTAGATCAAGTTTCACCTTAGTGCTGTAATTTGCTTTGAAATATAAAAATACATACCTGCAAAAGTATCTGGAACATAATCCTTCACTTCTATATGCACAAAAATAGCTGGTAACATTAAAGGTAAATTCTTCTCATTCCTCAAACAGATGTAGTGATACCCTACAAAGAACAAACAACAGCACAGTAAGAGAGAAACATATTTAAGTCAGCAGGTCAATAGCGGTCAAGGCATGGGGAAATCGGGCTACTCTACTAAACCGGAGACTTGTGATTGTTGCAAGAAGCAGATACCTAGTGACATAATAGATGTCAGCAGAAAAGGACCACCAAATGGCAAACTCATTCTACTCAGCTGTCTTCCTTCCTGGTTCTCTTCCACTTTAGGTAGGGGATCATTATAAATTCTGATACTTTAACCAACAAAAGCTCCCCCCATCTTTAACCCAATCTATTAACCCTGTTTCTACAACTGCCCTCTGCAGGGGCAATTTTCAAACTGCCTGCGCTGCCTGCAGACTAATTTCAAGGGAAACTCGCTAGAGTTTCCCTTTGAACATTTGGTCCAGTGTACTTGCATACTTTTCCTCTGTTTTGAAGCAGGTGCAAAGTACCCATGAAATAGTAAGCGCGTGGGTATCAAAATGAAATCTCCCCTTCCCCCACTAGCCTCGCCCCTTTACTTCCACAAGCAAAAGTACATACACCGTTTACAGTATGTCTATTTTTACCTGCAGTGAGGAGAGAGGGTATTCTTCAAAGGGCTTGTTTTTATGTGGGTAAATGCCTGTTTACTCGGCTAAAAAATGTTTTGAAAATTACCATCTATATCTGTCCCAAACATGCTTAATGTCACAAGCCTCCACCATCTCTACTGATAAGCTATCTCAGGCCCTGTCGTCTTAGCTTCTTGATTCTTACAAGGCTCAAAAATAATCCAACATCCATATCACCATGCTTTGTAAAAAGCCAAAGAATCACTAAAACTAGTGTAGCTGTTGTCTGTAATATTTAGCCACTTTGTAGTGATTGGTATTATGTTTATAATCAGGGTTGTTCTGTGCATGTTAGCCCAGCATTCTTGGAAACCTGATCTGGTTGTACCAGTGCTGTAATTGCTGTAACCATGGCCACTCTTGTGCATCCTATCCCAGCCTTCCTATACAAACATGCTACTATTCCCTGCCCATTGGTTTGCATTCTTCCCTCTTTGGCCCTCTAAAGTTCCAAACGACTGAGCAAACACTCAAGCCTCTTCCCCTCACTCCTTCTACTTGTTTTCCACCACTTGCTCCTACCACCGTGTTCGGTGTTTTTCCCAATCATATTTAAATGGTCAACACCTTTTGGTCTACTCATTGCTTGATGATAACCCCTGTGTACTATGTGGATTTTACTCAGGCCAACTTGTGAGACTTGAAATGTGCTTGTCGCTGGAAAGAAATATGACTTTGGTGAATGGATCCAAGAAGGAGGAAAATTATGAGCTACCATCATAGAGGAAGCATGCACTTTATTCAATAGCATATCAGCTAGGAGACATGATAATAGCATTCTAGTTCTGGTTCTTCAATTAAGTATCTATAAATACTATTAATACTCCTTATCATTTCTGTAGCACTACTACTGGATACACAGAGTGTTGTAAAGATACACATAATAGACAGTCCCTGCTCCATGGAGCTTACAATCTGATCAAGGCACACATACAGGACAAACATGAGGCTATCTATATAAATAAAAATGTAAATGTTCGTTACATTTATATCTGATAGACCACAAAGAATAATTTTTGGAAATCATAGCTCTGATTGGTACTCCACTAAGTCTGGAGTCCCACAAGGATCAGTGCTCTCAGCATTTCTGTTCAATATCTACCTTCTTCCTCTTTGTCATCTATTAGCAGGTCTAAATATATCTTTTAAAATCTATGCAGATGACATATAATTCATTGTACCATACACTAATTCCTGGACACAAACTTTCTCACTTCTACAATTTTATCTATCAACAATAAAGAAATGGATGTCACATAACAGACTGAAATTAAATGCTTCAAAAAACAGAAATCATTTTTCTATCATCAATTCCAGATTCTACATTTCAACCCCCAAATAATTTCATTTTCGAAAATACATCAATACCGATAAAAACACATGCAAAAAACTTGGGAAATATAATTGATTCAAAACTTTCAATGACAAATAACATATCAGCTATAGTTAAAATATCATATTTCAAACTCCACATGCTACAGAACCTGAAACCTCTTTTATTTCCATCAGACTTTCGATCTGTAGTTCAAGCTCTGATATTATCAAGCTTAGACTACTGTAATGCACTATACCTAGGACTTACTCATTCCTCCATTCGACCGCTTCAATTGATCCAAAACTGTACTGCACGTCTACTATACAATCTGACACGAAGAGATCATATATCACCATCTTTACAACAACTTCAATGGCTTCCGATACCATATAGGATTTCTTACAAAATTTTAACAATAATTCAAAGCTTATTGCATAATGAAAACTCAGAATGGTTAGGCTCGCTGCTTAGAATTTATAAACCACCCAGACAATTGCGATCCTTGGATAAATGTATTTTGGAAGTACCTTCAGTAAGAAATGCAAGACTGAATATAACTCGAGAAAGAGCCTTTTTAGTGGCTGGACCGCGACTTTGGAATTCAATACCTGAATATATTAGATTATTCCAAAATAAACAAGAATTTTTACTAAATTTTTTACTCTTTGTTAAATGTAACTTTATTTTATTCTCTTTTCTTGTTAATTGCTTTTATTTATTGCTTCTGTTATACCCTTGTTTTATGTAAACCGATCCGATATGGTTTATTTACTATGAAGGTCGGTATAAAAAAGTGTTAAATAAATAAATAAATAAATTCAAAAAACTGTTAAAGACTTATCTTTATAAATGCGCTTACAATCTGAAAAATTGATTTTTTGCAATTATAAAATAATCCAATAAGAAATAATACCTCAGTACATTCTCTCGAACATTAATTTAATACAATTTTGGTACTGTTTTAGTTTACACTAAGTTTCTGGCTTAAGGTAATATCATAGAATGCCCATCTTTAAATTCTAACTTTAATTGTTTTGTTCTATCACTGATATCATTTTGAATGGCTTTGTCATTATATCCTTATGAATTGCAATGTTAGACTATACTGCATGTTATGTTAATTTTGTCTCGATTGTGTTTTGTTTTAATGAACATTATTTGTTTGATTTTGTTAATTTTAAATTATGTATGTTTTCCTGTAAACTGCCGAGACGGCCAGATCCTGGCTATTTCACGGTATATAAAAACTTTTAAAATAAATATATACATAAATAAATAAATCTCCGAAAGTTCTTCACTGATTGCTTTGAAATTTTGACACAACGTTGATTCGAATACGCGCGTGTTTTTATATACCTATATTATATAGATGTCACACCTGTGACAGGTAAAAACATGCTTTTTTTGAAAAACAGCGCCATCTGTTGGATTTACAAGCAACACCTGCTATCTACAATATAAATGGGCTCTGACTGACGGCCTGCAAATGCGCAGTAGAGAGCAGCTCTACCGCGCATGTGCGGACCATTGAGCTCTGCGCTACATTCTGGGTGTCACAGAGGGGAGGAGGAAAAAATGAGACATAGTAGCAACACAACAAACTTACCTGGTCGAATTGCTGAAACTGGCAGTATCCGATGGCCTATAAATTTCCCTCCTTCTTCATATACTGCTATTCTTAGACATGTCAAAGAAGGCAGAACCACCTGCAGGGAAATTTTAGAAGTAGCTTTGATTCAATGAATCTAGTTTTCTCTGTCTGCTGTGGCTATACACCACCAATTTCACACTTAAGCAAGGGTTTAATTTAGTAAAAAATAAGCTAGATTAATTATAGGCTTTTAAGGTGTGTTTATAAATTTACCAAATGGCATTTCATTTTTTTATTGGAAATAAAAGAGGAATATGGCACCTAGCAGAAAATATGTATCCCCTCTGATATATTTTATTTATTTATTTGCTTTAGATTCCCCTTTTTCAGGCACTTCAAAGTGGATTACATTCAGGTAACAGAGTAATGATGGCAGAAAAAGACCAAATGGTCCATCCAGTCTGCCAGCATCTTTCTTACGGTAGTAACTACTGCAGCTCCTTGTATGTAACTTTCAAGCCTTATGTTAAGGGTAGTAATATTTACAATCAAAACCAAGCAACTCTCAAACCCATATCAAAATTACTGCTAGCAATATTTTTACGGGGTGAGCAGCTTTCCTGATAATTCAGACAATGCACTTGAATGTGCTTTGCTGTTTGACTTGGTTGTAGAAGCAGTCTTGTGCTTTTTCCTAATGTCTGCATATCACTACTGTAGGTATACTCCTTGAACTTAAAAAAGTTAAAAAATGATCACTCCTAGCCAGCCAAACTATGTAACCAATGAGCATATTTACTAATGGACTAACATTAATGCAGTTGATAGCTGACATCCACGTAAAAAAGCACATTAACAAATGCTGTTTAGATTAACCTTATTGTTAAAGATAGTTTCTTAGAAGTAACACTAACATGCTTAAAAATTAACCCAACCCACCCCCAAATATTCAAATTACTTCATTAGATATTAAGCCTGGTTGTTTTATCCAGCATTAATACCTAAGAGGCTTAATTTGTCCTAGTGATTCTACAAATATTAACAGGAGTTGATGAGTCACTTAAATAACTTTAGTAGGCTTTGATAATTCAGACCTCTGGATCTGAACCTCCCCAATCTCCAAATAGTCTTCATGGACCCATGAGAGCCCCACATTGAAACATGATGGGCCCCACTCACCTCCTGGAAAACTAGCATGCTTTAGCATTTCAGTGAGAATGCCCATGACACCATTTTGGATTTGGTGTTGCAACTGTTAGGAATGAAACAAGCTGCTTCCTGCTGGCAAAGATTCGGGAGACCTACACTTAAAGAAACTGCAGCTCAGAGGATGAGTGGGAGTTTTTGAAGACCCAGAAGATCTGGCTGTACCATGAGGAGGGGGGGAGGAAACCAGTGACCTGACTGTGTTCTGAGCAGAAGGTGTGGGGCTCAGAGCCTTGACTGTGCTTCACCAGAAGGGTGAGGGAGCCTCATAAAGTCTGATTGTTTTTTTTTTTTTTTTGGGGGGGAGGGGGGTAAGGTTGGAGTAAAAGAGAAAGCAGAAGAGATGGGTTGTATGTTGCCCTGCACTTGGGATTGGTTAGTATGGGGAAGCCTAATATTCAGAGCATTGCCTGATTTATCTTGGCCATGCTGTATTTAACACAGCCATTGGGTTCTGCTGTATTCTGCATTTGATTACATTAAATTCTTTACTAACACTGGCATTAAAAGCCAGCTGGTAAATTGTATTGTCATGTAGGTTTTAATGCTGGTTGCTGCATAGCCTCTCCTGTGGTAGAGAGAGAATTCTGACTCTCCTCTTCAAATTCTGTCTGAACTTGTAAAGGGCCCAGCCAGAGGCTTATTGGCAGATACAAATTTGAAAAGACTGTTTTTCCATAGTGATCAGTTGTTCTTCATCTTCCTTGGGATTTGGACATAGTAACCCATAGTTAATGATGGTAGATAAAGACCAAAATTGTCTATTCAGTCTGTCCAGCAAGTTGCTTAGGATAGTGAATGTTGCTCCATGCAGATTACCTCTATGCCTTCTATTAAGAGTAGTATTGCTGCTCCATGTAGGCTTCCCCCATGCCTTCTGCTAAGGTAATAATTACTGCTCCATGCAGAAACTCCCATGCAGAAATATAAACTATGGGTTTAACAAAAGTTACTTCATTTTTTATTTCTGTTGTTCAGCCACTATAGATCCTATGCGTTTTTCCCACACCCTTTTAAATTCCATTACTGTTCTTGTATTCATCATCTCTTCTGGGAAGACAAGAAGTAAAGGCTTATTTAAAAGCTGGGGATTTTTAGGGGAAAGCTTTATAACTGTGAATGGTAGCGGGTATTGTGAGCCCTTGGTGCTGCAGCTCAGTTGACACAACCTCGAGAGTGTACCCCCGAGGCCTATGCCAGCAGGTGGTGAATGCGCCCTATAGCAGGACAGTCTGGAGCTTCATCTTTACCAGCCACCTCCCCCACAGGTCGGGCCCTTGGTGGCCAGCAGATTTTAGGAAGGACCCTAGTGCAGTGAAGTTAATGGAAGTCCAAGAGCACACCGGGGTCAGAGCAGAACAGGCAGCAGACTAATGGAGTTTAGACAGGAGGGCAGCTAGCAAAAGTGGTCAGGTTCAGGCAAGGGGGTCAGATCCAGGTAGCAGGCATTCGCAGTCAGGTCCAGGCAAGGGGCCAGGTCCAAGTGGCAGGAAAGATCTGAAGAATCAGGCCAAGAGAGGAAGAAGACACAGTGGACTGAACAAGATGGATAGGAGAAAGCAAGGCTGGACAAGGTGGTCTGGATAAGGCAAGGCTATAAGGCAAGGCAAGGCTGGATAAAAGACAAGGCAAGGCACAGGAACGTGGGAAACAGGAACGCAAGGTAACCCGTCCTGCAAGGCAGAAGACTTGTTCCTGAGGCGAGGTGGTATTGCAGAGCCCTTGCTTAAATAGGCCGGTCAGCCTGATGTCATTGGAGGGTACCACTCAGTGTTTCCAGCTATGGGGGCCTTTATTATGTACACACATGTGTGCGAACACGCCCAAGGGGAGACT
Source organism: Rhinatrema bivittatum (assembly GCF_901001135.1). Lineage (NCBI taxonomy): Eukaryota > Metazoa > Chordata > Amphibia > Gymnophiona > Rhinatrematidae > Rhinatrema > Rhinatrema bivittatum. The sequence continues at coordinate 97,134,733 of NC_042617.1, read as the reverse complement.
ATGGCCTGGCAGTGTCAGTGGCGGTCGGCAGCGTGCAGCGACAACAGTGTACCGAGGTCCTCGGCAGTGTGGGTCAGTGATGGGGGTGAGTGCAGCGGCTTCTTGAGGCCATCTTGCGAGCTGCCAAGCGTAACAATAACTAAGAGGGCAGGCGTGCGCAAGCTATAAAATCAGGGGTCGGCGTGCGCAAGGGGGTCCACAATTGTGCACCTTGCGCGCGCTGAGCCGCGCTGCCTTCCCCCGTTCCCTCCCCCCTAACCTGACCTTCCCACCCCTTCCCCTAACCTTCCCCTCCCCAGCCCTACTCTAACCCCCACCAAAATTTGTATCTTACCTTTTGCGCCTGCCTCTGGCCCCGCCCCTGCCCCGCCCCTTTAGTAAAGCCCCGGGACTTACACGCGTCCTGGGGCTTTATGCGCGTCGCTGGGCCTTTTTAAAATAGGCCCGGCGCACGTAACCTTTTTAAAATCCAGCCCTATGGGTTTAACTGTCTGCAAGTGGGTTTGTATGTGTACTTGGGCACTTCTGCATGGATTTTCAAAGTGATCTAATGCATATAAGATTGCTCTGAAAATTCAGGATGTAGTCTGTGTACAGAGAGATTTCAAGACTTTCAAAAAGAGCTTAAAGACATGGCTCTTTAGAGAAGCCTTTCCACAAAGAGAGCGAGAAAGAGAAAAACGCTGAAAGCTGTACACATAAAATCTTCATACAGTACTAGCACATTTTATGTATGTACGTCATGAGTTTGTCTATTGCACCTTTTAATTTAAATGTATAATTTAACAGTCTTTATTTTAATCACAGGTCAGATTAATCATCACTAAACTCTTAGCCATTACTATGAAACAATGTTACCGAGATCATCCGGCACCTCCATTACTATTAATAGGAACAGTTGCATGTACAATTTACTATATGTGCCTATATGTGAACCATTGTGACGGTATTCTACTAAACGACGATATAGAAAAGATTTTAAATAAAAATAAATAAATAAAATGTCCATGCTGATTTTATCCTACCACGTACAGTTTATTTATTATTTGGATTCATTACCTGCCAACTATAATATTACCTTCAAAATGGGGAAAACCCCTTTAAAACATCAGCTCTGTTAGGTCAGAAAACCATAGCTTTAGAGATTAAAAAAAAAAGTGAAGATCTGCTTACAAACATGGCACATTTCTCAGGAGATATTTCTGGTTTTTTTTTTTTTTGGGGGAGGGGGGGGGTTTAGGTAAAAGGCAGTGCACTGCAGTGTCAAAGGCACAGCACAGCATGGAAATGGCCATGGAACAACATGAGCCACAATATGATTGTCACCTGTTTTAAACGCATGAGACATTTGCTTTGAGAGACCAAAATATTCTCTGAAATTTTCTTTTGCTCAGCTCAGATCAGATTGACCCTTTTAAATGCTGTACATTGTTGTGCTGTGCTCCACAAAATGCCCCCGCATAAACTGAAAATGCATCTCTGATGCCTGATTATTTGAAAAAATATACCTATCAGCTACAAGACATCACAAGAATTTGCAGGCAAGTAAAAGAAAAAGAAAACAATCCTACCTTTTTGAACACTATTGGTTCTTCTTCCCATACTGGATTCACAGCATTGCCTTGAGAAGTCTTTGTCTTGAAAGCTTTCCGTCTTGTGTCAACAGGCAGGCCAAACATGTCTATTTCTACATAAGTGCCAACTTTTTTATCAGAAAGGAACTGTCCAGAAATGATCTGGGAAAAATATGATGGAGCTTTATTAGTCACACGTTGATGGTAATATGAGGGGCCTAAATAAGACTCAGATTCTCACGTTACTTTTCTCGGGTAGGGGTGGCAATTTCCTCCTGCTTTTTTAGGCTTCCAGTCAATTGGAATTAGGGCTGGAATTCCGTGCTAGGACACTGTATTTGCAGCTACCCATACATGTTTCCCCTATTTAAAATGCCCTTCCTACCGACTTAGCCCAGTCATTGTAAAGACAGTCCTAGGGCTTGGAGCCATGGCTCAGGGCTCTGTCCAAAAATCTGCAATTATGGACCCTTCACTGGCCACTAGGTGTCACTGTTGTGTGATGAATGGGATTCACAACCCCATCTGGTCTGGGGAGAAGAAAATATGACTCTGGAATTCATCCCGGGTCCTCTATATGGCAGTGATCTGGGCTGTCATTGAACCATAGGGCTGGCCCCTCTGGTGTTATATTTTAAGAAGAATCCCTATTCTCAAATTATAAGAATAGGTGCATGTTAGTCATTTGTCCTGTACTTTCAATTCAGAAGACACAATTCTAATGAAATACTAACAAATAAAACTATAATTTTTTTGTTTTGTTTTGGGAGGTGGGAACAGGATTTACTGCTTTTCAAAGAAAATCACTTGATTATTATTATTAATTGATTATAATTGATATTTTATCTAACTGATAAACATAAAAGGCTCAATTGACCATAAAGGCAATTAAGAGATCCATTTTCAAAAAGATTTGTCCAGTTAAGACAGCCAAACCTGGGAATTAAATATCTTCCTCCACTGACCATATAAGTTTTTTAGCCAGATAAAATAAAGCAGCATGGGGGGCATTTTGGGGTGGTACTTAAACTTATCTGGGTAGTGCTGAATATCAGCGTAAGCTACCAGCATTACATCACCAGGAGTATGAGAAGAATCCACCTCTTCTTGGCTAGGCCTTGGGGTTTTGTGGGGGATTCTGGGTGGGTCAAGAGGTAGGGGGTAGGAGGGAGTCCAGAGCCTGGCCTTTTATTTAAATATCTGGGGGGGAGTGGGACTTGGGCTGCTATGGTCTGCGGCTATATTAATTTATTTTGTGTGGTTGGGGGGAGGGATTGTGTGCTACACACTAATACTATAAAAATTATTTTCAGGGGTGGATAAACTTACTTGAATAACTTTAGCTGAGTACCATGAGCAGCATGGATAAAGTTATCTGGATAACTTTACCAAAGTTTATTCAGCAGGAGACTTGTCCCATTGAATATTGGGCTAGTTATTTGAGTAACTTTACCCGGATAGCTTTGCCACTCACTGGTCTGAATATGGACCTCTAAATCTGTAAACCTCAGATTTATATAGATGCAACCTCTAGCTATGGAAACAACAGAACTGTCCCTCCATCTGTACGTTGCATCAAAGATAGTAAGAAAGTGCACTTCTTCCAGGGAAGATTAAGCTTTTGACTTCATTATTTGCTGTATTTTTCCCCACATAATATACAACAAAAATGTAATTACTATATACAATATAGAATTGCTGACAAAAGTACAGAGGACTAGAATTGATGTAATTCATTAAAGTGTAATGGGTTATTTGTATTAATTATTTTCAGAAGGTGGAGTTTTCATAGTGTTACACTGATGGGTTATCCGACCTGTCACGAAGCATTTAAGAGTAGCTCCCATGCTCAAAGAACAACCACAATTATCATCTGTTCACAACAACAGTACACTCCTAGACAATACTAAATCTAAAGTAAACTGAATGAGTAACACAAAAGGAGGAAATGAGTGTGTTGTGTGGATCCTTGAAAATTCTAGCTTCACAGAACAATTATCAGTAAGTATTCTTCCACAAAAAGGAAAACATTTTCAAAGAATTCACTCTCATAGGGATAGGGTTTGGGCAGTATGTAGGCCGGATGGGTCTGCAGAGGATGAGTTTGAGTTCCTGCCTTCCACTAGTCTTGGGGCCACGCCTCAAGTAAGTTTTGGCAGTCCCTAGATCTCTTCTGCCAGGATTACTGTAAAGATTTAATATTACATTAATTTCTATTTAATTTGTTTATCTTTGGTATTTCTGATTCATTTTTATTGAGATATATATATATATACTGATCATATTGAGGTCAATAGGATGTGTCCAGCTAAGTTCCAAACTTAACCAGACAAACCAGGGTTTAAATATGTTTCCCTACTCGCCAGCCAGGTTTTAGTTGGACAAGTCATTAACACTACTGTGTTCCCAGGGGGTGGGGGTAGTTTAGGAGGATGGAATAGAGGTTTCAGGTGGGGGGCAGGAGAGACTTGTGATCTTCCAGAAAATATTGGGGAAGGAAGGGAAGCAGCCTTGGGGTGGTAGTACCTGCTATTTTTCGTTTTTAATTTGGTGGGTTGAGGTGGGTGGATTGGGAGCAATGCTGCTACTTATTTTGAAGCGTTTCTAGGGTGGGGGCTAGAAGAGCAGGCCTTAATGCTCTGATACTTTTCTTTTTTTTTTAGTTTTATTTTCCATCCCCTGAAAATATCTTTATTTGGAGACTATCTTGACTGCGAGCACAAGCATCAAGATGAAACACAGTCTGAGCGGCGATTATGTGATTCACACAAAGCAATACACTAGCAAAGCAAAACTTCTTGGTTTCCTCGCAGGAATTCTTCCTGCATTTTTCAAGTTACACTATTGGAGATAAATGGAATTAGTTTAAAACATATTCTTTTATTGCATACATGTTTTTCATATGATTCACAAAGCAATCAGAAAACACCAGAGGGGGGTTGATTATCTCAATGACCAAACAAAAATTATTAAATAGAATAATCAGCAATACAACTATTCTGCTCTTTTCAAAGAATTCCATCGTTGTTCAATGTTTTCATCTGAGTAAGAAGGTATCATTGAGGTCAAATATTTACAGTATCTCTGCAAAATGTACTTTTCATCAGATTGTTATTCCAGGAAAATGTTCACATGGTCATCTCTTTCATATTGATAGCAGAAATTGAAGTAAATAGGCTTTACCTTAACAGATAATGTGTTTGCTACTATTCCATCCACAGTGCTTTCAGTAAAAGGATCAAAATGTTTGTCGGGTCTTCTCATAAACTCTGGCTTTAGTCTGTACCCACTTTTTCCATTGTATTCATACATCCCCATATTTAGCTGCATAGACAAATCTAAACATACATACAAAATACAATAAAATAAAAAAGCATGGAATATTAATCGAAAATGAATACATTCAACTCAATTGACAGAATTAATTCTCTCTTTTCCTAAACCTTCCTTCCCCTTTTTCTATCTCTGTGATTAACACTGTCATCCTCCCAGTTACTTCAGCCTGCAATCTTGGGGTCATCTTTGTCTCTTTTCTCTCCTTTTCTGCAAACATCCAAAATACTTCTAAAACAGCATGCTTCCTTCTCTAAATCACCACCAAACCCATCCCTTCCTTTCTGAAACTCTTATCCACTTTCTCACCTTCTGCTTACACTATCAAGCTGCTCCTAACAAGTCCTGCCACTGAACCATCTATCATCTTTACTTCTATCCAAAGTTCAGCAGCCTGGCTTATCTAACTCCAATGCCATGTAACTCTTCTTTGCAAGCCACCACATTGACTCCCTATTTGCTTCTGCATATAGTTCAAGCTTCTCCTTTTCATCTATCCTATCTCCCCAATCACCCCTGCTTGTGATATCAGTTCAACAGGCGAGCTGCTCTTCTCCGTGCCCATCTCCTCCATCTCCACCTCCTGACTGTGAGTTATTGTACCTTGTTGTGCTGTATATGACTGGGACAGCCTTCCTGAGTTTATGTATCAGGCTCCCTCTCTGGACACATTCAAATCCCGAACAAAAAACCCCCACATTTTTGAGATTGCTTTTAAATCTTAAACCCTGCCTTTTTCCCCGCTCATTGCCTTGCCAGTTTTAGTCATGTTCACTGTAACAAACATATTTCCTGAAATATCCTGTTAGTCTTATCTGTAAGGCTTGACTGGATTTTACATTCCAAGGAACAGTTATTGTCTCTTATGCACAACTATATAGCACTATATATGTCTGGTAGTGCTATAGAAATGATAAGCAGCAGTAGTAGTAACTGTGTTCTATTAGCAGGTTTTACAAATGTTATATATTTTACAGAAATATCATATATTTTGAAACATTAAATTAAAAAGTTCCATAATATTCCAAATACACGTATGTATCTTGCTGTGTCCCATGGAAGGAATGCTCTTTTCCCAGCTCATCAAAGGAATCATGTGTGCCATTACTCTGTACGGGTGTGCATTCTTTTTCTATTGAAATGAAAAACACTACAAAAAAACATCCTGGTTTTGTCTTGTTACAAAACAGAACTAAAAGAAAAAAAAATTCACTGGCTATTCTTTTTGTTTTGAAATGCTGCCACTGCCACTGCCACTGCCACTGCCACCTCACCCTCAACCCCTAGCGCAGAGAAATAAAAAGACTGAATTCCTCCCCATCCTCTGATGTCTCTTACTGTAGCCCAAATGGGGCAGGAGCGATCCCTCTGTTGCTCCATCCCTGCTGAGTTCTGTTTTCAAAATGATGCTGGTTGGTCCTGAGGGCGGCGCCATTTTCAAATCAGGATACAGTGGAGCAGGAGAGGTTGGGGATTACTCTTGCCTCATTTGAAGTACTGGAATCTCCAGATTGGGTATTGCTACGTCAGGGGCGGGGGAGGCAGGAGAATTCCGGTTTTTTACATTTCTGCACACTGGTGGGGAATTTTAGTGACAGTGGTTGGGTTTTAATTTCTGTGCTGGGGAGGGGGAAGTTGTCTCTTTTTTCCTTCTGTTTGGTTCTGTTTTCAAGGTTTTTTCTTTTCCTTTCATGTTTATTTCATTTGTAAAAAAAAAAAACAAAGAAAAAAAACAAAAGAAAATGAAATTAATATTAAATGAAGTGAAAACTGAAAAAATAAAATAAATGAAAAACCAAAATGAAACTCTATTTTTTCTGTTCGCATCCCTATTATACTATATGTAGGCTGTGTACAGGATTTGTGCAAATAGTTCGATATGCATTACAGTAATGTTGTTTAACAATTCAAAATTATTTATTGCTGACTATTCTTTACAGTTTTTCCCATGTGGGATAAACAGTAATTCAGAGGGAAAAGGAATCACTTACCTATTGTTTGAAAGTTCAGTGCTACCATTTGGCAACCAGCATTCCAAAAGACTTGAGGCATATAATTGGAGGAATCTACCCGAGTTCCCTTTGGATAGATTCGGCTAAGCTGCATTTTGTTATATCTGCATGATACTGGTTAAGCATTTGAATATTACAATAATGTTTTCTTTACCATTAGTTCAATTGACTTGATTTGTATAGTCCTACCTTTATCCATCATGGATAGCAAATGTGATAAAGCATTCAATTAAAATCTTTTCAACATGAAGCTGTGATGGCAGAAACATAATAGATACAGGACAGAAGGACAAATTGTTCACAGTTAACCTTCAGTTGAAAACAGAATGGAAAACTTACAATTCATCTACTATTATGAAAGATGTCAAATTATAGGTGATGAGCAAGTGCAAATTTGAAAAGGCAAATTGACATAATCCCATCTGAAAGGAGTTGAAAGAACTCTGATCTCGAGCTTGCATATTTTGAATGTAGATTGTGCATAAACTATTTTAACTCTTTAGATGGTTTATTTTTGTTAAGTTGGTGTGAAGACATATTCTGTCCCTGTCCTATAGGTTCATCAGACAGGTTACATGCTACAGATGCTATTTAACTAAATTATACCTCACTACTTGGAACAGGATGACTCAATTAGGAATCAGAATTCATAGATCTTGGGTACAAGTTGGCACAATGGATTTATGATATACTAACCTTTCCACATTGAGAAAACTAAATAAAACTTAACTTGCTCCAAGTGAAAGAAAGAGCCCAATGATTTCACTACCCTGATACTTCATGTGTGTTGGTTCACATCAGTACACCAGGAAACAATATGGTACAACTGGATGTCTTTACTCAAAAAAGCCCTGGACTTGAGTAATGCAGGTGAGAACTGAGGTTTTCAATACTATTGGGAAACTCTTAACCAACTGTACTATTCTATATTTTAAGGTGACTCTATATATACTCTTTTACTTTTCATACAGTATATTTAGGAAAATGTAAGTTCTTTCTCCAACCAGCACAAAATCACAAGTAAAACTTCCTTTTCTTAGCACTTCATAAACCACATGTGGAACAGATGTTTGACACTAAAATCTGCATTACATTTTAGTGAGTTTGACAATCAGCTCTAAATCAAACTGTTGCTATTCAACGCAACAGTAAATTTTCAGATTTCAGAAAGATGCATGGGTTTTTCTGAATTCAAGGATACTCCACAAATTCTACTGGAGACTTGGTAAGTTGTTCAAGGCCTTTGGTTTCCACAAAAGAAGACATTTCAAAACTCTTGTTGCGTTCTGCAATGGGAAAACATTAGCATTAAGATGCAATTTATTTGAGATGTTGTAAAAATACCCCTTCAGAGAAGTTCATTCATTCACTCATTCATTCAATCAATTTATATTCTGCTTTTCCTAAATTCAGAGCAGATTACAATAGGAAAGAATAGTTACAAAGACCAGCAACAAGATGAAGAAACACAAGCAGTTTACAGTGGTACAATTAACAAAGAACAATGACAAAATGGAACAAATACAATGGGTTCTAAACAGTTTCAGAGTAGATTCAGTTTGTAGTGGTAAAATAAAAATAAAAAAAGATTCGCGTGCAGGAAGTCGTTCCCGGACCCCCGCTGGACTTTTGGCAAGTCTTGTGGGGGTCAGGAGGCCCCCCCAAGCTGGCCAAAAGTCCCTGGGGGTCCAGCGGGGGTCCGGGAGCGATCTCCTACGCTCCTGACATCGGGGGACAAAAAAACAAAATGGCGCCGGCGCTACCTTTGACCTGTCATATGACAGGTCAAAGGTAGCGCCGGCGCCATTTCTACAACGCACGGAGGTCCGAGAGTAAAAGATCACACCGGGACCCTTCCTCTGGACCCCAGGTAATTTAAGGCATTTTGGGGGGGTTCGGGAGGGTGGGGGATTTATTTTAAAGGGTCGGGGTGGGTTTTAGGGTTGTTTTAGTGTGCCGGTTTTCCCGCCCTCCCCCTTCCCCTCCCCCCCCCCACTGGACCCCAGGTAATTTAAGGCATTTTGGGGGGGTTCGGGAGGGTGGGGGATTTATTTTAAAGGGTCGGGGTGGGTTTTAGGGATGTTTTAGTGTGCCGGTTTTCGATTTACACGATTTACACGATATTTAAAAAACCCAAACTGCGACGATCCGATTCCCTCCCCCTCCCAGCCGAAATCGATCGTTAAGACGATCGATCACACGATTCACATCTCTACCGGTACTCGCTCCTAGAGGGCCCTCATTCCCACACTTACTCTGTACTCTCTTCTGCCTGGAAGTCATCACTGCCAACTACATCAGTGAGTTACCATCGCTCTCTCAGAGCTTTCCCTGGAACCAGGTACTCACTCCTTGAGGGCCTATACATTCCAGCTCCTGGGCTTCTATGAGACATTGTGTGAGTGTTACCATCGGGTTCAGTACATGAACTCTGCATACCCTGCCTACTCACTATATTTCAGTTTCTCTACAGCTTAGCCTCCAGGGATCGCTGTTCCAGTATCTGAGGGACTACAGCCTAGCCGGGCATGCCAGCTCACTACTGCCACCTCTGGTGGTTCAGTATACTGTCTAATAAAAGAACTAGTGTGTGTCTGTCTCCATACTCTGAGCCTGGCCGGTGGTCCCTCTCGGGATCTTCCCCCGGGGCGTGGTCATCTGCCATCAGTCCAAGGATCCACCCACAACTCTCCTAAATAACAACAGATTGCTAACTCCAAGCAGACTGTTAACTCCGAACTGAACAAATACTATATAAGCACAATGTTCCTTGTAAACCGATACGATGTGCAAACGGTTATCGGTATATAAAAACCACTAAATAAATAAATAAATAAATGAGTGTTTTTTTCAAGAATCTGAGGAAAATACCCTCAGATAGAGAAACATTGGCGAGGTATCCTAGAGCTCCCAAGAAGCTGCCTAAGGCTCCTCAAAATAGAGAGGATGGACAGGGTCCAGGGAGTCATTGTCACATGGAATGATTTCTGAGAGGGAGAATAACCAGGGCTCAGATAGTGGGATCCTGGTGAGGTTGTCTTTTCCCATGTGTAAAATGTCTAAGTCTCTGCAGATAGTTTCAATTTTATTTTGGAAGAATGTAACAAAGGAGAAAAGATCTAGGTTAGCAGGGACTGATAAGAAGAGTTTGATTGAAACCGGTTTGAGTAGGTCCTAGACATCCTGAATTGTTTTCCAGGAGGCTATCAGGATAGAAGAGAAGAACTCTTTTTGGCTGTTATAATTGCTTGGATGTAGACTTTGTGGCGGTCAAGGCAAAAGGATTTGGCTTGGTTGACCCTGGATTTGTGCCACTTCCTCTCCAGTTGGCAGCTGGTTCTCTTAAGGGCATACAGTTCCTCTGTGTGGCAGGGACTTGCTCTACCAAGGATAGAAGATGGAATCGGATGGGTGCTGGTAGTTGGTGGCATTTTTTATCTTGAAGTACCAAATTTCAGCCTTTTGTTCAAGTGGGGTGTTTGAGATTTGGGTGATGAAGTCTCCTAGAGATTGAGTAAGGTTGTCAATTGCCTGTGGGGTGATATTTGCAGTGTTCCTTTACCATGTGGAGTGAGGAGCCAGTTGAGAGGGTTAAAATCAGAAAGCTGTTATTGGAACATGGTACAAGTGTGACTGTTAAGTCTCTTGCTAGTAAGCCTATAGTCTTGGTATGGAAGATTAAGTCGAGGAGATGGCCTTTAGCATAGGTGGGCTTGTCTTCTATCTGGTGGAGGTCTAACATATCCATTAATGTTATAACCTGGCTAGCTTGTGCTGGTGCGGCCTTGAAGTGGATGTTGAACTTGCCCAAGACTGACAGGGAGGGCACTTTAATGCTTCAGCAATGAAGTCAGAGAGTAGGATGACTTCTATTGGGCTGATATCCAAAGTTGTTGGTCAGTTGAGTTCCAGAGAAGAGGACTGGTTTTCTGCTGAGAGTGATGAAGGAATAATTGTTTGGGTTCTTGCTTTAACTTACTGAATTTGACACTGAAAAGACTGTGCTCTGGGGTTTGGAAGCAAATGGGCTGACAACAATACATTTGAGCGGCATTAGAATGACATGAGCAATGAGCAGAAGGGATGTATAGGCACAGAAACGAGCATATGATGAAAAAACTATGGGGCAATAATCAAAACTGCCTGCACTGATGCAAGCTCCATGGGTACTTTAACTCCCAGGGTTTACACCAATCAGTGCAAGAGCCCACCCAGGCTTTTGCTTTGAATATTGCCCCCAGAAATATTACCCCCAGAGATTGTGCCTGCTTTCTCTGGGTCATTTTCCCTTCAGAAACAAGGGGGATAACTTTGAATAATCAAACTTATGTGCACCTCCCCACCCCCTTCCCCTGTCCCTGGAACACTTCTTCACCCTGCAGGTAAAGGTATGGGCATACTTGTACCCACTAGCTGGTTGGACAATATTGAAAGCCCCCTACCTCTACTAGTAAAATGTGGTTCAATATCCACAGAAAAGCCCTCTATATGGCTTCTCATACATTTCACTACCTATTTAAGGGAATGCCAATGCGTGTCACTGCAGGATCTTCTGCTTAAAGACAGCACTGATCCAGGTGAGGAAAAGCTCCCTGTTGAACACATCCGGAAGTTCTGATTTGGTCAATCAAAAGTCAACATGGTGGAACATATGTCTGATAATACCAGGTGCAGAATAATATACAGGAATTTAAAACAATACACCTCATTTACCACTGTCTACCCTTAAAGATTATGAGGTAATACTTATCAGTACAAATTGTACAAATTGTAATTGCAATACGAATAAGTTGAACTGTGGAAAAGTATCAGCAAAATATATTTGTGGTGAAGGGTGCCATCTAGCTTCCAATATTATTGCTTGCGACATATTTTTCTAAATTTTCACAATGGGAATAAACTGATATTTCTGGAAGGAGAATTTTCTTCATCATTCTCCTTACATCCATGCTGCTACAGGACAGAACTATGAATGCAGCATTTTACTATGCCAAGTCAGAATGCTCAGGGAGTCAGGATTTCATCATAAGACAAAGAATATTAGACATGTATCTCAGAGATTCTCACAAGTATGAGATATTCTATTTCCCAAGGGCACTGGAGCCTTTCTGAAATCACTAAGTCTCCTTCACTAGGTCTTTATGGCTCTCTCCTCCCCCTGATTGTCCCATTCCTCTCCCTGAATGGCATGGTTCCCCCTCTTTCACGCTAAACCCCCTTGGACCCCTTGATTCCAGACGTGCAGGTGAAATGCTGTGGTCAATCCTAAGCCCAGAGGAAGCAATAATTGCAACAGTTAGTAAACACAGGGACTGAGCTAGTGTATGCTCGCAGGCCCCATTGCCTACACAGAAGAAACCAGGAGGAATTATGTCCTGTGAGACACCAACTCAATCCTTGCACTCACTGTCCACTGTTACTGTAACCACTACTTCTGGGCCCAGCGGCTTCCCTAAACTCTGGAAGCCCGGAGGTCTGCAGGGTGGCTTGCAAGCAAAAGATTGGGAGGTAGGTAGTGGAGTTTTGGGGGGTAGAAGAGGGATTTCAAGGGGAGGAGTGAGGGACAGTAAAATTCTGGGTGGCCCATAGACTTCCCAGCACATATATTGTTCTTTTGTTAAAGTGTGTCTGTCTGTGTGTGGGGTAGTTTTGCTCTCCTGTTCCCCTCACCCTCCCATTCTGGTACTACTGCTCTTTGTAATTTTTCTGTTTAATAATGAATTGTGCCTTCACTTTAACCTGCCCATTCTTGGTACATGTGATTTAAAATGACAAGTCAAACTTCAGTTGGCCCATTCTGATCATGTTTATCTTTGCTGAAATTGGCGTCTAGTCAATAAAAACTATTCTGGAATATATTACAAAATGCCCATGGTACACTATCTTGTCTTGACACTTTGCCACTGATATATTTTGCAGTACAGTGGAGCACTTTATTATAATCAAATGGGTGTTCCAAGAGATGAATTATCCAAGGCTGTTCTTTGGCTGAACGTGGTGCAGCTTTGAAATGTATACAAATGCATGTTGCTGCCATATAAGAGGCATGAGCCATGTGCATAGGCACGAGGCAGATAAAACCATGCACAGCTGTTTATTGGAGCAATTTTCTTCCAGTGCACTGTTCTTCTCATATAGTGACAGGACCAAAGTCCTGAACTCCAGACCCAGCCTATCATAGTTCTCTTCCGAGCATTGGAAACCTGGATGTAAAGCAGATGCCACCCAAAATGTGGCACCGCACTCACTTTTGTGAGTAGCAGATTATCAAATCTTACTTAGGGTAGACTGGGAGTAACAGCAGAAAGGATGAACTTTTCCAAACATAGCTATATCTGCCAAATAGTGCCAACTGAATCCCAGCATGAACTCTTGTCCTCTAAAACACAGCAGCAGCTTTTGAACTAATTCTTATTATTCAGTGTTCTAGGACACTGTAGAAAATATTAGGATTACTGTATATTTATATTGTATTTTGCTATAGTTACATTGTGTTCCTTGGGCATGATAGCAGATTCTTGGTTGCTCATATCTTGGCACTCAAAATGCTGGAGGTTCTGTTACATTTATTGGCTCGGGGATTAACGGGAGCAGGTAGCGGTCTCACTTAGTAATGGAATTTAGGCCTCGATAGTCTATACACTGTCTCAGCGAGCCGTCCTTCTTGCTGACAAAGAAGAAGCCTGCCCCTGCAGGCGACTTGGATGGGCGGATAAACCCCTTGGCCAAATTCTCTGAAATGTAGTCAGACATGGCCCGGGTCTCAGGTAATGATAAGGGATACACCCCTCCTTGAGGAGGCATAGTACCGGGTAACAAGTCTATAGCGCAGTCATACAGACGATGCTGCGGAAGGATCTCCGCCTTGGTCTTGGAGAATACGTCTGTAAAGTCCTCATACGGTGCTGGAGGACCTAAGGTAGAGTGCATCAACGGAAGTGCGTGAATCTTAGGCACTTTCATACAATTAGCTAAGCAGAAAGGACTCCACTTGACAATCTGTAACGTATCCCACTGAATCGTGGGTGAGTGCTTCTGTAACCATGGCAACCCTAACACCACAGGGTGGACAGCCTTATCCAACACTAAGAAGGCTATCTCCTCTGAATGGATCGCCCCAGAGTGGACAGTAATGGGTGCCGTGGACATCAGTACAGGTCCTGGGAGGAGCGTCCCCTGGATAGAGGTAATTCGTAACGGGACCTCCCGTCTATGCGTAGGGATTCGTAGCTGGGAGGCTAGATCCTGCAGGATGAAATTACCTCTGGCTCCCGAATCCAGGAATGCCATCGTTTCAAAAGAACCTCCAGGATACTCCAGGGTAACAGGGACAGTACACTGAGGAGCTGTAGCACAGCCTAGGAGGAGTTCCTCTCAACTTCCTAGGCTTTGTGTTTTCCGCACGCTCCTGGCAGCGTGCCCAGAAGTGGCCCTTCTGACCACAATACAAACACAACTTCAACGAACGGCGACGTTACCTTTCTTCAGCAGAAAGTGGGGCCCGCCCCAATCTTTGCTAGAGAAGAGGGCCCAAGACATTGCTAGCATGGCAACATTACTGCTTATGTATGTGGCACGGCTGTGTAAAATTAATGAAATCACATTAAACATTTACTTTCTGCTTTTCAGGCACTTCAAAGCAGGTTGCATTCAGGTACTGTAGGGATTTCCCTATCCCCCGTGGGTTTATAATCTAACTGGATCATTCATCAAAATGCATTGCGGAATTTAATATCAGAAATAACTACACTTTTTTCTTTGCATTACTGGGACAAAATTGTTTTTATTGCACAACTGCAGCTGTTATCACGGGGGGGGGGGGGGGGGGGAGAGAGAGAGAAGAAGAACTTTAATAGGGTGAATAAGACTCTTATAAGTAGCACTATAGATGGGAACATTCAGCTCAGGGTGGGTATAACATACACAGTCAAAAGAATTAACTGCAAATTTGATATCACTGAAGAATTTCTATTATTTGAATCAATGAAAGGTGCAACAAGAGGAGTTGATTTGTACAATGCAGTCTCTAGCTGAGACTAGCTGATAAAAATTCTTCAGACTTGCAGTTAATTCCTCTGACTGTGTATTTTACAGTGCCCCCCAAAGCCACCATGAACCTAGTCCAAAGTTTGTCCCTAAGGCAACAGAAGGTGAGGAGCCTTGTCCAAGTTCACAAAGAGCAGCAGTGAGATTTGAATTCTGGCTTCCTCAGTTTGCAGCCTGCTACTCTATTAAGCAACTCCTCCTGTGACCATGTTTGGGGATGTAACACTATATTAGGGGCCCCACTATACTGGTATTAACTAATGTCAACATTAAATCAATTAATGTCATTTACTACATAAGCCACATAAATTACGAGGGTAAGTTCCAGTGATCTGGAACAGAAGAATTGCCCAAAAGCACAGAGGATGGAAAACTGGAGATTTCAATCACTACCTGCAGCCGCAGGTCTTCAAGAAACTCCTTACAAATATACTGGATTTTTCTTTGAAGTATATTTTTAACACATTTAAACAACATTTGTTTAAATGTGTAATATTTGATATCACTGCTTCCTTTTAAAGAATGCCAAACCAGATAGCCAAACTCAGTCCATTTGGCCTCATATTTTCTAGATTGAAATCCTTAGAAATGGAGAAATTACTTACCTGATAATGTCATTTTCCTTAGTGTAGACAGATAGACTCAGGACCAGTGGGTTTATGCTTCCCCTGTTAGCAGATGGAGATGGAGCTAGCTGACATCACAGTATATATAACCCTGCAGTGACCCCAGCCTGCCAGTATTCTCTTTAAAAGCAACTGTGGACAGACTAGCAAAAATCTTGATTAAAAACAGGTAACTAGAACTGTACTCAACCAACCATAAACACTGAACTCACATAAGATTCTAGGTACCCCAAGCTAGGGACTGGATGCACACTTACCAGTAATCCCCTTGGGACCCAGAGCCCCACAGAAGGACTATTGGCACACTCATATGGCAACCGAGGGCAGGAAGCTGAGTCCATCTGTCTACACTAAGGAAAATGAAATTATCAGGTAAGTCATTTCTCCATTTCCTAGCGTGTAGACAGATGGACTCAGGACCAGTGTGATGTACCAAAGCTCCTCCTTAACAGAGTGGGAGGCTGCCTGCGGTCCAGTCAATACTGCATGTGCAAAGGCTGCATCCTCCTGGGCCTGCAATACAGATGATAAAACCTGGGAAAAGTGTGTAAGGAAGACCACGTCTCAGCTCGTCAGACATCGATGGGAGACAACAGACTAACTTTCGCTCATGATACTGCCTGAGCCCTAGTGGAATGAGCCCTAACCTGAGTAGGCATCGGCTTTCCAGCATCCACATATGCGGCCGTGACTACTTCCTTAATTCAGCCGGAGTGCCCTGCTAACTCTTGCCATGGAGAACAAAAAGGCAATCGTCTTTCGAAAAGGTTTAGAGACCCTCAGTTACCGCACAAATCGTTTGACATCCAAGGAGCGCAAGAGGCGATACTCCTCCGCATCCCTGACCTTATCCAGGGATGACAAGGAGATGGACTGATTGAAATGAAAGTCCGAGACTACTTTGGGCGCTCCCAGAGTCACTTGAAGGAATGGCTCCCGGCAAGACAAGGCCTGCAGTTTAGAAATCTGATGTGCAGAACATAAAGCCACCAAGAACACAGGCTTCAAGGTCAAAAACCACAAGGAAAGGCTACGAAGTAGTCGGAACGTAGGGCCTGCCCAAAAGTCCATCACCAAATTAAGACTCCACACAGGAATCAGTAAACTTAAGGGAGGCCTAAGATGCATTACTCCCTTCAAAAAATGGGCCACATCAGGATGAGATGACAAGGAAACACCATGGAGCAGGCCTCTGAAACAGACAAAAGCCGCAACCTGCACCTTCAAGGAATTAAGGGCCAAGCGCTTATTCCATCCATCCTGCAGAAAATCCAGAATGAGAGGGATCTTAACTGAATGAGGAAGAACACCCCGTTTCTCATAGAGGCCTCAAAAGCCCTCCAAACATGCACCTAAGAAGTGGAGAACTTGCGAGCTTGGAGTAAAGTGGCAATCACCACAGAGGAATAGCCACGCTTTTTATTTATTTTTATTTATTTTATTTAGAGCTTTTCTATACCAACATTCAAGTGAATATCACATCGGTTTACAATAACTTTAGGAAATTAGAAATTAAATGTAAAGAAAGGGGGCTAAGAAAGAGAGCTAGAAGTGAGGGGAGAAAGGGCTGGAATAGCAAAGTCAGGTGCATGCGAAGTATGGTAACAAACAGGTGAGCCCTCTCAAGGACCAAACCATAAGACAGAACTGAGTCAGATCCCTGTGAAGAACCAATCCCTGGGTAGCAGATCTATGTGCAGAGGAAGACAAAGAGGTGCCTCCATCAGGAGTTGTTGCAAATTCACATACCAAGGATGCCTGGGCCAGTTTGGCACCACCAGGAGTACTAGCCCCCTGTGGCTTTCGATCTTGTGAATTATCCTGCCCAGCAAGGGCCATAGAGGAAAGACATATAGCAATCTGTCTTCCAGCCAGACCTGTATGACAGCGTCTATTCCCAGGGACCATAGAGCTCTCCTGTAACTGTAGAATCGAGAAACCTTTGCATTTCAAGAAGTCACCAGCAGGTCTAGGAACGGAAGGCCCCAGCGATCCACAATCAGCGGAAATGACTCGGCTGACAACAACCACTCTCCTAGGTCCAGACTCTCCCTGCTGAGAAAGTCCATTCTTATGCTGTCTTTTCCTGCAATGTGAGAGGCTGAGATCATCTGCAGATGGCCTTCCGCCCATTCCATCAGCTGGTCTATTTCCTGCGACACTTGTTGGCTCTTGGTTCCTCCCTGGTGAATGATATAGGCCAAAAAAACCCACCACACCACTCATGAGGATTAATTCATATACCAATTCAAAAATATTTTTTTGTGGGATTCAGTATCAGAGACTACTGTGCTATTTTAATCTCCAGGCTCTTGCCCGCAATGGGCTACAACCAGTATCATCAATAAGCACTTGATTTCACGTCATATACTGCTTCCCAGCAAAATTAAAATAGAATGTGGGAAGCAGTATATGACGTGAAATCAAGTGCTTATTGATGATACTGGTTGTAGCCCATTGCGGGCAAGAGCCTGGAGATTGAAATAGCACGATAGTCTCTGATACTGAATCCTTCAAAAAAATATTTTTGAATTGGTATATGAATTAATCCTCATGAGTGGTGTGGTATTTTTTTTTTTATATTAAATACATGAGGTGATTTGAGCCACTTAGTGATTAAGAATATCCGTTTGGGAATGATATAGGCCACCATTATCATGTTGTCTGACATTACACGAGCCGCTTGATTCTGCAGCATGTGGCTGAACTGCAAGCATGACAATGGTACTGCCTGGACCTCCAGGAGATTGATGTTCCAGCGGGACTCTTCAGCATCTCAATGCCCCTAGGCTATTAACTCCAGAAAATTAGCCCCCCCAACCATGGAGACTCGCATCTGTCATGAGTACCAACCAGACTGGAGAGGACAAGGGAACTCACCTTCTCAGATGATACTCCTGCAACCACCACTGGAGGCGTGAGCAGATTTCCATTCTCAAGAAGAGCCGAACCACATAATCCTGAGACTGCGGGTTCCAACGAGATACCAGACAGCACTGAATAGGACACATATGTGTCCTTGCCCACGGCATCACATCCAGGGTAGCCACCATCAAGCTGAGTACCTGTAGCTAGGACCACACCATCAGGCATAAGGTGTTCATCAACTGACGCACTTGAGACATCAATATCTGGATCCAAACTTCTGGTAGGAAACCTCTGTCCTGTCCAGTGTTGAACCGGACCCCCAGATATTCCAACAACTGGGATGGCTGAAGATTGCTCTTGGTTAGGTTCACCACCCAACTGAGAGATCACCTTGTGTATCACCAGGTGGCTCTCTTGCTGAGACTTAGCTCGAATTAGCCAGGCATCCAAATACAACTGCACCAGAATTCCCTCTTTTCGCAAGGCCGCTACCACTACAACTACCATAATCTTGGAAAATGTCCTGGGTGCAGTGGCTAAACCAAAAGGCAGCACCTGAAACTGATAATGGCACCCTAATGCTGCAAAGCATAGAAAGTGTTGGTGTTCCAAACAGATGAGAACATGAAGGTAAGCATCTGGCAGATCCAAGGAGGTCAGAAATTCCCCTGACTGAAGTGGCATTATCACAGAGTATAAGGTTTCCATTTGAAAATGAGTCACCTTCAAGAGATGGTTGAGCTTCTTGAGATCCAGGATGGAATGAAAGGAGCCCTCCTTCTTGGGCACGACAAAATAAATGGAATATCGCCCCAAGCTTTGTTGAGACGTGGACACCGGAACCACAGCCCTCGGTCTGAGGAGACTTTGAAGCGTGAATTCCACTGCCTGCTCCTTCTGCTGGGAATAGCAAGGGGACACCATGAACACATCCTGAGGAATACTGCAAAATTCCAGTGCATACCATTCACGTATCTCCTCTAGGACCCACTGGTCTGATGTGATCTCGACTTACCTCTGATAAAAGAGAGTGAGAGACGTCTCCCTATCTCCTGTTCTGGAAGGTGGGTCGGCAAACCTTTATTGGGAAGCTCGGGAAAGTCCACCCCACTGGCTGATTAAAGAGATGGTCTCTGGCTGAAGGGGGAGAGGGCATTTTCTGTCACTGCCAGGCTCGGCCTTCTGCACCCGCTGCCTTTCAGCTGAGCTAGCAGCTAAGTCCATGCCAGGAAACCTGGCTACTGGACCAAGGTACACTCTGAGGGACCACAGAAATCACCTCAGGAATTCTCAACTGGGGGAGGGACCTTTAGGTATCACCACAGGAGAGCAGGGCTTTCTTCTTCTGAGTTTAGAATTTCAAATTTCTCTTTCCAAAAATCTCAAAGCAATCCCCATAGGGAGATGCACATCCACCCTCTGCTGGAGATGGAGAATACTGGCAGGCTGGGGCTGTATATACTGTGACATCAGCTTGCTTGGTCTCCATCTGCTGGCAGGGGAGCATAAACCTCCTGGTCCTAAGTCCATTTGTTTACATGCTAGAAAATGTTGATATTTATTTATATTCCACTTTTTGCAGCACTTCAAAGTGGATTACATTCAGATACTAGAGGTATTTCCCTATCCCCAGAGAGCTTATAATCTAAGTTGGTACCTGAGGCAATACAGGGTAAAGTGACTTGCCCAAGGTCACAAGGAGCGACAATGGGACTCAAACCCTGGTCTTCTGGTTCATAGCCCACTGCTCTAACCACTAGGCTACTCCTCCACTAACAGCCACCTCACCAGAACCTTCTTTTTGCTCAGCTCCTAAAATACATCTATTATTAGCAAGGGGCAATTACCAAGAGAAAGGCCATCATAGCAACCTGATC
The DNA here is from genome assembly GCF_901001135.1 of Rhinatrema bivittatum. Classification (NCBI taxonomy): domain Eukaryota; kingdom Metazoa; phylum Chordata; class Amphibia; order Gymnophiona; family Rhinatrematidae; genus Rhinatrema; species Rhinatrema bivittatum. The sequence continues at coordinate 97,114,397 of NC_042617.1, read as the reverse complement.
TCAGTCTGATTAATCTGCCCCCTTTTTTCTCTGCCTCTCACACATGCACAGCAAAACCTGCTGGATCCTCCTTCTCTCTCTCTGGGGCTTCAGACCTAAAACAAATAGACAGGAGATGAGTTCACAACTTCAAATAAATAGGGGAGTTCAGATATATACATCCAAGAGACAACCCTTTCTCTATTATTGGCCCAAAGCTTTGGAATTCGCTACCTCTCTTCCTCTCCAATCAAGAAAACTTAAAATCCTTCAAAAAAGACCTAAAATCCTGGCTACTCAGCCAATCTTTTAAGGACAGCACTCAATGACATTTTAAGGACAGCACTCTAGGACTTTAAAGTACATTTATAGTTCAATAATATAGCCTGCTATCTTTCAGTATCCCCTAAGTCAATCTCCCCTATTTCATGATACAGATGCCCCTTTCTACGTTGTTCCCAGATATCTCTGTTCATCTATTCAGGGTATCTACCCTGTGTTATCTTGTTTCGTTCATTCTCCTAGTTATGTCATTTCTCATTATTGTTAATTTTTTAATTTCAAACATCGTTCAATGTAACTTGTTGTTTTGTATGTAAACCGGAGTGAAGGCAACCCTGCTATACCTCGGTATATTAAAAAATGCTAAATAAATAAATAAACCCACTGCATTGTAGATTGTTCACTTTCCTTCAGTAGAGTCTCCATTAATTTTCCCACCACTGAGGTGAGGCTAACTGGCCTGTAGTTTCCAGCCTCCTCTCTGCTCCCACTCTTGTGAAGTGGGACCACCACCGCTCTTCTCCAATCTTGAGGCACCACTCCCGTTACCAGGGATCTGTTGAACAGGTCCTTCAGTTGACCCACCATCACATCTCTGAGCTCTCTCAGTATCCTGGGGTGTATCTCATCCGGCCCCATGGCCTTGCCCACTTTCAGTTTTCCTAGCTCTTCCCATACATTCTCTTCTGCAAATGGAGTATCGTCTACTCCACCCCCATTCACAGTCTAGCCAACTATCAATGGTCCTTCTCCAGGATTTTCTTTAATGAACACTGAACTGAAGTATTAGTTTAATATTTCAGCCATTTCTTTGTCTTTCTCCACACATTAAACTTTGTCACCTTTCAAGTTTACTATACCACTTCAGACTTTTCTCCTTTCTCTGATATAGCTCAAAAATGTTTTATCACCTTGCTTTATCTCTTTGGCAATCTTTTTTTCTGCCTGACTTTTCGCTTTCTTCATCACCCTCAGTTTCACCAGATAGTCTTCCCTGTGTTTCTATTTTTGGGATTGCCATCTGCTTGCAGGACTAGGAATCACACACTACATATATGCAGACAAGATTCAACTAATTCTACTTATAGAAGACACATTAGAAAAAACACTAAACCTGGCTAACATGTACCTAGGCATTATAAGACAACTACTAAACCAAATGGAACTTGTGATTAATATTGATAAAACAGAATTTCTACACTTAGAACGTAAAAATACCGAAATCAGCAAAACGTCAATAACCCTCAATAACAACCAGACAATTGAACTAGCTGAAAAAGTACAAAACCTTGGAATAATAATGGACCCTGAAATCAATCTAAAACAGCACATATCACTGAAAGTAAACAAAGGCTATGCTAAACTCATGGTACTCAGAAAACTAAAACCACTACTAACACTAACTAATTTCCGAACAGTTCTACAGGCACTACTTTTCTCTAGCACGGACTACTGTAATGCTCTTCTATTAGGACTCCCAAACACAACATTAAGACCAAAACACAGCAGCTAGAATACTAACCGGAAAAAGGAGGAGGGACCAAATAACTGAAACCCTGGTGGAACTACATTGGTTACCTGTCGAACACAGAATTAAATATAAAACCCTATGTACCATACATAAACTAATACATGATGAGAAATTGGACCAGCTAAACACAGCATTAAGAGTAAATGTCCCACACAGAAACCTTCGATCTGCAAATAAAGCACTCTTAACCATTCCTTCAGTAAAAACGGCAAGATTAGCCCAAATGAGATAAAGGGCATTATCACTAGCAGGCCCCATACTTTGGAACACAATGCCTCTAGAGATCAGATTGCAAAGAGATCTCAAAGCATTTAAGAAAAGTTTAAAAACATGGCTTTTCAAACAGAATTTTATAAAGAGACAGGAGAATAGGAAATATTTAGAAACAGGCTGAAGAACACCGGCACACAGCATTTAGGATTGTACAGTAGAGTGGTCCACGAACTCTACATCACTATAAACATAATTGTAACACTATGAATAGTGAATTTTACACGTGAACAGTACTTCACTGGTACAATAGGTCATGACCTACTCCACTAAACGATTGTCTTTAATGATATATTGTAACCGAACCTTTAGCGGCACCTGTTAGAATGTACTATTGTACGCCCTCACCAACATTAATTTATGTGCCTACATGTAAACTGTTGCGATGGTATATGACTTAGCAATGGTATAGAAAAGATTTTAAATAAATAAATAAATAAATACATTTCTTGAATTCTGCTTTTTTTGCCTTTATCAGCCATGTCCTTTGAGATCCAGATCGGTTTCTTATTTCTTTTACTTGTGTTTACATTTCTCACATATATATTTGTTACCTTTGTAATCACTCTTTTTAGTTTGGCCCACTGTTGTTCCACCTCTCTTATTTTCTCCCAGTCTTCTAGTTCTGCCTCTAGGTATGTTCCCATTTCAACAAAGTCCGTATTTTTGAAATTCAAAACTCGGGCTTTGTGTGACCTCTCTGTATCCTATTTGCAGTATCAAATCATACCATTTGATGATCACGGGTGCTCAGGTGGGCACCCATCCGGACACTGGAGACATTATCTCCATTAGTGAGTACTAGGTCGAGTATAATTTTCTCCCTCATGGGTTCCACTACCATTTGTTTGAACAGAGCCCCTTGAAGGGCATCCACTATCTCTCTGCTTCTGGTAGATTCCGCAGAAGGATTCTCCAGTCTATGTCTAGCAGATTAAAATCTCCAATACTCAACACTTCTTCCTTCTTTCCCACCTTTTGGATGTCTTCAACCAGATCTCTGTCTAGTTCTTCCGTTTGAATCGGAGGCTTGTAAACCAATCCAGTAAAAAAGGATGCACCATCATCTTTTTTTAGGATAGCCCATAATGCTTCTTCTCTACCCCACATTCCTTGCAGTTCAGTTTCTTGGATATTGTTTTTGACATAAAGAGCTATTCTCCCCCCTTTTCTGTCCTCTCTGTTCTTCCTTAACAATTTATAGCCCAGTAATCCCAATCATAAGATTCAGTGAACCAGGTCTCTGTAATGGGCAACTATGTCCAAGTTCCCTTTCACAATTAAGGCTTGCAGGTCTGGGATTTTATTGCCCAGACTATGAGCATTTTTGGTCATAGTTTTCCAGCTAGTGTCCCTAGAATTTCTGTTCTTAGTCATCTGTTTGCTGTTTTGAGCTGATTTACTTTGTTATTTTCTTCTCCAAATTCCTGACTTGCTTGGGGATCACATGGCAATTTCATTGGCCACCTCCTGCCATCCCCGCCTTCTAGTTTAAATGCTTCATAGTATATGTTCTGAATTTCTCACTTAGCATCCTCTTTCTGGCCAAGGACAAATGTAGACCATCCTTATAGTACAACTTTCTCCTGTTCCCTACATGGCCCCATCCACCATTGTAACCAAAACCACTTGATTTATACCATGCTTTGAGCCAAACATTGAAATTATCTACATGGCAGAGCCTTTCCTTCCCCTTTCCATGAACAGGTAATACTTCTGACACATGGTCTTAGCCATGTGTCTAGTCTTCATCCCTAGGTTTTGGAAATCTTTCTGAAGTGCAAGGATACCATATCTATCAAGTTCATTGGTCCTAGGATGAATGATAACATTGATACTAGAGTCTACTTTCTTCTGTAATTGTGTTGACTATCTGGTTGGCATTTCTACTAGCTGACGATCCTGGAAGGCATTTAACTGTTGTGTCCCCATCAAAATTATTATTATTATCATTTACAACTAACAAAGATGGATTTTCAGGTAAAATGATAAGGAGAATGGAACCCAGAAAAAAAAATTGAATTATTCTATGTACACAGTGGGACTCGGTGGTACAAAAAGGCTTTTTTTTTGTTTCTCTCATTTTTTTGTGCTATTTATTTAAAATGCTAGAACAATAACACAGAGACACTTAACAGCATCTGACCTAGTGCCAATGAGCTGTTAAAGCAGGTTCTGTACTCCTTGAATGTTTATAGGTTCATTTATTTTGTGGATAATGAATCTGTCTAGCTCAATGTTTTTCCATCTGAAGCTTGCTCTGCATATACTCTGTTGCTGAAATACTTGTAATGTTTAACCACATTCTATTCTTCTTGATCAGTAGCAACCAAGACTTACTTTTTGACATCTCAAAGGTCTCGAACTTCACTGGCTGAATGTAGTTCACCAGATTTGACATTTCTTCTGTGGCACTAGCCTCATTTCCAGCAGTTCCCTAAAATGAAAAAGAACCATTTCCATATAAAATTGCAAGTTTCATACAGTAGGCAAGAATAAGTATTTGTTGTGTAAATAACAGACATCAATAGCATGGTTGCAACTAAACTGTCATTTAAAAGAAAACTATAGGTGTCAAAGAATGCTAGAATGTTTGAGAAGACTGGGTGACAGGTAGTAATATTCACACATTATTAATTACATCCTTTATTAATTAGAATTTGTAGTTTTAAGTTATTTTTGTACTTCTTTAGGCAGCTATTTTGTAATTCTCTGGAACTCCTGGGAGTAGCCATGCTTGAAACAGTCACAAATTACATCACATTAAATGGAAATCTGATATGCTCAGTGTGTGATGTCAAATATGCTATCTTAATAAAAACAGACCAATCGAGTCCAGTGAACGTGATGTAATTAGTGACACTATTTGTAAGATGAAGACATATGGGATGGAGACACACAGAGCTTCATATTAAAAGGTTTGTTCAAGTAACGTTTTAGTTACTCAGACAAAGAAAATTTAATTAAAATCTCCCCCCTCACATGTCAATTTTACCAGTGTAAAATTTAGCCAGGAAAAAGAAGTGTATTCCAGAGGGGCGGGGCATAATTATAGTCGGGTAGTGCCAATATTGAGTACTACCTGGCTAAACTTCACTAGTAAGTCTGGTCAGAAAAAAGTGTGGCCTAAAGTATATTACACTATAATTAGTATATAGCCTTGAGCATATTCAGCGGCAGACTAACCCAAGTAAGTCCCGCTGATTTTCTTGCCTAAAGTTGCTCAGATATATTCCTACTCTCCATGCAGCTGAATATGTGCTGTGTTTAAGGTGGACCCTTGTCCTGGAGCAGTGTAGGACGGCTCCCTGGCCCTTTCTTTGTCATGACAGTGAGCGGAGCAGCTAGGGTAGAGTAATTAGCAATAAAGCTTCTATAATAGTTTGTAAAGCCAAGGAAGCATTGCAATGCACGGAGGCCAACTGGCTGGGGCCAGTCTCAGATACCTTGAAGTTTTTCTGGATCCATAGAAAATCCTCTGTCGGAGATGATATACCCTAGGAACGGTAGGTGGTTTTGCTCGAAGATGCATTTTTCCAATTTGGCATAAAGTTGGTTCTCTCTTAGGCATTAGAATACTGTCTTGACATGATCACAATGTGATTCTAGATCTTTCGAGAAGATCAGGATGTCGTCCAGGTATATGATTACAAAGGAATATAGGAGATCTTGGAGGATTTCGTTCATGAGTTGCTGAAAGACAGCGGGGGCATTACATAGGCCGAAGGGCAATCCCGATGTACTCGTAGTGGCCATCCCTAGTGTTGAATGCTGTCTTCCAGATATCTTCCGGTTGGATACATACCAAATTGTATGCACCCCTCCGATCCAACTTGGTAAAGATCCGAGCCCCTTGGAGGCAATCAAACAGCTCGCTGATGAGGGGTAACGGGTATCGGTCCTTTCAGGTGATGGCATTAAGTTCCCTATAATCAATACAGTGACATAGTCCTCCGTCCTTTTTCTTGACGAAGAAAAAGCCTGCTCCAGCGGGAGAGTCAGAGGGTCTGATGAACCTCTTTTCTAGGTTTTCTTTAATATACTCGGACATGGCGAGGGTTTCTGGATGAGACAAAGGGTAGGTTCTGCCCTTGGGAGGCGTCGTACCTGGAAGAAGTTCTATAGGGCAATTCAGTTTGTGCAGTGGAGATAACGTGTCTGCCTTCTGCTTCGAGAAGAATTCTTCAAACTCGGCATACTGGGTAGGCAACCCAATAAGGGTGGTAGACTTCAGGATGGTTACCACTGGAGATACTTGTTGTAGACAGGTCTTCTGGCACTTGGAACCCCATTGCACCAGCTGCAGGGAATGCCAACCGAATTGAGGTCCGTGGACCTGGAGCCAGGGCAGCCCTAGGATGACAGGGTGTGTTTAACGTTCATATGTGATGTGTTTCAGCACATAGAAGGACATCTCCTCCTCATGGAGAGTGCCCACGGTAAGGCAGACAGCTACTGTTCAGTGGGTGATGAGTCCTGGAAAGTGTTCCCCTTGGATGGACGCAATTCAGAGGCTCACCTCTAATGGCAGTAGAGGGATGTTCAGTAGCTTGATGATGTCATCCATGATGAAGCTGCCACTTACCCCGTGACTCGATGCCAAGGGAGATTGGAAGTAGAAGTTGGGGGTCGGTGACAGTAGCACCAGGCTCAGGCATTGCAGTTTCCCAGTCGAACCAGGCAGGACTGCCTAAGATGTCCAGAGGCATAACAGTAAAGGCAGAGACCTTCCTTTCTCCGACAAAGATGTTCGGCCGAAGACAGTTGCACACGGTTAACCTGCATGGGTTCTTCAGCAGGAGGTGGTGGTGCCAAGGAAGCCTTGGAAGGAGGACTTCCAGCACACATTGGGCATGGAGTAGGAGATCTAGAGGCCTTTACTTCTAGGAGCCATTACCGGAGTTGGTGGTCGATCTTCCCGGTGAGGGAAATCAGGTTCTCTAGAGACGTGGGAGTCTCATGGATGGTGAGTTCATCTTCGAGAGCGCTGGAGAGACCATCTAGAAAGATGGCTTGCAGACATTCTTCTTGCCACTCGAGTTCAGTAGCCAGAGTCCTGAATTCCATGTACTCGGAGAGGGTTTTCGACCCTTGACAAAGGTGGAGAAGATTATGGCTGGCTACCGCTTGGAGGCCTTGGTCTCCGAAGGTCTGCTTGAAGACAGTGACAAACTCAGCCAACTGGGAGAACATGGGGTTGGAGTGTTCCTACAATGGAGAAGCCCATGCAAGAGCCTTTCCTTCTAGGCGGGAAAGGATGAAGGTTATTTTCATGATCTCCTTCAGGAACAAGGAGGGTTGCAGTGCAAATTGCATGAAGCACTGATTGAGGAAGCCTTGACAGAAGCGTGGATCTCCGTTAAATCGAGGAGGTGCTGGGAGAGCCAATGTTGCTCTGGATAGCATGGAAGCCGACAGACCCATGGGATTGGCCATAGCTCTATCTCGCAACTGGGAACAAAGCTCTTCAACCAAAGAGGTTAATGATTCCAAGGCTCGTCAAGGCTTGTCAATGCTCTTGGACTGTTGCGGCCAACCCCGGTAGGGCCGGGGAGGCGGGAGACTCTGTCGAGTCCATGGCCTTGGCAACCTGTTGTGCTTGGAGGTGGACCCTTATCCTGGAGCAGTGTAGGACAGCTCCCTGGTTAGGCCCAGGAAGCACCTGCCACCAGGTGGTGGAGCACAGGAGGAGACAGAGGCTAGCTGGAGCTTCCCCACTGGAAGCCTGCAGTCCCCCAGGGTGGAGCCCTTGGGGACCCAGGCCACTTGGACTTAGGTGGGCCTCACAGGGCCTCCCAGATAGGAAGTATAGAGGTGTGCCCATCAGGATCAAGGGTGCCCGGTCGATGTCTTGACTAGAGGCCTGAGGGATCAAGGAAGGCCAGTACAATGTCTGTGATGACAAGGCTAAGAGCAGGGCCAGAATCAAGGAGGCATGGTCAACAATAGTGAGGTCAAGTTCCAAGGATCAGTCTGTGAGTGGTCAGCCAAAGCAGGGGTCAGATATGGTCAAGGAGGCAGGCAAAGATCATTACCAGAGAGTCAGTCCAAGAGGTACTACCTGAGGGAACACAGGAACAGACAGACGCTGCAACAAGCAATGAGACACGGAGGCAAATTAGTACACACACACAGTCAACTCGATGCTAATCCCGGGGTCTCCAGTCACCAATGAGCATGGGATACCAGACAGAATGGCACAACTCCAGAAGACAGTCAACAGGAGCGAGGTCCGGGGCAAGCAACTGAACAGGACAGCGATGTTCCGATTGGTGTCCATGTTCTTGGAATTCTTTGATGGGGGGGCTTGAACCCACAAGCTTGGAATCAAGTGTTCTAGGTTTCATAGATGTGGGGCATCAACCCATGAGCTTGGAATCAATTATTCTTGGAAGCACCGGTGTTGGGGGCTTGAACCCACAACCTTATGATCAAGGTCTCTTATTGACACAATGGTGGATCACAGTCTCTTCAGGCCACGAGTGAGGCCTGGTGCACTGAGGAAGGCCCGGCGACTGCCACCGCAGGACACCAAGGCATGGAGGAGCTTGCAGCTGCTGCCAGGGAGGCCGACCCCGGACCTGTAGTGGAGTTGGAAAGGTGAGCAGGCCTATGCACAGGCTGAGCACGGTTGGGGCGCATAACAATATGGACTTCACTGTTGAGACTACAGCCCCGTTTTACAGTCTTAATATTTAGTAGGATCCAATAACCGTTCATCAGTGATGCTGCTACAGCTGCCCATTGTCATCTCATTTATGTTTTACTCATGACTGCAGACACAAGGTGTGTGAGGAAACATTACACATGTTTTACATGAAGTGCATACTATGTTTATACTATTCACTTAATTCTTTCCATGCTAGGCTGTTTATGACTTCCCTGGCAAAAGAAATTGTATGCGGGTTTGCAATAACATGTTTTAAATACAGTAATACATTTGTCCTTTATGTGTATCTATGCAAATCATGCTCTAGGATCTTTTTCTGCTCAAGGGTTGATGTAAAAATCAGGTCGATGGTCACAAAATGCCTGTGAAATTGGAGTAAATGTATGGAACTACAACAATTTTCACTAATAATACTTCAGTTTAAGAAGGAGATTATGGGTAATAGAAAAAAGTATTGTCTGAAAATACTCATTTTGTCAACTTTTAGAATATAAAATTTGTTGCAGGATGCCTACTTGCACACAATTGTTGTGTACAATTTTATTCTTTCATTTATTTTGGGTTGCAAATTTTATGATTGTTGCTTTTTATTAATATAAACCAGTCTGTTATATTTTTCATATTAAGTTTTTAAATAAACATAGGGGAGCAATTTTCAAACTAGCCTCTTTACTGCAATGTTCATGTTCAGTTTTACTTTGAAAATGTCCTAATCAAAATGTCACCGCAGGGCCATACAACTCCCTTTTTTGCAGAGACTTTTTCTGAGCCAAACCATGGGCATAGCTTTAATAATCCAAAAACTAAGGGGTAGTTTTTAAAAAGCCTACGTGCATAAATCCATTGGATTTACGCGTGTAGGTAGGGTTACACACGCCGGGCCTATTTTAGAAAGGCCCGGCGACTTGCGTAATGCCCTGGGTCGCGCATATGTCCCGGGACTTTGAAAAAGGGGTGGGGAGGGGGCAGGGCAGACCGGGATCAGGGCGGGGCGGGGACAGAGGCTTCCGGCACAGCGGCCATTTGCTGCTGTGTCGGAGGATCGTGTGCTGGCAATCTGCCAGTGTGTGCAACTTGCACCTCCCCGGAGGCAGGCGCAACAGGTAAAATAAAGGTCGGGGGGGGGGGGGGTTAGGATAGGGCTAGGGGGCAGGACGGTTAGGGGAAGGGGAAGGGAGGTTAGGTTAGGGAAGTTCCCTATTTTAGAAAGGCCCGGCGATGCGCGTAAAGCCCTGGGACGTGCCTATGTCCTGGGACTTTGAAAAAGAGGCGGGTAGGGAAATTTGGGAAGGCCGTGGGCATTGGCGCACGCAAGTTGCACAATTGTGCACCCCCTTGCACATGCCAACCCCCACTTTTATAAAATGCGCGCACCTGTTATAAAATCGGGCATCCATGTGCATGCACCAGGAAGCGCGCACACTTGGATGCACACGCGCATCCTTTTAAAGTCTATCCCTAAGAGTATAGTTTTCTTCCCAAAAAAACACAGATTTTAGCCTTATGTGGGCTGTTATATCAGGGACGAGGGTAATTTTATAATTGTGTGGGTAGGATTCACTTGTACATGCAGACTTATTATATACTTAAGCTTGCCTTGAAAATGCCCAGGTAATTGGCTTGGTATGCACATAAGTTCCAACTCCACCCCAGCTCTGCCCCTGGAGCACCTTTCTGCAGTTCACATAAAGATATGTTGTAGCCAGATTAAAAGCACTTTTACATGCACAGGCACACGCATGTTACAAAATCCAGGGTCAGGGCGCACAAGGGGGTGCACAATTGTGCTCCTTGCACGCGACAAGCCCACTCCGAGCCACGCTGCCTTCTCCCATTCCTTCCCAGGCCGCTCCAAAATCGGAACGGCCTCAGAGGGAACTTCCCTACCCCCGCACCCCAATTTCCCTTCCCTTACCTCCCCCGCCCTTTCCCCCCTATCTTTTTTTTTTTGTTTCTAAACTTACTTCAGCCCGACTGCCGGCGCGCGATCCCAAGCACAGTGGCAAATGCCGCTATGCCTAGAGCTTCTGGCCCCGCCCTGGCCCAGACCACCCCTCCCTGCCCCCTCCCCGCCCCTTTTTGCGAGCCCCAGGACTTACACGTGTCCCGGGGCTATAGGCCCGGCACGCGTAACCTTTTTAAAATCCGGCCCACAGAGCCCTGGTCTACACGGTAAGCGCCATTTATGCACATAACACTGGGTTTTATGTGCAGACATGTCTTTGAAAATCAGGCTTTATAAGGACAGTTTTGAAAGGGATTCACAAGGGTAAAAATCATTTTACCTGCGCAAATTGCCTGTCTGAAAAATGTCCCCTGTAGGCATGTAAAATCACACATATAGTTCCATAAGGAGCATGCTTTTATCTGCATTATAGTGGGGATGTTCCCATCGAAAAGTTAGGTTGGGGAGAAATCTGTGTGCATAGTTTCGAATTTCCACAATTATGCACGGGGTTTTTGTTGGGTAGGCTCCGGGCCTGATCCAGTCCTGGGAAAAGGGAGTCCTGGGGGTGGCTCATGGCCAATGACAGAGGCTTCATGACCTCCCGAGTTTCCTGCATGGGGCTTGAGAAGATATAGCTCTTTCAAGGCCCTTAGGAGCTTCCTCTGTGGCTCTTCTGCTCATCAGGCCCTACAACACCAGGCCCTACAACACCATGTGGACACCAGGACTCTTGTTTAAAATTAAAAGTGCATTTACTGGCACTAATGGCAGGAAAAACAAAGTCCCAACTAGTCACTAGGACACCAAACAGCAATACAAATTCAAAAACAGCACAAAAATAACCCTCCCAAAACACTTTGGGACATGAACCCTTCTCCCTTTGGGCCATCCCAACTATTTTTTTTCAAAAGTATGTTGGGGATGGAAGTGTGGTGGAGGGAGGGAGGGAGAGGCTGGAAGGCTGAAGATAAGATGCCTAATTTCCATGCACTGGCCCTGAAGTGACATATTTACTAAAGAGTATTAATAGCGCCCAGTAACACACTTTTTAATGTGTGTTTTTGTAACTCATTTTAACATACTATTGACTAAAAGCTTTATGCCCTTTAGTGAACTGTGTGTTAAAGCCCTGCAATAACATGTGTTAACAACATGATTATAATGAAAAAGCCTTGAATTTTTGCTTCAATTGCGACACTAACATGAATGTTTGTGTTAGCGTACAACTGCACCACACGTAAATGATCTGTTGGCAAAAGTTTGCATTTTAACCAGCTCATTTCAATTTTACCGCAAAAATCAGTGTTAATGGCAAAAATCCCACTGTATTGGTAATGAAATGAGGTAATGAATGGTACTATAGCTTTAAAGCATGTTTATCACTAATGCCGGTATTTAACATTTTGTAAACAGGATACATGGAATTAAAGGTATGCATTGATTATATAGTGTATATACTGTATATATATAAAAATACACATACACATGCACATATAGCTCAATGGCATTTTGTGTGCCATTATAAAAGAAGAAGAACATGCCATACTGAGTCAGACCAAGGGTCCATCAAGCCCAGCATCCTGTTTCCAATCCAGGCTACAGGAACCTGGCAAGTTCCCACATATCATGCACACACATACCAGACAGCTGTACTGACAATGAGTAGTGCTGTGCTCATATAATTATATCAATTCCCAAAGGGAATCAGTACTACAGAAATACTTACAAGAACAAATATAGAGAACAAATTTTGATCTTTATTACAAAATATATATATATATATATATATATATATATATAAAAGTACACTTAAAACTGAATACATGTACTCAAAAAAGGTTTTTTTTTATTTTACAAAACTTTTCCAACTACAAATATACTAAGCAGCATTTTATAGAATATGCACTCACACCACACTCATAGTATAACATCATAATAGCAAATGTATGTGTACTATTTAGCGGCTCAACTAACACAGTGGGGTTGATTTTAAGACCCACGCGCACACAGCGCATGCAAGTCCCAGCCACATGCGTAAACCCCGAAATGTATGCACGTAGCCCTTTTAAAATCCAGGCTTAAGATTTTTAGATTATTTATGCATGCCATTTCTAATTTTGTGGTTTTCTAATTTAATGGTTAAAATATAATTATATGCAATTAGTACACTGTAGAAATAGATTAGTCTCCAGATGGTTCTTTTCTGAAATGACATTGCTACTGTCTGATGATGTCATCTCCCTAGCCTCTTATTACTGAAAGAACAATTTATGAAATGCCAGTGATGGGGAGCTTCTATCTTCCAGTAGCACAGCTTTCTGGATACAATACATCATGCCTCACTGAAAACCTTTATTTCTGTTGTAGAGTATATCGAAGACCAGAAACAGCTCTCTAGTAGTATTCCATGGAAAGTTCCCTTATAGAGGATAGTTCTGCTTTACTGATAAAATTAGAAACCATCATTAGCAATAATCACCCGAACTTTCAAAACTGTCCAGGTACACCCTTTGCACACGTAAATGGGACCGTAGAGATTTATCCAGTATTTTATAAATTGTGTGGCAGAAGCCTCACAGTTTATAATGTATCTCATATTTCCTCCCGGAAACTACGTGCATATATTTCAGTATATGTGCATATTTGCAATACAGGAACATACATACTTTCTTTACTCATTTTATAAAAATAGGCGCATATATTTTATACACATAATGGGCCGGATTTTAAAAGATTTACGCGCGTAACCGGCCTTACGTGCGCCAGGCCTATTTTAAAAAGGCCTGGCGACGCGGCCCCAGGACACATGTAAGTCCCAGGTCTTTACAAAAGGGGTGGCCCGGGGGTGGGGGCGTGGGTGGGGCGGTCCAGGGGCGGAGCAGGGGTGGGGCCAGAGGCCTCCGACATAGCGGCCATTTCCGCTGTGTTGGAGCATCGTGTGCCGGCAGGCTGCCTGCGCACGCAATTTGCGCCTGCCCAGAAAAAATCGGGTGTATATGTGTGCGAGCTGGGTAGCACGTGCACATGTAGGCCGCACGCACTTCTTTTAAAGTCTACCCCAATAATTGTAACCATTCATGCATAATAACCCAGAATTAAACATGGAGTCAGGCATCTTACAAAGGGCGCGTGTACTCCGCTCCTGAAAATACTTGCACACCTACTTGGAATCACCAGCTCAGCGATGCCTCCACCATTTCACATAGATCTTCATCAGTTCACCCAGACCCTCCAGGACTTCACCCTGAAACCCCACCAGTTCACCCAGACCTCCCACCCAAAACTGCAAAGACAAGTCTGATTTTAATTGCACGAGTCAAGTAGAAAGTGCAAAAATGTTTAGATATGTTCAGGAATGTATGCATGCATATTACTTACAAAACGGCAACTTGCGTGCATATTTCTGAACCCTGCCCTGACGCGTTCCTTTGTCCCTCTTGTATTTACACTCATGATACTGCAAGTACATGTGTGTTCTTGGGGTTTAGAAACTAGGGTGTATGCACGCATGTGCTATTTTAACACACACTATCCCCCTGCGTAACTCTTTGAAAGACATCTTCATAAAGTTTACTTACTGCCTAGTAAGCATATGAGAATTGAGGCCAGGGTTTCATTTCTATATATTCTGCATTAGCTGCAAGCGAGTTTAGCTACAGGAAGGGCAATAAAATGGTTGAGACTGGATAGAATGAAAGCCTGGCATTTTGAAATCATTTTATCAGAGAAGAGCACTCCACACAGTTTTTCATAAAACAGAGATAATAATCCAACTTAAATGACTAGAAAAACAGATTAAGGCAAAGTTTGTTGTTCAATTGATAACAGGAAATGGGCTGCAATATCAAAATCAGGTGGACCAGTGTTTCAATTAATAGGCTAGGAAACATGAGAATGGGGATTCACATCCTCTGTTCCCACGAGCAATCACTGTGCTCTTGAGCAAGTTACTTTATCTCCTTTTGCTCAGGTATTCGTTTAGACTATGTTTCTTAAGACAGGGGACTTATTGACCTGTTTATAATTTGGATTTCCCACTAAGTAAAGTAGGCAGCAGCCTAGTGGCACAAACTTGAAAAGGATACCTCCCTTACATCCTGTTAGTACTTTCCCACAAGCACCACTCACCTTGAATGGTCCCTCCTGCATCTATGGAGTCTCCCCACCCCCACCCACACCTGCATTTCTACAGAGGGAGTCCTCGTTCCTGTGCCTAATGGTGCTTAAAAGGTAAATCCATCACTGTGTATAGCTCCTTGTTTCAGGGCACTATATAAATGGCAAAATAAATAAATATATAATCCGGGCTCACAATCCTAAATTCTACCTCTAACCTGTGGAAGGTCTCCTGGACTGAGCTCAGTGGATCACGATCATAGATAAGATCCCTAAAAACTGAGGAAAAAAGTCAAAATGTCTAATGATTTTCAAGGATCCTATGTAGGCTCACGATCCAATAAACCCTGCATGAGGGACACAGATTAGAACTGGGGTACATATCTCAGATCATGACACTTCACTCCTTCTCTGAAAATGACGTGACTTGAGAACAAACAAGCTTAATTGGTTCTCCTGTCATTTCTCATATCTCAACTTCTCTCCCTGTCCCACTCCTTTAATAACAATAATTCAAAATGTTTCTTATTGCAGAATTTTTAGTGCTTTTATTGAAAACTACAAAAATGAAACTACTTCACTAGCCTTCACCTGAAAAGAAACACTAACAGGTCAAGCTTTCTCCTTCCAGCAGATGGCAGAAAAGCACTGAGTAGTAGTACAGAGCATGAAAGTTAAGCAAACACTAAGTCCAGAGCAGTAGCAGAAACCAGAGGTGGATGGACCTCAACAATTCTACTTCAGGGCTTCATACTTTTGCCTAAAATTTCTTTGGATAATCTTAGATAGCTTTGATATGATTCTCATTTTTTCCCCTTATAGTGGTTCTCATTTATACAGCTCCAAAGTATTTGAATAAAGTGTAGATCTTCATGTATTTTTAATGTAAGTTTGAATCAGCAAATATTCATGTCTAAATTGAGTCAAGAAGATCTGTGCTGGGTGATTTACAGAAAGTGGAGTATGACCATGCATGGTTTGGAGATATCCAAGTCAAATTTTGACCCATCTTGTTTTGACTCTGAAAATCTGACTCTGCTCTGAGTCTGAATAGTGCTCTGATTTATTCCAAACTGGCTTGCCCATCTGAAGGGAAACTGAAAGCTAATAAAATACTACAGTAATGCATCTCTGTTTAGGTAGGGGAGAGAGTGGTGGTAGTCAGATTTGCTAATCTCCCCCCTGCAAAGACATAGTTCTACCCACCCCATTAGAATTTCAAGTGCCCTGTTTCTTCATCCCATGCTGTTTTAACAACTCATCTGTTTTATTTTATTTTTTTTTAAATATTTATGCTCAAAGTGGATAACAATAAATATGTTTTTTGAAAATAAAATTACAATACATATAACAATGAAGCAACTTGCAAAACAGCAGCCAACTTTTTAAATGTGATAACACATAGACAACATTTTTTGTATTTTTCTTATTTCTCTAAGTAAGGTTTGCATGGCTGCACAGCACAAATTGTACATGTCAACAGAATGAATACCCCGGGATAAGCGTAGGAAGTCCTGGTGATAACGATTCTGTTTGGAGCTCTTCAGGTCCTGTTTGGGAACTCCACAACTGGAGGATTGTGGAATGACAAGGAGCTCTAATGTGAGCTCTCTGAGGAGAAGAGGAACCCCTTTATAAATATTATTAAAAATAAAATAGTGTTACACTAGGCTGAACAAGCCCTCCCTCAAAACACACACACACACCCCAACATTATTTGCAGGAGTAATTATGCTCTTTAAATGTTTCCAGTCTCATAAGAAAACACAGCCTTTCTGCTTATTGTTGCCAGCACAGCCAAATGGAGCTGGACTGGGAAACGGAACAAGCTTAACCAGAGTATGGTCCAATGTGGGGCAGAATGCCTTTGGGAAATATAGCCCTTTTTAGCCCGTTTTCAGCACGGCCAAGGATTTATAGAATCACCACAAGATGAAGGGGCTTACCTCATCCATCGATTTCTTGCAGTCGTCATCATCGTCCTCATCGTCTTCATCACTTTCAATGTCTGCTTCCCCTGCAAAAGTTTAATTACAGCATTGTGACCAAATGAGCAAGCAGAAGGCTGGTAATCCTTGCTCAGTATTCTTTTCCCACAGTGATTCATGGCTCATGTGGTTTGCTGCACCCAAATAGCCATTTCCAAAGGCCACACCTGTTTCACGTAGCTTTTATTTATTTGTTCATATTTTGCTTCTTTACATTAATACTTTATTTACCTTTCAGCTAAAGCACATGGAAGCACTGCAGGCAGTATCATTATTTATTTATTTATTTAACATTTTTTATATACCGAAGTTCTAGTAACAATGTTACTAATCACTTCGGTTTACATATAACATTGGAATGACTTAACATGTGTGTCTTACATAGAACAGGAAAATGAACTTGGAGAAAAAAAATTGAAATAAATAACATCATCACTGAAGATCCAACTGTATATGTGATTTTCTTTTGTATAAACATAAAATCCATTTAAAGCAGAAACTAAAATTCTATCACATCATGTTTCTTCATATTTGTTTAGGAACCAAATGCCAGAATACCATAGTGACAACAATATTTTATCTATGCTATACTCACACATGCTGTCATGCACAATTTTAATTCTTTGTGTATGTGTATATAAATGTTGAGGTCCATATTCAGTCACTGTCCAGATAGCAAAATTAGCCGTTTATTCTTACCTGGCTAACTTTGGAGGTATATTCAATAGTGCAGTCATACTATTGAATATAGCTGGCTATCTTAAATTTAGCCAGCTAACTTTATCCAGCTAACTTTAGGACAGTTCTTTGCAGGGACAGCTCAGAGGCAATCTTCTGCCTGAGGTGAGGGATGAGATGACACCCTCTTCACCCCCAAGATGTGGCACAGGTCAAATCAGCGAAAGAAGAGGGGAAATCCCCTTTAAGAGTTTTGGCTTTTGGGGGATTTGAAATGCTGGGGAAGGGGGAGATAGTGTCAGAATTCCTAGAGATGTGGCCGAGATAGTGTCAGTTCTAATATTTCTAGTCAGCTGGTAATCCTGTGTCACTCCCAGGAACCCTACCACCTGCATCCCATCCTTTCCCCAGCATTTACACTCTGGGGAAGTAGGAAAAGGGTGGATGGTGAAGGTCTGTGTAATCTGTGTGTGGCGTACTCCCTCAGGGTCAGTGCAAGGATATTAGGTGCCCTAGACAAACCTTGCAGATTTGTTCCCCCACCTCTTCCCACTTACAATTAAAAAGTATGCATTAATAATAGTTTACAGGAAAAAGAACATTCAATGTACAGTCTTGTGAGGAAAAAAATCACTTACAACATGTATATATTTATATTTACTAATGTGTTGCCAAAAAAAACACTTGGAACTTATATGGTATTAGGCCTATTTTAACAAGTGTTAGGTGTGGGCTTGCCCTCAGAAAACCATGAGTAAACTGAACTACAATTACAATATAGTAAACCTCCCATATTAAAAAAGCTCACATTAACAACTGTACCTATGAAAAGACAACATTACAAATATTATAACAGGCCCTAAAACACCAAATCACTTACTATTAGGAAAATAGAACAAGCTATGAAGCTAAGCTGTTATAGATCCCTACATATTAGTCACACATACAGAACACAGACAGACCCTCACTACATACAGAATAAAGAGATAATAAAGTATAAATAATAACATACAGACAAAAACTGAACTGGAAACCGCAACAAGTCAGACTTTGTATGCAGTGTAACAATGGAAAAACAGAACCCTCACCATTCCTCATTAAACATCAAACAATAAAATCAAGAAATATAAAACAATCGTAATAGCAAAACCAAACACATAAAAAACAAACATTTCAAAACAGCTGATGAATAGAACATCCAGTGATTACAAAACATATAATATTGTTCTTTATTTCAAAACAGCAGACACATCAAACACCCAATAATTAAAATTTAGCTAAAAAAAATCCCCTGCTCTCCGACCCTGGGATCTTTAGATTCTAGTCACCCTGAGATTGTCGTGGAAATATGCACAAACTTTCTCCTCTCTCTCAAATATACACATTCTCTAAAACACATGTTATTTCTCACACAAACTTCCTTATATTCTCTCTCGTGTACATGTTCACTGATTCATATACTCCCTCTCATTGTCACAAACTCTCTCATGCTCTCACTCACACACATGCTCACTGGCTGTCTCTAATACACCTGCTCACTGGCTCCCACACAGGCCCACTGGCTTAAATAGTCTTTCTGCTCACATATATGCTCATTGGCTCACTCTTTCTCACTCACACACATGCTCACTGGCTTACAGACTTTCACTCACAGCATGCTCTGGAAACCACAAACCTGACTGTATTAGGCAGTGCAAAAATGGAAAAACAGAAACATCATCATTCCTTGCAAAACATCAAGCAATAAAATCAAGAGATATAAAACACCATTCATAATATTAAAACCATAGTATTAGAAAGAATAAATGTCAAAACAGCTGACAAACATCCAATAATTTAAAAAATCACGTAAATTTGTTCTATTTCCCAAACCAACAGCAATAAAATATTTCAAAACATCAGATACATGAAAACACCCCACAATTTAAAATGGGATTAAAAAATCTGCAGTTCTCCAGACCATAAAACAAATAAATAAATAAATACCTGAGATCTTTTGATTTTCAGTCACCAAGAAATTGTCACAGACTTGGGGGAAGGGAGCTACATCAACTGTATCTTCTTTTTTCGCCTCTTCAAAAACATAGTTGCTCTCTCTCTCTCATTCACATGCAGATTCTCTCGCTCTCATGCACATGCAGACTCTCATATATAACACAGTTGCTCTCTCTCTCTCTCACACACATACGCATGCTGTCTCTCTTATACACACAGGCACTCACCAGCACTTCCTGGAGCCATGCCACCATCTTCCTGCTGGTGGGGGTGAGAACCTCACCGGCATTTCCTTCAAACGGCGCCGCTCTCCTCCTGCTCTGCCTCAAGCCACTGAGCGGACTTTTAGTTTCTTTTTGACAGGGAAATGAGGCGGTCATAAGAGGGCTGTTTTATGGGGGCACTTTTTGCCGCCCCCCAAAAAATTTTCCCACCTGAAGCGACCACTTCTTCCTGTCTAATAGAACCACTCCAGCTCTTTGATCCGACCAGACTTAGCTGGATAAGTTTTCTGGCTTCCTCTACATATCGATATTAGCCAAATAAGCCAATTCCTCCCAGTTATGCCCCCTGGAACACCACTAACTCAGCCGGATAATAAGATAGATGGCTAAAATATAGCCAGTTAAGTGTTCAAATATTAATTTAACCAGATAACTTCTGCGTTATCTATCTAAATGATTCTGAATATGGACCTCTAAAAAAATGCAGAAGGAATAGGAGGCTGAAATCTCTGGGGGTGATAATCAAACTACTTGCGTTGATGCAAAATCAACAGATACGTTTTACCAGCAGCCTTTGCATCAATAATCGAAGCAGACATATGCACATACTTTTTCTTTGATTACTGCCCTAGGAAAAAGTACCTATAGAGATTTGTACCTGCATTCTCTGTGGATACATTTCCCCTTGGAAATAACACACAGAATTATGCAAATGTAATTTATACTTGTTACTGCCCTCCCTAGACCTAAACATATGTTTGAGAATGCCTCTAGACAAAAAGGCTAATACGACCTGGGCTGTAGAACAACCTGCGTAATTTTCCCACATTGAGGGTGGTCAAGGTTCAAACAACTCATTTCTGTTTTACCTACGGAAATTACGTTAAATATTGGCCTCTCCACACATAGACATTGATACTGTATTTTTGTACTGTTTCAAACACACATGCCCTAGAAATTTCTTTGATCCATGGATTTTCTTACAAAGTTCTTCACTTGATTTCCATCCTGTAAAGGCTTAAGGACATCTGAAAGTTTGGCATTTGTTGAATCTATTAGAGAAAAAAAAGACCGAGTTCCCCGTTCTAGTACTTTTGATACTTAATAAGTGAACCTGTGACTAGTGGTTTCCTGATGAGTTTGCAACAAAGAAGTTGTGTTTGAATTAAAAAATGAATAAGGTTACAAATGTGCTATAGCTTTCTTTAATTGAACATTCCTTTCGCGCCCCCCCCCACCTTCCCCTCCCTTCCCCTGTCTAACCCACCCCCCCCCAGTCCTACCTAAATCACCCCTACCTTTATTATTTAAGTTGCGCCGGCCACGCCCTGCCTCTTTTTTCAAGCCCCCGGGACATACGCACGTCCCGGGGCTTGCGCACGTTGCCGAGCCTATGCAAAATAGGCTTGGCGCGCGCAGGAGGGGTTTAAAAGTGTTACGCGCGTAACCCTTTTAAAATCCGCTCCACGGTGAGGCAGATATTCTCCTACATTTAGGCAAAGTTAGGTGCCTATTTTCAGTTACTTAAGAGCCTACATTTTCAGCTGCTTAGGAGCCTACGTTTTCGGCTGAAAATTTAGGGACCTAAGTTAAGTGCCTAGTTCTGGAAATCAGTGCTAATTGTGTTCCTCCCCTATAGCCACTTTTTAGGGTCCTAAATTTAGGGCCCTAAAGAAACTAGAATCCTAAATCTAGAAAATTAGCTTTCGTAAATTTTCAAAAGGGCCAATTTGGGAGCCTAACTCCAAAAGTTTGAAAATTGATCCCAGTATGTTTAGATGGCACCACATTTTGATTGAAAACCTGCCATAAGACATTTTTTGGCATAATATTTCCTCTGTTTCAAGCTTAAGATTGGCTGGCTGGGTCATTGTTATTTTTTATATTTATATTCTGTCTTTTGTGATTGGTCAGCAATCTCAAAATAGAATACATTTAGGTACTGTCCCCAGGGATTACAATCTAAGGGGGATAATTTACTATATTGCATTAGCCTTAAGCTGCCTTAATGCACAGATAATATGCAGTATTACAAATACCGTATGTTATCTTTCCCCCAACAAACCTGGCACAATGTGGATATTAGAATGAACAGATATGCCTACAAATGCATGCAAATCAGCTAATTAACATGGTAATAAAATAACACGACTTGCTGTGAAGTCTGAAAGCCACATTGTTTTATGGAAAGTTATCCATAAAAAATTTAGCTTCACATCCTACGATGTGAAGCTAAATTTATCTAGGAGCATTGGGATGTTAATGCACTTTGCGATGCTCCCGAGATCTTTCTTAAATGGCTTGGGAGGCCTGCATACTCCCTGGTAATGTAAAAAACCCCTGGAAGTCTATTAAGATCCATCCTCCGTTTTCACCCCTGGAGGCGGCCACAGTTTTGCCCTCCAGGAAAAAAACACCATGGCTTAGCAAAGAGACTCCATAAATTTGTCCCTGAGACAAAGGAGGGCGAAGTGACTTGCCCCAGGTCACAAGAAGTGTTAGTGGGATTTGGACCCTGTAGTGTGGTTGCCATGTTATTGAATACATGGAAACAAAGGTTAACAAATAAAAACAAAACCACATAGGGGTAGATTTTATAACATGCGCGCGTGGCCTACATGTGCACCTCGCGCGTCGAGCCGCACTGCCTTCCTCCGTTCCTTCCCCCCAATCCTGACCTTCCCACCCCTTCCCCTAACCTTCCCCCCCCTAGCCCTACTCTAACCCCCCCCCAAAAAAGTTTTATCCTACCTTTTGCGCCTGCCGGCAGGCTGCCAACACATAATCCCTCGACATAGTGGCAATGGCTGCTGTGTTGCAGGCTTCTGGCCCAGCCCACGCCCCCGGACTTCCCCGCCCCTTTTGTAAAGCCCCGGGTCTTACACGCGTCCCGGGGTTTCATGCGCGCCGCCGGGCCTTTTTAAAATAGGCTCAGGGCTGGACTTTAAAAGGGTTACGCGCTTAAATTAAGCGCGTAACCCTTAAAAAAAAACCCTGCGTGCGCCGAGCCTATTTTGCCTAGGCTCGGCGGCACGCGCAAGCCCCGGGACGCACGAAAGTCCCGGGGCTTTGCTAGGGGTGCGTGTCGGGGGGCATGTCGGGGGGTGGCGCGATGTTCGGGGCGTTCCGGGAGGCATGGTGCCGGCCTGGGGACGTATCTTATAAAATCCGGTGTACTTTTGTTCGCGCCTGGTGCGCGAACAAAAGTAAGCGTGCGCGCTGTTTTTTAAAACGTACCCATCAGTGCGCATAACCTTTTGAAAATCCGGCTCATACAGTATAAAGAAATAACAGGAAATAAGTTTATTGGACTAACTTGTTATTTTTAATAGAACCAAGTATACTTGCAGCAGTTTACCACAGAAGTAAGAAAAAAAAAAAAGACTGCCACTCTTGAAAAATATATCACTTCTGTGCACCGAGTAATAAACTAATACATGAATTGTAGAATGAGTACTTATTTTGTATATTATCACACACTGGTCCCTTTACTGGCAGAACATACCTTGATAGAAAATACATATCAACCAGCAGAGGGCACTATAAGTCAATCAATGTGAACAATGACGACATCCCTTTGCCATGTACAGTATTTGTCCATCTATAGGTGATACATCCATTATAAGCATGCCCTCTTGGAATTGAGAGTTTATAAACCACACATTTTCAAGCTAGGACACATGAAAACAAACATTGTATTCCTGCATATTGTAACATACAAAGAAGGTAATAATATGGCACCATTAATATATATATAATCCAGAAACAAAACAAAAACTGGTGCCAGGTTTTAATATTTATTCTATATAAAAAAATCTTAAATACATTATTGCATTTCAAAATCACTTATTACAACGTTTTAAAAACATACCCTAATCATCACAACAACCTAAGCTTCCCCACTCAATATACATAACAACCCCTCAATAATCACAATAACCCAACCCAATCTTCCCGATATCCACATAATATTTTAAGAGAGTAGGTAAGTGTAGCTGTGAGAAAAATCTTGGGTTTACGGTTTGGGGAAAGTTTTTATAGTTATAAGATTCTCGACCAGCAGAGTATTCGTGCGTAAGAGCAACTTTGTAGAGTTCAACATTTTCAAAAATATATGTGGGGTAAGTGGTTTTACAATAATGATTATAACATCATTCTTACAGGTTGGTTTTAACGTTGTACTAATCATACATATATTGTTGTACGGTTGGTTCGAGTCAGCTAACAGAATATTGGGAGGATTCTATTGGTATCAGCATTATGGGTAGGTGGTTATTTACATCTATTAAAAAATGATAGGTAGATTAATTTCAATAATTATTGTAAAGCAATAGGCAAATTGAATTAAAATCTGTTATCTTAATTTTGTTTTCAGATGCTATATGAAGACTTTTGTAAACAAAACATTTTTCTAAATTTTGTTATATTGATGATGTTATTGTGTTTTTATGGTTGATAAGATTTTACCAGGTGGGTTCCCCTGAAAAAGACGACTAATTAATTGTCAAAACTAGGGTCCTAGTTGGGTTATTGTGTATATTGGGAGCTTGTTATATATATTGAAAGGGGAAGCTTGGGTTGTTTGATGATTAGGGTGCGTTTTTAAATTGTTGTAATAAGATTTTGAAATGCAATAATGTATTTATGATTTTTTGATATATAATAAACATTGAAACCTGGCACCATTTTTTGTTTTTTCCTGCATATTGTGCCACATGAAGCAGGAATTCTTCTGTGCATTCAGGGACATAGTTTTTCTTCATTTAGCCGTATAGTTTTCAAAGTAGTTCAGACATTCTGAAATAAATTCCTTATCTTAGTTGACAGGTATGCTTGCTGGACTTGTTGGATTAACATGTACAGAAAGCAGTTTGTAGCACAGTAAAAACATTAGGGGTACATTTTCAAAGGTACGCGCGGGCGCCCATGTGCGCACGCTACCCAGAGCACACATATGGATGCCTGATTTTATAACATGTGTGCACATATTATAAAATTGGGGGTCGGCGCATGCAAGGGGGTGCACACTAGTGCATCTTGCACGCACCTTCGCCATTGCCAACGACCTTCCCCAGTTCCCTTCCCCCTAATCTAACCTTCCTACCCCTTCTCCTAACCCTCCTGCCCCTAGCCCTATCCTAACCCCCCCCCCCCCCCAATTCCTTTAATTTACCTTTTGCGCCTGTTCTGGGCAGGTGCAAGTTGAGCGTGCTGGCAGCTTGCCGGCACGCGATCCTCCGATACAGCGGCAAATGGCTGCTGTGCCGGAGGCCTCTGGCCCCTCCCCTGGACTGCCCCGCCCCTGCCACTGGATTTATGCACATAGAGCTTTGAAAATCCGGCCCTTAGGGTTCTATTTGGAAATACAGGTACTTTTCAAAAGGATTTATGCACATAAAACTGAAGCTTATGTGCATAGCTGGACTTTACATGTGTAATACCTTTGAAATTTCACTGAATATTCAAAGGTTTTTATGCATGTAAATGGACTTTATGGGGCGGATTTTAAGAGCCCTGCTCGCCTAAATCCGCCTAAATCCGGGCGGATTTAGGCGAGCAGGACCCTGCGTGCCGGTGCGCCTATTTTACATAGGCCTACCGGCGCGCGCAGAGCCCCGGGACTCGCGTAAGTCCCGGGGTTTTCAGAGGGGGGTGTGTCGGCGGGCGGGCCCGATCCGCGCAGCGTTTTCGGGGCGTGTCGGGAGAGTTTAGGGGGCGGGCCCGGGGGCGTGGTTACGGCCCGGGGCGGGCCGGGGGCGTGGCCGCCCCCAGGTCGCATCCCAGCACACTAGCGGCCCGCTGGAGCGCGGGGATTTACGTCTCCCTCCGGGAGGCGTAAATCCCCCGACAAAGGTAAGGGGGGTTTAGACAGGGCTGGCGGGTGGGTTAGGTAGGGGAAAGGAGGGGAAGGTGAGGGGAGGGCAAAAGAAAGTTCCCTCCGAGGCCGCTCCGAAATCGGAGCGGCCTCGGAGGGAACGGAGGTAGGCTGTGCGGCTCGGCGCGCCCCGGCTATACAGAATTGATAGCCTTGCGCGCGCCGATCCCAAATTTTAGCGGATACGCGCGTATCTACTAAAATCCAGCGTACTTTTGTTTGCGCCTGATGCGCCAACAAAAGTACGCCAAATCGCGCTATTTGAAAATCTACCCCTATGCGCATAAATGGGCTTTTGAAAATTGCTACAATATATACTTCTTTTATGTAACTCCTTTGAAAATGTGTAACTAGCTTTCAAGAGCATTTCTCCTTTAACAAGTCTGAAAATAATTCAGGCATAAAGTTGTCTGAATATGCAAGCAAACTGCAATCACAAATATATTAATTTAGTGCAATGAAAAGTTATCACCTACAACTTATTTATTGATTTTCTTCTCCAAGTAGAGTAAAAGGGCAACCACACTTCTTGGGTTCTATTTACAAAGGGATTGATATTTCAAAAGATTTACATGATTAAAATTGGGTTTCAGCTTGCTCATTCTTTGCTTTTTAATACACGGACCCTTCAACTGGGTATTATTTTGAGGGTAAAATTGCTCTCTATATAAATTTAGCTGCACATAGGGAGGGGAATTTTCAAACTGTCTACATAGGGTTAAAGCACATAGGTCTGCTTTGAAAATTCATGGATATCTGCAGTATATGGGCCTGATCTTCAAAAGCATTTTCACGCTTAAAAATGGGTTTTACACATGTAATGGCACTTTACCAGTGTAAGTAGGCTTTTGAAAATTGCTTCAATATATGCTATTGAATTGTCCATAGGATATACCTGCATAAGTGCGCTTTATGCACAGAAATGGCTTTTGAAAATTGCTATGATAATAACATTTCCACACATAACTCCTTTGAAAATTCACTTGTGCGCACATCAATATTCAAGCACAAAGATACTCCTGCTCCCATGTTAGATTTTCTCTTGCTCGTGCATGTAGATTTATGTACATATATTTAAAAATCAAAAGTATGTATGTAAATTCTTCCCTGGCCCAACTCTGTCCCCTGCAACATCTCTTGTAAGTTCATATGAAAGTACGTGCTGTATATCTGCTAAGGAGTTAGCAATCTATTGTGGATCTGCTCCCCAAAAGGGGTGGCGCTAGCAATCTGATATCGATTAGCTCTTCCCGAGGGGAGGAGTAGCAATCTGTTATGGATCTGCTTCCCCAGAGGGGAGGAGTTAGCAGAGTGTTAGTAATCAGCTCCTCCAGAGGAGAGGGGTTAGCAACCTGATGTAGATCTGTTCCTCCAGAGAGGAGGAGTAGCAGTCTGTAATGGAGAATAGTCAGGAGTCCGATGTACTCCGTAGATGGAGTTAGTAATCTGTTGTGGGTTGGCTCCCCACAGAGTGGCAATCTGTTATGATACCACTCTAATAGTGTAAGGAACGAACACAATGTAAATTGGTGAATCCTTGGGCTGATGGCAGATGACCGCCCCCAGGAGGATATCCTGAGAGGGACCACGGGCTAGGCTAGAGTATGGAGACAAACATATATAGTTCTTTATTAGTCAGGAAGTAGAACCACCAGAGGTGGCAGTAGTGAACTGATGTGCACGGCAGGGCTGAAGTCCTTCAGATACTGGAATTGCAATCTCTGGATTGCTGAACTGTAGAGAGAGACTATAGGTAGTGAGTAGACGGGGTATGCTGGATACATAACCAGTAATAGATGATACACTCACAATTGTAGATATTGTAATGGCTTCTATGCAACACAGAGTCTTCAGTATATTCAGGAACAAGAGCCGTAGGCGAGTACTGGTCCCTATATGCAGTCTGGAATAAGAACTCACAATATCTGTGTATTACATGGCTTCTGGAATAGAAGAGAGTCTTTGGAGGGTCTTAGGAACATAGGCCCTCATGGAGCGAATACCGGTTCCTATCTGCAATCTGTAATAGTAATTCACAAGGTATAGGTAGGTGATAGCTTCTGAGATAGAAGAGAGTTTTTGAAGGGTTTTAGGAACATGGGCCCTCGTGGAGTGAGTACCGGTTCCTATCTGCAATCTGCAAATATAACTCACAATCTCTGTACCTGCGATAACGTCTTAGACAGACGAGAGTAGTCCCAAATCTGACCATATAATTGTGTGGTCAGATTTAGCTAGATATTTAGTGAACCTTTCAGATGAAGAAGCATTGCTGAATATCCAGCTGAAGATAACCATGCAAACTGAGACATTATCTTTAGCAGTACTTTGGCATTTAAATATTGACCACAAAGTTTTCTTCTTCTATCTCTGACAAAATGCTTTGGAAAACTGGGCCCTTCAAATTATTTGCAAAGTTTTCCATTTGCTCATGTAGCTATGTGGGAAAATGTTAAAGACGAAGGGCACAATCTGAACATCAGGTAAGAAGCTGCTCTGAGAATGTCCCAAGCTTCCTTGATTCCAATATTTTACAGTGAGAGGAAATAGGATCTCCATTCTTTGTCCTAGCCTGATCTGCTGTTTCTTAATGTCATGACTACTATTACTATTGGTATAAGGATTGGCATTAGCTCTAGTGCTGCTGGTTTCAAGAGGGCGAGTGTTTTTGCTCACATTGTGAACTGTTTTCAGTAGACAAGCTCAGATGCTACTAATGGAGTGCCATGAAGCAAGATGGAAAATTGCAGCTGAGAAAAAATAATCACATCGCTCACAAAGCTATAAGGTTACTTGAAGGCTATGCTGCTCATCTCTAATGGATTGTAATGGCCTTTCTGGTATACCAAAAATAGTCATTTCTCAGAGTTTTCTGATCTGAAAAGCCATGCTAGAACTGGGGTAGCGACCTCTGGTTCTAGAAAGACACAAACAGGCCAGGTTTTCAAGATATCCACAATGAATATGCATGAGATGGATCTGCATACAATGGAGATACATTCTTTGTGGATATTCTGGAGACCAGGCCTGTTTGTGGCTCTCGAGGACTGGAGTTGGCCACCCCTGTGATAGAGCATCCTTTTTCCTAACTACCAACTGGTGGGAAAGGAAGCAAGTGATATCAAACTTTATACTGAGCTGGTGTAGGTGACTGAAATATTAGCTTTGCATGATGTACGGAATTCTATAGGTTGTGAAAAGGTCCTGCAAGTTCCTTGCCAATTGAAGTTGTGCTTATCAACTAACAGAGCTATGGTCACAGCCTTTTGCTCTTGGGGATTTGTGCACAGTACCATCAAACTCATCAGTCTGTTTAGTATGGTATTCGATTCCCAACTCGTTGAGAATTATCTAGCATTATTTATACACACTTTAACTTGTGTCTCAGTCACTAATATCCTGAATAAGTCAGGGCTGGATCCTCCAAAATTTGAGACTCTTAAGAATTTCTGGCAGTTTTGGAAAGAAAAGCAATCAGATCCTGTGATAACAGAATGCAGCTGAGAGGTTATGTTAGGAAAGTAACATCTTTTCTTTCTATATGCCTTTTTAGGATGGCTCCATTTGAAGGGCCTGATTTATCAAGGTATTTTCCCATAGATACAGAACGGGAGAAAAGCCTTGGTGAATCAGGCAGTAAATTAGGTAATATTGCCATCAGCTTCATTGTAATATGCATGCCCCTCATTATCTCTTTCCTGGTATGAAGTTGCTTTGTTGTCATAATCAATATTTAGATGTAAATAGGCCAACTCACAATAAAAGCCAGCAATCTGACAACAGTGAGCCTATTAGCCCCTGCAGCTGGATGACTTCATTTGATAACTGAAGTTGTTATAAACTGGCTCAGAAACACTGCTCATGAAAGGATACTAAAAGGAAGTGTACCTGGTGTTTGATACTAAAATCACTATTGTGGACAGGGCTCGAAGTGCTTAGTAGTGGCTCCACGTGAAAATATTTAGCCAGTGTGTACATTTTTACCATTTGCTATTTTGTAGAGCCAAGTTTCTGAAGTAAAATGTCCCAGGTTCAAGAGTTGCCAAGTCACCCAGTTTTAGGATAGAGATTTTAGGACAGTCATGAATTTCTGAGAACACCATCCTGATGCTTTATGGGGCCTGCTGTAGAATCAGGGATTACAGATACCACACTGCTTTGGGATGTAAGTTCAAAAGCAAGACTGGCCAAAAAGTATCCCTCCTGGAACTGCAGGATCTGAAGGTAAGAGTCTGGGAAAACTACATTTAGTTGTCTTTGAGAAAGAAACCAACAGTTCCTTGTGCCTTCGTGCTTCCATATTAAGATCTACTTTCTCTTCACACCCCACCTGAATTTGGGGTTATCACATCCTTCTGTTTTCTCTTCTATACTATTTTTCCTTAGGTTAGCTTTTCGGCAAAGAGAATAGCATTAAAGGAGCATTCATGATGGCTCTACCCTGTGCAAGCTCTGAAAATCTTTCTAAAGGCCATGACATATATTTTACCTTTCTGCTGAATATCTCTCCAATATCTGCTTTTGATACAGATGCTATTAGGTTTTTTCCCATTAGTCATCCTTCAAAAGGTCACAAATAATTTGATGAATCAAGTCTTCACATAAGAAAGGAATCTAAATAACTTTTTTTTACTATTTAGCAAAGCCTTCATAGTCTCAGCAATGTCCTTTTGTGGATTACAAACTGGTTAAAAGACAGGAAACAGAGAGTAGGAATAAATGGTCAATTTTCTCAGTGGAGTGCCTCAGGGATCTGTACCTGGACCGGTGCTTTTCAATATATTTATGAATGATCTGTAAAGGAATATGATGCGTGAGGTAATCAAATTTGCAGATGATACAAAATTATTCAGAGGAGTTAAATCACAAGTGGATTGTGATACATTGCAGGAGGACCTTGCAAGACTGGAAGATTGAGCATCCAAATGGCAGATGAAATTTAATGTGGACTGTTAGGGAGCACTAGAAGAGCGGTCCCATTTCTGAGGAGATTGTGTCCCCTTGGACCTCGGCACGACCCCAGAGGACTCCAAGGCAGAACCGAAGCTGGTGAGACATGTCCGAGCCTGGGCTGAGACCAGGAAGCCAGGCCCCTGCCGACCTACAAAGCCTGAGTGAGGCCAACCACGCAAGGTTGGTCTCTGAGTGGTCTTCCGACTACTCTAAGCCCTTTCAGACCTGCCGCTGGGCACGGCAATGGCGGCTGACCGGAAAGGAGGTGAGGGCAGACGAAGGCTCTAGAACATGAAGACTGAGACGAAGAACTTGGAGACGTGAAGACACAGACGAGAAGCTTGGGACGTGAAGACTCAGGATCAAGGTTCAGGAACAAAGTCAAGTACTGGGTTGAGGCAGGGATGCAGCACACCCTACACAGCCCACCACAGGGCAGCCCCAAGGGACTGGTCATGGACCACGCTTGAGCGCGAAGCAGACTCCAGACGAATACATGAAAGATGAAGCCGGAACATGGTGAAGATTCAGTAGAAGCCTGTACCAAGGTGCGCCCTACACAGCTGCCCATGGCTGGTCACGGACCATGCTGAAATGGAACAGGTTCAGTCAGAGTCTTAGGCATGGACAGAGCAGCCTCAAGAACATTCGAGGGCCGGAATGAGAGTCGGGATGGAGGACCAAGACGAGACTTGGCTTCAAACATGATACACAGGACCAAGACAAGACTTGGCTTTAGGCAAGGGTGACCCTCTGGAGACTTGAACTGCAGACGAGAAGACAAGCACATGCCATGTGGTGACGAAACACGACATGGCACGCCAGGAGAGGTGACTATGAGGAACCAAGGGTTCAGGACATCAAAGTAGGAGCATCATGGAGCATTAGGAATGGATCATGGAACATCAGGAACCGATCATGAAACATCAGGAACAAGACGAAGGACATCCAGAAGAGACCAGGAACATAGAAACACAATGAGAGATCCCACAAAGAACGGGAAAATGCCAGCAGGAGTGAAGACAAGAAGTCCTTGGGAGGACTAAACCCTTGCAAAGGCACCAAAGGACTGAAAGATGGGCCCTTATAAAGGGCTGAAGATCAGGAAACGCCCAAGGTGGAGTCCAGGTGGGGCTCGGTGAATATCCGGCTGTGGGCCCTTTAAATCTACCTGGAAGACATGGCCCTGCCCCTTAGAGGAAGTAGGCAGGACCATGGACAGTGGCCATGCTGCTGCTGCATCGCTGGAGAGCAGGAGCTGGGCCGTGGAGCAGGCCCCAAAGCTGGAAGCGGCTCTCTGCCACTGAACAGACACCAAGGGTGGCTCCAGCCGCCAGGAAAGCCCGGGGACTGTGGCCTCCGGGCCGTGAAGATGGCGAAGGCGTCGACAGTGTCTCCAGCCACATTACAGCATGGTGGCAAGGCCTGCCGTGCAGGGAAGGGATGCCAAAGTCCACGGCACCTGTCATGGTGAAGGAAAACGTCGGCGCCTTTGTGCCGCAGAAGTAAGTGCCTGCTCACGGCAGGAACCACGAGCAGGAGTGTAACATGGACAAGTGCAAGGTGTTGCTTGTAGGGAAAAATAAGCCTTGCTGCAGTTACACGATGTTAGGTTCCATATTAGGAGCTACCACCCAGGAAAAAGATCTAGGCATCATAGAGGATAATACTTTGAAATCGTTGGCTCAGTGTGCTGCAGCAGTCAAAAAAGCAAACAGAATGTAAGGAATTATTAAGAAGGGAATGGTTAACAAAATAGAAAATGTCATAATGCCTCTGTATCACTCCATGGTGAGACTGCACCTTGAATATTGTGTCCAATTCTGGTCGCCGTGTCTCAAAAAAGATATGGTTACAATGTAGAAGGTACAGAGAAAGGCGACCAAAATGATAAAAGGGATGGAACAGTTTCCTATGAGGAAAGGTTGAAGAGCTTATGGCTGTTCAGCTTGGAGAAGAGACGGCTGAGGGGGGATATGATAGAGGTCTTTAAAATCATGAGAGGTCTTGAACGAGTAGATGTGAATTGGTTATTTATACTTTCGGATAATAGAAGGATTAGGGGGCACTCTATGAAGATAGCAAGTAGCACATTTAAGACTAATCGGAGAAAGTTCTTTTTCACTCAGCACACAATTAAGCTCTGGAATTTGTTGCCAGAGGGTATGGTTAGTGCAGTTAGTGATCTGGGTTTAAAAAAGGTTTGGATAAGTTCCTGGAGGAGGAGTCCATTAACTACTATTAATCAAATTGACTTAGGGAATGGCCTCTGCTATTACTGGCATCAGTAGCATGGGATCTTCTTAGTGTTTGGGTACTTGCCAAGTTCTTGTGGCCTGGATTGGCCTCTGTTGCAAACAGGATGCTGGGCTTGATGGAACCTTAGTCTGACCCAGCATGGCAATTTCTTATGTTCTTATGTTCTTAATGCCAATTAATGCTTCTCAACCTACAATCTTACCCAATTTGAATTTCATTATGGGTTGAGAATTGCAGATTGGTTGATACTGTTGTTTTTACAGATATAAAATATCAAAGCATTTGTTCAACTAACTTTTGGAACTGGCCAGACAAAGCATGGCATTTCAAAATTTCTTCTCATTACCCAGCTAAACTTTAGCCAGATAAAATGAGGCAGCTTGGGGACCATTCCAGGAGCATGGCTAAAATTTCTGGCTAGCACTGATATTTGGTGCCAGCCGGATAATATTATCTTGCTATCCCTAGATGGAAAAATTGCTTTCCTAACTAAAAATAATAACTACAACAAAATATAGCAGTCAGGCAGCAGCCACGTCCCACCCTTTCTTCCACTCCTCAATATCTTTATAAACTATAGTGTGGGCTGAGAGTCCCCCCTCCTATCCTCTAATATCTTTAAAAATTGTCAGACTGAGTGGGGCTAATTTTCCTCTCCCCCATCACCTTCTTTCAGAAATCTTTGGTCACAAACAGCCACACCACCCCCAAACTCTCAAAAGTGTCCCAAAGCAGATTGGGAGAAGGCGAGGCTCTTACCACCTCTTGCGCTGCAGAATACTAAGTGCCGGTATAGCTTACAGGTACCAGCACTTAGTATTAGCTTATTTACTTCATTCCCGGGTGAAGCAGCCAATTCCCATTCAGAACCAAATACTAGATCAGCATTGGCTGATTCCCTGTCAGTTAAGTACTGAATAGGGATTGGTCTCTTCACTGCTGTTTTGCTGAATTATATTGATTTTGCACTTGTTAATTTGTATGGATTTTGTATTTTGTTGATTGTAACATGCTTCGAGAGTCTTTGGGCAGTGAGGTGTTAAACAAGAATGCTTTTATTATTATTACATTCAAATCCATTTGTGTACATGTTCAAAATCTGATACTAAGAAAATGTACAATCATATGACATACTTCAGGCTATTGTCAAATCAATAATATCTATAACAAATAATGTTTAATTTACATTCTATTTGCATACCTAGGCTTTTATATCTTCTTAAATAATCTACACCTGCTTATGCTTTACATTTTCTGCATTGCTACTTCTTGGTCCCATCTTCACCTCTTCTAGTTTATAAAATCTGAAGGATTTGAAGTTGTTTCTTGTGCAAAGAAATGCTCAACAAGAAAGATTCTAATGCATTTTTTGACTGTTCTAGAGGACTTTTTATTCTGTACTTCTCATGCTGAAACATATCCTGCTTTTATCCTAAATACACTATGCAGTCATGCTGAATTGCATATATTCCATTGATGCTGGTGAAGTTGGATTCCCAGCTTCAGGGTCAGGTCAAGCCCATTCTTGTTCTGCTCCATTCAATCTGTGGAATTGTATCCCAGCTTTTCTTATGAAAACTATAAATATAATTAGCTAAATGCAAACTGGCAAAACAAGGACTCACTCACCTATCACTGGATGACCTAGAAGCACCTGGAAACCTTTCACTTGCCTAGTCCTTGGGAAAGCAGTATAGCTCATTGCAAGCAAAGGAGAATGAGGCCGATTAGGGTGGAAACATATAACGTCTAGAGCTATCACTCCAGGTGGGAGGCATCTAAGTAAGAAGACTGCAGAAGAACCTGCGTTATACAGCAGAAATGGGGCATTTCAGGGGTTACAAGAAGCTTATGCTAGCTTTATTTAAATATCCCCTGTACATGTCTTGGAGGCCCAAGTGTTTCAGGGAGATGAATTGTGGTAATCTGTGAAGTAACAGACCTGGGAAGAAAATAAAGATCCTGTTTAAATTGCCTTGCCATGTGGTTATTCACAGGTGATCTGTCAGATTATGCAGAGCAGGCAGGCAGTGACATGTTACAGCTGGGGGGAATAAGTATTAACCTAGATAGATTGTTGTGGGTGAAAATTGTCCCTTGCAGAGTGCATGAGCTCTTATAGCATGTGCACAAATGTTAGCTAAAGTAAGAGAGGTTTCCTGAGGAAGTAACCAGCATGTGCCCATTTGGATTTTCAAATGTATGCGTGCTGTTTTACCCATGATCAACTACCTATACAAACAGCAGGCGCCAATGTATTCAGACACTTTGCACACATGCAGCTTATACGAAATTTTCAAAGGGAAGCTACTTGGACAAGACACACACGTACAAAAGTGTGTATGTACCTTGTAACTCAGGCCATTACAAACTGTAGCCTTCTGGGGTAATTGTCAAAAGGATTGACATGTGTAAATGTTATCTATTACTGTAGCAATTTTCAAAAGTCATTTACCCATGTAAAGTGCACTTATGTGGGAAAATCCTATGGACAATTCAATGGCATATATTGAAGCAATTTTCAGAAGCCCACTTATACGGGTAAAGTGCATTTACACATGTAAAACCCAGTTTTATGCGTGTAAATGCTTTCTAAAATCAGGCCATTAATGTAATTGTAATGATGTTAATATTCTTTATGAGGG
This sequence comes from Rhinatrema bivittatum, assembly GCF_901001135.1. Taxonomy (NCBI): domain Eukaryota; kingdom Metazoa; phylum Chordata; class Amphibia; order Gymnophiona; family Rhinatrematidae; genus Rhinatrema; species Rhinatrema bivittatum. Next base: position 97,078,984 of record NC_042617.1, on the reverse strand, counting down.
GACAGAAAGCACTGCAGAACACTTCAACTGTACAGCCTGTGTTACACATATCAAAACTGAGAAGTGGCAAATCAAATTGGCCAAATTTGAGCATTAGACAATAAAACAAAAACAAAAAAATCCCTGTACAAATCAAAATTTCTAATTTGATCAAACCCCAAGAGGTTGAACCTTAGTAAAAAAGCATGTGCTATTTCTTTTCTTTTCTTTTTTTTTTTTTTTTACTAGGAATTCCTTGAAAATGAGCTCAGCAGAAAAATAGCATGCATAGTTTTTTCTGTCAAGTTTTTAGATGTAGTAAAGGTTTTCGTGATATCATGTCTACAAAATGATTTTTACGCATAGTTTTTCTGTGCACTTACAGATAATAACCTGCTTTGCATATTTTGGCATTGCATTGCATTGAGAGTAAAACTACACATGAAATGTAGCTAAGTGCAAAACAACTAGCTAAATTGTTGTGCTAAAAGGGCAAATAGTGCTTTCCTTTTGCTCTTTTTTAGCTGCACAAAGCTTACTTTGCAAAATGTTGCTCCTTTTAGTATATCAACCTTGTTAGAAGCATTTTTATGAAATGGATATATAAGTACAAAAGAAGAATTATTTTGGAAGATCACTTTCTCAGTTTGCTAGTATTTTTGATGGCTAAATCCAGAATGACGACTGTCCTTAGCTGAGGACTTCTGACAGTACTTGCTAGCAATTCTTTGGCTGATGAACAGGAACTATCATTTCATTCTGGCCTCCACTGTCTTATAAACTATGCCTGGGGAGGGTGATTTTCAAATCATTTTTCCTGGGTAACTAAGCAGTTATCTTCGTAAAATTGGTGGCTGAAAGTTGCTTCCACCCCCTTCCCTGGGTGAAAGTACGTGCACCCTTTCACAGCTTTCACTGGTACTTCCCCTTGCATCATAATGGGGCAGCCCAGAGGCCAAGGAGAGCAGGACTGCCACGCAATCCACAGGGATTCCATTTTGAAATCCCCCTATATGTTTTATAAGGCTTGCTTTGCACCTGCTGTAGAACAGATGCAAAACCCGCAGGTGCAGAAGTGCCCACTCTGCCAGAAGTTTCCATTTGACAGGCTGGCCCTGTGAGCGAGACAGATCAGTTTAAAACTGCCCGCGAGGAGGGTCAATTGGCCTATCTGAACACTGTTCTCTTTTGCCTGGATGAAAGGTTTCTAGCTAAGCTGTAAAGAAGCATTACCATAAATACAGAGAATCTGAGTCAAATACATAGGGAGGACAATTTTAAAATGTATGCTTGGGCGCCCATACATGCATATGTAAGCAGCTTTATAATCAGCGCATATATGATGTATGGTTATAAAATATGCATAAATGTATGCCAGAACGTGTACACACATGTAAAATATGTGAGAATACATTTTTGCAATTATCCAGATAAGTTCTGATTTATCCGGCTAAGTGGTGGCAAAGCCACTTAAAATGCTACTTCTCTAGCTAAGTCAGATAGCTGGTTAAGTCCAAAAAGCTCTACTTACCAGGCTAAACCAGGCAGTCAGATGAGTAGCACTTTTTAGATTTATCCGGCTAACTTGGTCTGTCTGGTACTGGGAGAATGATATATAAAAATTCAAAATAGGTAGTGTTTTAAGACTTATCTGGCTAAGTAGTGGCTTTGCTGACATTTAGCTGGATAAATCAGATTTTATCCAGGTAAGTGCCACTACTTAGCTGAGTAACTCTGAATTTATTCAGATAAGTTTAGCAAAATCACTACTTAGCAGGATAAGTCAGAATTTAGATGGATAAGTGTCTGCAACTAATATACTGTACCTACATGTTTTTACTTCTCTCTTCATCACAGGTCTTATCCTACCAGAGCCCATTGCAATCTATTTATTCTTGGGTTTCTGGATGCTCTGTGAAAATGGAAGAGGGCATCTGGGCTGCATTATTGTGAAGAATGGGTGTCTTTGGGTCATAGGTCTTATTCTACCTGAGCCAACCAAACTAAATTAGCGGAGGCGTGGTTTACCTCCAACAATCTCTCCACTCTCTCCCTCCCCATATTCCAGCTGATTCCCTCTCCTAACTCCCATCTTCTCCAGCTGATCCTTTACCTCATTCTCCATGCCCCTTCAGAGGACCTCCTTCCTCAACTTCCACTTCTTTAGCTTATCCCCTCATACATTCTCCAGCTCCTCGCACCTTCCCAGTCCATCTTCTCTCTCATAAATGCCAGCCCTTTTCGCTTCCTCCCAGCTGAACCTGTCTCACCTCCAAGACATTTTTATAACCCCCAATTGAACCTCTTTCCTCCCCTCCCTCTCACCTCATTCCTCATCTCCTCTCTCATCTCTGAGCCTCCCCGCCAACTCTTCCTTCACATCCCGCAACTGATATTCTCTCACCCTCAGCTCCTCTCTTGGCTCCTCTCTTGCATTCCCCAGGACCTTTTATCAATCTCCCCACCACCTTCCACAGTCAATCCCTCTCCAACCCTTAAATCCTTCCTGCATCTGATCCTTCCTTTCATACAGCCCCTCCTCCAAACATCCCCTTGGTCAGGATCAGTGGTAATGTTTTCCTTTGGACCCTGGAACAAATGTGGATGGCAACTTGCAAGAAGAGAGGACAGGCTGATGACAGAAGCAACATTTTATTTTGAGTTGGTTCCATAGTGAGTGAGGAGAGAAGATCAGTGGCAATCTCCACTGGCCTGTGCAGACTCAACCTACCCATCCCCTCATGGCTGACCCATGTTGTTTACAAAGGATTTGGGTTAATATTTGCTTGGCTACAGCACAGCTGCCCCACAATTTCACAGTAATTATGCAGTTGTTCCTGCTTGTTGCTACTGCACAACAACATCAACAACATGAAGTGCAGGGGCAGATTGGCCTATTGGGGGATCGGGCATCCCCCGGTGGGCCGATCGCGCTAGTCACATGGTCTGCCGAGCAGGGCCGTGACAGAGACGCACTCGGCAGACCACGTGGCATCTCCTGGGCCGGCCTGGGCGGTGAATCCCCGGGCCGGTCTTCATCGGGAATCCGCCGCTGATGAAGTGTTGCCCATTTCTTCTACTTTATGAAACAATCACTCTTTTTTTTATGTATAGGAGAGCCTTCTGAATTACAGACATACCTGCTCCAGGAGATGAAGGTTCAAACACACTGGATGTGTCACTGCAAGTATTTGATGCTTGTTCTGAGAGCTTCTTCTTGGCACTCCCATCCGAGGACTTGTGTGATTTCTTTTTGTTTTTCACCAGGATTTTGTACATTAGGTCCATAGGGCTTGGCAGAGGAACTCCAGATTCAAGCTTTCATTAGAGAAAGATATATTATACAGTTATGCTACAGTATATTAGACTGAACTTCTAACACATAAAGTAAATTGTTTTTGAAAGATGACAGTACAGCTCTGTTTGGGGAGGGAGGGAGAGAGAGAAAGAAAGAGAGCAAGAGAGAGAGAGCGCACCAGTGTAGAGGCCAATATGTAAGATTACTATTTATACACTGTAAGAGGGGGCAGTTATAACTTGGGGTGAGATTTGGGGGGGGGGGTAGGTTTTGGGGGCAGTTTTACATACACAGAGAGGTACGAACAGCAATGTTGACATCACTGAATATTTTCTATCATTTGGAGTGATGAAAGGTTAAAGAGGAGTTGATTTGTACAATGTACTCTCTACCTAGCTTGATGCATTCTCTACATAGTTAAGAGTGCACCCTCTTACAGTGGTATAAATAGTAGAGTGACATATTGGTCCCTATAGAGGCTCGCTCTCTCTCTCTGCCATTTGCGATAAAAACCTTTTCGGTCAGTAATGCCCCTGCGGTGGATTAATCAAAGTGCATTGCAAAAAATAGCGCGGGTGTGATAAGTATATTGTGTGTTGTGGAAATTATCGATGCAATAGCAGGGAAATTATCCTAACCACACCCCCTTTTTTATCGCGGGCACTATTTCCACTATATTTATAGCATTTTGATGAATCTAGGGCTTAGAAAGAAATTTAGAAGACATGAAACAAAGTATAATTTGATGAAGAATATGTTAAGCACATAATTATCATAATGCATTACTATTTTTAGAAATGTATTACTTATTTTAAAAGATTTGTATCCTGCTTCTACATTGTTTGAAGTGGGTTACAAAATAAACATTCATTAACCATACAATAAATGAACAATAAACAAAGAAGAAAAAAATAAAATAAAAACAAAAACTTTGCTCAGGTACTCAAAGATCTATACCAATAGTATGATAAAATTTGGCATGCCAAATAATTGAGAGGTAATCAGGTTGTCAATGCTCTATATTGAAAGCATCATTAAGCATAAATGTCTTCAAGGATTTCTTAAATGTGGCTTTATCAGTCATCAATCTGATTTCTTCTGGGTCTGAGTTCTACAGTAGCAGTCCTGTCACTGAGACATCACACTTTCATATTTCTACAAGGTGAGCAATTATAAACCTAAAAAAGTTAAATCTTGTATAAAATGAGGTTAGTTATTATAGACAGAAATATGCATATTTAACAGATTACACTTTCAACAGTTCATTTTTTTAGGTAAAATTTCCATTTTGTACCCTGGGGTTCACAGTATTCTTTTAAAGGTTAATCATTTAATTGAGTTGTGATATATCTTATTATATATGGTTTGGTTTGATGCATGGAAAGGATTTCTTTTATGTATTTTATTCATTAACGGGCGGATTTTAAAAGCCCTGCTCGCGTAAATCCGCCCGGATTTATGCAAGCAGGGCCTTGCGCACCGGCGCGCCTATTTTCCATAGGCCGCCGGCGCGCGCAGAACCCTGGGACGCTCATAGGTCCCGGGGTTTTTGGAAGGGGGCGTGTTGGGGCGGGGCCGAACGGCGCGGCGTTTTGGGGGTGGGACGCGGCATTTCGGGGGCGGGCCCGGGGCATGGTTTCGGGCCGGGGTATTCTGGGGGCATGGCCGTGCCCTCCGGAACCGCCCCCGGGTCGGGTCTCGGCGCGCCAGCAGCTAGCAGCCTCCGGGAGGCATAAATCCATGGATAAAGGTAGGGGGGGTTCAGATAGGGCTGGGGGGTGGGTTAGGTAGAGGAAAGGAAGGGAAGGTGAGGGGAGGGTGAAAGAGAGTTCCCTCCGAGGCCGCTCCGATTTCGGAGAGGCCTCGGAGGGAACGGAGGAAGGCTGCGCGGCTCGGCGCACGCAAGGCTGCCGATTTTGGGCAGCCGGCGCGCGCCGATCCAGGATTTTAGAGGATACGCGCGGCTATGCACGTATCTTATAAAATCCAGCGTACTTTTGTTTGCGCCTGCTGCGATCGCGATCGCGCAGTTTTTAAAAATCTACCCCTAACTGTCATTTAATTCAGCAGACTCCACTATTTTCCAGGGCAACTATTACACATATCTTGTGTTGTTCGCAAAACTAAAGCTATTCAAGGACATCATTTTCAAAACTATGCAGATTGTTGCAAAGTCCACAGGTCCTTTTCGCCATGAACTATGCACCAGTTTTAGAAAGGAGAGTACTCACATATGGTCCCTTTAAAAAATGCCTAGGGAAAAGGTATCTGCAGAGATTTGCACTTCCTTTTTCTGCAGATGCTCTTCCCTGAAAAACAATGGGGCTGATGCAATATCGGGCATTCCACTTAGTGCGGTGGTGAGCGCGCAGTTGGACACACATTTTTAGCGCAAAAGGAACACCAATCCAATATCCAGATTAATGTGTCCATAATGTGTCCATAATAGGCCTTCCAGAGAGCATGGACAGATAGAAAAACAGACTATTTTAGGAAGGACACAGGGCTCCTGGAGAGCATGGACGGAGAGAGAAAGGCCTCCCAGAGAGCATGGACAGATAGAAAAAGAGACTATCATAAGAAGGACAAAGGCACAGTCCTCCCAGAGAGCATGGACAGAGAGAGAAAGGCCTCCCAGAGAGCATGGACAGATAGAAAAAGAGACTATCATAGGAAGGACAAAGACACAGGCCTCCCAGAGAACATGGGCAGAGAAAAATACAGACTATCATAGGAAGGACAAAGACACAGGCCTCCCAGAAAGCATGGACAGATATGAAAAAGGGAAGCAAAGGAACATAAGACAGGCAATCATTGAAATTACAATGGCTCCCCTGGAAGCAGGAAAAAGGCGGGCTTTAATGGTGCCAAAATCCAACCCTTTGGTGTACAAGAATTAGGTGTCCTTTAAAAAAAGGCTTGTTTACAGACGTTCTTTAATGGGTATTCTACCAATGTACAAGGGTTGGGCCCCACTAAAGTGATTTCCAGGGGCTGGAATGCAAGTTTGTTCAAGAACTGGATAAGAATGTTGGTGCCTGAAGGCTGACTGCCCATCATTCATAGCTTAAAATGCACATCCAGGAATTGGACATCTATATGGATGTTCTACAGATCGACATCTGATAACTGAGCATCGGTAACTCATTAAAGGATTGATGTCCGAGACTTGGGCGTCACTAAATTGATTTCCAGGGACCAGAATATAAAGGCACTGAAAAAAGTTAGATAAGAATGTATGGTGGATAGGCGGCTCCAGGCACTAAAAAACATTCTTATCTACTTTTTTCAGTATCCTTGCATCCCGGCCCCTTGATATCAATTGAGCAACACCCAATTGTTGGACGGCAGTCCTTCAAAGTGTTATACATGCTCAATTATCAGACATTGATCGATAAAATGAACACAAACGGGGTCTTTTCTTTGGGCATCCAATTCTTACATGTCCTTTTTAAGCAGTGAATGGTAGGCAGATGGATACCCAGGAATCAGACGTCGATAAAAAGACCCCATTTGTGGATGCTTTCAAGGATGTCCAATTCTCCTCCATGCCGACAAAAGTAAAATAAAATATGAAAAAACATTTAATATGAAAAAACATTTAAATAAGCAGAAAGCAAAAAATATGAAAAAACATTTAAATAAGCAGAAAGCAACCAAAACGAAGAAAATGAATAAATTAAAGCAGAAATTGCATGAATTCAAGGGACCAGTTTGCACCAGTCTGTGGCCAATTCAGGTCCAATTGAACTCAGTACAAAAGGAAAGTTTGCCTCGTGGCAGTGAATTATATATCCTGCAGATAGGATTATGACGCATATGCTGATGTCATAGTGAGGGAGCAAAGTCGGTTTCAAATATTGCTTTTTTAAATTAAAATATTACTTTTGTAATCGAAACAATTGTATTACAGTTGACAAAAGCCTTTTTGACAGGTATACGCAGAAACAGATTGCACTTGCGATGAATATTGGACATCCAATACAATAGAATGAATGGCTCTAAGAACACTCTGTTTTGAACTATGTGAGCTTTTTTCATGTGCTTTTCATTTTTGATGCATTTAAATATTGCATGCGTATTACTGACGAGGAATTGTGTGTTAAAACAGCATGCGTCCCTAATGAACGCATTTTCTTTGTGCGTCTTTTATTGCATCGGCCCCAGTATATCCATAGAGAATCCAAAATCACACACAGTGTTGCTTGCCCAGATTTAATCCTGCCTCTGAACTCACTTTTCCTGCACCTTGTTGATCCTTGAGCATAATTTTACTCACATAGGATGGACAATTTTCTGATATCCCTTTCATCTGGGTAAAAAGTTTATGAAGCTTGCCTTCCAAATATTTGCATTTTTGTATTTTATAGTAATTCATTATGACATCATAATCTCCAGATCAGTTGCCCTAAAGGCAAGTGACAAAAATCTACATTAAAATCAAAACATATTTTCAATTCTTAGCAGAAGAATGTGAATGCATCAGCTCACGCCGAGGGATGCGTCTGTTTTATAACTTGTGCTCATATATGCACTTGTGCTCATATATGCACACGTTCTAAAATAGCTTAGCCATGCACACATGTGTGCCAAATTTTAAATGGGTGCACACATGTGCGTGCAAATACTGCTTCTACCTCTTAAATCAGGAGATTTTAAAAGGGGCGCACACTGGCGCTATTCCTAATTTACCAGGTCATCCCCTGTTCACCCAGTTAAAAGATAGGTCCTGCAAGCCACCTGTTTAATAGCCTTTACTCCCCCCAGTTATCCCTTAAAACCCCACAGATCTGCCTATTTTTCTTGAATTTTTTAACTTACACATCATCCATAGAAGAAGTAAAGTTATGCAGCAGGGGGCATCAGCACATACTGGGTCATCTCTGGTTCATGCCCTGAAATGCCCATGCCCTGCCCAGACCATGCCCACTCCCAAACCCCATTTTGAAAACTTTATAGATGTGCGCGCTGTGGGAGAATCATGCGTTTCTTGCCTGCTTTTAAAATTTACCTGTAAGGGTTGATTCAACATATTTGAGTGCCTTTTGGCTTTATTTTCTGACAAAGACCACATTTTCCAGTCACCAGTTGTGCATATATTCTGAATAGTCCAGAGATAATTGTAAAGTTTTACGACCTCATAAACCTCAAACTGTTCAATTCAATTAGCTGATTCGTGATTTATATGCACACAACACCTATGGGTGGGATATTTACTGCTAGAGTGAATCCCATAAATATGTACAAATAATCTAGCTGATAAGCATATCCGACATGTATTACCATAGAAATGAAAAACAAGCTTACAGGGTACTTTTCCAGTGGATCTGTAAGTAGACCATCACCAAATATTAACTTGCAGTATTCTGCCATCTTGGCTTGCTGTTTTGGTCTAAGGAAAGAAAGAAAAATAATGACCTGGGCTTGTTCAAAACATAAACAGAAAGCTGCAACAGCCCTGTAAGTCCTCATACCTCTTTGGTAGGTGAAGCTATAATTCTTTGACTGTCATTCTGAGCCCTTCACAATGATCTAAATGCACTAGAGTTTTATCCTGACTTCTTTGACAACTCTCATCACAGGCACAGTATACCAGAAATAAAAAGATAAATGATCTCATCATTTCAAAGTCATATTTCCAATAGTAGGACATTCACATCCACTTAAATGGGCATGTCAGCACTATGGACCACAAACACCCAGTTATGTCATTTCTCTTTTGAATTTTAAATAGTTTCTGTCCTTTCACATGATCAAAAAGCATTTTAAAGGACTCATTCTAGTGTATAAAGTCATGTCCTAAAATTTAACTCTTGGCTGCATTACTGTATAATTATCTGGCTGTATCGGCTCAATTTACTGAATAAAACTACTTTTCTTACAAGCTTTGATTCTGGACAGTAAAAATGAATTATTCATCTGATTAACATATGTCTGTCACACAATGAGTTACAATCATTTTAGAATAACTAACATGTTGCTCCATGACATTAACTCAGAAGATAGCACATTCTGTGCTATGTATTTTAATTTTATTGTTATTGTGAAGCAAACACAATCCTGCAGCTTTAATCTCTAGGAGTAGCCTAATAGAGCATTGGGCTGATACCCAGGGAAGCCAGGATTCAAATCCCACTTCTCCCACTAACATTTCTTGTGACTTTTGGCAAATCACGTCATCCTCCATTGCCACAGGTACAAATAGTTTATAAGCCCCTCTAAGGCAGGGAAGTTTCTACTACCGTATACCAGATTGAAATTTGCATTGAGCTGAGATTTGGAAAGGTATATTATCATCATGGTCAATTTAATTGTCTTTGGCAAATGATTTGGCTAGCCTCACATGCTTTACGGATGGAAGATCGATCAGATTATGGTGGGAAGAATGCAAGGGCAAGATGGCTGATAGATTTTTAAAACTGAATTTTGCCAGAGTGGAGCCAAGCAATCAACTGCTTTGAAGATGGTAAGATGGTAGTTAGGATTTTAATTTTGACTCTCCATTGAAAAGGAAGTCACTGCAGTGCAATCTAAACAAGATGGGTGTGATATGTTCGCACAATGGAACACCAGTTACCATTTGAGCAGTTGCATTCTGTACTAGTTGAGGAATAAGAGCGGCCTAAATACAAGGAGTTACAATAATCAATGGAGGAGATTATCAAAGTTTGCACTACAGCTGAGAAGTCATCTTCATTAAATAATTGTTTAAAGTTTCACAATACGCACAATTTGAAAAAAGGGTTAATGGATGACTTAATTTGAAACCAAAGAGATAATCCGGGGTCAATAAGTACCTCTAGGCACCGGACCTGTTGTGGCACGGGTATATTAACACCATCAAAAACAAGTGAAATATCTGTGTCAAAGTTAAGAAAGTGGACCAGCAGAATGATCTTCACTTTTTTTTAAATTCAAGGCTAACTTCTTACAGGTCAACCAAATCTTAATGGAAGGGGGACAGTGTGAGACCTTCTTTAAACCATTTTCAATAGTAATGGTAATAAACAAATAAAACTGGACACCATTTGCACAAAGTTTATAGCAGCAACCCCCTCCCCTCCAATTTAGCAGGACCTTGAGAAATGCAGATGTTGAACAATATTGACAACTGGGCAGAGCCCCATGGAATACCGATGTGTAGGGCAAAAGAAGATGACCTAGAGGAGCCTATAGAAATCCTCCTTCTTTTCAAGAGCTTTTAAAACTCTTTTCTTTCATACAGAGCTTAAGAAAAGACCAGCTTTCTCTGTGAAATCCAACAGGGAAAATGTAGATGCTCAGACCTTTCAGTGGGAGGATGTTAGCGTGACTTGCTCCAGGTGCTAGCTGTAAGCTAGTTTAAAAAAAAAAAAAAAAAAAAGCTTCACCTTGATTGGTCTTACGTCTTTCTACTGTCTACGTCTCCCACCTCAGCTCTGGCTAGACTATTACCTCACTGGCATTGCTTGGTTGCTATGGTCACTTTCAGGAGAAATCCACCAGCCTCCCTGCTGTAGTTTTACATCCATCATTGACTTGAATGGGAAATATAATGAATGTAATGAACATTTTCATTCATTTTCATGGGATCATCCATTTGTTTCAGGAGAGCCACAAATGAAATGAAAATGGTCTCATCTCTTGCATTTAACATGTTCATTTCAAACAAATACACATCATTAGGCAGAAGGTTTGCAATGATCAATCAAATTTCAACCTTTTACAAGATCAGTATTCTTTTATCTTTGTTTTATTCGTTGCTTGAAACAGTTTTTAGATAAACCTGGCTTATCTATATTGGTGCATGCATTTATCAGTTCATGATTAGATTACTGTAATGCCCTACATCAGCCAAGGTAATTTTGGAGCATCAAAATATGTTCATGTCACTCTGCTTTTATATGGATTGCACTAGTTGCTGGTACAGTATAGAATAACATTTTAAATTCTTTGACTTTTAAAGCATTGTATAGAGGGCTCTGTCTTTACTTGGGAGGTCTGCTGTCTTCTTATATGCTATCCAGGACATTACAATCCTCTCAGAAGGATCGATTGAGCCTTCAACCACAACCACCATGTGAAATAAAATAGGAAAAAGTATCAAGCCCCTTTATTATAGAACACAAGTCCATTAGAAATGAGATCAGAAGCAAACTATGAAACACTTAGGAAATGCATTGATAACGTGCTTTTTTTAAACCAGATTTTTAATTTCTTAGGTCTTTGTGAGTGGTAATCACAGATTTTTAGGTTGTTCCTGGTGGTTTTTAGAGATTTTATGTTTGATTTCTGTGAGATCCTATTTCTAGATTTCTGAACACTTTGTTTTCTGTTTTTATGTTGATTGACTTGCATTGTTTTTTTATGAAAATACTAGCGGTACCCGGCCACGCGTTGCAGTGGCAGAGTCAGGTTCTTTACCCTCCCTCCCCCTTCCCCATGCTCATTTACCTCAGCCACTCATCCTCCTCCTCCTTGGTCACTCACCCCCCCCCCCTTCCCTCCCCTGTCCCCACTCCAACTCTCTCCCCTCATTCTCCCTCCCCTGACACTCACCTCCCACCTCTTTCTCCCTTCCCTCACAGTCACCTCCCCCCGATTACTGCCTACCCTTCAGATCAGAAAACCTTTGTCTTTCTATTTCTGTGGGAACCCCCCACCCCCCAAAAAAACCCCAATCCCAACCCTTTAAATCAAATAATAACCCCCCACCCTCCTGCCCCCTTCCAAGACCTGGGAAATTAAAATTGTTGGTGCTACATGTGGTCTGTCCCTGGGCATCTGTGCGCGTTATGTAGCCAAATAGGGGAGTGCCTAACTAAATTTGCACTTCCAAATTTGTTTTGTGGTCTGGGGAGGGCTATTTTGGTGCATTCCCGAGATCGTGCAAGTTTTAGTGTATGTATTTGTGTGTGAACCTCCCCCTTCCCCCAAAAAACAACCCTATGAGAAAAGTTCTCTTAAACTAACCACCCCACACTCTCCTGCCCCCCTCCCCCAGCCATGTGAAAAACAGTAGCCCCCCCTGCCCCCCCCCAGAGTTGCTGAATGAATGAAACCTGCCCCCCCTCATGACCCCTCCCCAAGATGTTCACAATAAATTCATCACCACCCCCCACCCTCCAGACCCCCCGAGACCTGATAAAAATGTCAGTCGGTGGAGCGGGCGTTCAGGAGTGGTCCGGGAGCGATGTATTGGCATTGGTCCGTCGGCTGCGAGCACTGAAACGGGTCCCAATGGCCCTTTGCCCTTACTATGTCAGTGGGGTGGAGCAATGGCAGCGGGTCCTCTGACATAGTAAGGGCAAAGGTCCGCCAGCTGCCAGTCCTGAAAATGGCGCCGAGGGGCCCTCACCCTTACTATGTCACATGGGCTACTGCCGCCATTGGTGTACCCGAGTGGCATAGTAAGGGAAAGGGCCATCGGCGCCATGTTGATTGCTGGCAGCCGACGGCCGTAGTGCAGGAGATGTGTCCCGGACCGGTCCTGGCCCCCCGCTGGAGCCTCCCGGACTTCTGTCAGGTTGTGTGTGTGTTGTGAGGGCCTGGGAAGTAAATAAATTTGGCATGTGTGTGGGGGGGTGTGAGGAGGATGGTTTTGTGTGTGTTGGGAGGCTGTGGGAAGTAAATCAATTTGGCATGTGTGTGGGGGGCGTGAGGAGGGTGGTGGGTGTATTTTATCTGTAAAGGAAATAGTTATCTTCCGGCAAAAAAAGTACGCGAATGTGTTAAAATGGAAGTGAAACGTGGACCTGGACTGGCGAAATGATTAGTCTGGCGTGTGTTAGTGTAAGGTGTAACAGATGGCGCTTTCATCCAGCAGATGTCGCTGTTTTCTGGAAAAAAATTTTAAACCTATTTTACCTGTCACAGGTGTGACATATCTGTAATGTAAGTACAGAAGAACCTTCCTGTATGCGAAATGAAGGTTGTGTCCAAATTTGAAAGCAATCTGTTCAGTGGTTTCTGAGATTAGCGATTTTGTCCAAACTATTTAACATTTTTATTTATATAGATAATTTCAGTTAATGGACTGTATTTGTCATATATTTATGATATTTTGTTATTTAATGTTTTCAGTTATGTTTTGTTTTAGGTTAATTGATTTATTTGGATATATTATAGATTATTGTTTTTGGAAACTGCTTTGTTTTATGGAAAGGCAGTATATCAAATAAAGCACACTTAAACTTAACTCTGTCCAGAATGTTTCCAGAAAGCCTCCTGTTCATCCAGATACATTTTATCGTTAATGCTTAGCCAGATAAATGTATCTGGTTAAAGGAATCAGCTGTCAAATCTTAAAGTTTATCCAGTTAACTTAAAAGATATCTGGAAAAAACCCCTTGAATATCAACCTCATATATGAACATTAGTTCATTATATAAAATAAAAAAGTAAAAAATCAGAAAAAGAAACATGAAATATTAAAAACATCGACATTAAAAAAGCATGCTCAAACTTTATCTACTGTACATCACAAAACACAACCCCAAAACATCTCTATCCCTCTCTACTCTCTCTAGGGAGGGAGAGATGGAGCATTAACTATCAATACTAGCCCCATCCCAAGAACTAAACAGCCCTACTAGGCAGAATTCCACTAAATCTCCAAGAGAGATCTGTAAAAGCAGTAAAGTTATTCAGTACAGGGAAGACTTTCAAAACTAGTGTGCGCCCGTCCATGAGCGTGCGCTACCCAGCGAGCGCACATGGACATCCAATTTTATAACATGCGCGCGCTGGCACACGCATGCTATAGAATCGAGGGTCGGTGTGCGCAAGGGGGTGCACACTTGTGTGCGCCGACACCCGCGGCCTTCCCACGTTGCCTCCCAGGTCGCTCCAATTTCGGAGTGGCCTGGGAGGGAACTTCCCAACCCCCTAACTTAACTTCCCTTCCCCTTTCCCTAACCCTCCCGCCCCCTAGCCCTAATCTAGACCCCCCTCCCCCTGGACCTTTGTCCTACCTGTAGCATTTTCCTCTGGCAGGTGCAGGTTGCGCACGCCAGCAGCCTGCTGGCATGGGATCCTCTGAACCCACCCCGCCCAGTCCCCCAGACCGCCCCACCCCACCCCTTCCCTGCCCCCTACCCACCCCTTTTTCGAAGCCCTGGGACATGTGCGCATCCCGGGGCTTTATGCGCATCGCCGGGCCTTTCTAAAATAGGCCAGATGCGCATAAGCTTTTGAAAATCTGCCCCTATATGTTTTGCCTTATAATTATATATCTTAGATGTCTGAAGTCACTTCCTTTGACTTCACACCTCACAACACAGCTGTATATGTAAGTATATTTTTTAAAATGGCACCAGCCGTCCATTGCTCCTACCATGTGACAGAGGCTGTCCAATGGCACCGATAGCCCCTATCACACGGTAAGGGCAAAGAGCCATCGGCGCCATTTTGATTACTGGCAGCCGATGGCCCGAGAGTGGGAGATTGTTCCCGGGACCCCCGCTGGACCACCAGGGAATTTCGGCAAGTTTTGGGGGGGTTGCAATTAATTAAATTTGAAGGGTTGGCGTTGGTTTGGGGTTTGTTTGTTTTTTTTACACCCCCCTCCCATTGTAATTAATTAAATTTGAAGAGTTGGGGCGGGTTTCAGGTGTCGTTTCAGGGGAAGCCGAAATAAAATTGGCCCGAACCATGGGAAAACGAAATTTCCCGCAGTGGGCTGATAACGAAGGCCGAAGCAAAAGGTTCGGCCGAATCACATCTCTAATTCTTTCTGTATCATATCTCTAATTCTTTCTGTATCATATTCTTGTAGCTATGGTTGACAGAATAATTCTGTATTTAGAATGTGTCATCTCCTTTATTCTGCTTTCATGGTTGGATGCCAGACCGAATGCTTCCTAGACTCTGAAACTGGTTGCCACAATTATCAGAAAGTATAAAATTCATATAAAAAAAAGCAAAAGAAAGAAGAAAAACAAGACCAGAAGAATGGGAATGTGAAATGTGCTGTTCCCTGCCATGCAGAATACAGGCATTCAAAATAATGAAGGCAAGAGAGTTCTCATCCAATGAGCCAATAGAGTATAACCACTACATGAAAAAGGTCATGTATTAGTTTTGAAAAGAGGCCACGGAAGCATATATGTGGTACTATGGCATACAGTATCCGAGTTCTGCTTCAGGGTCAGTCCTGTCTTCATACAGCATTAATGAGGACGAATGGAGTGGGGAGTTTCCCTCAGGAAGGAGTGGAGGTGGGAAGTAGGAAAGCTACTATAATGCTCTATAAAAGTTGCTCTATAAACATTTGAGCTGCTGAGATACGAGCATGAAGAATGGGATGGGGTAGGGGTGCCACAGGTCAGACAAGAAAGGTCTGATACATTTTATCACTTTCTTTATTTATTCAAAAATTGCACTTTTTATTTCAATTATTTTACACACACCATTCTTAGAACTGACTCCAAAAATATGGTTTAATACAGGTGCCTTAGGCTAGATGCATCAAGCATTTTTTCATAGATACAATTTGAAATGTGTGTCTTAGTATATCTTGCCCTTAGAGATTCAACTTTCAAAAGTTTTCTTTGCTGTTGGCAAAATCTCTTTCAAAAATAAGCTATGAGAATATATCAAGTACATGCAATAAAAATGTATAAAATTATTACAGAACTATATATAAATGTATATGGTCTTATAGAAACTGTCCTGTAAAAATTGGGAGGTAGATATTCAAAAGCCATTTAGACGGATAACTCACAAGTTATCCATCTAAATGGCAAATGTGTCATAGTCAGCCACTGATCCTGCTAAATTATAGCCAGATAAGTTGTTACCTGGCTATAATTTAGCCAGATACAAAAGGGGCATTTCAGGGATGTTCTGGGGAGGGATCGAGCTATCTTGCTAACTTAGTCGAATATTGGGTATATCCAACTAGATTAGCTGGATAACTTTAGACCTTCTTCCAGAGCAAGTCTAAAGTTATCTGGCCTTGTGTAGATGGATAACATGCTATTTAACTGGATATCTTTAAAAGATATCCAGCTAAGTAGCACTGATATTATAGAATAAAAACCAAGCAAATACCTTATCTTTTATTGCTGGGAATGAGGGACCCTCTACTCTGACCCCATCACCTCCAGCTGTTGCGCTGGAGGTGGACCCTTGGCCTGGTGCAGGTTTGGCACGGCCCTCCGGTTGGACCCGGAGAGCACCTGCCACCAGGAGGCGGAGTACAGGAGGAGACAGAGGCTAGCTGGAGCTTCACCAATAGCAACCTGGGGTTCCCTCAAGTTGAGCCCTTGGTTACCTGGGCTGCCTGGTCTTAGTTGGGCCTCGCAGGATCTCCTAGAGAGGAAGCGCAGGTGAGTGCCCACCAAGAACAAGAGTGCACGGTCAATGTCCAAACAGGAATGTCCAGAGGTCCCAGGAGGCCAGAACAGAGAGTCCGAGTGGATAGCGAGCATCAAGGCCAGAGTATCAGTCCAGAATGGTCAGCCGAAGCAGGGGTCGGTACCTGTAGTCAATCCAGAAGTAGTCAGGTCAGGCAGAGGTCAAGTTCCAGGCAGCGATAAGGAGTAGTCAGAGAACAGGCAGAAGTCAGGTCCAGGCAGCAATCAAGCAAAGGTCAGTAACGTGAGATCAGTCCGAAGGGTACTACCAGGGATGGAGAGACAAAGGAACAGGAGACGCTGGAACAGGAGATTCTGGAAGGCAAACTAGAGACACCAGAGTATATGACCTGATTGCCAAGGCAAGGAAGTGGTGTCTGACCACTTCCTATATACTTCTCTCAATCAGAGTGTGCCGCGGAGCTGGGACTCGCCCTTGGCTCTTTAAAAGGCTGGGCGGTCCGCGCGCGCATGCCTAGGGGTGAGGTCGATGCCATGGAGGATGCCGAGCTCTGCTGTGAGGCCTGGTGAGCGGAGGAAGGCCCGGCGGTCGCCACCGCGGGACGTCGAGGCCGAACAGAGCTGGCAGCAGCAGCGGGGGAGGACGACCCAGGACCCGTTGGAGCATGGACGAGGTGAACAGGCCCGGGTGCGAGCCAAGTTCGGACGGGACGCGCAACACCAGCGCTGCTCTAAAAGAGGCAGAGCTGGAAGCATAAGCTTATATTAAGCTTACGCTTCCAACTCTGCCTTTAGTAGAGTGAAAGGTACTTCCTGACTTAGCTCAAAAAGGCAGTAGTTTGTCCTGTTCTTAAGGCTATGGCCAATTCCCAATCTCATGTTGATCCAGCTAACTATCGTCCTATCTCAGTTCTACCTTCGGTGGGGAAAATAAATGAAAAGATGGTTTTAAACCAGCTCACTACTTTGTAGAAGATAATAGTATTTTTACTATTATCTTTTTAAAGTGGTGTTCATCAGGTTACAGTACTGAGACTGTGCTAGTCTCAGTAGTGGACTTTGTTCTCTGCGAGCTTGATCAGCACCATTCTGTTGTTGCAGTCTTTCCAGACATATCAGCAGTGTTTGATTCAGGTTCCCACTTGATATTGTTAAATAGGTTAGTTAAAATTGGGATTGGGAATAAAATGGGAAAATGGTTTTCTTCTTTTCTAATAAGACGATTATATCAAGTTAGGGTGGATGAGGATATATCTGATTGTATGTCAATACAGCATGGGGTGCCATAAGGTTCATGTTTATCTGCCATGTTATTTAATATTTATCTCTTTCCACTCTGTTGTCTGAACCTGAATGAGGTGTTCCACTTACATGCTGATGATTTACAACTTCTATTTCCAGTGGTTGGGAATGTACAGGATAATGCTCAGGAGACTACTAGGACCATAGACAATTAACGGCTGGAGAAAACAAAATTGTTTATTGTGGAATATTCCAAAAAGTAAAGTTTTGCTCTTTACACAAGTGGGGCCTATTTTTCCCTTTCTCTTTAAATTGGGGGGGGGGGGGGTGTCCTATGTCACAGCTGTGCGTGTTGTTTGCAATTCTGGATTTATCATGCGGCTGCAATTACAAGCTGTAGTAAGGAAAGGCTTTATTAAGCTTAAGAAACTTCAATGATTGAAACATGTCCTTGAGAAAAATGATTCTAAGATAGTGATGCATGCTTTTGTTTTGTCATGTCTAGATTACTGCAGTGTCCTCTATAAGACTTCCAAAGTGCTATTTGAGGGCATTGCAGATTTTAAGGAATGCTGTTGCTCGGTTAATCTCTGGATCTCTCTTTCTGCCCATATATTACTGGTGTTGAAAGATTTACATTAGTTTCTTATTGAATCACAGATTAAGTTCAAATATTTTAATATTCGTCCACCAGATTCTGTATGGAGAGTGCCCCTCTTTATCTGAAAAGGTTGATGTTTTTGTATTACCTTCAGTTAACAGTTGCTGACTACCCTGGAGCAAAAGTGGCACGAAGGCAGCAGACATCTCATTGTGCCTTTCTCAGATTGTGCCAACACCTTGAAATTCTCTCTCTGTAGAACTGCATACCATCTGTGATTATGGGAAAATGTTGAAGGCCCATTTGTTTAGGGAGGCTTTTAAAGAACGCATTGTGAATTGTGCTGATATTCATTTAAACATATTAAAAAAGGGTAAATGAATGTCATTTGTGAAATGCTGCAGTCTACTTTGAACAGTAGTTGGCAATGAATGCAGAATAAAAGTAATTGTAAAGAAATAACTAAATAGAATATCTCTATCTATTGATATGCTAATTTTTATGCATGGAACTCTGAAAATTCACCTCAGACATAAAGATCTAAACATTTATACTCTGGAGGAAAGGTGGGCTAGAGGAGGTGTGATATAGATGTTTAAATACCTCCAAGGAATAAATGCACAAAAAGCATGCCTCTTTCAACGGAAAGGAGGCTCTTGAATGCAGGGTCATGGGATGAAGGTGGTAGACTCGGGAGTAACCAAAGGAAATATTTCTTTACAGAAAGGTAATGGACACCTGGAACAGCCTTCCTTTGGAGTTAGTGGAGTCAAGGACTGTATGGGAATTCAGGAGAGCATGGGACCAAGCCCACAGGATCTCTGGTGGACAGGATGGGACTATAAAGCTGAGCAGGAGATGTGGATGGGCACATTGGATCGGCCGAATGTTCTTTATCTGCTGTCATGCTCTATGTTTCTATGTTAAATCCTAAAGTGAAAATTAAGTAACAACAAACATATGGATATTAAAAAGACATAATAATAAGAGCTTTTAGGGAAAGAAACAAAAGGTGGGACCCTGCAGAGGGTCACTTTGACCTGAGATAGCAGGAAGAAAGTAACCAGATTGCCAGTAAAAGGGTCTTATGGTGCAGTGAGACTAACCTAGTTCAGAATGACTAGTGCAAGTAGTGACAAACGCTGACACAAATGGCACTGTTTATGAAAACTAGTAGTGATATGCAATATAGAAAAACAAAGATGCCAATGAGGACCCAGTGTCACAAGAATTCTCAAACTATCTTTCTTTTATTATCTGTTTCTTTATTCTTTGTAAAATTAATTTTTTGTTTGAAGCAGTGGTAATTCTACACTACAGAGCTGTGGACAAACAAGCTTCTACTGCCAGCAGGTAGAAGAGCTAATTTTGAAAATATTACTAATACACTTGCAATCTAAGTGGTAGCAAGCAAAAAAAAAAAAAAAAAGAAAGAAAATAGATGTTAGGGGAAGATATTTCAGCCCAAATGAGCAAACCTAAATTTAACCCTTCTTTCATGCCTGACTGTCGGGCCGATACAGTAAGGACGCGTAAGAAAAAGTGCAGCAGTGCCGGGTGCCCGCTCGTTTGCCGCACGCACATCTTGGTTCACAAGCCGCTCGATTCAGTATTCAAATTAGACGCAAATCCAAGCGGCGTCCAAAGCTCGTCAATGAAGCAGTAGGCATTCACAATCCATTTTACTGTATAGAGTGGTATGCAGCGCCTATACAGTATCCAGGGTGCGCTGGTACCTGTCATTTGAAATGTCATTTGAAATGTCATTCCACCAGGTAAGTGGATGGTTCTTTTCTACAGACCCCGCTGCCTTGAGCGCCTGGCCGGATGTCCAAGCCGTGACCTTGGACGTCCAGCCAGGTGCTCAAGGCAGCAGTGCCTCCGATCATGGATGTCCAGATACAGGTGGGAAGGTCCATGAATGGACGCCACGACCTTGGATGTCCGAGGTCGCGGCTTTCGTTCATGGACCTTCCCGCCTGTAGGCCCCGCTACCTTGAGCGCCCGGCCGGACGTCCAAGCCATGACCTTGGACGTCCGACCAGGTGCTCAAGGCAGCGGGGCCTCCAATCATCTACGCCCAGATACAGGCAGGAAGGTCCATGAACGGAAGCCGCGACCTCGGACATCCAAGGTCCCCGCTGCCTTGAGCACCAGGCCGGAAAGATCCATGAACGGAAGCCGCGACCTTGGACGTCCGTATAGGCGTCCGTATAGGCGTCCCTATAGGCGTCCGTAGAGGCGTCCATGTCTCCGCTGGACCCCAGAGCCTCAGGATGCCTAGCGGACACCTAGCAGATGACCATCTCTCCGGCATCCGTAGAGGAGTCCATGTCCGGAGCCTCAGAGATGCCCAGAGATGGATGGTACAGTTGAACCGAAACAGAACACATACCTCCTCCGGTCTTGCTGCTGGGTTCTCCGTTCTTGCTGCTGGGTTCTCTGGTCGGATGGATTCTCCTTGCTGCTGGGCTCCCCTGTTCGCCTCTCCAATCTGCCGAGCATTACGAGCATTTCTCAATCGAGCATTTCTCATTCTGCTTCTCAACCGAATGAAAAATATTGCTCGAGCCACTATATACATGTTGTCCATGGCGCTGTCTGGTACGAAGCTGACTGAACACCAGACTAACGCCAGGGACAGGGTAGGCAGTAAATATTCAGGTTAAAGACGTGGTAAATAAGCTGGTTAAAAGGGCGATAATTTGGGCGCACGTTACTGTATCGGAGGGAATAGCTAATTCAATCATTAACATATCATATACAGGCGGCGGGCGGAAACGGATATGCGTCCTTTTCGGAAAGCAGTAAGGACGAGTAAAAGCCGATACTGAATCGCGGGTATGCCTTACGTGTCCAAAACGTGCGTCCAAAGTGAGTTAAAAACTGGGTAACCATGGCCGCACTTTACTGTATCGGCCCGTGTGTCAGAGCATACTACAATATCTTCTACGATTCAGCCTAAGTATTCAGAGGTGTTTTATTAGTAGCAGTCTCACGACATCAGGTGATTCTCCATTAACCAGTATAATGCTATTAACATCACAACATCATTACAGTCTCAGTCTGCAACAGGAAGCAAACCTGTTCTTCCTGACAAGTAGAAAAATATGTGAGCAGTAAATGGAAATATAGTCAAAACTCCTGTCCACCCAAAAAAAACAAAAACCAAAGCCAAAACAAAATGGCTTTAGTGTACACACAATAGGAAGAAATATTTCTCCACCTTTCCAGTTAAAGTAGTGCTATCGGTTTGAGAAATCAGATTCTTGCCTGCCTGGAGTCAGTCTCCTAAATTTGACAGTGGCCATAGCTGTGAGATGGAGATGTCAGTCGGTGGCTGAGGCTGAGGAGTGCCAAGACTTTGTTGTAGCAGCAGAGGCAGCTTGGGGACAAGCCATGAAGGGAATAGATGTGAGGAAGTAAAAAATAGTGACAAAGATAAATGGGGATGTGTCTATTGATAACAATGATTTTGATGATGCTGATATACCCTGTTTCCCCGAAAATAAGACCTCCCCCGAAAGTAAGACCTAGCAAAGTTTTTATTTGGGAGCATGCCCGTCGCACAGAACACCAGAGCATGCAGCTGTGATTTTTTTATCCTGCAGGATTCACAGTTAGTTGTCATCACAAACCAGCATAACCAGACAACTATTCAGAATATAATAAATGTTCATTTTTTTGTTCAACAATATATGTGAATTCTTCTTCATGGAAAAATAAGACATCCTCTGAAAATAAGGCCTAGTGCATCTTTGGTAGCAAAAATTAATATAAGACACTGTCTTATTTTCGGGGAAACACGGTAGTTCATCCAACTGGCAGGTCCATGACCAATAATGATATCAAAGTGTTAGAACTAAAACAAAATTCATCAGAAATGTGGTTATGGAAAATAAAAAAAAGACTGGAAATGTTTTTATCCGAGTATTAGAAAACTTTCACTACTTACCACCAAAACCTCTGTCAAGCAACATGCTGCTTGTGTAGCAGGATTTACAGCAGAGGCGCAAAGCATGAAGGCATTTGTATCACCAACCTAATACATCACTTATTGTAAATAAAAACCCCTTTCTGTGGAGCCCAAAGACATTACAAGAATCTTATTTTGCCAAGGAGTGTCACGATCACAAGCAGCAGCACATGAAGATAAACCTTGCTGTAAACTTCACCACCACATTGTCAATAGGGAGTTGCATCTGTTATGTCATTCTCCCAGATTGCCATATATACTTTTTGATATATCTTCCATGTGTGTCACTGACACCATCAGAGGACTGAAAGGAGATTTTCATTCCTGCAATGGCCTCTCCTAATTCCATAACTAAAAAGCACAAACTATCCAACAAACATTTGACGAGGCACCGAATAAGACCACAGCCAGATGGCTGCAGTGCAGCTAAAGCAAGCAACAGCTGCCATGATAATTTTAGACCCATATCCCTTCTCGGGATGTTTCTTACCAAACCATAACATTGGTAATGATGTTCTTCCACTCAGTGTTCTTGGGGTTTTGGGATTTATGGGGAGGCGATCCCGGCTGGTCCGGGGTCGCTGACGATAACAAGGGGGCGAGCATCGGTCGGCAGCGAGCAGGGGCGGGATTAAAGGGGGGGGAGGAGTAAAGACAAGGAGGGTCACTAATGGGAGGCAGTGAATTCAAACGCTGCTCTCCCATTGGTGGATAGGCAGGGCACAAGTGGGGAAAGAGCAGGGACTGGGTCAGTTGCAATCCAGGCAGCGTGGTAAGCAGAGGGTTTTCTCCTGTTTGCCGCGCACCTGGTTTTCAACTGACCCGGCGCGCTTGCTTCGCAAATTTTTCCCGTTCCAGGCTATTTTGCGCTGCGTTCCCGCCATGCGGCGCCCCAGGACCCAGACGGCACTGAAATCGCGGGCCAGGCCTGCTCGATCTCCTGCATCGTCAGCCGGGCCCGGCCGGCGGCGTCCCCCTGCGCCTCCCAGCGTTCCTCCTTCTCAGCACCTCCTGCCTGCGGTGAGTCCCGATTGTGTTCCTTCCTCCGCTGTGGCCCCCCCCTCCTTGCCGCACCTTGTTCACCTTCCTCGTGCGTTCCCCCCCCCCCCCCCGCTCTTGCCGGTCGATTCCGGGGAAAGCGGCCCCGAGCCGGACTCTCCGCCCCTTCCTTCCAGCCCACCTCAGCTTGCCAGCCCGGGTTCGCATTTCGGTCTTGTCCTGGCCTCCGACCCGCGCCCGGCCGCGCTCCCATCTGCCCCCTTGGCCTTGCCTGCTCTTTCTGCTGCTGCCATGCCTTCCTTTCATCCTGCGGCGCTCCCCCCTCCTCCCTCCTACCAACTTTTCTCCGGCGCCGCTTGCCCTCGGCCCCCAGGCCCCCTCCTTGGTCCCTGGGACCCCCCCTGCCTCATCCCTTGCCGCGGGCCCGTTACAGCCGAGCCTCATGGGGCCCTCCCTGGCCGGCTCGCGGTCTGGTGCTGTTTCTGTGCGTCCCCATCACTCCCTTAGCAGTCCGTTGGACCGGCGCAGGAGCAAAGCCCGTAGCCCCCGCAGCAGCCAGCCGGCTCGGCGCAGGGGTGCGGCCCGCAGCAGCCAGCAGGATCAGCACCGGAGCGAGGCTCATGGGTGCTCCCCCGCGGTATCCCCGATCCCCCCCCCCAGGGGCCGGCGTCTCTCCACTGCTGCGTACCAACCCCCTCCCACGGAGCCTGCTTCCCGCCCCCTCCCCTGTCCTGCACCCCCACAGCAGTCTTTCGCCTCCCAGCAGCGTGGCCCTGTTGCGTCGGCTGCGTTGATTGCTGACGTTTTAGACCTCATGGCCAGATCGGGATATCGGTTTCTCCAAGGGCCTAGTGAGGGTGGTGCGCACGGCCGCCAGAATTTCGGGGGGTGGCAGCCGGAGTATGGCTTCTCCCAGGGCGCGCAATTCTTCCCAGCCGGTCCGGCCCAGGCCTGCGTTTCCCCCTCGGGGCAGCGCGGGTACGCAGGTGCAGGCTCAGTGCTCAGCGCTAATGTTCTAGGGGGGGAAAGTGTTCTGAGGGGTTTGTGATGATCGCCCTGGCCCGTCCAGTCGTGAAGCGTGGCGAGACCGGGAGGTACTGGGCGTTGGTGAGGCGGCCGTGCCTAGGACAACGGATGCCGGAGGCGACTTACCTGACACAGCGCTCCTGGAGGACGTAGCGCGGCCAGCAGGTACGGAAGGGCTACAGCGGGTGGGCAGTATCCGGCCGGGTAAGACACGGAGATCCCGGGGGGAGTCTAGCGGGAGCTCTTCCACCTCGTCCTCGCGGTCTAGCGAGATTCAGCCTAGTCGGCGGGTGGTTTTAGGGGAAGGTCCCAAATGCGAGGCGGCTCACCCGGCGGTAGCCCCTCTGTCCGAATTGTGGGAAGAGGTCCCCACTCGTTTAGTTAAGCGTATTCGAAAGCGTAAGTTCGTTAATATATTTAAGTTACTTGAAGGTAGACGGGGAGGGAAAAAGCTTTCTAAGAAGGCGAAGAAACGCCTGAGGAAATCCGGTTCGGGCCCGCGCGTCGCGAAAAACATAGTTAATTGGATGCGTGGTTTCTTACGGTTAGCTAGTGTAGTTACTCACTTTGAGCCATCCCAGCATGGGGCGTTGCTGTCCTACGCGGACAGCATTTTGGGTGCTTTCCGGGATTACGATGGTTGGGCTTGGCTCAACTACGATGAGAAATTCCGGGATAAGATGGCAGGAAATAAATTTCTGTCCTGGGGTTCGCAGGACATTCATCTGTGGTTAACACAGATGACTAACAAGAGTGTCGGGTCAGTGCGTTCGGGTCGCATGGCTAGTGGGGCACCCATTCCAGGGGTGGCATCGACGGTGGCCAGTAGCGGCGCACATTCCTTTCGGGTTGGGGGGCCTCGACAGGGGAGCACCGGCTCACGGAGCGCAGGGGGGGCAGCGGATGTTTGTTGGCGATACAACAAACTCACTTGTTTATTTCCCCAATGTAAGTTCCGGCATGCCTGCGCCACTTGCGGAGGAGGTCACTCGGCCCTCAAGTGTTCGCAGGGAGCGGTCCTTAAGGGACCCAAATGAGTACCTGTTAACGAGTAAGGCGGACTCCCCTATCCTAGTGCCCGAATTGATTGCGGGTTTGCGTGTTTACCCGAATAGGGTAGCCGCTGATCTGTTGACGAACGGGTTCCGGGACGGTTTTCGAATTCCATATGGGGGTCCGGGTTACGGGGGCAGGGCGTGAAATTCCAGGTCGGTCTACCAATTGGCTCACGTTGTTCAGGCAAAATTGAATGAGGAAATTGATTTGGGGAGGATATTAGGGCCTTTTCCGGCTAAGCCATTTGAGAGGATGCATTTATCCCCGTTGGCGGTCATTCCCAAAAAGGTGGAAGGCAAATTTCGATTGATATTGAATCTGTCGCATCCTGACGGGGGGTCGGTTAATGATTTCATCCCGCGAGCGGCGTGTGCGGTGAAGTATGCATCCTTTGATGAGGCCGTGGCGTTGGTCCATAAGGCGGGGCCGGGAGCATTGATGGCGAAGGCGGACATCGAGTCTGCCTTTCGTTTGCTTCCCATACACCCGTCTTGTTTCCCGTTGTTAGGCTTCTATTTCCAAAAGGGGTACTACATCGATCGTTGTCTGCCGATGGGATGCGCGGTGTCGTGCGCGTTTTTTGAGGCCTTCAGTACATTTATTCACTGGGCTACCATCGCCCACAATGCGAGCGCGGATTCGTTGCATTATTTGGATGACTTTTTCTTTGTTGGCCCGGGTGGTTCGGCTGCTTGTCAGCAGCAGTTAGAGGGTTTTCTGTGTACTGCTGCGCGTTTTGGCGTGCCTATTGCACGTGACAAGACGGAAGGTCCAGTAACTCAGCTGACTTTCCTGGGCATCGAATTGGATACTGTAGCAATGGTTTGTCGCTTGCCGGTGGATAAGGTGCACCAGTTGAGGGAGATCGTTCACACAGTAAAAGGGGCGACTAAAGTTACCCTGAGACAGATGCAATCGTTGATCGGTTCCTTGAATTTTGCGTGTCGCGTCATTCCCATGGGGCGAGCATTTATTCGTCGTTTGTCGGCCCGGACAGTTGGGATTCGTTCGGGTCATCACTTCATTCGGGTGTCGCGGCCGGTCAAGGAGGAATTGGCGATTTGGGAGGACTTCCTGCAGTCTTTTAATGGGATTTGCATGCTGATGGAGCCGGAAGTGTCCACCGAACAGCTGGAATTGTATTCGGATGCTGCGGGGGCGGCTGGTTTCGGCCTCTATTTTCAGGGCCGGTGGTGTGCTGAGCCCTGGCCGGTCACCTGGGTGGACGAGGGTCTTGTTAAGAATATTACATTCCTCGAGCTTTTCCCGATCGTCGTGGCATTTACAGTATGGGGCACGGACCTGGCTAACAAGCAAATAATATGGTGGTGCGATAATTTAGCGGTTGTCCAGGTGGTGAATCGGCAGTCGGCTAAGTGCCCCAGGGTCTCTGCTCTATTGCGCGTGATGGTCTTGTTATGCCTCAAGTTGAATGTGAAGCTGCGAGCGCGACATGTCCCTGGGTCGTTGAACCTTATAGCGGATGCTCTCTCTCGTTTCAAGTGGGACACCTTCCGGGCGGCGGCGCCTCAGGCGGACCTGCTGGGAGAGCGAGTCCCTGCGCACTTGTGGAACATCGGCTTGGCGAAGCATGGGACTTGATCCGGCGTTCTGTGGCTCCAGCGACCTGGAGATCTTACCTGGCTGGCCATGCCGCTGTGACTCGTTTTTTATTCTCTACGGGATGGGACGGGGGGAGAGTGCGGGATGCTGCGGTCGCTCAGTTTATCCTGTGGGCGAAAGGTGCGGGTTTCTCCCGAGCCTCCGTCAAGGGCCAATTGGCAGGTTTTGTATTCTTTCACAAGTTGGGGGGACATGATAACCCTTTGCGCAGTTTTTTAGTTCAAAAGTTATTGGTTGGCTGGGGTAGGGGGGAGGGGGTTCGGGTGGATAGAAGGAGACCGATTCGGTACGGGGATTTGCTTGCCTTGGCCACCGGCTTGCGGGGAGTTTGCCGCTCCGACTATGAGCTGTCGCTGTTTCGTTTGGCCTTTTCCTGGGCCTTCTTCGGTGCCCTTCGTATTGGGGAATTGGTTGCGGCGTCCCGGGCTGCGGGCGGGTGGTCGGGGTTACACATCAGCGATGTGTGCGTTTATGCGGAGCGGGTTACGCTGCGGCTTCGCACGTCCAAAACGGATCAGGCGGGCAAAGGCGCTTGGATTTCCTTAATCCAGGCGACGTGTGCGACTGTATGTCCAGTGCGTTTGGCGCTGGCGTACGTCTCGGTTCGGCCGGGCGTGGGGGGCTGTTTCTTAGTGCATGCGGATGGCTCTCCCCTCACTCGGTATCAATTTGTCACAGTTTTGCGGAGAGTCGTGGGATCTTTAGGGTGGGATGCGAGCCGCTACACGTCGCATTCCTTTCGCATCGGTGCGGCTACGACGGCGGCCGAGCTGGGCTGGTCTGCGGCGAGGATTCAGGCGTTGGGGAGATGGAAGTCCGAGGTGTTCCGGGCTTACGTGCGGCAGTGATTCGTCATGGGTTGCTTCGCCTTGGCTGCTTAGTAATGGGCTTGTTTGTTTTGCAGATCGGGGCTGGGAGGCGTCGAGCGGGGAATGTGCCTGGATTGTGGGTCATTCCTTTATTCATCGAGCTCATCGGCGTGCTATGAAGAGACCTTATGGCGAGAATTTGAATCTTGGTCGCGTCCGGGTGCGCTGGATCGGCCATGGAGGAATGCGTTGGGGACAATTATGTGACATCTTGCAAGGCTCTATTGACAGATGGGGTGTCCCGCGTTGGATTATCGTTCATTTGGGCGGCAACGATGTCGGCAGGATGTCCTGTCGGGATTTACTCGCCATTATGCGCAAGGATTTCGCTTCTCTCCTGAATAGGTTGCCCCACACTAAATTGGGTTGGTCTGATGTGATCATTCGATTCAAGCATCACCGTGAGCCTATTTGGCGCAACGGCGTGAAGAAATTGAATCGCCAAATTGGTAAATGGCTTGTGCGGGAGGGGGGATTTTGGATTCGGCACCAGTGGTCTTGGGAGCTCTTGGGAGGTTATTTTTTAGGGGATGGGGTCCACCTGTCTGACGTGGGTATTGACCTGTTTAATAATGCCTTGGAAGATGGCCTTCGGCAGCAGTTGGGTTGACAGGGCAGCAGTTGGGTTGAAAGGGGCCGCAGTGGGGGCACAAAGACAGCAGTTGGGTCTTTGTGGGTGGCGGAAAACCCGAGCCATTTATTGTATTGTATATTGTTGCATTGTAATGGACTGTTTGGAGGGGGGGGAGGAATGCCCGTGTAGCTTGGGGCTGCTACATGGGAAGGCCTAAAGAGCAAGGGGGGGGCCGATGCTCAGGCCGCAAGCTTACCCTCGCTGGTGACGCGGCGGGGTAAGTGGGGGAAAAAGGGGGGAAATACTAGCTTATCACCGGGTCGCGGTGTAAGTGAAGATTGGGATGCGGTGGAGGAGGGGGAGGAGGTGATGTTATTTGCATTTATGTTCATATGTTGGCTCGGGTTAGGTTTAATAAACTGCGGCCTTTGTTTATCACCATACCGTTGTTATGTGATTTATTTGCCAAGGGGGGAGGAGCGAGGTTGCCGAACGAAGGTCTCGAATCCCTATGTTAGGGGAGGCGATCCCGGCTGGTCCGGGGTCGCTGACGATAACAAGGGGGCGAGCATCGGTCGGCAGCGAGCAGGGGCGGGATTAAAGGGGGGGAGGAGTAAAGACAAGGAGGGTCACTAATGGGAGGCAGTGAATTCAAACGCTGCTCTCCCATTGGTGGATAGGCAGGGCACAAGTGGGGAAAGAGCAGGGACTGGGTCAGTTGCAATCCAGGCAGCGTGGTAAGCAGAGGGTTTTCCCGCCCTCCCTCCCTTCGATGCTCTGTAATTGGTTGTGTGTTGTATTCATGTCGCAGTGGCGGAAAACCCGAGCCATTTATTGTATTGTATATTGTTGCATTGTAATGGACTGTTTGGAGGGGGGGGAGGAATGCCCGTGTAGCTTGGGGCTGCTACATGGGAAGGCCTAAAGAGCAAGGGGGGGGCCGATGCTCAGGCCGCAAGCTTACCCTCGCTGGTGACGCGGCGGGGTAAGTGGGGGAAAAAGGGGGGAAATACTAGCTTATCACCGGGTCGCGGTGTAAGTGAAGATTGGGATGCGGTGGAGGAGGGGGAGGAGGTGATGTTATTTGCATTTATGTTCATATGTTGGCTCGGGTTAGGTTTAATAAACTGCGGCCTTTGTTTATCACCATACCGTTGTTATGTGATTTATTTGCCAAGGGGGGAGGAGCGAGGTTGCCGAACGAAGGTCTCGAATCCCTATGTTATTGGTTGTTACTGTTTTATTTTTATTTACCTGCTAAAGCTTAAACAATTGATTATTTTCATGGTATTGCCAAAGACAGCTTCCAGATACTATATACAAGCAAAAAAAAAAAAAAGGCCACTAATGAAATGCCAGAACTGTACTCCAATTTACATGTGTGAGCCATACTGTGCCAACACACATTTACTCACTAATATTCAGACAAGTAGAATTGAGCAGACTACAAGATAGTGATGACATGCTATGTTCCTTTAGTTTTTTTTCTTTATCGTTATTATTAAAATATATGAAATTATCATGGGTAGCAGTACTATCAAGATTTTAGAGATCTGTCAAAAGTATGCTGTGCTATGCATTTTTGGCTCTGGAAAGAACTATAACATAAGCAATGTGTTGGAGAAAAAGAGAGAGAGACACAGCTGAATTCCCCTATGCTTTGTCTTTTCAGACAGAGGATAATACTAAAGGTACACTCCTTGTATACATACTCCATTGCACTTTCCTTTCTGCAAAATAACCTGAACATGTAGGAGATCTGTGGATATTTCAAAATTCTACACTATACAGAAAAATACAAAAGCTGCACAAGCATAATAATCTTGTGGAGCATCAGATGAAGCAGGAAGTAGCCTTAGATAGAATTCTATTTATTTAGCCTATGCAGTGATTATTTTCAAATATTGGGTAATACTAAAAATATATGCAGCTTTCAGTGATAACCACTTGATTGCTTATACAAGGGATAAGAATATCAAGGACAAGATAGTAAATTCATTTTTCTACCTGACCCCTCTTGACATGTCTTGGTCACTCGGGGCCATACTGCCTGTAAACGTTATGCTTTTTGCTTCCAAACTGTATCTGGACATGAATGGCAAGACCCAATATCAGGGAGGAAAATACCACATTATGGATCAACGGACTGTACCTGTACATATGTTGTAGACTTCATTATATGTCTGTGTAAGAAGATATATATTGGAAGAAATAAACAGAAAATTAAAATCAGAATTACAGAACATAAAAGTTGTCTAACTACTCAAAAACTATATAGACATGAGATACTCCTTTGAGGATATGCATTGGGGAATTCTTGAACAAGTTCCTCTCTTCCCAGGGGAAGGTGACTGCGAACGGAGATTAGACTATAGGGAACAATTCTGGATTTTTAATTTAAACACAAATTCACCACACAGTATTAATTTAGAAATTGACTGCTTCAGTTAAATTTAATTTGTATTATTTAATAATGCTTTCTTTTCCATCATAGAAATCTGTATACATGGTGCCCTTTTGAAAATACTTCCAGTTAAAATTTTGGCACCAAACTAGCATTGAATGTTGTCAAAGTGAGCATGTTTGAGCAGTCCTCTTCGCTTCTGTGATTTTATTTTAGTTTATATCATCCCCTCCGATAACATCAATGTTATTGTATTCTAACAATTCACAGTAGAGTACAGAAGAAAACATCTATTCTCAAAAATATTAAGACTGGACTTATGAGTATTTAAAAGCTATGAAAGCATTTTCACGCTGGCTGAGGTCTTTATTATTATTATTATTATTATTATTATTATTATCATCATCATCTAGAAGCAGAGATCTGAAAGTGCATTTGTTTTGAATATTTATATATACCTGGGGCTATTGGATATTGTTATAGATAGAATTCTACCATCTATATGTCATGAAAACATCTTTAGCAACAAAAATCAGAGACCAGCTATACTACAGCCAAAGATTATATAAAAAAAGAGTTTTTCTCATTTTGAAGCACTGAAAAAAAGTGCAAAAAGCAGAATATGTAAATCTAAATCTAAAATGTGGACCCAGTGGAGGTGAATGTCTTATCTGTAACCCTTTTGATGAGACTAAGTAGTAAATATAAATATTAGAGATGACATTCATTTGAAATGACTGTGTAAAACATAATGAATGAGCATATATTTGTTTCATTTGTGGCCCCCAAATAAATGGAGGGTTCCCACAAATGAAATAAATATTTTATTTATATTTATATTTCCCATTCATTTCTATGGACCATTGAAGTCTATGGCTATGAACTGCTGATAAAAAAAAAAGCAGCTATAGCAACCAGTTCTTGCCTATTTGACTTTATCACTTTGTCAGAGCCTTGTTAGCACCAAGGCTCGACAATTAAGCAAGGAAATGGTGCAGGCCATCCATTGCTCCTACCATGTGACAGAGGCCGGCCAATGGCACCGATAGCCCCTGTCACATGGTAAGGGCAAAGGGCCATCAGCGCCATTTTGATTACTGGCAGCCGACGGCCCGAGAGGGGGAGATTGCTCACGGAATCCCTGCTGGACCACCAGGGACTTTTTTTTTTTTTTGGGGGGGGTTGTAATTAATTAAATTTGAAGGGTTGGGGGTGGGTTTCAGGTTTTGTTCCGGGGCAGCCGAAATAAAATCGGCCCGAACCATGGGAAAATGAAATTTCCCATGGCGGACCGATAACAAAGGTTGAAGCAAAAGGTTCGGCCGAATCACATCTCTAGTAAGCAGTGCACTTCAACAAAATTCCATCATGTCAGGGAGAGGAGGAAATGATGACATTAACCCCGAGGAAGAGCAGGCAGTATAGGTAGAGAGTGTGAGTGATGCCCTTGGCATTTTTCCCACAGGGTCCACCCTCTTCCTTAACTCCGGTGCCAGCATCAATTCCCAAGGATGTAGAGAAGTATTGAAATGATTGCCCATGATGCCCTGGGGCTGGTGCCCAGGTCTGCTGAATCTGTTAGCTCCCCAAATATATAGTGTCCTCCAGAACTATAGATAATAGGAAGTCTTTGCTGCACACTCATTTAATCCATAGCTCCCATATATTCTGCTGTCAGCTATAAGAAAGATGCTACAGGGTTGGAAGCTAGACCAGGGAAGCAGGAGTCTTTAGGCAGGTTTCTTTGTGACAGACTATGATACAAATATGTTAAAATGAATAGGTGATGTGGGCTTTCAGGGTATCCATTGTTTTGCACACTTGCAGCACCTGGCAGTGAAGGATGCTCTGGCGCTGGTGCCCAAGGATGATGAGAAAGCATTCCTGAAGAAACTGATGGAGAAGTGCAGGAAAATACCAGGGAGTTTCCAACAAAACGTGATGGCAGGGAATTTTCTCCATGAGAAGCAGGAAGAATTTGAAATGCCTCACATGCATCTGATTCAAAATGTTGTCACTCAGAGGAATTCCACCTATATGATGCTACAAAAATTATAGCCAAGCAGCAGGAAGCCTCTTCCTGATCAGTCTCTGGAAACAGAGACAGGAGTGGATTATCCTTGGGGCATCATGATTGGGTGTTGATGAGGCAACTAGCACAAATCCTGAAGCCTTTAAAGCATGCCACAGAGAATTTAAGTTCCAGAAGCACCATCCTGGGTGGGGTCATCCCCATAGTAAATATTCTGGAGAAAAAATTAGAGTGCTTCCATGAGCAAAAAGGTATGTTACCAGTGGTGTTGAGGTTTATAGAATTCTTGCAGCAGCTGGCGTAAGACAGACTGAAACCTTTCACTTTGTGACCCATGGGTGAATGGAAGTCTAACCCTCCAGTCCCAGCATTTCACATTCATGAAGGAAATGCTGGTAGTTAAGGTGTGTGATAAGTAGGGATGTGAATCGTTTTTGAACGATTAAAATTATCGGCAGATAATTTTAAAATCGTCCTAAATTGTCAGAGTGCATGATACAATACAAATGCCCCCGATTTATAGTCATAAATCATCCTAAATCGTTAAATAGGGCACGGGAATTATTTGGGGGAGGGCGGGAAAACCGGCACACCAAAACAACCCCTAAACCCACCCCGACCCTTTAAAACCAATTCCTTACCCTCCCCCACCCTCCCGAACCCCCCCAAAATGTTAAATTACCTGGTGGTCCAATGGGGGGGGGTCCCGGCGCGATCTCCCGCTCTAGGGCCATCGGCGCCATTTTGGCTGCCACTAATTAAAATGGCGCCGATGGACCGATAAAAAGAAAAACCCACCCGACCCTTTAAATCGACCCCCCATTAGCCTCCCCCACCCTCCCAACCCTCCCAAAACCTTTTAACATTACCTGGTGGTCCAGGGGGGCCTCGGGAGACAAATTCCCGTTCCCTGGCATCAGCTGCGCTAAAAAAAAATGG
Source organism: Rhinatrema bivittatum (assembly GCF_901001135.1). Lineage (NCBI taxonomy): Eukaryota > Metazoa > Chordata > Amphibia > Gymnophiona > Rhinatrematidae > Rhinatrema > Rhinatrema bivittatum. Next base: position 97,045,068 of record NC_042617.1, on the reverse strand, counting down.
CGCCCGAGCCGATAAAAAAAAAACCCACCCTGACCCTTTAAAACTAACCCCTTAGCTTCCCCCACTCTCCCGACCCCCCCCCCCAAAAACCTTTTACAGGTACCTGGTAGTCCAGTGGGGGTCCCAGGAGCGATCTCCTGCTCCGGGCCGTCCTCCCGCTCCCGGGCCGTCGGCTGCCACTAATCAAAATGGCGCCGATGGCCCTTTGCTCTTACCATGTGACAGGGTATCCGTGCCATTGGCCGGACCCTGTCACATGGTAGGAGCACTGGATAGCTGGCGCCATCTTGTGCTCCTACAATGTAACAGGGGCTGACCAATGGCACCGGTAGCCCCTGTAACATAGTAAGGGCAAAGGCTATCAGCGCCAATTTGAATTCTGGCAGCCGACGGTCCGAGTGCAGGAGGTCACTCCCGGACCCCTGCTGGACTTTTGGCAAGTCTTGTGGGGGTCAGGAGGGTCCCCCAAGACTTGCCAAAAGCCCCTGGTGGTTCAGCGGGGGTCCGGGAGCGATCTCCTGCACTCAGGCCATCGGCTGCCAGTAAACAAAATGGCGCCGATAGCCTTTGCCCTTACTATGTCACAGGGGCTACCGGTGCCATTGGTCAGCCTCTGTCACATGGTAGGAGCACAAGATGGCGCCGGCCATCCAGTGTTCCTACCATGTGACAGGGTCCGGCCAATGGCATGGATACCCTGTCACATGGTAAGGGCAAAGGGCCATCGGCGCCATTTTGATTAGTGGCAGCTGACGGCTCGGAAGCGGGAGGATGGCCCGGAGCGGAAGATCACTCCCGGGACCCCCACTGGACCACCAGGTATCAGTAAAGTTTTTGGGGTGCTGGGAGGGTGGGGGAAGCTAAGGGGTTAGTTTTAAAGGGTCGGGGTGGGTTTAGGGGTTATTTTTGTGTGCCGTTTTTCCCGCCCTCCCCCAAAATGATAAGGGAACCCCCCACGATCAATATCGTGGGGTTTTCCTATCGTTTTGGGGGAGCCCCCGATTTCTGACGATTTTGAAAATATCAACAATATTTTCAATCGTCCGAAGCCCGATTCACATCCCTACTATATACAGACTTTGATGATCTTGCTATCAATCTGCCTTGCTATCATACTTCAGACTCTATACCTTGCTGCTCTGAGGCCTGCTTTGCAACTCTTACGGTGCCTTGCTGTGTTGATGCCCCTCCTTGTTCTGCTTTGTCCTTTTATCAGTGATATGAGGTTTTTCTTGTCACCTTTTCTGCTCCATTCCCCCTTCATAGTGCCTTAGGATATTGATACCACTCTTGGTACCACTTTGCCTCTCATGCTGCCTTTGAGGGTTTATGCCATGGTTGTTGGTGCCCTCTTTTGGGGTCTTGGGTTGTTCCTGCTACTCTTGCTGCTTATTTACTCTTTTGACATGCTTTGGAGAATTCTTGCCGCTCCTGCCCCATTGCAGGTCCATAGCCTCTTTATACCACTTTTGGGCTATGTTGACATAATCTTGATTTGGTGGCATTTCTTCACTCTTTTGTTGATGTCTACCCAACAGTTTCATTACAAATGATTAGAAAATACCAATTTAGGAGCTCATAATAGGATGCTTTGCTTCTCCCATTAACTTTAATGGGAAATAAAAAAACAAATGAAACCTAATGAAACAAAAATATTTTTTTTGCTTGAAACTAATGAAATTAACTTAGGTGTCCTACAAAACGAATGAACCGAACATAAATTTTACCTCTGAACATCCCTAGTGGAATTTGAGAATGACAATCTGAACCAAGTTATTTCTCTGAATAAGGTACACATACTCAATAACAAACTGGAAACACTGAAAGAAAAGTTCCAAGAACAAACTCACAGTAAAGTTAGCTTTGTCCCAAAACTATCCAGTGCCTTAAACTACATCTTTAAGGTTGTAACTGTGTTATACTGAGATAATCATACACTTGCAACAATATAGGAGCTCAAGCTGGCTTTGTGTTTGCCATCTGTTTTCTATTAAGGTATCAATGTTTACATATACATGGCACTTTTGTTCTGCAACTCTGCAAACATGAAAGTGTTTACTCGCACTGATACTGATTCTAGTACTGTCTCTGCTTTTGAAACTATTGAAGCAAAGTCCTCCACCCTACCAAAGGTTCAGTTTGGTAGGGATCATGTAACAAGCAAAACAAGTACTAGGCAAGTGGGCATGAGGATATTAGATGAGGTTTATGTACTATTTCTACCACTGATGGATATTGTACTTCTGAAATAGTTGACAACTGCTTAAATGATACCAAAAAAGTCAGTCTGCATCATAATATCCCATTGTGTATCTGCAGGAGGCACCTGCCATTTAATCAACGTTATACAAGATGTTGATACGCTAAATTTTCCACCAACCAATGTGAATTAAAGAAAGAATATTCAAGACTTTCCTAGCATGTAGCCAGATGGACTCAGGACCAATGGGTTATATGCTCCCCTGCTAGCAGATGGAGCAGGAGTCAGGTTTCAAAGCTGATGTCACCCTAGATACACTCCTTCAGTGACCATAGCTTCTCAGTATCTCTCTGTTTTCTAGCAGATGTGAACGTGCTTTCCCTATTGGGATCACTGTACTCTTTAGAAGAAGACATTTTACCATTAAATTTGAGAACGACTGAGGGAACTTTAGGCGATATCTAAAGTTCCCTCCCCCAGTCGAGAAATCCTGAGGCGATTTCCGAGATCCCTCAGAGGTGTGCCTTGGTCCGGTAGCCGGTTCCTGGCATGGACTTTGCTGCTGAAGCAGCTGAAAGGCAGTGGGTGCAGGAAGCCGAGCTTGGCAGTGATGGCCAAAGCCTTCTTCCCCTACAGCTGGAAACCGTCTCTGTACTCAGTCAGTTAGTGTTGAGCGTAAGTAAGTAAAATGAGAAGATTTCTTCTGATTCAGAGACGTTGGAGGGTTTTTGGTAAATCTTCTTCCAGTCTCCTTGCTCGGTGCACCGTACCGACGACATCCCCGATCCCATTAGAGTAAGGGAAAGTGGCCTTCCGAGCGGCCCCCCTGATGGGTTAGGCCCAGCTTCAAGCTCGGTGGGCACACCGTGTGGTAGACCACAGCGGCACCATCTTGCGCATGGTTTTGTGTGTCTTCATTGCCTTCCATAGAGAGTCTGTATACGCGGTGCATTCCGGTTCTGCGCACGTGATGTCCGCGTACATGCACGCATATGTGAGAGCATACATGCGCACTAGTGATACGCGCATCAGTATGAGCATTCCTCCTTAAGTGCACGAGGTGTCTCACTGCGAACCGTGAAGGCACTCAAAATTGGCGCGCTCACCATTTCAAGCGTTAGCTGGCTGAGCATGCAGTTACCATTCATAATGGCTTCGGCAGCAAAGAAACCTAAGTGCCATTGCTTTTGTGCTGCCTGCCATATTAGGGCTACACAATCTGACCTGGATTCTTACCTATGTCAGCACTGTGAGGAGGCCCGGGGAGAATTGGCCTCCCAGGACTTTGCTAAGCCCAGCTCCTCCCGTTTAGAGGATGGGTCAACCACGAACCTAACCAGTAGCATCCAGATCTCAGTAATCCTGGGACTAGGTCTACCATGGGAGAAGGACATTCAGCAGTATCTATCCCAGTACCTCCTGGGCTAGGCATGGACCTGGCGGTCTTTTCTCGGGTGGAATTTTTACAAGGCCTCCAAGCTGGGAAGGTCTCCCTCTACCAGCCCTTTTGGCAGGCCTTGAGACATGTCTCATCTCACCAAGGGTATCCCTGGCAGGGACCCAGACACCATGGTCAAAGAAGGGGGTCCAGATTCCTTGGAGGATGAGGAAATCCCTCCAGGTTTGGAGGGATTTTATGGAAAAACAGTATGGTTTTTCCATAAAGATGAATTGCTGGCCCTGGTTTCCCAGACCCTAAAGACTCTGGGATTTCTGGGCGCAGACCCTATGATGGAACCAAAGAAGAATCCCATCCTGGTAGCTCTACAAAAAGCCTCTTGCTTTTTCTGATGCTGGAAGCCATCCAGGAGTTGATTGACCTGGAATGGGATACCCCAGAAGCCAGTTTTAAAGGTGGTTGAACATTAGAAGCACTATACCCACTGGATCCAGCAGTGAGAGAATTTCCTGCATTTCCCCAAAGTGGATGCTCTGGTCTGCACTGTTTCAAAGTGAACAACTATCCCATTGGAGGGATTAGCGGCCTTAAAGTATGCGCATGATAGGCGGTTGGAGTCCTGCCTTAAACAAGCCTTTGATGCGACCGCAATAATACTACAGATTGCTTCCTGTTGTGCCCTGGTGGCTTGCTCATGCCTGCTTCTCTTGAGGGAGGAAGATGACTCAGGAGTGCATTCCAGAGAGGCTATGGAGCTCGCCGCTGCCTTTTTAGCTGACGCGGGCTCTGGCTTAGTCCGTACTGCAGCCAGAGGAGTGGCCTCAGTGGTAGAGGTCAGAAGACAACTATGGCTGCGAAATTGTTCAGCAGACACAACCTCTAAGGTGAACCTCACAAACATGCCCTTTAAGGGATCTCTCCTTTTCGGAAGCAAACTGGAAAAGCTGACCAGTAAGTGGGGTGAATCTCCAGTTCCACAGCTACCAGAAGACAAGAGAAAGAGGTTGCAGCTCCCCTCACCTATCAAGGGTCAGTTCAAGAGGTCCCAACACTTTTGGCCCTATAGCAACTGGACATTTCAGACATCCCAAGAGAGGGGCTGGTTCAGGTTCAGGTTCGGCCTGGACTCCCCAATTGTTTTGCTGACCCATCCACAGACCGAGGAGTTAGGGGCTCGATTATCCCTCTTCTACCAGCAGTGGGTCATGATTACGTCGGACAAATGCATACTGGATATTATACGAGAAGGATACGCGCTGGAGTTTCACAGCACTCCTTGGGACATATACATGATGTCTCCATGCCACTCCCAGCACAAGAAGCTAGCAGTGGGATCTACCCAGATAAGGCTCCTCAAATTGAGGGCTATCATTCCAGTACCTATGCCTCAGTTAAATATGGTACAATGTTCCCATCAAACCCCTCTCAAAATTATCATTAAATATATCTCTATGGGATACAAGTTTTTTATTTATCAATTTCTTTATTTTATTTAATTCACCAATATCTATTCTTATTTTTTTCAAAAAATTTTCTAAAGATGGAAGTAGAAGTCTCATTAAACGACCCTTTCAATCAACTTTAAATCCAATGAATTAATGTTGGTCTGTGGTTTGTATGTTTAATCATTGACATTCCACCACACCATCCTATTTTTTTATTCAAAACCAAAAATATATCCAACCTGTTTGTTTTTTATTTATTTCAATATTGAAAATGCAATTTCTTAATTATTTAAAAAGTTTTCCGTCATTTATTTAACTTATCATTATGTCTTGGTACTCTGTTAATTGTCCTCCCAACAAGGCCTTGTTTTGAAATGTCCAGATTTCTTCTTCAGGGGAAATAGTAACATGTCCTTCTTGTTTCAAACATTCTTTTTCACTGCGATGGAATTTCCTTTTACTCACACACCCACTTCCATCCACTTCCATCTTTAAAACTTTTGTTTTGAAAAAATAAGAATAGGTATTTTTGAAGTAAATAAAATAAAAAAATAGATAAATAAAAAACTTGATTCCCGCATTGATATATTTAATGATAATTTTGAGAGGGGTTGAATGGGAACATTGTAGTGTAAAGTGGGACAACCCCTTGAGTGGAGATTATTAATAACCATTGTTTGTCAGTTAAAGATGGGGCAATATTCCATCTATTTCATTGTACCCAAGAAGGAGGGCTCCTTTCACCCCATCCTGGACCTCAAGATCATCAACCGACATCTACGAGTTACTCATTGCCACATGGAAACTCTGCACTCCATCATAATGTGGATAAGTGCAAGGTGATGCATATAGGGGTTAAAGGGGCACTTAGAGAAGATAAGGCCATCGCGGAAAGATTAAATGATTTCTTTGCTTCGGTGTTTACTGAAGAGGATGTTGGGGAGGTACCCGTAATGGAGAAGGTTTTCATGGGTAATGATTCAGATGGACTGAATCAAATCACGGTAAACCTAGAAGATGTGGTAGGCCTGATTGACAAACTGAAGAGTAGTAAATCACCTGGACCGGATGGTATACACCCCAGAGTTCTGAAGGAACTAAAAAATGAAATTTCAGACCTATTAGTAAAAATTTGTAACCTATCATTAAAATCATCCATTGTACCTGAAGACTGGAGGATAGCAAATGTAACCCCAATATTTAAAAAGGGCTCCAGGGGCGATCCGGGAAACTACAGCCTGGTTAGCCTGACTTCAGTGCCAGGAAAAATAGTGGAAAGTGTTCTAAACATCAAAATCACAGAACATATAGAAAGACATGGTTTAATGGAACAAAGTCATCATGGCTTTACCAAGGGCAAGTCTTGCCTCACAAATCTGCTTCACTTTTTTGAAGGAGTTAATAAACATGTGGATAAAGGTGAACCGGTAGATGTAGTATTCTTGGATTTTCAGAAGGCGTTTGACAAAGTTCCTCATGAGAGGCTTCTAGGAAAAGTAAAAAGGCATGCGATAGGTAGCGATGTCCTTTCGTGGATTGCAAACTGGCTAAAAGACAAGAAACAGAGTAGGATTAAATGGACAATTTTCTCAGTGGAATTCTGTGTTTGTGTGTCCAGAGCTGAATCCAACCTGTGGCCCCCCACGGAACTTACCCCCGTGGGTATGGCCACAGTGTCCAAGGGTCCACCCAAACCTCACTAACTATAACACGTATGGAACACTAGCAGAACTACACTGGCTACCTATTGAACAAAGAATACAGTATAAAGCACTGTGTATAATACATAAATTAATCCATGATGAAAAAGCGGAGTGGCTAAACACAGCACTTCGTGTACATGTACCTCACAGAAATCTTTGATCGGCTAATAAAGCGCTATTAACTGTCCCATCCACAGTACTGGCAGGACCCGTACTGTGGAACTCAATGCCACTCAAAATTAGACTGCAGAGAAGCTTTAAACTCTTCAAAGTAAGTCTAAAAACCTGGCTTTATAAACAAGCGTTTTATAAGCAGAAGGAAGACAACAAATAAGCACTTATGTAAGTAAGCACCAAGCATTCAACTTTATTAAAATTGCTTTCTCCCATCTCCTATCTCCTATCCATCTATAATAGGGGCTGATGAGTAAAGATGGCCGGTGCCATCTTTAAAGATGGCGCCGGCCATCCAGTGCTCCTACCATGTGACAGGGGCCGGCCAATGGCACGGATACCCTGTCACATGGTAAGGGCAAAGGGGCATCGGCGCCATTTATTTTTAGAACAGGTGATGCCTGGGAACGTGAAATCTCTCCCCGAGTCCCCCCTGGATCTCTCTTCTCCCCGAGGCCCCCCTGGATCTCTCCCCGAGGCCCCCCGAGGCTTGATGGACCCTTGGTCTGACCCAGTATGGCATTTTCTTATGTTCTTATGTTCTTAACATTAAAAAAGCATAAATAATATCTTGGCATAGATATTGTTTGTTCCTTTGCTGGTTTTGTTGAAGGGTCAGGGGCGGATTGTCTTATCGGGGCTTCTGGCATGGCCTGGTGGGCCGGTCAGGTCAGTCACGTGACTGGTGTTGATCGCAGTGGGCCCTATGCCTTCAGAGCCACTGTGATCATTAGCAGGCACGCAGCAGTTCATTTAGCAGAACGGAAGCCTCTCCTGAGGCTCTCTGCTCACTTCTTTACGTTTGCTTTTGTGCAGCTGGAGCCACGTCTCCACCTTTGTCTCCCCTCCCCACAGCCTCTCTTTGCCCAGGTATTTTCAACATTAGACCCCAGAGCTTACTTCTAACTCTAAAGATGCTTCTTTGCTCAAAGCCCCTTTCTTGAATCTGGGCAGCCAAAACAGCAGATTTCAGCCTAGAAGTGTCTGCCAAAAGAATTTTTTTTCTTCCATAGTTCCACTGAAGCAATTGGAGACAAAGCAACAAATGGTGTGACTTGCTCGCATCAGAAAGAGGAACGTACTGCATTAAAAAAAAAAAATCCACAAGAAAGCCCTGTGACCTGTAACTTACCCATTACAATAAAAATCATGTTAGAATAACTCACTGTTGTTTATATTTTCAAATAGCCCCTTAAAAAATATCAAAATAAGAATTATGTCTGCTCTGACATAGTCCAAACATGAACTATTGAGACATTCCTGGAAATGTTTGTGGTGCAGTAGTCCTGCAGGGAGGAGAAACTCTGACCTCTATATAAAACAAACAGATGTTTACTGTCCTGCTCTTGTGACAATGCTAAAATGGAGTAATAATAATTATGAATGCTAAACAGAGCTTCTGCTGTCTAGAAATTGTACCAGCTGTGGATTTTTGCCAAGCTAGAGGCAGCTGGATATCAGAATATAACGATATAAGCTTATAGTATGATTTAGGTAAGATCGGGTTCATCCCTTATGGGTACCTTCCAAACTGATTCTTTTGGGCAAATCAACTCAGTGTATTCATTGTAACATAGTAATGGCGGCAGAAAAAGACCAAAATGGTTCATCTAGTCTGCCCAGCAAGCTTCCCAAGGTAGAAACTGTCGCTCCATGCAGGTTACCCCCACATTTCTTTTAATAACTGGCGCTCTGTGCAGGTTACCCCCAAGCTTTTTTATTTATTCCCATCCCAGGGATGGATTGGCCTATTGGGGAATCGGGCTTCCCCCGGTGGTCCGGTCTTGCTGGTCACGTGGTCTCGACTCCGCGGTGGCACCGAGTGGCTGTTAGTGCAGGCTGCAAGAGACCACTATCTTCCTCAGCCCTGCCTGCCCTCCATCAAGATAGGTGGCGAGGCTGCAAAAAAGTAGGGAAGAGGCCCAGAAGCAGTAGTTTCAGTACTCCCCCCTGGAAGTGAGGCCCCACCAGCGAAGAAAAGTGTGGGACTCGAGGCCACTGCAAGGAAGTGCTGCTGGGAGGAAGGCCAGGCCCCAACAAGAAAAAAAGAGTGCCGGGACTCGGGCCACTGCAAGGAAGAGCCGCTGGGGGGAAGGCCAGGCCCCAACAAAAAAGAAGAGTGCCGGGACTCAGGCCACTGCAAGGAAGAGCCGCTGGGGGGAAGGCCAGGCCCCACCGCCCTGACAAGGAAGAAGAGTGCAGGGGACTTAAGACCGCTGAAAGGAAGAGCTGCTGGGAGGAAGGTCAGGCCCCAACAAGAATAAAGAGTGCTGGGACTCGGGCTGCTACAAGGAAGAGCTGCTGGTAAGAAGGCTAGGCCCCGGTCCCCCCCGGCAAAAGACAACTGAGATAAGGAAGAAGGGAAGAGACTGGATGAGAGAGGAAGCGAGGTGAAGGGAGTGAGAAGGTTGAGAGAATGAGTGGAGTGAATGAGAAAGGGAAAAGGAGGCAGAAGGTATGGAATATGAGGTTTAAATGAAGAGAGGGAGATGAGAGGGAAAGGTGGGAAGGAAGTGAATGTGTAGGAGGGAATATGAGAGGTGAGTGGAGGGAGAGAACATAAAGAAGATGGGTGCTAGCAAGGCTCTCTCCTCCCCCCAGCAGAAAGACAACCTAAGAAGAGGAAGAATATTGGATGAGTGGGTGGGAAGGAAAGGGAAAGAAGGTGTGTGCGTGAGTAGGGAGGACAGAATTAGGCCTGGCATGGAAGAGAGGGAGAGACCTGGTAGGGGCCATCACAGCCAAAGGAAGAAGGGGTGGGGGAGAGAAGGAGGGCTGGTAGCCAAATTAATAAATCCCGTCCAGATGGTAGCAGAAGGAAGGTGAGAGAGAGATAACCCTGGTAAGGCAACATGTGTGTGTGTATAAGAGAGGGAGTGCATGAGAGAAAGGGTGATAGTGCTTGAGGGAGAGCATGTACGTGAATAGGAGGGAGTGCATAAGAGAGAGAGCATGCATGTGATTAGGAAAGGGAGGGCATGCATAAGAGAGAGCATGCATGTAAGAGTGAGAGAGGTCCATATATGGCAGAGAACATGTCCATGTTTGAGTGTGTGCCTGTGAGAGAGAGAGAGGAGCTAGCTTGTGGGTCTCTCCCCCCACTATTTATTTATTATTTTTATATACTGACATTTGATCTGAGATATCACATTGGTTTACATTCAGGTACTGTAGGTATTTCCCTATCCCCTGAGAGCTTACAATCTAAGTTTTGTACCTGAGGCAATGGAGGGTAAAGTGACTTGCCCAAGGTCACAAGGAGTGACAGTGGGACTTGAATGCTGGTCTCTGGGTCCATAGCCCACTGCTCTAACCACTAGGCTACTCCTCTTCCCTCCTACATACAGTGTCTATCTTGTTGCAGTTTCCTTTTCATTTTTTGTCTGCAGGTTTCTATTTATGCTTCATGGTCTCTTTTTTTATTCTGTATTAGGGACCACGGATTTTAAGACATGTACATGCCAGGTAGCTTTTTTTAATGTTTTAAGGGGTGTGTGCATATATATGTAAATTATATATGTAAATTATATTGTATGTGTAATTGGGTACCCATGGGCCAGTATGGAGAAAAATCCCCCGGGCCACTATTTTCCCACAATCCGCCCCTGTGAAGGGTTATATCTATTACAATCCTGAAGACTGAATAGTCTGAGCATATAAATACCAATAAAGAAGCTAAAACTGTAGTGGTATTTCCAACATAAAACTTTACAGAGTAATTGGGTAACATGAATAATATGGCACTTGAAACACGTTTCTCTGATAATATCCATAATACACCAGAAGGCAGTAAATCTCTGAATCTGTGGTCCCTTAATCTCTCCCTTAGGGTCCCTTCTTTCTCCTTGGATGCAATATGAAGGGAGGATCCACTGCTTCATCTTGAACTCTTTAATTCTCTCCTCTCCTCTCTCATGTGCCTTGTGGGCACCTCAGCAGTGATTAGCTTTAAAATGAGCAATGCTGTGGCTCTTTTTCATCTTCTCTCCTGCTGGTTACGGTAGCAGCTTTATATTTACTCCTCCTTCAACCAACTTTCAGATTTACCAGAATCCCTCAGACTGAGGACACCCAGATGACAAGATATAACCCTTCACTTCTTCTAGAGGATAGGAGAGGTGAATACAACTCCCACCTAATAAACATCACACAATGTGTAAACAACTTAAAAAAGAGATAAAAGTTATCAACCAGGGGTTGTGAGCTGGAATTAAATCTCTTAATTGACCGTTCACTTAAGCGGATTTAGCCATTCTGTACAAGTAACTCCTGTTTTTACCCGCATAGAACCCAAGTAAGTCTTTGAAAATGTATCCTAATAGGCTTAATGAGTTGGTTTTTTTTTCAGAATTCTATTTCTGAAGGTATCCAACATTTTAGTTCAGTCAGCAGCTCAGAAAAGTAATAATCTGAGGCGGATTTTGTCCAGAACCAGCATTCGACAACCACCTGAATGATGGAGCCTTTTAAAGAAAATGGCAGAGCTGTGTTTCGCTCTCCATCTCAAATGAAAAGGTAGTGGTGCCCATAATCATCCATAATGGATATTTTTCCTTGAATTGCACTTTTACTATAATTTATTCTTCAATGTGGAAACACATCTAAGTATTAGTTCTGTAATGGCAGAGTAAATTAATTACTTACGAATCAACGTGGTTTTCAAAAGAGAGAAGAATTGGATATGGCGATGTCTTAAATGCGCACTCAGCAATTGCTTCTATTACTTCCTAAAATAAATCAAAAGACACTTCCTAGTTTAGTCTCTAAGCTTAGAAAGTGATTAAAAAAATGAATTACCTGATTTCTTCTCAGAGAAGTAATAGCCCCATGCCTAAAGCAATCTGAACATGAGATCATTTACCATAAATAAAACAGTCCCGTGGCAGAGAAAAACATTTCAAGTAGGTTTGTAAGTGGTTAATAACCATATCCTCTATTTGGTGAAATTTTGGAGACAGACAAAAATGTATTCATGGAAGCAAAATCTACATGAAACAGAGCTGAACACCCCTTGGGTCAGCCTGAGAAATCTTTTTGCAGCCTGAGAAAAAAATGCAAAAATAGGAATATCTCCTGATATTTGATCACTTCTGTGGCTCAGGAATTTTGCAAAATAGAGGAACCAGTATATATTTCCTGAAACACGATAGCATTTACTGATAGAATGAAATTTTGCAGACTATGGGCCAAGAGAAATCATGTTTCAGGTTCGGGGAAACACACCATCTCAGTCCATCACATTACAAGAGATCATATGGTCATCTTTCACCAATCAAAGATAGTGTGTTTCTTAGCAAACATGGTGTTTAAAGAAAAAGGGTCAGATCAATAAATCTATATGACCTGCTGGGTATCATAAACGGTATGGGCAGCCCATGAATTTAGGCAGAGACACCAAAGGTTCAATCCATGGCTGCCATGTTGGTTTATATCTGAAATTACAATACTACTTGACTGTATCCTGAGGCAGACAATCATGTATTGTCGAAACACTACAATGTCAGCTGTCTAACGCCTCCCAAATGGTGGCAAGATCGCCTTTCAACTTGATGGCCTTTGAGAGCCTCACAAATGAATTCCTACGTACATTATAAATCATAACATCAGATAAAAAAGAAATCCTGCATCAGAGAGCTGCTCCTGGACATTATTGGAAACATACCAATGCATTGCTATTTTTAAAGTTTTAGTAGCCATATAAGATAACAGCTATTGTTATTTTAATTGCAACAAAAATAAGAAAAAAAAAAAGATAATAAGGTTGTGGGGAATAGTCTGCTACATGATTGAACCTTTGGTGTCTTTGACTAAATTCATGGGCTGCCACACCGTTTATGATACCAGCAGGACATAAAGATTTATTGATCTGACTCTTTTTCTTTCATTGGTTTAGGATAACTGTATTGGGGTCAATAGGTATATGTTGTATACAGTAAACATAGTGTTTATCCAGAAATGATAATCTATACATATTGTATTTATTAGTAAATATATAATTTTAGAGCCCAATTTTATAACAGCCCATGTAGATCTGAAGTCCACATGTACAAAGTACACAAGGCTTCAGCCCCAATTTTCAAAGCAGACTTACATGTAAATCCACTTTAAAAATTAATGAGTATGCATGTATCTCTGCATCACATATACACACACATTTTAACCCCTGCTTGGGAGTAGGTATAAATATGTATTTGTACTTTTATGCACATAGTTTGAGTCACCGGCCCAGTACCTTGGAACTCCCTACCTGTAGAGCTTTGCATGCTTGAATTCATCAGAACCTTTAAAAAGCTGTTGAAGACTTAGTTATTCAAGAGGGAATTTATGGAGTTGATTTGCATTATGTTATGCTGTTAGTCCATTTTTTTATTGCTTTTATGTATGTTTTATTGAGTCTTGTGAGCTGCCGAGAGCGCTGGATTGGTGACATATAAATTCTCGAAATAAATAAAAGAGTGTGAATGGTTTCCCTAGCCCAGCTCCATCCCAGGAATGCATCTTTGCAGTATGCAGAGAAGTATGTACAAAATTGCTCCCGCATGTATTGTTGTGTGCCTAACCTTGGAGTCATTTTCAAAAAGCCCATTTACCTGTGTACAATTGTATTTACACGTGTAAATACTTTAAAGTTACCCTTTTAATGGAAAAATGCACATATGGAATGAACTATATTGTGCTTATAGATATTTGGTAGCATTCCATGGTGCCTGCATTGAACTTCAGTTATCCTGACTATAAATCTGTATCATTAGGTAGCCCCACTTTTCAAGGCAGCACACTCAGTACCAGGGCTTTTTCCTTGCAAAGTCCCTTGCAAATTCCTGCTGCGGATTTTACAATTTTATTTTTTTTTTGGGGGGGGAGGAGAAGGATACACCTTCAGGGCTCAAGGCATAGTGCAAATGTTTCTTTTTCCTGTGTATCTGATCTGAGTGCCAATATGCAAGCTGGGCACACATGTAGAGTGTACTAAAGTCAAAAGTTTACGATTCAACTTGTTCAAGGGTAATTAATTGCCCTTAATTATTTAATTAATTTTCTTCTTGTTACATCCATAATCACAGCAGTAAATAAATTCCAAATTGATCTGTGTTTTTGGCCCATTAATCTCTTCCTAGGGGTTCTCCTTTCTTCCTGTGAGTGGAAAATAACTGCCCAGAGTTCATGGAAATGGATTCTCCAGTCTTTCAGTTCCCTTATCTAATAACTGGAGTCTGCTGCTTGATCTTTACATTTCTATAACTCGCCTTTCCTGTTCTCTTATACTGCAGTGCGGGGTCCCAGGTTTCTCCTCTCTCCTCCCAGTTCTGGATTCCAGTTTTAATACAGGCAGGGGAAAATCCATCTTCTTTCCACTCCTCTCTCTTAGGCAGGAAGGGTGGAAAAAAAAATTTCATCTCAAACAAAAATCACCAAATACCAAAACACTGAGATTCTACCTCCTGGGTTGGGTTAGAAAATGTATTTCTCTCACTTCCTGTAATTGATTACAAAAGTTTAGAGACAATGTTCAGATTGCATATCTACTGCATAAAGCATTGGGAGAACAATATTCACACATCATAGATTACCGTCAATTTCTTATTTCTTAAAATTATTCATAGTACCTTGAAAGATATTTCAGTCGTCATGGTGAACCCATGTGTAATGACTGGCTCTTCTTCTGCTGTTCGTCCCTTCCAGCAGTCCAGTTCCACACAACGACAGCCAGACAAGAGCACTTGACGATACATCTCAACTGAAGAGTTACCGGCCAGCTGCCCAGCTACGAGAACAAACCAAGCAGATGAGTTAGGAGAAACCATGCCAGGCTTACCACATAGTAAATATGCACAATAAATTTTTTTGATGTTATTGTCCTAAGCAGAGCTAAGATTGGCTAGGGTTAAATATACAACTTATTCATAAACGGTAACATTTCCCTAAAACTGCATTCCAAGAGAGCTACATTTATATCAGAATTATCTCTTTCAATTGAAGACAATTACAGAAAAGGCTGTTTAAAAATGGCGCCGGCCATCCAGTGCTCCTACCATGTGAAAGGGGCTGGCCAATGGCACAGTTACCCTGTCACATGGTCAGGGCAAAGGGCCATCGGCGCCATTTTTATTAGTGCAGCCGACGGCCCGAGACCGGGAGATCGCTCCCGGGACTTCCGCTAGATCACCAGGTATTTGTAAAATGTTTTGGGGGGTTCGGGAGGATGGGGGAAGCTAAGGGGTCAGTTTTAAAGGGTCGGGGTGGGATTTTTTTTATCGGGCCATCGGTGCCATTTTTATTAGTGGCAGCCGATGGCCCGAGAGCGGGAGATCGGTCCCGGGGATTCCACTGCACCACCAGGTACATGTAAAATGTTTTTGGGGGGTTTGGGATGGTAGGGGAAGGTAAAGGTTTAGTTTTAAAGGGTCAAGGTGGGTTTAGGGGTTGTTTTGGTGTGCCGGTTTTCCCGCCCTCCCCCCAAATAATTCCCGATTAATGATTTTTTCACGATAAATCGGGGGAATTTCTATTGTATCGCCCCCTTTAACGATTATTGACGATTTAAAAAATATCAGATGATATTGCAAATCGTCAAGAAACGATCCACATCCCTAGCAAGTAGCGACCAAATGGAGAGGGTCGGTACACAGCAAGTGAACTTTATTGGGCAATTTTTCTCAATAAAGTTCACTTGGTGTGTACCGATCCTCTCCATTTGGTCGATAAAAATCTCTGTGTCACTCCATGGTGAGGCCACACCTGGAGTACTGTTTGCAATTCTGATCACTGCATCTCAAAAAAGATTTAGCTGAACTGGAAAAGGTAAGACCAAACTGGAGAAGGGCAACCAAAATGACAAAGAGAATGGAACAGCTGCCGGAGATGGTTTTCAAGGGTGATGAGTCAGACAAACTGAACCAAATCACTGTGAACCTGTAAGATGTAGTAGGCCAGATTGACAAACTAAAGAGAAGCAAATAACCTGGACCAGATGGAATGCATCCTAGGGTACTGAAGGAACTCAAAAATGAAATTTCAGATCTATTAGTTAAAATTTGTAACCTATCATTAAAATCATCTATTGTTCCTGAAGACTGGAGAGTTGCCAATGTAACCCCAATATTTAAAAAGGGCTCCAGGGGCAATCCGGGAAACTATAGACCAGTGAGCCTGACTTCAGTGCCAGGAAAAATAGTGGAAACTATTCTAAAGATCAAAATCATAGAGCATATAGGAAGACATGGTTTAATGGATCGCAGTCAACAAGGATTTACTCATGGGAAGTCTTGCCTAACAAATCTACTTCATTTTTTGAAGGGGTTAATAAACATGTGGATAAAGATGAACCAGTAGATGTAGTGTATTTGGATTTTCAGAAAGTGTTTGACAAAGTCCCTTATGTGAGGCTTCTAAGAAAACTAAAAAGTCATGGGATAGAAGGCGATGTCCTTTTGTGGATGACAAACTGGTTAAAAGACAGGAAACAGAGAGTAGGATTAAATGATCAATTTTCTCAACGGAAAAGAGTAAACAGTGGAGTGCCTCAGGAATCTGTACTTAGACCAGTGATTTTCAATATATCTATAAAGGATCTGGAAAGGAATACGACGAGTGAGGTTACCAACTTTGCGGATAATACAAAATTATTCAGAGTAGTTAAATCACAAGAAGATTGTGA